>NC_142649.1:199115000-199717500 GCF_055504915.1 Nelumbo nucifera | reverse complement strand
GCTGAATTCTGAGAAATGTCATTTTATGGTTGAACAAGGTATAGTTTTGGGTCATGTTGTTTCATCTAGGGGAATTGATGTAGATAAAGCTAAAGTTGATATTATTCGATCATTACCTTATCCCACTAGCATGTGGGAAATTCGTTCTTTTCTTGGACATGCAGGTTTTTACCGGAGATTCATTAAGGACTTCTCCAAAACAACAATACCCCTATGCAGTTTGCTACAAAAGGATGTGGCTTTTGAGTTCGATGAGGCATGTAAAAAGGCATTCAATAACTTGAAGGAACTGTTGACTTCTACCCCAGTTATCTAGCCTCCTGACTAGAATGTTACTTTCGAGATAATGTGCAACACAAGTGATCATGCAGTAGACGCTGTTTTGGGCCAAAGAATTGGAAAAGCATCTCATGCTATTTATTATGCCTCGAGGACTTTGAATGATGCCCAGAGAAATTACTCCACATTTGAAAAAGAACTTTTAGTTGTTGTCCTTGCTTTAGAAAAATTTCGATCTTATTTGCTTGGTACTAAAGCCATTGTTTACTTTGATCATGTAGCTCTTCGTTATTTGATGATGAAGAAAGAGGCAAAACTGAGATTAATAAGATGGGTACTTCTCTTGAGTGAATTTGATTTGGAGATCAAAGACAAAAAGGGGGCAGACGCAGGTCGTTTGGTTCATGTAGAGGAAGAACTTCCTCTGCAAGAGATGTTCCCTGACGAGCAATTGTTCTCCGCATGTGTGACATCACCTTGGTATGTGAACATTGCGAATTATTTGGTTACTAATGTATTGCCACCTGGTTTGTCTAAAACTCAAAGAGATAAGATCAAGAGTGATGCCAATAATTATTGTTATTATTATTATTATTATTATTATTTTTATTGTTATATATAATGATAGCTAATTATTGTAGTTCTTAATTTTTTAAATATCAAATAAAAAATAATTATATATAATTTTTTATTTTTATAAAACATTTTTCTCAAGTTGAGCTCGAGCTTACGAGCTATTAACTCGAGCTGAGCTCAAGCTCAAGGTTCTAGCTCGAACTGATCTCGAGCCTAGTACTACCTTGGCGAGTCGATCTCCACTATACCAAATGGTTTGTGTAGTTGTGAGGATCATATAAAACCTTGTGGTCTGTTGGGTTTTAGATGAATTTGAAAGTGTAAATAATATTTTGTCACATGAGTGATCCATATTTACGATCACAATTGATGATTCAAAATTGCAAGGAACTATCCAGTCTTTGTAATTCTGAATGGTTGCTGATGAAGGGTGATTTGGCCCGACCTAGCGAAAAGGGGACACGTGGACACGACTTGACCAAGAGACGATAGCTCAGCTTGGCAAGATTAGTTCGCAACAATTGAGCTCGGGTATTCAGTCACCTCAGCACAAGGGCCACCTCGGCACAAGGTCACCTCGGCATATAGTCACCTCAGCATCGAGGCACCTCGGCACTCAATCTGGTTTAGAACTAAAAGACTGAAGTATCAGCTCGGGACTACCGGCCTAGGCCATCACGTAACGATCCCGGAAGTCTCTCTAACAAAATCCGAACCTCACGGGATCACGCCGTGTAATGGCAAATTGATAATCTTTATTAATTGATAATGTTACCCCCCAATTAAAGCGGAAACGGATCCCATTAGGATGAAGATCTCGGAACCGGTCCGCAAAACCCGCGAGGGCTCAACTATATAAGGGCACCAACCCCAATGACACAAGGTACGCGTGATTTTTCTACTCTCCAATTCTCTAGCTCTCTAAGATCTCAAAGCTTTTCAGCTCGCGTCAGTTTACTGACTTAAGCATCGGAGCAACCTCGCCAGGTTAGCCACCCCGGGTTCTCTGATCCTATCTTGCAGATTCACCTAGCTCGCTGCCCGACTAGAAGCCAGATCATCCTTCAGTAGAGAGTAGTCAGATCATGCAACATCAATTGGCGCCGTCTCTGGGAACTTCAATAAAAAAGTCATCCCTCTTACGAGCTATCAACTTTCTGAATCAATGGCATCTTCTAGTCACGTTGGACAGAGCAACGAGATGAACGTCTCCGGGGGGCAACCTCAACTTCCTTCAGTGTGCATTGGCCAGTTCACCATCCCACTTACTGCAACTGGGGTTCCAACACTGACCATGCCACCAAACACCATACAAGTGAACGCCCCACTTCCCCTAGTTGTAGGCACAACCTTTTCTGAGCCGTCTGTGGTTCCCCCCGAAGTTGGACAGTCACACTTTGATGACCTGGTGTAGTGTGTACGGGCCATCTAGGTCCAAATGCAGCAGGTTTAGCAATTCCAGCAGTACCAACAGTACATATTCTACTAGAAGTACCAGCAACAATTCCCCCCACTGCCACAGAGACAGCAACCAGTTCCACCTCGACACCCAGGGGCCCAGCAGAATCAGAACAGACCACCTCGCATGAACCAGAACATTTGATCTCCCCACCGAGGCGAAGAGACCTCCCAAGTCCCAGTTCCTCCTAGGAGTCAGGTCTCACCCCGCGGAAGGGGAGACAGTCAAGTCACTCCACCTGCTTCACAAGGGAACCTTGGAAACAGATCCGGGGATACTCAACCTAACAGGGCCAATCTTCCTCGGCATTCGTAGCAAGAAGGTGGGTCACTCGCAGGTAGCCGGTTTGGGGTTCTGGGTGCGAACTCAAGGCAAGGCCCCTCTGTCCATAATAGCCAGCCCCAAAATTCCACGAGGAACTAGGAGTTACCTTGTGGCAGAAGAGTACCAGAGCATACCGAGATTAGTAGCACCAATGCCGAGCTTATAAAGAAGCCACAATGGAGGCGTCGCAAGGCACACCGTACTTCAGCCTAGAACAACCAGCTAGTGAGACCAAACCAACAAGAACAGGCTAAAGGTAAGGAGGAGGCAAGCTCGATAGCTACAAAGGCCGCTCCTCCCCTATTTTTCGGGTCGTCTCCTTTGTCTTCCGAGCTCTTGGCGACCCCGATGCCCAAAGATTTCAAAATGCCTCCCCTGAACAAGTATGACGGGTCTTTTGACCCTAATGATCATGTGGATTCCTTCCAGTCCCAGATGCACCTAGCTGGGGCTGACGAGTCTTGCATGTGCGTGGCTTTCTCTACCACTTTCAAGGGGGTAGTTTGGACATGGTACTGGAACCTCACGCTGGGATCGATCAAGAGCTGGGCGCAGTTAGCAGAGTTGATTACCTCGCATTTCATCACTAGCAAGAACGCCCGAGGTCATAGGAGAGCCTCCTCAATGTGGTTCAGAGAGAAGGGGAGTCGATTAGAAGCTACATCAAACGCTTCAACGACACCTGCCTGCAGATCCCCGACTTAGACCTGGTGGTAAGACACATGGTAGCCAAGAAGGGAATAACACACAGAGAGTTCAAATGGCATGTGGTGGCCAATAAAACAAAAGACATCACAAAATTTCTTAAGCTAGCCGACCAGTTCATCGGAACCGAAGAGGAGATGAACCAGAAGACTGACAAGCCGACAGAAAAAAGAAAAAGAGACAGTGACAACGACAACACAGGTAATGACGGGCACAAAAGAAGAAAGAGTAAGTCCCCGAGCAGAGGAGGAAACAAGTCTGGGAGCCGATCCCCTTTGCGATCTCGCAAGTCAGGTCGGTGCTCCAGGACCCCACCTATTGAAAGGACAAACTACACACCTCTCGATGCAAAGCGAGGAGAAATCCTAATGGCCATCAAGGACTCCTCCTTTGTCAAGTGGCCTCCTAGGTTGAGGGGAGATTCTACAACAAGAAATAGGAACGTCTACTGTCACTTCCACAGAGACCACAGGCACAATACGGAGAACAGCAGAAACCTCCACGACGAGATAGAGGAGGTCATTTGCCACGGGTACTTGAAAAATTTTGTATAGCGAGAAGAAAGAAGCCAGGTAGATCGGCAAGCAGACCAGCAGGGAGACTAGAGAAGGAATGCCCCCGAGTCCAGCAACAGGCAGAACGAGCAGCCGCCACGGTAGTTGCCCGAGGAGAGACCGATCAGCGGAGTAATCAATATGATTACTTACGGGTCCATCATCGCAGGGTGTACTTCAACAGCCAAACGAACCTCAGTCCGCGAACTAGAAAACAAGGAGTAGAATCCACCAAAGCGACCTCGACTTGAAGAGCCAATTTACTTCACAGAGGATGATGTGCGCGGGATCCAGTATCCTCATGATGACGCTTTGGTGATAAAACTGAGGTTCAACGACTTCGAAGTCAAGCACATCCTGGTGGACTCGGGTAGCTCGGCAAACATATTGTTCAAGAACACCTTCGACAAGTTGCAACTCCAGAAAAGCGACCTAAAGCTGACAGATACTCCCCTGGTAGGCTTCAGCAGCGAGGAGGTCAGACCTCTCGGGCAAGTTTCAGTACCCATAGAGGCAAGCATGTGGCCGAATATCGTAAGGTTTGAGCACACGTTTCTGGTGGTCGCAACTCCCTCCCCTTACAATGCCATAGTAGGTCGACCCATTACGCACGCTCTACGTGTGGTAGTATCCACCTACTATCTGGCAATGAAGTTCCCAACGGAATATGGGGTAGGAGTTGTGCGAGGTGACCAACTCGAATCTCATAAGTGCTACGTAGCCGCCCTCAAGGGGAAAGCAAAGCTAGCGGCTGACATCGAGCTCGAGTGACCAACGGAGAATGCCGACGTGCGAGCTGCACCAACAGAGGAGACGGTCCACATCCCGGTCTCCACTGATGACCCAACCAAGACTCTCCAGATCAGTGCTTCGATCGAGGAACCACTTCGCTCTCACCTGGTAAGCTTCTTACTACAAAATTTAGATATATTTGCTTGGTCCGCGGCAGAGATGCTCGGAATAGATTCCAAGGTTCTAACTCATAAGTTAAATACCGATCCCCTAGTCAGGCCAATTAGATAGTAAAAGCGCAACCTCGCTCCAGAATGCTGTAGGATAGTCGATGAAGAGGTTGGGAAGCTCTTAGTGGCAGACTTTATCAGGAAAGTCCATTACCTGAGCTGGGTAGCTAAACCAGTTATGGTAAAAAAGGTCAACGACAAGTGGCGCATGTGCGTCGATTACACCAACCTGAATAGAGCTTGCCCGAAAGACTGCTTCTCACTGCCCAAGATCGACCGCCTAGTGGACGCGACCTCAAGGCATGAGTTGCTGAGCTTCCTCGACGCCTATTCCGGTTACAACCAGATTAGGATGGATCCTGCTGATGAAGAAAAGACTGCCTTTATAACCGAGCTCGGGTTGTATTGCTACAAGGTCATGCCCTTCGGACTAAAAAATGCCAAGGCAACATTTCAAAGACTTGTAAACAAAATTTTTGAGCCGTTAATCGGCAATAAAGTCGAATGCTATGTTGATGACATGGTCATGAAGACCCAGTATTCAAATTTTTTGTTAGATGATTTGCAAAGTTTTTTTCCAAATTTTACGAAAATATAATTTGAAATTAAATCCCAATAAGTGTGTCTTCGGGGTCACCTCAGGTAAATTTTTGGGCTATATAGTTAACTGACGTTGCATCGAAGCCAACCCGGAAAAAATAAAGGCCATCTTAGATATGAGACCACCCCGCAAACTGAAAGAGGTTCAGAGGCTAAATGGCCGAATAGCCGCCCTGAGCCGTTTTATGTCCAAGTCGGCAGATCGCTGCCTACCCGTTTTTAAAGCCATAAAAAAGAGTAAAGACTTCAAGTGGACTGCAGAGTGTCAGCTCGCATTCAACGAGCTAAAAAGATACTTAGCTAGCACCCCGGTTTTGACCCGACCCGAGGAAGGGGATGTATTAAAGTTGTACCTCTCCGCGAGTGACGAGGTGGTCAGCTCGGTACTAATCAAAGAGGTAGATCGGGTCCAACGACTCATCTACTACGTTAGCAAAGTTTTGTAGGATGTAGAAACCAGGTACTCGGAGATCGAGAAACTAGCGTACGCACTAATCATAGCAGCTCACAAGCTTTGTCCATACTTCCAAGCCCACACCATCGTTGTCCTCACCAACAAGCCTTTGAGACAGATCCTGTTCAAGCCCGAGGTGTCTAACAGATTGATTAAGTGGGCTATTGAACTAAGTGAGTACGACATCCAATATGAACCTCGAACGGCCATCAAAGCCCAAGCCTTGGCCGACTTTGTGGCAGAATGTACATTCAGTACCGCAACTCTCGAGCTGGCCGAGCTTGTACAGACGATGGAAGCATCAACCAGTGTGGCACCGGTCCCGGTCAGAGTAGGTCCAACTTGGGACAAGGAGCCCTGGATTCTCCATGTTGACGGCTCGTCCAACCAACAAGGAAGCGGTGCAGGAATAATTCTGTATGGCCCAAGCGAGGTGAAGCTGGAATACGCACTTTGGTTTGGGTTCGCGGCATCGAACAATGAAGCAAAGTACAGAGCATTGGTCGTCGGGCTCACCCTAGCAAGAGAAATGAAGGCAAAGCACCTCGTCATATGCAGCGACTCTCAGCTCGTAGTCAACCAAGTTAGCGGCGAGTATGAAGCCCGCGACCCCACCATGGCTGCTTACTTGGCCAAACTTAGGGAGATCCTGCGCGGCTTCATTTCTTACTTTATCAGACAGATTCCGAGGTCCGAGAATGCTAAGGCCGATGCCTTGTCCCGATTAGCCAGCACAAGCTGCAACACCATGCAGGCCGTGTATATAGAGGACTTACCTTGGCCTAGCATTCTCGGGGGGGCAGGATAGGTCGCTCCTGTAGAACAAGCAGAACTGAGCTGGATTGACCCACTCGTGAGTTACCTACTTCACGAGACCCTCCCTACAGAACGCAATGCAGCCTGGAGGCTATAGCTCCAGTCGGCTAAGCACGTCATTAGAGACGGACAACTGTACAGAAGGTCCTTCACGCTCTCCTACTTGCACTGCTTGCGACCCTCAGAGGCCGAGTACGTACTCCGCGACACCCATGAAGGCTTGTGCGGCGGACACTTGGGGGGCAAGGCTCTCGTGTAGAAGGCATTACGGCAGGGCTACTACTGGCCCACGATGAAGGTAGACGCACTCGAGCTCGTCAAGAAGTGCGATAAGTGTTAGAGGCACGCTAACATCCACCATCGACCTACTGCCAATCTGAAATACCTGACTAGCCCATGGCCCTTCGCATAGTGGAGAATCAACATACTTGGCTCATTCCCGCCAGTGACAGGATAGAGGAAGTTTCTGGTTGTAACAGTAGACTATTTTACGTAGTGGGTGGAAGCTGAACCTCTAGCAACAATCACAACCCGCAACATACAAAACTTCTTTTGGAAGAACATAGTGTGTTGCTTCAGGCTACCTCGGGTACTCATCTCCGACAACGGGAAGCAATTTGAGGATATCAAGTTTCAGAATTGGTGTGCTGAAATGGAAATTCAGAAAAATTTCACCTCGGTGGCACACCCCCAGGCGAACGGGCAAGCGGAAGTCACCAACAGAGCTATACTTCGTGGACTAAAAGCTCTCTTAGCTCGAGCCAAAGGATTTTGGGTAGACGAACTGCCTAGTGTACTCTGGGCCTACTGGACTACCAACAAGACTGCCACAAGTGAGACTCCCTTTAACCTCACTTATGGCACAAAAGCGGTGATCCCAACGGAGATCGAGGTGCCTATATTACGCTTGGAGGCCTATGACGAAGAGACAAATGATGACGAACTCCGTACTAACCTGGACCTGATAGAAGAAGTACGAGACCTGGCATACATCCGGACTGCAGTTTGCTAACAAAGAGTAGCTTGGAACTATAACGCCCGGGTCAAAAAGTGACACTTCCGCGTCGGCAACCTGGTTCTTCAGAAGGTTATGGTACCTGAGCTCGGCATTGGTAAGCTCGGTCCGAACTGGGAAGGTCCGTACCGAGTAAGATGGGTATTCGGGGAAGGTATGTACGAACTTGAAACTCTGGAAGGGAAGCAAGTACCTCGAGTGTGGAACATTGGCAACCTAAGAAGATATTACGTGTGATCACCGAACTGGAGAGAGGACTGCGAGTCACTCCCAGAAGCCCAAGGGCCATGATGCCGAGCTGACATAAGACTTCGGCACTACGATAAGTCCTAGTCGCCTCCTCGGCATAGGCAGACAAGTCTTAGTCGCCTCCTTGACATAGGCAGACAAGTCCTAGTTGCCTCTTCGGCATAGGCAAATCAGTTCTCATGCCTAAGGCATAGAGAGTTCGGGTGCAAACCCTACTATGTCTAGCCAACCTCGGCATATAACGACAAGTTAATCCCATTGGAAGTCAGGCCCAACGGCTTAGCACTGAGGGATAACCGACACTTAAGCGAGTAGCCCGTGTGCAAACAGGTCAGGTATATACCTTACAATGTCCGCCCACCTCAGCGTACAATAATGCGAAGTTACCCTTACTCGATGTCTAGCTCATTAGCTTGACAGTTCGGGGTAACCAACACTTAGAAAAAATTTTCTCCTATTTGGTCTAATTTGCCAATTCGGGAGTTTTTTACACTTGGAAAATTTCTTACATAGAGAGCCAAAATATTTGTATTTCATTGATGTAAAGATTTGAGTACAAAAAAAAAAGAAGAAGAAAAAAGAGAAACTTTCACTGTGAACCGAGCTTGGAGGCTTGGGGTATGCATCATTAAAGGGCAAAGAAGAGGCATCTAATCACTTCGGGGCACCTCACCCTTGTCGGAGGATTCGGCAGGAGGATCCGTCTCCATGCGGCTCTCGCCAACACCGGTCTCCTCATCGTCATCGAACAGGCGCTATTGCTTTCTGCTTCGAAGTCTGGATCTTCTGCAGCTTCGGCGGCCATTTCCTTTGTGATCCTTGAGGTAGTAATGACACTGAGGTTGAGCTGGGGGAACTCGTGTCGGGTCAGCCACCTACTAAGTTTAAGACCTTTGTGGTAACTTTGCTGTCCCCACCTCGACCATCTCCTTCCGATACTCCGCCAAAGTTTTGTACTCCTCGATGACCTTAACCTTGGCCTCCTCCGCTACTTGAAGAAGTATCTCAGTCCGTTCCCCCACATGAGCCTCGAGGTTCTCCACCTCCCTCTTCAGCACTGCCTCCCGCTCCGCGAGCTCCTTTTTCAAGGCCGCCTCACGCTCTTCGAGTTTTTGCCATTATTTTAAAACATAACTAAATCTGGTAATTGACCAAACTTGATCATTTATTATGCAAAAAGTCCTTTATATTAGCTAGTAGTAGGTTTACAAGATCAGAAATTTAGCCCTACCCTCCCTCAAAACTTACAAAAGATTAGGAGGATGACTTTCTATATAACCATATTCTAGGATAACATTGAGATACAACATAAGTAGCTAAGGCCCTCTTTGGATATACTTTTATAAAGTACTTTTGTACTTTTGAAAGCATGAAAGTATGAAAATATGAAAAACATGACATAATGTTTGTATTGCTATCTTTATACTTTTTGCTTGCATACTTTTAAAAGTATAAAAAACCCTGAAAGCATGAAGTCAGATTTTATACTATGTGCTTTTGGTGAAATTGTGTTTTTGTTTTCGTGCCACGTGACCACCTTCCGATAAAACTCTCGACCCTACTTTCGCTTGCTGCTACTAGAGTTGGATAGCCATCACCGGTCTTAGACCCCAAAACCATTGGAAATTGTCACTGAAAGTACAAACGGACATGCTTTTGTCAAACAAAAAATGGTACTTCTTTTTTGGAAAGTCTACTTTTCAAAATTTTTTACCCAAATGGTTTTGAAAGAAAAAATGCCAAAATAAAAATATTTTATATACTTTATACTTTAATGTTTTTAAATATACAAAAGTAGAAATCTATTCAAAAAGCTTGCAATTCTATTAGCCTCCCTAAATTGGTAGACTAAAGTGATATCTGGGGACTGGTCAATGAGTTGTATCGTATCCTGGAGCAGCACTTCACATTTCCAATTTGGGAACAGATTTCTCTGAAGAGCATATAAAACACTTTCACGAATTGCCCAAAGCTCTGCTTTTTCAATGGATGTCCATCCCATATTACAGCTTCATCTGTATTAAGTTTGAAAGAGTTCCTTGGAGGGGAAGTCCAAGTAACTTGATGCCAATACCTCGTATTACTTGAAGGCACAGGGTTAGCATATAACAATATATTCGATAGATAGGAATGGCAATGGGTGGGGTAGGGTTAGGTTTTGCATGTCCTGTATCTGATTCTAAATTCAAATTCCCTGCCTCGAACCCCAATGGGGCTAAAAATCCTAATCCTATCTCGACTTTGCCTTGTCCTATTTCAGTCATTCTTATTTGTATAGTTATTAATTAATTTATTTATTTATTTTTGTTAAACCTACCTAAAACCATTTAATATTATGTAATATAATATATATTAGCATTCGGGGTGGGATGGACAAATATCGTCCCCACCCCGTCCCCGACCCTAGAGTTTTGGGTTTTTCCTGAACCCGCCCTGAGTCCCAATCAGTGGTAAAAAAAATCCGCTTCGATGGAGGCAGGGCCCCATGGGAACGGGTGAAATTGTCATCTCTATCGATAGGTTAAATATTTCAAGCTTTCCTATCAGAAGAAGCCAAACGAAGTTCTGGACTTGATAGGAACAAGGAAGATTCCATATTTTGATAGGAAAGACGCTTAAGTTCCCAAACTTGTCAGTAAACAGGAATTCTACGCAGACTTAACTGTGACCTAGCTGTTCTTGCTAGCCCCCCCCATACCCATTTGTCCTCTACCTGAGAGCTTACACATACTGGGATAGCAGAAATTTGGTCCATAATTTTTTGGGGAAGAAGAGAGGAAACTTCATCAATACTCCAGTCTAATTGCCTAATACAATCTGAAACATAAACTGGATTGTTTCTTGAGAGGTATAATAGATGCAAGGGTCATTCCAAAATTCTAGTATGACCATTATGAATCCTCTTCCTAAGACCTTTTTTAAGCGATTGGATACCCTTCGTCATCCCCAAGAGTCAGATGGATGGGCTGTGGCATTTAAAGTTAAGGGTGTCAATGGACCGGTTTCGGGTTGGACCCCGTCCAAATTGAAAATGTTATGGACAGATTGGACGGTCGGAATGATGGTATGGACTTGCACTGGTCCGAACAAAAAATCGTCCACGCATAGAGCGGACCGAAACTGGGTGAAGCAAATTAATCCGAAGATCCATTCTTTTCATTTGAAACTTCCAAATTCAAACTTTCGAAGGCTTGGGCTCCACGCCTCCACCCGTCCTGCTTCCAGAGATTGCATGGACAACTGTTACATATATCTGGCGATTTTCTTCATTTTCCTCCGGCAATATTTTCCTAACTCCGGTGATATTCTCCTCTCTCCGACCATCTATCAGTATCGATTCACTCTCTCTCTCTCTTGTGACTGCTGGATCCAAGAAGTCAGATTATCTTGCTTGATCACCGTATCCGTGCCGAGACGAATCAGATTACAGCTTGTCTAACTCGGAATCGTTCAGTACTTTGGAAGCTGCTCGTTCATTCAGACACCGGCGTTTCTCTTGCTGGTAAAGTTCTGAAGCTATTGGAGATGGTTCCAACGTGTCCAGAGGGCCACACAGCGGTATGCGGTAATCCACTGTGTTAGTGAGCATTTATTGTTAGCAGGAAGATAATCTTTATAGGATCAATCATCCGCTGTGGCAGGTTTCACCTAATCATTTTACCTCTCTTATTTATTTATTTATTTTTGTGAAGGGTGAATGGTTTGTATTGTAAGAGGGAGAGAATCCCTTGAACATGAGTTTTTTGTTAATAAGGATGGACTGGACTTGAATTCGGTCAATTTGCATTTTAATTGGATTAGATTGCAGAAGATGTTTTTGTATATTTTTTGAGTTTCTTTATGTAATTTTGTTTTTTCATTCATTTTGGATTGGAGTGGATCCAATCCAGTCAATTTGCATTTTAGTTGAACCGGATTGGATTGCAGTAGGCATTGTAGTTTTCAATTTGCACTTTCATGTAATTTTGGTGTTTGATTTAATTTGGATTGGATTGGACCCAATCCAGTCCGTTTGCATTTTATTTGGACCATATTGGACTTGATTTGTATGGATTTGGATTGGATTTGGTCCAGTCCATTTGTAAATGGACCAATATCGGATTGGACTGGATTGGACCAAATCCAGTCCAATTGACAGTCCTATTTAAAGTATCCCTGCCCACTTCATATTTTGAGCTCAATATCCTAACCCAAATAGTATTCTGGTTATTCAAATATTTCCAAGCTATTTTAATCAGAAAGGCTTGGTTAGTAAGGGCAGAATCTTAAGACCCAATTGATGTAGTATCGGATTTGGACCAACTGAGTAAATATTTATAAAGTTGGTTTTTGAAGATCCCTCTTAGTACATATAGGGAGAGGATGATGCAACACAGAAGTAAGCTAATAAGTTCTATGCAAGTTGGGATCATTCCAAGACACATAAGAAGCAGAGATGACACCACCGACCCAACTTAGTAAATATTTACCGATATAGCATCATCATAGAATTTCTATCTTAGTTCATTTTTACCAAATTGGCGCCACTGTGGAGTTTTTATCTTAATTCGTAATTACCAAGTTAGTGTTATAGCGAGATTTCAAATTTGTATTCAATTACGATTTTTTTTTGAAGAATTTTATTAAGGTTATACTATAGAGTGCTTTGTTAGATTATGATTACTCAATTAAGACTTTCTTTTTGAGGAGTTTTAGTAGGATTATATTATAGAGTGTTTTCATAAATTAGGAAACTTTCTTGTAGGAGCCATAAGGGTGTATGCCTATATAAAGAGTAGCTAGGGGAAGGCTAAGATAGTTTTTGATGTTGATTTTCTCTTAATTATTCAGTGAAGAATTCTTCTTCATAGTAATTCGACTTCTGCTCTTTTCTTTGATGCTTTTCTCAACGTGTTTTGTTTCCATACTGCGCCATTTGGTATCAGAGCTCATGTTTGATCCCTCTTCAGATTATGAATCCTAAGAAGAAACAAGTAGTTCACATCAAGGAGCAGGAACTCAACAACAAAACACAAGAAGAGATAGCGAAGCTGAGAAGACAAATCATTGCACTTGCTAAAGAGTTGAAATTGTTGCGAGGGGACAACGACTCCGATGCAAATGTCTCCGCTCGTTCCTTTTCATCATCATGGCAAGCATCTAGGACGGTTGTAGTTGTAGGTGGTGACCAGAAACAGTGTGAAACGTGTTTCAATATCGAGCTCCCAAAGTTTCATAGAGGTTTATTTGGCAAGCAACCAAACTGGCTATAGTTGCAAGTGGTGATTAGAAGCGATGGGAAACAAATATCAAGTTTGTGTTCCCGGAGTTTAATGGAGGTATATCCTCAAATGAATTCATGGACCGGAGTTCCATGGAGGAGTTATTAGTTTCAGAATTAGAAGGTAAAATCAAATCTTATGACTTTGTTGATTGCTTTAATATTGTTGATGATTGTTACGAAAATCTTGTGTGGCCATTCTCCTTAACAACATCTATTGAAGAACAACATGTTGATTGTAACAAACCTCTAATCTATGAAGAAGAATCCATTGTTCAAGAAGAATATGTTATCCTTCATCATGATTTTCAAGAAGATGGAGACAATATTTATCATTCTGGAGGCTTTGATAGCATTGTCTTCATATAAGTCTATGAGGATACATATTAGCAATCATTTTTGTAAAGTTCAGAATGGTCAGTAAAGGGAGAACTAAATTATTTGAAGATCAACAACTGTGTTTTAAAAGTTAAGAGATGTAATGAAGACGTTCTAATTCGTATTTGAGGGTTACACCACCAGTTGTCTATTAGAAAGTTGAAAACAGAAAAGCACAATGAAGCACAATACGTAATGTTGGAGGACTCTCACATGGTAGCATGAATCCAATGGCGGATTTTCTCCAACCCGGGGAGGATGATGTAGTATGGGATTCGGACCTGATGATGGCGGAATTGGCCCTCCAGTGAAATTGTGACACCTGACACCTCATTCAAACCAAGTACAGCCTCTTGACAACTGGGCAGCTCGGGAAGCTCGGGCAGCTCGGCAGAGCTCGCCACAAGCAGCTCGGCATAGCTCGGTGTAGCTACGGGTAGCACAGCATAGGCAGCTCGCCACAGGCAGCTGGCCACTCCACAGGCAGCCTGGCGTCTTATGAAGAGCTCGCCACTTAGGGCCAGCTCGACACTTACAAGTAGCTCGGCATAGGTAGCTCGACACTTAGGGGCAGCTCGGTGTATTGCAGGAAGATCTCTTGCTTGACAACCGTAACTACAGATACGGAGACCTACGCCCACGTCTCTCGCTAGGCGGCGCCGTGCCTGCCAGTTCTGAGAGCTGTCCCTTGACTGCTAGAGCCGTACTCTGCAGCAGCCGCTTGCACCCGCCACCTCAGCTCTGGTAGTAACGGTTGCGGCAGAGAGATAGAGGCGATTACGCTTGACTTGACAGAGGCTGTTACGCCTGATTTGACAGGACACCACTATATAAGGACTCCGACCCCCAAAGACAAGGGGGAGAATGAAAAAATGGAGGAAATCCTTGCTCTCTAGCTCTCTCATTTCTCTCCAAGCTCCCTACAATCAGAATGCTAACATAGGCATCGAAGAGTTCCCGTTGGGAAAATACCCCCGGGTCCTCTGATTCAGTTCTCGCAGGTTCCTCAGCTCCCGCCGCCTACAAAGAAGAGGAGATCACCTCATGCAGAGGGCAGTCGGGTTGTGCTACGTCAGGGAGCTCCACCATCCCCTGAGTTACAGGCCGCCTAGGAGTAGGTCAAATGACGAGTCCACCTAGGTAGCTCACCACTAGGGAGCTCGTCCCCAAGTAGCTCACCACTAGGGGGCTCGTCACCAAGTAGCTCGTCACCAGGTAGCTCACCACCAGGGAGCTCGTCACCAGGCAGCTCACCACTAGGGAGCTCGCCACCAGGCAGCTCACCACCAGGGAGCTTGTCACCAGGGAGCTCGTCACCAGGCAACTCACCACCAGGGAGCTTGTCACCAGGCAACTCACCACCAGGGAGCTCATCACCAGGGAGCTCGTCACTAGGGAGCTCGTCACCAGGCAGCTCACCACCAGGGATCTCATCACCAAGTAGCTCGTCACCAAGTAGCTCACCACCAGGGAGCTCGTCACCAGGTAGCTCACCGCCAGGGAGCTCGTCACCAAGTAGCTCACCACTAGAGAGCCCCACCATCCTCTCCTAGGAGCAGGTCAAATGGCGAGACACTTAGCCAAAAAAAAATGATACATCACAAAAAATTGGTACGTGACCAAAAACGGTTACATCAATTGGCGTCGTCTGTGGGAACACACTACAAAAAACTAAGTTCTCATCCTACAAAAGCTAAGTCTTCTTCTCCTAGAAAGCTAAGTCCTCACTTTTTAGAAATTGAAGCTCTCGCTTTATAGCTTACATTTTTTATGAAATCAAAGACTACGCAGGGAGCTAACAGACTAAGTTTACTTTCAATTCAGTTAAAGCCTCATCAGTCCTCTTCGCAAGGTCCCCCCTACAAAGATGAGCTCTTCGTGGCTTCCGCGGGAGTTGGCGGCCAACAGACTACATAGGCGCCCTTACTAGTCGAGCCTTCCAAGGCTTCTGTGTGAGCTGGCGACCTAAAGTTAGTAGTGCTGTCCCCGAAGGTCGAGCTCCTAGTAGCTTCTTGTAGGAGTGGGTGACCGACATTACGAAGCTGATGCAGCGCTATCATAGCTCTAAGGCACCCACCTGATCGGCTCGACACCTTACAGGTAGCTAGGTGAAGGGATGAGAGATCCATCCCATGGACACCCAAAGATTGCGGAATAAGGGGCGAATTTCAAAAATTTTTTCTCTCCCTTCAACTGGGAATCGCATTCCCTATTTAGAAAATCATATTTTCAAGGATCATTCTTGAACCTTAAACTGAATCAGATCTGAACCAAAAGGAGTAGGGGAGAATTATACCTGATACGGAGAAGTAGTATCTCCCAACGGAGGTGTTCACGCCCAAGGAAGGATCCAAAAACTGCTCCCACTGAAGATGGCACACTGCAGGATGGAGCAGAATCAGCAGTGTTCTTCTCCAAGAACTCTGTCATTCGCAAGAATCAGTAGGATGGTACATGAGCACAGCTTCCTTTCAATCCTTTCTCAAAGAACTGATGTCAGCCTTGTCAGGATAGGTCTCCCCAGACCGACCCACTAGCTGTGAACATTCTAAACTAACACGAGTCTCATTAAGTGTCCAGTTTAAGGGTAATACACAGAAACATACCAAAGGAACATGAATCAAATATGCAGTTTTATTCATTTACAATAAACTCATAAAGTACATCATTCTGATTGAAGCTAAGGGCATACAAAACTGTCTAACAGCTCCCACTTGCACTTAGGTCCAATCAAGTACTAGCCAGAGTCCCATGCTTTCCACGTGTTTCTCAAACACTTTCTGTGTCAATGGCTTAGTCAATGGGTCTGCTACATTCTCCGTTGATGCTACCTCTTAACATCAACTTCCGTAGGTCCAGTGTTGTCACACAACAGTGGAATGGGTGATATGCTGAATTCAAAATTTAGGAATGAACACCTTCATTCATAAGGCAGCCTCACTTACGGCAATGTGTTCGGCTTGGGTTGTGGACTATTAATTTGCTACTTAGGACCCCTGTTTGCTGACATTCAGGAAATAACACACGATCCTATCGTGAAAACATATCCAGATGTAGACTTTCTATCATCTGGATTCGACTGGAAATCGGCATCTGTATACCCTTGGATCTGTAGTGAGCTACCGTCGAATACTAGACAAAACTCTTTTGTCCTTCGAAGGTACTTAAGTATGTTTTTCACAGCGGTCCAATGCTTCTGCCCTAGGTTGGCCTGAAATCTGCTTACTACACTCACTGCCTGAGCTATGTTAGGACGGATGCACAGCATGGCATACATGATGCTTCCTACGGCTGAGGCATAGGGAACGTCTTTCATGCCATCAATCTCCTCAGAAGTCTTGGGAGACATTTTCTTGGAGAGAGTGACTCCGTGCCTGAAAGGAACATTTCCTTTCTTGGAGTTTTCATGCTGTATCTCTTGACTATTTTGTCAATGTAAGCAGATTGGGATAATCCTATTATCCACTTCGATCTATCTCTATAGAGTCGAAGACCCAGTATATAGGAGGCTTCTCCAAGATCTTTCATGGAGAATTGCTGTGATAACCATACCTTCACCGTAGTTAACATTCCTACATCATTCCCAATGAGTAGAATGTCATCTACATACAAAACCAAGAAGGTAACCTTATCCCCACTGTACTTCTTGTAGACACAGGGTTCATCCGGATTCTGCTCGAAGTCAAACGATTTGACAGCAGAGTTAAAACAGATGTTCCAACTTCTAGAAGCTTGCTTAAGTCCATAAATGGATCTGTTAAGTTTACATACCATGTTTTCCTGTCCTGCAGTAATGAAGCCTTGCGGCTACTGCATATAGATATCTTCAGTAAGATCTCCATTCAGGAATGCAGTTTTGACATCCATTTGCAAAATCTCATAATCATGGTATGCTGCTACAGCTAGCAGGATCCTAATGGATTTAAGCATGGCCACAGGCGAAAAGGTTTCCTCATAATCGATGCCCTCTTTCTGAGTGTACCCTTTCGCCACCAAACGAGCCTTGAAGGTCTCAACCTTACCATCGGGGCCCTTCTTCCTCTTGTAAATCCATTTGCAACCAATTGCCTTTACCCCAGAGGGCAGATCTAGTAGAGTCCAGACTCCATTGGTCTCCATTGAGTCAATCTCGGCTCCCATGGCCTCCACCCACTTCTGGGAATCTATGTCCAACATAGCTTCCGCGTAAGTCACGGGATCCTCCTCACTAGTCAAGGTTTCCACCAGGTAACTATCCTGGTCATAACCATAACGGACTGGTGGCCTGGATACCCGAGTGGATCTTCTAGGTTGGTCACTACCTGGAACTTGTGGGACATCTCCCACTGCTCCTGAGCTCTCCTCATTAAGAACAACTTCTTGACGATGGGTGTCCATGATATAATCGGTTTCCAAGAATTGTGCATTTCGACTGCAGAACACTTTCTGCTCACTTGGGTCATAGAATAGATAACCTACAGAGCCTTTTGGGTAGCCTATGAATAGGCAACGGCTGGTCTTGGATTCCAACTTGTCTGCACTCATTCTTTTAACGTGTGCCGGACAACCCCAAATCTTCAAGTGTCTGACACTTGGTTTCTTTCCGGTCCAAAGTTCATATGGAGTATTCGGAACCGATTTGGTTGGAACCCGATTCAGCACATAAATCGCAGTCTCTAATGCGTAACCCCAAAAGGATGTGGGTAACTCTGAGTGTATGAGAAGCGACCGGACCATATCCAATAAGGTCCTATTCCTCCTCTCTGAAACACCGTTAAGTTGTGGTGTAGCAGGAGGAGCTAATTGTGATATTATCCCATTGTCCTTTAAGCAGTCCCTGAATTCATCAGAGAGATACTCGCCACCTCGATCTGATCGAAGGGCTTTAATTTCTCTCCCTAACTGTTTCTCAACCTCTTGTCTAAACTCTTTGAACTTTTCAAAGGATTCAGACTTGTGTCTCATTAGGTACACGTAACCATATCGTGAAAAATCATCTGCGAAGGTGATGAAATACATGTGTTGATTTCGTGTCCTAACACTCAGGGGACCACATACATCAGTATGTATTAGGTCAAGTGTGCCTGTACATCTTTCAGGCTTACCGTTAAATGCCCGTTTCATCATCTTACCTTGTAGGCAAGGCTCACAAGTGGGAAGATCTTCTACAGTTAGAAAATCCAAAGGACCATCCTTTACCAACCTTGTGATTCGGTCAATACCGATGTGGCCAAGTCGGTAATGCCACAGATACGTGGGATTAACAGTATCACGGGATCTCTTCTTGGGGATTTCAGCCGACGTAATTTCGGTTATGTTAGTTTCTAGAGAAGGATGCAGAACATAGAGACCGTTCTCTAGTTCCCCGTATGCGATGAATCTGTTGTTTCTTTTAATAGTAATCGTATTACTAAAGAAGACAGAATAACCATCTGCACACAGTTTTGAGACAGAAATCAAATTTCTCCTTAAATTTTGTACATAAAGACAATCTTTCAGTACAATTATTCCTTCTCTAAAAAATAACTCCACGGTTCCTACGGCCGTGGCTGCAACAGTTGCAGTAGTCCCCAAGTAGAGTGTGACTTCTCCTTCACTCAGCCTTCTGCTTACCTTGAACCCCTACAGTGAGTTACACGCATGAGTTGAAGCCCCGGAGTCAATACACCAGGACGCAGAAGCTACCAACAAATTGGTTTTTATAACACAAGTTTTGAAGTTACCTTTCTGGGATTCCAGGTAGGCAGGACAATTCCTTTTCCAGTGGCCGGTCTTCTTGCAGAAGTGACAGGCATCCGATGCTTTGTCTTTCTTCTACTTCTTGCTCTTAGTGGCTTTCTTCTGAGTCTTCTTTGCCTTGATCTTTCTCTTGACTGTCTTGCCAGCTTCAACAAGCATGGCTACAGGCTCATCCTTTCTAATCAGTTCTTCAGCTCTTTGCAATATATTGCTGAGCTCTTGCAAGCTGACATTCAGCTTGTTCATGTTATAATTCATGATGAACGGATTAAAGGAAGGAGGCAAAGAGTTAAGGATAACATCTATCTGGGTTGCAAGGTCCAACCCGAATCCAAGAGCCTCCAGTTCGTTGATGTATCCCATCATCCGAAGACAATGGTCGTGAACTTGTTGACCCTTGGACATTTGTGCGGTCATGAACTGTTTCAAGACCTTTTGTCGAATAGAACGATTCTGCTCTTCATACATCATCCTGAGACTGTCCAATATGTCATTGGCAAGTTCGATCTGATCGAACTGCCTCTGTATCGGGTTGTTCAAGGAGGCAATGATGTAACACCGGGCAAGGGAGTTTTTCTCTTCCCATTCTTGATAGTCTCTCCTTCAGGCCTCAGAAGCCCTATCACCCAGACGCTCCGGGGCAGGATTCTTTGCCACTTTGTCCAGCTTTTCAGAAGGTAAGACCAGCATAAGGTTCCTGTACCAGTCAGCATAGTTTGGGCCCTTCAACTTGTTGTCATCAAGCAGTTTTGCAAATGATCCGTTTGCCATTTTCTGATAAAAAAGCAAACATCAGTCCACAACCTAATTTGATTCATGTTCATTTCATAGATATAGATTTTAATCTACGATCCATTTCCATTTATTCGTCTCTGAGAATTCCCTCCTTTCTCAGTGACGGAGACTACGGGTTGTCTCTGGAAATGTGGGAAATCACATAGGGTGCATGGAGCCAACTGTTTCAGCTGCATAACCCCACCACCTTTCTGTGAAGGATCATATCCACTCATCATATGAGTTTTCCCTTTGGCCTCTGTCAGACAAGGTTCAGAGCCGTTTTTAGGTAAACCTTTCTGTCCAGTGAGTGCTTACCCATCATATTCGTGAACGCCAAGGTACCGTGAGAGAGTTCTCATTTTCTGGTGAAGCCTCTCCTACATCGGTCTATGACGCCCCTATCATCTTATGAAACACTCAGACAAGCCCAATAACAAATGGATAGCCCATTTTCTGGTGCGTTTCCTCATTACTGAATGACCCATCCTCATGCTAATGATGGAAGGCCTTTAGAGAGTTCATCATATGAATCTCCCTATCACATGCACTTATATTAGCTGGAGGGAACAGTTAATTATGCCCTAGTTCTCATTTTAGGTCAAACCAAAGTGGCTCCCATTGACTTTCATAAAGCCAGATTTCAGTGGGCCTGAATCGGCTTGGGTTCCGCACATAACCTCTTGATGAGGTGTGGGGCCCACCACTGAGGGAGGTCATCCAATGACTAAAAGAGACACCATGGCAATGATGTGCATTCAGCCATGGTGTGCGCAAGAGCCACTGTTGATGGAGCATGGGCCAAGTGCTTATGGCCCATGTACGTAGCACATCACACATCCATACATCACATGCAAGGATAAATTGATCCAATCAATTAATCATCTGTAAGGCCCATTTGAAGCCCATTTTAAATCCATAATATTAACTATTAATATTATCTAGGTATATGGGCCGAATGGTTCAACCCATATAGCTTTAAATGTCAAGTGGGCTTTTAGCAGTTTTAACCTTTTAAAACTGGGCCTTTACAGGTTGGGCCGAATTAACCATTTAATTAAACACTAATCCTTAGGCCCATTAGTGGGAAAATTAGGGCTGACTTTCAGCCTTGATTAAACCCTAGATTCGGTTCAAACTATTTGAACCAATCTTGGTTCGAATGGGTCTAGGCTTTGTTCTTTAATCAAATCTTTAATTCAAGAAAATAATCTGAAATTAAATACTGATAAAAGAAAAACAAGAATCAGTCAATCAGGGCTGTTCGCACAATTCATCCTGCAAAACAGAGGTTAGATCACAGAATGTAGTTTCACAAACTGCAAATTGTAGATAGCGATTCTCCCATCTGCGAAATCTCCTTTTCTGCGCCGCCAACTTCGATCCAAAATAAAATAAATAGAAATCCTATTTCTATTAATAATTACATCAGATCGAATACCTATACATTGAGTCTAGAAAATAAAAAAATTATTTACAAACCAAAAATAATTCAAGAACTGCAAAATCGCAGTTTCCCTACGCAAACCAAGAATTCGATCTCCTCTTGTACGAACAGCCCATAAATCAAGAAAATCATAAAGAACAATTCTAAATAATAATCAGATTCATGTAAAATTAATTTCAGATTATTCGCCCATTAAGTTTGGGAACAAATTTCCCAAAACCCATATCTGCGCAAATTGGGTAGAACACCTTCTACCCATTTGCGTAGGTTCAGATCTGAAACAAACTGGTTCAAGATTTGAACCTGGCTCTGATATCACTGAAGGGATGAGAGATCCATCCCATGGACGCCCAAAGATTGCGGAATAAGGGGCGAATTTCAAAAATTTTTTCTCTCCCTTCAACTGGGAATCGCATTCCCTATTTAGAAAATCATATTTTCAAGGATCATTCTTGAACCTTAAATTGAATCAGATCTGAACCAAAAGGAGTAGGGGAGAATTATACATGATACGGAGAAGTAGTATCTCCCAACGGAGGTGTTCATGCCCAAGGAAGGATCCAAAAACTGCTCCCACTGAAGATGGCATAGTGCAGGATGGAGCAGAATCAACAGTGTTCTTCTCCAAGAACTCTGTCCTTCGCAATAATCAGTAGGATGGTACGTGAGCACAGCTTCCTTTCATTCCTTTCTCAAAAAACTGATGTCAAGATCCAATCTTGACTTCTCCCACAACTGGAGATTGAATTGGCAAACAGGGCGGCAAGAACAGGGAGGCGGCAAGAGAGTATTCGCAGGGTGCAGAATTCTCTCTTTTTGATTTCAGCACTGAAGAAAATCTGATGTGGTGTGTCTTCTAAAGGCTGTCGCCCCCTCCTTCTTTTTGTTAACCTAAAAGATCAGCTTATAATCCAATTAAGAGCATCTTATCCAAATCATATTTGGATAAGACTTCTCTTTAGGTGATAGGGATAAACCCTTATCTTATCTGCAGATCAAATTAGCTTTGTCCTAATCTCATTAGGAGGTTTCTAAATCTGAATCACATTCAGATCTGGATTCTCTGAGTGGATAGGGTCAAGACCCTATCCTATCTGCTAATCCATCTCAGAATTCGCCCCATTATTAACTAAATAAATAGCCCAGTTCGAAATGGGCTTTAGGCCCATTAAGCTTATGTGCTCACTTAACCTTCCTAACTGCTGCCCAGTTGGGCTTCCTTGTATGGCGTGGGACCCAAGCATTGATCTACACATCAGCCACATGGGTTCGGCCCAGCCTTTGTTACAAGGCCTGGCCGAATACACTGTTAAAGACAGTGCACCCCCTGAAACCCATCGAATGGGCTCTATGGGCCCAACACTTACCTTAAGTGGTCCCTAGGCCAAGCCACCTTGTAACACCCAGCGACTGTGGGCAGATGCAAGATTAGCCCATCAGGTATTATCCTCAATGGTCTTATACTTAACCTCTCAGCCCATAATGATCATACACTGTCCGACAAGAGAGGACCTCTCCCTCGGCTGCAAGGAACAGTGTTGCACTCTCCACTTATATGGATCCCGGGAATTAAAACCTTTTAGCAAACATTTGAGAAACCATAATATATATACTTTTATATCTTATATAAAATATACTTTGCAAAACAAATCTCAACGGTTGAAATCGGCTGCCGGCAGTCTTGGTTTCCATCAGTGAGAGTGCATCCCCGATCATTACCTTTGTTCGACAAAGGGGTTGATCCTGTCACTATGATCACCCACTCAGATGAATTCTCAGACTGTCCCAACATACCTAGGTTTTGACCCCCGCTAAGGATCTCACTGATTGGTACATCAAAGATAGCCTGATCCGACACCTAGTGCAGTATCATAATCGAGTCTAGGGGTCGGGTGCAACTTTCCAGTTTTGCCCATCAATCTCCAAGGTCCAGGGCAATACTGGAAATCTGGTCCAGTTCAAAAATTCAATTAATCCTACACTGTATGTGCCTAAGGTCTCACCCTGGCAGCTGAGACAGGCCACCCCAACCGACTTGGTGGCACCACAGTGTCAGCCTTGTCAGGATAGGTCTCCCCAGACCGACCCACTGGCTGTGAACATTATAAACTAACACGAGTCTCATTAAGTGTCCAGTTTAAGGGTAATACACAGAAACATACCAAGGGAACACGAATCAAATATGCACTTTTATTCATTTACAATAAACTCATAAAGTTCATCATTCTGATTGAAGCTAAGGGCATATAAAACTGTCTAACACTCGACACCTGGTCAACTCAGCACCTCACTGGTAGCTTGACACCTGGTCAGCTCGGCACCTTGCTGGTAGCTCGGCACCTCACTGGTAGCTCAGCACCTAGTCAGCTCAACACCTCGTAGGCAGCTCAGCACCTGGTCAGTTCGGCACCTCACAGGTAGCTCGGCACCTGGTCAGCCCGACACCCCACAGGTAGTTCGACACCTGGTCAGTTCGGCACCTCACAGGCAAAGCTTACGGGCCACATTACTGCTTAAGACCTGATCGCCTCTTCGGCACGGGCAAAGTCAAAAAAGAGTGGACTACGAGTCACTCCCAAAGCCTACGGGCCACACTATTGCTAAATACCCAGTTGCTTCCTCTACATGAGCAAAATCAACAAAAGTGAACTATAAGTTGCCCCTAGAGCCTAAGGGCTACACTACTGAACTGGTGGAGACCTCCTCACCTTACAGGCAGCTCCCAAAGCCCAAGGAATTGGATCAGCACTTACTAGCTCGTCAACTTATGGGCCAAAAGAAGAAATCTACTCCCTTCGCTGAGTTACTCTCAGCTCGGGAGTGGAGGGCAAATGATGAGGGCGGATTTGGCCCTCTAGTGAAATTGTGACACCTGGCACCTCATGCAAACCAAGTGCAGCCTCTTGACAACTGGGTAGCTTGGCAGAGCTTGCCACAAGCAGCTCGGCATAGCTCGGCTAGCTCGGTATAGCTACGGGTAGCTCGGCATAGGCAGCTCGCCACAGGCAGCTGGCCACTCCGCAGGCAGCCTGGCGTCTTACGAAGATCTCGGCACTTAGGGGAAGCTCGGCACTTACAGGTAGCTCGACACTTAGGGGCAGCTCGGCGTATCGCAGGAAGATCTCCTACCTGACAACCGTACCTGAAAGATCTGGAGACCTGCGCCCACGTCTCTCGCTAGGCGGCGCCGTGCCTGCCAGTCTTGAGAGTTGTCCTTTGACTGCCAGAGCCGTACTTT
The DNA here is from genome assembly GCF_055504915.1 of Nelumbo nucifera. NCBI lineage: Eukaryota > Viridiplantae > Streptophyta > Magnoliopsida > Proteales > Nelumbonaceae > Nelumbo > Nelumbo nucifera. The sequence continues at coordinate 199,692,692 of NC_142649.1, read as the reverse complement.
GCAGCAGCCGCCTGCACCCGCCACCTCAGCAGAGGCGGTTACGCCTGATTTGATAGGACACCACTATATAAGGACTCCGACCCCCAAAGACAAGGGGGAGAATGAAAAAATGGAGGTAATCCTTGCTCTCTAGATCTCTCATTTCTCTCCAAGCTCCTTACAATCAGAAAGCTAACTTAGGCATCGGAGAGTCCCCGCCGGGAAAATACCCCTGGGTCCTTTGATTCAGTTCTCGCAGGTTCCTCAGCTCCCACTGCCTACAAAGAGGAGGAAAAGATGGAGTTCTCGCAGGTCCCTCAGCTCCCGCCGCGTACAAAGGAGAGGAGATCACCTCATGCAGATGGCAGTCGGGTTGCGCTACATCAGGGAGCTCCACCATCCCCTGAGTTACAGGCCACCTAGGAGCAGGTCAAATGACAAGTCCACCCAGGTAGCTCACCACCAGGGAGCTCATCATCAAGTAGCTCACCACCAGGGAGCTTGTCACTAGGCAACTCACCACCAGGTAGCTCGTCACCAGGCAGCTCACCACCAGGGAGCTCGTCACCAGGGAGCTCGTCACCAGGCAGCTCACCACCAGGGAGCTCGTCACCAGGCAGCTCACCACCAGGGAGCTCACCACCAGAGAGCTCGTCACCAGGCAGCTCACCACCAGGGAGCTCGTCACCAAGTAGCTCGTCACCAAGTAGCTCACCACCAGGGAGCTCGTCACCAGGTAGCTCACCACCAGAGAGCTCGTCACTAGGCAGCTCACCACCAGGGAGCTCACCAACAGGGAGCTCGTCACCAGGCTGCTCACCACCAGGGAGCTTGTCACCAAGTAGCTCGTCACCAAGTAGCTCACCACCAGGGAGCTCGTCACCAGGTAGCTCACCGCCAGGGAGCTCGTCACCAAGTAGCTCACCACCAGAGAGCCCCACCGTCCTCTCCTAGGAGCAGGTCAAATGGCGAGGCACTTAGCCAAAAAAATTGATACATCACAAAAAATTGGTACATGACCAGAAATGGTTACATCAGGACCAACTGAGTAAACACTTATAAAGTTGGTTTTCGAAGACCCCTCATAGTACATATAGGGAGAGGATAATGCATCATAGAAGGAAGCTAATAAGTTTTATGCAAGTTGGGACTATTCCAAGACACATAAGAAGCAGAGATGACACCACCAACCCAACTTAGTAAATATTTATCAATATAGCATCATCACAAAATTTTTATCTTAGTTCGTTTTTACCAAATTGGCGTCACCGTAGAGTTTCTATTTTAGTTCATAATTACCAAGTTGACGTTATAGCGAGGTTTCGAATTTGTATTCAATTAAGACTTTCTTTTTGAAGAATTTTGTTAGAATTATATTATGGAGTGTTTTCTTAGATTAGGATTGCTCAATTAAGACTTTATTTTTGAGGAGTTTTAGTAGGATTCTATTATGGAGTGTTTTCATAGATTAGGAAACTTTCTTGTATGAGCGATAAGGGTGTATGCCTATATAAAGAGAAGCTAGGAGAAGGCTAAAATAGTTTCTGATGTTGATTTTCTCTTAATTATTCAATGAAGAATTTTTCTTATTGATAGTTCGACTTTTACTCTTTTCTTTGATGCTTTTCTCAACGTGTTACATTTCTGTAATGTGCCACCAATCCACCACAATTAGCTAGAGAACTTATCAACTAAGCCATCGGTGGGTAGGTTTTCAAATATAATTAATGAAAAAAAGGAGAAACTTTGGCCTTTCCATATCCGTGAAACATATAAGATAGAGTGAAGGGTGTCTTCAAATTGTGACATGTGATGGATTAAAACTAAAGCTATGTTTGGTTTGAAGGAAAATGTAGGAAAATGAAGAGAAAGGTAGAAAAATTTATACAAGATTTGTAAAGGTTTTCCTATCTTTCACTTCCTTTCCTTACTTTTTACTACAAACCAAACACAGCCTAAATGATTATAACAGTTAAAATTTATCAAGATATGAAGTCGAAGCTATATGGGCTGCTCTGTTTTTGCTCGCGAGAACAGGGATGGGGCTGCCTTTTGGTGCAGATAGACCCGGACTCTGTTATTATTACCATTGAAGACTTTTTTTTTTGTTTTTGAATTGGGTTATAAAGATAAAGGCATTAAACTCTAATGTTTGCCATGCTTTTCTATTTAATTGATATATAAAAAATAAAAATATGAAGCAATTGATTTTTTGAGTATTAGTATTATATACTTAAATTTAACTTTTATGATTTGCAATTTGTTATTCTTTATTTAATGGATTTATCTTCTTTTTACAGTTAAAATGTCTCTATAAATACTGGATTTTAACTGCAAAAAAGAGATAGATAAATCTTTCAAATAAGGAATGCCAAATGCAGCCTAAAACCACCTTGCAAATTCTTTTATTTTTATTTTCAATTTAATCATTAATATAGTTATCTTATTCACCAAAGACAGTAAAAAAAAAGATAAGCAACAATATCTCAGTTGGTAATTGCTACTTCTCCGTCAGTTCATTCCGTTTTGTCTTTATAGCTCATTGTAGTCTTAATTTCTAATGCGAAGGCTATTTAACCGAAAGTAACAAGGGGAAAGATTCTTGAACTTTAAGACAAAATTTAAGGCGACGTTTGCACAATGTTGGGGGCAGGGGGTGGGTTCTGATAGTCTATATCATAGAGAAGACCGAAGAGTAGATGGATTAAACCGAGATTGCTCCATTCTTGCAGCATCTCAATAAAACTGAAGCCCACTAACACTAGGGGTGTCAACGGTATTTGAAAATCCAATTTTGAATTCGAGATTCGACATAATCGAATCAAATTCGAATAATTCAAATATCTAATCAGTCAAATTTGGATATCCTATTCATACCGAATAGTTAATCAGATTCGAATTCGGATATGACCTGATTCGATTCGATAAATATTCGAATTCGATCGATTAATTAATTCTTATATATAATATACAAATTTTTTTAAATGTTTTATATAATTTATATATATAATAATTAAATTATATAAATGATTTATATATTTATATACTTTATATAAATAAAATATTTATTAATTACCTAAAATAATTAATTAGTCAATTTGAATTGATTCGAATATTAATTTTCGATATCCGTCGGATATCAAATTGAATTCGGATATCAAATTTTTTAATTGGATCCGAATTCGAATATTGCCTGATTTGATTCGAATTCGATCCGTTTACACCCCTAACTAACACAAAATGTAAACATGCTTAGATGTCGCGCATGTGTGGCTTTGCTTGTGTCAAGTGACAAGTGGCTCAATTGTGCTGTGCTGGGACGAGTGTTGGGACTAGCTCCAGAGTTCGGCTCTTTGACAAAAGTCAAGATTTGGGTCATTAGGTTAGGGCTGTCAATTGGTCGGGTTTGGGTTGGGACTAGAACGGGAACCGATCCAATAGAAAATAGCGAGGACTCATAATTGAACTAAATCCGATAGGGTTTGTAATTTTTAGACCTAGAACCAAATCAATCGGTTCTCGGGATAATCGGCCCGACGAATTTGATTATAATAAATAAATAAATATATTTAATATATATTCAATATTATATATATTATACATAGTTTTCAAGGTGTCAAGGCAAGGCTAGGTGACGGGGGGGCGCCTTGTCGCATAGTCACTTAGGTGGGTGCCTAGGTGATGGATTTTTTTTTTTAAGTAAAACTATATATCTTAGGGTAGTTCAATAGGTTCCATAACCATCTTTCCTTAATAATTATCTATAGTTTTCATAAAAGAAGTATAAATTTCATGTTTAAGTCTAGAAAAATCAACATTTTATGAGAAGAAAAAGAAGAAAGGAAAGAAAATTCAAAAAATATAGGGGCTGAACCCTTACTTTTGTTATAAGAAAAGAAAATGTGTTGATTAGACAAAACTCTAAGTTCTTCCCTTACTTGCTAGTTCAGGTTTTGAAATCTTTGAGGGTTCAATTAAGGATCAAAATTTCGATATGATACCTTGTATCAGGCATATTGTATTGTATTTTTGGGGTCCCGATACACCTATTTATAGGTGTTTTTGGGAATCCATTTTTTTAAATAATATATATAATTATATTTAAAAATGAATTTGAAAACCAAAAAATAAAAAAATAGGGGGAATATCATTATAAGTACCGATATACAGAGGTGTAACGATACTTTGAACCATGGGTTCAATACATTAGTTAGCAATGTTTGTTTTGATTAAACACTAACAAATAAGAAAATAATAAAAAGAAATTAGTATATAAGTTTGGGTTTGAATAGGTTTGATCTCTATTTTAGTCTATATATATGATGTAATTACAACACTCATTAATTGAATTCTTTCTAGCTTTCTTTGTTTTCTATCATATACAACACATAAAATGAATATTTTAGTTTAATAATGCATATTTTATAATTATAGCGTTAAAAAATTAAAAATATAAAAGCATTTTATATGACATCACACAAAACTACTTGGCGATTGGGTGAGGCGAGCCTCCAAGGGTGCCTGGTCACCTAAGCGTGTATATGAATTAGCTTGGGTCGGGGGTCTGAGTTAGTTTGGAACTACATGGAACTGGTTCCAAATCGATAATAACCGGGACACTATATTAGGACCTGAAACCGACGAGTTTCTAGAACTAGAACTGGCCCAATCAGTTCAGGTCCATCATGTCTGTTTGGTTGGACCTGGCTCATTGGCAGCCCTACATTGGTGCGACCAAGTAAACACTCTTAGTTGTAGGGCTGTTCACGGGTTGGGTTGGGTCGATTTACTAGTTTATTTATTTTTCAATCAACCCGACCTAGTCGGGTTACCTAAAGATTAAACCGAAACCGACCCTCTATTAAGCAAAACTGACCTGGTTGGTTTTGGTCGGCTTGGGTCAGTTTGGGTTGGTTTTGGTTTAAATATATACATTTCTGAAATATATATTTCAGCTTTAAATAAATAAATAAATAAATATATTTCGGAAATATACATATTATATATAATATTTCAGAATATATTTTCGGGAAATATATTTAAAACTGAAATATATATATATATATATATATATATATATATAATATTTCAGTGAGAATATATTTAAAACTGAAATATACATATTATATATAATATTTCAGTGAGAATATATTTATAGATAACTCGGTTCGGTTCAGTTTCAGTTTTCATGTGTGAAAATTGAAATCGAACCGAATTATCGATTTACTCATCTTTCCAACCCAAAACCGACCCATGGTGAAGAAGAACTGGCCAAATCGAATTGGGTCAGGCTGAATTGATCGGTTTGAATTTATTTATGAACAGTCCTACTTAGTTTTATTAATTGAATTGCCCGCACTTTTTCTCCAAGTATTTCAAAACCCGGTCCAGAGCTGAACCAATTTTCTCTCTAGGCCAATGGGTCGATTCTGTGATGTAAAAAAAAACAAAAATTGATAACCCATTAAACAGTTAAGACAGACCAATGGTTCAACCATCCAGGTCAACTTTCTTTTATAAACAACATATTATAGGCTGACCCAAACCGTGATTGCGACTAGATCACTGGTTCAACCACCAATGAGAGGTTGAAAATAGTGTTTTCACCTGCAAGAGAAGAATAAAAGGACGTTGGTGGGACGTTTCATTCTTTTTCTTTTCACCTTAATGATGGTATTGACTTGAGTGAGGGAAAGGAAAGGTAAGCATCGACAGTTCAGACACCAACACCGTGTCGGTGTCACCGTGAAATATCCACACAAAATGCTATATACAGGATTAGAATGCTTCATGCCCCTCCACTAATCACAGCAACATTGAATGCAAGATTGGAATTTTGGGTTGAAATAATGTTGAATCAGTTCGTTTTGGTTATTGATTGAACTGAGGATGACGTTAGTAGATTCCGCAATAGACGGCAGAGATCATGAGAGTCTCCCCTGTTTGTCTAATCCCACGGTCACCCTTGGTATCAAACTATGAAGCCCCTACCCCCCCCGACCCCTCTGTGTTTTGGGTTGAACCTTGAATTTGATTCTAATGCCATTTGCCTTATGTCTGTATTCACTTGAATTTCCAGGCAAATTCTGTGCCAAACAAACAACTGGGCCCAGTGGATCATTAAATGAAAATAGAAAGGGAAAAGGAAAAGTTGTCGACCATCAAACGTACAACTCCCCCATTGCCGTCCATTTGTGATCAAACTGTGATGGGTGGGGAGGCCCATTGACACCCGAAGAAAGAACCAACATGGGCCCATTTCATGGGTGCAATGTGTCTTGTTTGCCAAAATCAGTCTAATAAAGCAATCTTGAAACAGTGGGGTCCTACTATCCCTTCATGCTCTAGCTAGGCTTTTTTCTTTGCCTACACTGATGAAATGAAACCATATACATAATTTACATATACCTCTTTAGCTTGTTCAGTTTACATCCAACTGTCCAAGGAGAAGGAATATTAAGGATTTCAACTGAATAAGCAGACCCTATACCACGTTCGGCCTCTTTGCCTTCAGACATTTAAAGATAAGAATACCCCAATATTCCAAACTTGTTACTTTTGCCATTTTTGAGTGGAGGCATTGTTGTACTTTTGAGTGCCTTTAATCAGAAGGGGTATCCCATTTATCAGCTCTGAACAAAGTCCAATGAAATTTTAGAAGTCTCAAGTTAATTGATGAGGACGGATTTGGTCCTCCAGTGACATCATGACATATGGTATTTTGCTTTAATTAAAGTGGTGGGGTTCAACCTGGTGATCTGTCTTCGCCAACTTGATAGAAATTTAGTTGGCGATCTCGTTCATAACTCAAGGCGGCTTGCAGCACCTCGTCCAAGGCCGACCTATGGTACCTCATCAGTACAGTTGAAGTGATCTTGATGAGGAGCGACCTCCCTTGATGGCTCGTCGATTTGATTGAGGTCCAAATGGTGATTTGCGAGATGTGCTCGCCGACCAATTTTGCATGCATATCCCATCACTCCCGGGTTTCTCAGAAGTTGGCCTTTGCCCCAAATGTTTCGGAGGAAACCGAACAAGGTGCGAAGACTGGTCTATGTGCACGACTACCTTCGATGACTTCGGACCGGATAGGCACATCTTCCCAGAGACCTCGGACGTAATGCGTGAAGCCCACGCCAAACAACGCTTATATAAATGCACCAACTCCAATGACATAAGGTACATGCGATTATTTGCTTACTAGCTCTCATATTCACAAGCTTTTAGCTCGCAACATAACCAATAAACTAACTTAAACATCGGAGTGACCATGTTGGGTTAGCCACCTTGGGTTCTTTGAGCTTTTCCCCTCTTGTAGTTCAACTCGCCAGCCAAGCAACCGACGTTCGAGCTTCCATCCAGCTAAGAGCGAACAGATCGTGCACCATTAGTAATATATACAGGAAATTAAGAAAAGTTGAACCGGATGGTTTGTTGTGTATAACTCTGTATGTGGCCATATGGATAACATTCAAGTTAACAAAAACATTTTTAATGAAATTGCTGCATTTTGAAGCCAAGGCCGGCAAGTTTATTAGTGAAGATTGGTGCTATTCGGTTTGAGGTATTTCGAATCGAAGAATCAGTTAGATAAGTCCCGCCAACTGAATGAGGCCGAGGTAGAAGGATGAGAACGTGTACTGAGGTAATATGCAAATATAAAGAGGATCAGAGGCCTGAGGAGTTGTTTCCCAGGCAGACACTCCGACTAGGGGTGATCATTTCAGCCCGCCCGGGCCCAAGCCTGGCCCAACCCGCAAATATTTAAACTTGCACATTTTGTGTATAATGTATACATGTTATTTTACATTATATTATATATTTTGTATATATAAATATTATAACATGACATGTATAATATATATTATATGTAATATTTTATATTATATAATGTATAAAATAAGTTTATATGCATATTATGTCATTTAATATATAGATATGTAATATTTTATATATGAGTGGCATTGGCCCGGAATCAGACCCAGCCCGGCCCAGGCCCGGAATCAGACCCAGCCTGGCCCAGGCCCGTATAGACCTAGGCTAAGACTTATGTTTCTGACCCGAAACCCTAAACCGGGCCGAGCCTAGGCCTAAGCTATAACCCTTATCATAAATGCAAAGCCCGGCACGACCCATGATCACCCCTAACTCCGACACTCACGTTAATAAAGGAGATGAGTGTTTGATCAAAATGAATTGAAGAAAACAGACTAGTCCAGATTGTGGTAGATGCAAAGGATGCTGAGGCAGGTTGAGAGTTCACCTATAATGCAGCCATACTAAACTGTGCTGACGTTTTCTGAGGAGGTCGGTTACAGAAGCTAACATATAGTGACTTCGGCTAGCTCAGGCACCACCCGAGCAAAAATAACTTTGGAATCGGTGATGGGAAAAAAATTTTTGGTCCCACGTACATCAAATACAAGTGACGATAGTTTATTTGCAATGGGTTCAATGTTATGCCAGGAACACATGATATCCGAAAAATTTATGACCAAGCAACCAATATCATATATGCTAAACAATCAGGTGTAATTTATAAAAAAATTTATAAATAGATTTTAATTGGTCAAAAATCTTCGAATATCATGTCTTTCTAACATCATAAATTTTTCTATTGTAAAGAATTCGGGTATGACCAATCAATCGGTATCATAAATGCACTAACCAATCACGTGCAATTAATAAAAATTCATGATTAGGTTTTGGATGATTACTCGTGGATCTATAATTCTATATATACATGACAGTAGAGGCTTAGAGGCTAGAGGCTAGAGATTCAGTAATCATTAATCCAAAATTAAACTCTAGAATTCTAGACTTACGGTGGGTTGGCCTGTTGATTCTGTATACCATGGGCTTGTTTTTCAACACCCACTAATATTTTTAGTAAATTATAAAGACCTTCTTGTATTATAGGGTCAGTGATAAATATCCCCTGAAATCACAAATACCCTGGACAATCTAAGAAAGATGATGGAAGGTGTTAAATTACCAAAATGTTCATTTAAGCTTTTCTGATTTTTTTTCTTCACCCTTTTCTCTTAAACCTTAATTGATCAAAAGTATCTTTTTTTTTCTCTAAATGGAACCAATTAAAATAATAAGAATTATTTCATTGGTATAGATGGAAAAGATTTTTATTTAATTATTAATTCATTTCATTGACATGAATGTATCTCTTCATTTTAAAATAAAAAAAAAATTATCCACCCTTCTCCAATAAATCAAGAAACTGGACGAAGCTATGAATTTATATCCACGAAAAAGAAACCTCTACCATTTTCCTTTAAATATTGAATCTTGAAATTTGCAAGAAACTATTGAAGCAATCAAGAGAATTTTAGTATCATATTTTGAAAATTAGTCAAATCATATATCGTTCAAATAAATAAGAAAATGATACTTTAAAAATTTAAAATATTTTAAACAGCTGCATGAGAATGATTTTTTTTAAAGTTAATTAACCAAACTTTAACCGAGGGATTACAATGACAGAACTTGGAGCCATTCCCACCCCACTCATAAAAAATTCTTGGCTCCGCCCCACAAAGTGAAAGTTGAGAGGGTATTTTCATGAGTTTACATTGGCACCTCACAAAGTGTGCCCCACAGGCGTCCCACATGCATATCTCAGTGTGCATTGGAAACATCTCTCGAAATTGTCATCGGGAGATGTTCTTCATGTACAGTTGGAATACAATGTAGGACATAGATATGAATTGAAAATCCACTTATCCCATATAGAGTGAGACCGGATCTGCTCCTTACATAGGGCGCCTCACATCGATCTCACACACACATCCTACCATATATTGGAAACATCTCCTGTACTTACAAATTATAATTCATGGGATATGTTTTCAATGCACGGTGGATGTGCCTATGAGATGCTCATGTGTGAAAAGCAGATCCCGTTCCATAGGGAGTTTGAATCTGCTCCTCACATTGACCTCACAGCATGTCTTAGTCACATATCAGGAATATCTCCCATACTTATATTTATTATTCATGGGAAGATGTTTCCTATTGACGGTGAGATATGGCTGTGAGGTGCATTCTCTGGGGAGCAATTCCCAATTCCCCCACTTAGGGTTTAAAATTTGAATTAGGATGAATCACCTACTAACTAAATAAATTCCAATACTAACTAAACAAATTCCAACACTCTACCAACTTTATCTAATACCCCACATCTCCCTATAAAATTGAGACCCATCATAAAAGTGGGACCTGTCATGTCACTATAAAACTGGAGCCATTATAAAAATTGGGACCGGTCACGTATCATGTATGAGATGTGTGGTGTCAAACTGTCATATGTTGCAGATGATCCGGACTCTTGAAATTTACCCTGTTGATTATAAAATGTCATCTTCGTAAATATGATAAATTTTGAACCCAGTTTGTTTGGCATGATCCCTATATAATAAACTCGTGAACTACCACCATCGACGTAACGCCAGTGCCACCTCTATTTCCAAAGTACCGCCACCCACAAGGTCGCTGGAATTATGCAAGCAACATTTTGCCAAGCTATCCCTCCAAAACTACCCTATCCATCGAAGCTTTCCCCGGTGTACAGACTCCCAACACGAGCTAAAATGATCTCGATGCCTGAAAGGCAAGTGTCGGTCCCAGATGCAGACAACTCGGTTGCCGCGTTCTGGGACTATCAGTTCCTTTTCGTCTCCCAACGGTCAGAGTCGGTGGAGCCTGTCGTACTTCGTACAGTCGATGGCGCGATCCCTGCCGACTTCCCTTCCGGTACTTACTACCTAGTAGGACCCGGTATATTTTGTGACGACCACGGTTCAACGGTTCACCCTCTGGACGGCCATGGATACCTCCGCGCATTCGTTGTTGATGGGAATTCCGGTGAGGTCAGGTTCTCGGCGAGATACGTTAAGACAGAAGCGCAGAGGGAAGAGTGTGAAGGAAAGACCGGGAGCGGGAGGTGGCGGTTTACGCATCGAGGGCCGTTTTCGGTGTTGAGAGGAGGGAAGAAGATTTTGAATACAAAAGTGATGAAGAACGTAGCGAATACGAGCGTGTTGAGATGGGGAGGACGGTTGTTATGCATGTGGGAGGGTGGCAATCCATATGAGCTTGAAACTGAGACGTTGGATACGGTTGGAAGATTTGACTTTGATGTGACGGACGACAGCAATTTGTCGTCAAAAAGAGGGTTTAGCGGTGGTTTTTGGGATTTTGCGGCTTGCCTATTGAAGCCGATCCTTTACGGTATGTGTCAGTTACGATTTTCTTTCTGCCATTAGAGATAAGAATTCTCTTTTTTTATTCAGAATCTCCTCTTATTTTATTTTGCCTTCACCTTGTTTGCTCTTCCTCTTGGGGCACGGGCCGGGGTGCACTTGTACGTCAGAGTGGATTTACATCGGTGTCCCATCTCGAATATAGGACGCTGATGTGCGTCCTATAGTGCGTAAGAAAATAGGACGCACTTGTACGTCAGAGTGGTATTGTGCGTCCTTAGGGGTGCACTTGTACGTCAGAGTGGTATTGTGCGTAAGAAAATAGGACGCTGATGTGATCCATCTCGAATATAGCAGGTTATATTATTTAGGAATTTTTGAACCGCAATCGGTAAAATATAAAAAGCTTCCCTAAAGTTTCTTACAATCATAAAAACTTCTCTTATAATTTTATTTTAACAAATATCTCCCTTGACCTTTTAAAAAATTCAATAAAAATCTCTCTTCCGTTACTGTCTCACATGAACAATGTTAGATTGATGCATCATTTTTTTTTTCAAATACTCATTCTACCCTTTTATAAATTATTTTATATACAAAATTACTGAAATAATCCCATTTTAATTCAACAAAAACTTCTTTTAATGATCATTTTAGTAATTTTACATAGAAAATTACTGAAATATGTTTTCTTGTTGAATTAAAATGGAATTATTTTAGTAATTTTGTATATAAATTAATTTATGAAAGGGTAGAATGGATATTTGGAAAAAACTGGTGCATCAATTTAACGTTTTCCATCCGGAATAATAACAGAAGGAAGGTTTTTGTTGAATTTCTCAAAAGTTCAGGAGAGGTATTTGTTAAAATGAAACTATATGGGAGGTTTTTATGATTGTCAGAATCTTCAGGGGAGATTTTTGTATTTTACCCTTATTTATACCTTTAGCTTCCGTCCGGCAAAGCCCATTAGAGCAACTTTATAGCTTTGCATTGAGAATATTCATACTTATGTGATTTATTTATAGGAGATATTCCAAATTTAAGGTTATAAATAGCGGTTGGAACGGTGCACGCACGAGCTTGCACTGAGTGAAGTCGATCCCGATCAATATACACATGAAGAAGGAATTAATATTTGCCCCGCACCTAGGGCGCCCCACGGCACATCCCTCCCTTTTGCACGAGATCACATTTGCACCCCATAGATGGTGCCTCCATGGGTGTCCTAGCTTCCTTTTGCATGAGATCATATTTGTGTCTCGTAGAGGGTGCCTCACAAATGCTCCACATGTACATCTCAATATGCATTGAGAATATTTGTTGAAGTTGTCAATGGAAGATGTTCCCTATTCACGGTGAGGATATGTTGTGGGAGTAGGTGAATTCCTTTTGCACATGCATTTAAGACCAATTCAATGGAGTTCACATCAGTGCTCCACAGGGGGTGCCCCATAACGCCCCACATTACATCCCAACTGTGTATTGGGAACATCTCCTAATGACAAGTACAGGAGACGTTCTCAATACATGCTGAGATGTGCATGTGGGGAGCATGTGGGACGCTGATGTGATCTCAATTCAATGGTGAAAGCTGAAAGGTGTCCTCTGATCTCTCATTATGGAGAGCGTAGATAGGATAGCATTCAAATTCAGATGATAAGCCAAAAAATAAACCGAACTAAATCGAATAAGCTAGTTCGGTTTGGTTAATTCAGATGTCGGTTTGGTTTGGTTTTTATTTCTTTAAAAACTTGATTTTCGGTTTTGGTTTGGTTTGATTGAGATTTTCAACTGAACTAATGGTTGTATCTAATTAAGTCTATTAAATATATAATATTCTATTTAAAACTTTATACTTATTAATTAATAATTATTATCTTTTTCAATGGCCAATTCGCAATTCCCCATTCCTATTGTGCTTTATAGCTTTAGGTCTATTCTAGCTTTTATTTAATAATAATTAATTAATTGTCTAGAGACTCTAAATAACTAAGGTGTTAAAACCTAGACTAATAATGAGTGCAGTTGTTTAAATAATTAGTCATTAAATTGTTCATTAAATGAGTGTAGTTGTATTAATTGTTCATTAAGACTTAGAATAATTATTAAAACCTATACTAAAGTCTAATAATTAATTATTCGTTAATTATTAAAACCGAACAAAACATCGAACCAAATCAAACTGAATTCGGTTTGAAAAGGTTCATTTCTAAACTCTGGTTTGATTCGGTTTGATTGTGAGAGATGGTCAAACCGAATATTCGGTTAGGTCATTGGTTTTAACCAAACTGAACCGAATCGACTGATTGTACACCCCTAGATAAGCTGCTCGAATTACTATGTATCCCGAGCAATCAATCACACCAATATTTTGTAACATTGGCCTTGTATGTATGTATGGAATTCACTCGTGGTTGGTTGGTTGCACACTGATAAACAAGCTTGGAACACGTATTTATCACTTGTGATATGATTATATAATTTGCAGTAGCTGTAGTAGATCTCAAGTTACATATTTGTTTTTCTTTCCTCTTGTTGAACGAATGAATTATGCAACGAACATTCTTTCTTATTTGGGGGACTTGACTCTTGGGGTGGTTCATGGATCGAATGTTTTTAGTAGGGCTGCAATTCGGGTAGGCCAACTCTAGCTCAATCTTAACTTCTAAACACCCAACCTTAACCTTAAGACAACCCGACCTTTAATCCAATCTACCTAACCCTAACTCAACCCAACCCAATTCGACCTTCTTCCCATCCCTGGAAATCTCATAGAACATCTTAATCTCAAATCTTAATTAAATTTCACTACATATATTAATCCTATGTTTTATTAATATTTATTTGTTAATGTTTTTATTGATTCTTTTAGTACAAAATTCATAAAAATAAGTGTTGAAATGACTACATTTTTATTATGAGTTGTGATTTATTATAGAATTTTTATGGGCTGCAAATAGACCTGTTCATGGGCCAGGCCGGGCTGGGCTTTTACTCATCATTAATGGAAATATGCTAGGCCCGAGCCCGAGCCCGGCCCGACCAACGGGCCTATAACTTGGGCCCGAGCCCGGCCCTGATAAAAAGCCCGAAACTCGAGCCTGAGCCCAAAGCCCGACCTAATAAAAAAAATTACAATTTTCCCTATTCAAATTAGAATTAAAAAATCAAATGTTTTTTTTTCCTATTTAAATGAACAATGGGCCTACAAGATGGTTTTTTTCCTTTTCTTTTACGTTTTAAAACACAGTTTTACATTCTTAAATCAAAAAATTTATTCAAATGGACATAATCACATGACCCATTTTAGGTCTAAATTTAGGTCGGGCCGGGCTGGGCTATTTTGACAAAACCCGAGCCTAGCTCGAATTTATTGCGGACCGGGCTTTTTGGCCCGAGTTTAAGCCCGCGGGCCTATAAACATGTTCAAGCCCGTCCGGGGGCCGGGCTGGCCCGTCGGGCCACTCGGCCCATGAACAGGTCTGGCTGCAAACTATGGGCGACAAATGGTAGAGGAAATGAAGAATAAAATATTCAAAGAACATAAAATATTCAACCCTAACCCAACTTGAAGTAAAATTGGGTTCATGAATTTCAACCTTAACCCTAATCCTAACCCGAGCATCAAACCGTCCCAACCCAACCTGACTTTTTTGGGTTGGGTTCGGGCCAACTTGGCTCAAGTTACAGCCTTAGTTTTTAGATGTGTTTCAAGGGATTCATAATGATTAAAATACACTCTTTTCTTTTTTCGATAAAAAACTCAAACCTCCCCACTTTTATCCTAAATATTAAGACCTTCTGTCTATCTTCATAATAGAATAAGGTGGCATTTGGTAGTGCTGAATTGACCATGAAACACTGAAAATTTTGCTTTCAGTACTCAGTAGTCATTTGTCTCTACCTCCCAATGGAGCCATCAGACACCAAAAATTGCTCCAAATGGTTTAAACGCCTAGCTAACTCCAAACACAACCTCTTCAGATGTCACGACATTTAGATTATCGAATAACTCCACTATATTCAAATGTTTGCAAAAACAGAAAGATAAATTCTCCACTGATTGATTTCAAGGATTTTTTGGAGTTTTTTTTTTCTTTTCACTCTTTAGATTTATAGAATGCCACTTAAGCCGTTATGTCTTATGAAAGAGTTAAAAAGATTAATACACCCCTTTAATCAAATTATACAATAACAATATAACCTATTTGCAGTATAACAAATACCTATAATGGATGCCATTGCTCATTGTCATAGGCATGGTGTACTCATTGAGATATCAAGCCAAAGACTGAAGCTCTTTGACTTGGTTTGGCCCTTTGCCTTCACAAGGGGCGATACATGAGGGGACCCTTGGAGCTTCATAGTCCATACTATATAGTGCTTGACGTTCTTTCAAGAAGGGATAACAATGAGAAAGTCGATGCATAGAGGTGCAGGGGATCTTTTCTCGAAAGATGCTTTGCAAAGACGTCTCAAGATTCTCTACAGAGCAAGGTGTTTAAGTGTTTTCTTATTTCAATATCTTTTTTCAGGGCAAATTTAAGTCTCACTTTGGCACCCGGATTTCAAAATGTATCAATCCAATATCCCAGTTTAGTCTAAAATTGTTAACTGCTGTTCAGTGGATGTGAAAGGATGTAAATTCCCTTTGGGTATTATCTAATTTTCTTTATTAATCATCTAAATGTCCTTTGGATTGTTTATCATTGCTTTGGTTCAATCTTGATTCATGAGAAAGAAGATGAATAATGTCTTATTTCGAAGGATAATTTTGACATTTTAAAAGTTTTAAGTTGTGCATGTCATCACGTAATATAGATAATTGATGGAATGCTAATGATAATGACTAAACTGGGACGTTTTGGGAATTCAGGTACTAGATTGGTATGTTTTTAAATTTGGGTACTAAAGTGAGACTAGGCCCAAAGTACAATTTACCCTTTTTTAGCCTGTTTACTATGAAAACACCTAAATCTAATAGAGAGGTCATCTCTCTTCCCTTGCTTTCAAGTTTCTACCAATTATTTTCATAGCCAGTATATTTATTTATTCATTTATTATTATTATTATTATTATTATTATTATTATTATTATTATTATTGTTGTTGTTGTTGTTGTTGTTATTTGCAATTTAGGGATCATCCATGGTTTTTCTACTTATTTTCTATCTCTCTTTTTTGATTTAAAATTGATTTTTAAATCTTGCTAGACTTGAAATTTCTTTTCTGGTCTCTCTGTTTTAGATGCTAATTAATTAGACTAGTTCACGCTTAATGGTTCAAAGTATTTATTGGACTGGATTGAACCTGGTCCATCTATTATGGATTTATATTGGACTAGGTCAGATTGAACCAATATCCGGTGCATTGATAGAAGATAAGAGTATGAATGCCAATGGATCAATTTGAATAGTTTGGACAGTTTAGACATTGAATTGGACCCTAGTCCAGAGCGGTCCAAATTATTCATCGGATTGGATTAATTAGAGCTGGTCCATCTATAATGGACTCGTATTGGATTGGATCAGACTGGACTAATATCTAGTGAGGTGTTGATATTTAACACAAACGGTTTCAAGTCTTTTGCCCTTTAGGTTTTGAAAAACAAAAAGGGTAAATAATAGATAGGTACTTGTACTTTGGGGGCAGTGGGCTTGAATTTTCAAGTGCAACATTTTAGTACTTTGAACTTTTAGAAATATACACTTCAGCCTAATTCTATTAAACCTAATGTTATAGAGAGGGTAAAGTTACAAAAATGTCCATATTCAAATTTTCTTTTATATTTCTCACTGTTTTTCGTTGTTCCATTCAAATGCTTTTATTTTTTGTTAAAAAGAAGTATATAGATGGTTTTATATGAAAAGAAAAAGTAAAATAAAGTTTATTGAGCAAATAGTAATCTAAACACGGGCATTTTTTTTTTTTATAAATTTGCCCTCAGTGTAACGTCTGTTTTAACAGAGTTGGAAGTGTATATTTTTCTTAAAATTCAGGATACTAAATTGTCCTACTTAAAAAGTTCATGCCCTAAGGCTATGTTTGATTTGAAGGAAAAGATAGGGAAAAGAAGGGAAAGGTAAGAAAACCTTTACTAATCTTGCACAAATTTCCTTATCTTTCCTTTCATTTCCTTATCTTTTTCTTCAAACCAAACATAACGTAAGTGTCATTACCTCCGAAATACAAAGTACTTATTTTTTATTTAGCCAAACAAAAAAGCAGATTTTTTTTTTTTTTTGCTTTACAGATTTCAAACAGTTAAAAAAGAGCCATTTTACTTTTCAGATTTAGAAGTTTTATCCAACTCCGAATCATTGACGGATTTTTACTTTTTTATTTTTTATTTTTTATAAATGAAATGGATGTTTGGGCAGGTGTGTTCAAGATGCCTCCAAAGAGATTGCTGGCCCACTACAAGATGGATTTTCAACGAAACAGACTGCTAATAATGTCCTGCAATGCGGAGGATATGCTGCTCCCTCTCAGCCATTTCACCTTCTACGGTGATTGCATGAGAAAATTAATTAAAGCTTTTCTTTTATTCTTTATAACCATCAAATAAGTTGTTTCTGACAACCAACTCTCTACAGAGTTCGATTTGGATTTCAAGTTACTGCAGAAGCAAGAGTTCAACATCCCCGACCACTTAATGATCCACGATTGGGCTTTCACAGATAACTATTATGTTGCAGTAGGCAATCGCATCAAACTCGATGTAATAGGTAAACCTCATTTCATTGCTTTTTATTTATTTTTTTTTCATTCATGTCTTAACATTAGTTATAATAATGCAACTACTTATTTTCTGAACTAGGTGCATGCACATCTTACATCCTATTTAGATCTATAGTTCAAACAAACAAAATATCTCTCATTGAGGATATAAATATTTTTATAATCATCTAATACTAGTTTGACCAATTTTACCTTGGTCCAGACCAGGTTCAAACTATATGGCAAAAAAATTTATCTCATTACTGGTCTATTATTTAAAAAATCTTCGAGCTCATTTGGTTCATGGGAATAGGGGGTCTGAAATTGGAATGGGCTATTCTGATTTCAACTGTTTGGTTGGGTGGAATTGGAATCGAAGGTTCAAAATTTGATATGTATCGTATCAGAAGCCTCTTGATACGCTCCTATAGGGAGTGTTTTGGGGTTTAACCCGGTTCAGGGGTAGAAGGGCCTTAGATCGACTCCTCTGAACCAGGTTCACAAAAAAAAGGAGTGAGGGCTGATACAGCCCGATATGCCCCTACCGACATATTGGGCTGTATCGATATTTTGAACCATGTTGAAATCCCATTCCCATTCCTGATGGAATGACATTTCCCCATTTAAGGGAATGGCCATTCCCTCCCTCTCCCTTGGGAATGAGATCCCATTCCTGTCTGAACCAAACAGACTATGAAAATATACTATTCTGATTCCGATTCCAACTATAAATCAAACGGACCCTTAGTTTAGTTACAAGGGGAATATGGTTAGCCTCTAACACATGAGTTTCAGGATCATTGCAAGCACTATGTGGAATGTCTCCCATGATTTCTGCATTGTCAGTAAACCCTAACAAGCCCACATCACCCATCTACCTGCTTCCCCGGTTTCCTGAAAAGCTATTTGAGGATCGAGACTGGAGGGTGCCCATTGATGCTCCTTCACAGATGTGGCTATTACATGTTGGTAATGCATTCGAGCAAAGGGATAAGAAAGGGAATTTGGAGGTGCAAATACAGGCTAGTGCTTGTTCCTACCGGTGGTTCAATTTTCAGAAGTTGTTTGGTAATATTCCTTTTTTCCCTTTACACCATTAAGTGTAATATCGTAATGCGGTTTATCAAAAAAATTAGTAGGAAAAGAAAATTTATTGTCAACTTTCCTAAAAACTTTTCCTTTCTCACTTGTTTTTTTAGGAATTAGACACAGCCTAAGGTAAGAAAAAATGTTCATATTGGTAATTGTTATTTTTGGTAAGAATTTATAGTTCTAAGGGTGCAAGTCAGGTGGGCTAGGTCAGGTTTATGGTCAACCCAAGCCCAACCCTAAAATTTGGGACCAAAGTTTGAGATTGGACCAAGCTCAAGGTGCAAAACCTTGTATTTTGTATGTATTTATTCTGTACATAGTTGTATTTGTACTTTTTCCAAATACACGTGTATAATGCAAAATCTAATACAATGTGTATTTCTAAACCTTGTATTTACATCGTACATATTTGTATTTGTACTCCTAAGCCTTGTCTTTGCATTTTACATATTTGTTTTTGTACACTCCCCTGTGTTTGGTTGCAGTGCAATTTTATTTGCACTAGTACAAATGCATGGGAGTGTAAGTGAAAAAAATGCAAATTTTTGTTTGAATTTGTTTTGGGTTTTACATTATTTTGATTCATGTCTTAATTTACTTCATTTTGTACTGCAATCAAACAAAATAAACTAAAATTTGAAACAAAAATAGATTAGAATTTACACTCAAATCATTTGCACTGCCATGATTTTGCATCAGTACAAATTTGTTCGCATTGCAACCAAACACAGTCAGGCTCAATTTGAAAGGAGTACAAATACAAACATGTAGAATGCATAATCTTTTATTTTGTATATATTTATACTGTATATATTTGTATTTGAATTTCTTCCAGGGCTCAGTTTGGGAAAAGTATAAATACAAATACGTACGTTCAGTGCAAAACATTGTAAATGTTATTTCTAAACAAATTAGGCTAATCTCAAGTTATATGAATAAATATCTTTCTTTAACAGGATATAATTGGCAAAGCAATAGATTGGATCCTTCTTACATGAATGCAAGCGAAGAAGAAGAGTTATTGCCACACCTAGTTCAGGTAACCTCTTTCTATTTGATAGGCCTTATCAAAAGAATATATGGAGAAGTACTGACAGGCCCATTGTAGAATTTTGATTTCTAGTTCATATCCTCAATATTTCAAAAGGTCAATTACCCCTATTCTATGCATCAATGCTCGTCTGTGAATTGGCATCAATTCTGAATTGACACCTACCCCAATTGTATTTTGTGCCTATAAATTCTGACCTTGGGCTGAACCCCAATCTCCCCAAAAAATATTCAATCATTTACTAATTTAGTTTAATTTTAATATAATATCAGATTTATAGCATAGAAATAATTATAATGCTCAGAAAGCAGTACATGCTAATTAACTTGGCTGAATTAAATCTAAATCCAAAGGATAAGGCTCAAATTGAATTTGAATGTTAACAAATCAATTTGGATTTATGCATATCCAATTACAAAAAAAATGAGAAAAAACATGGGAATGGACTGATGCTAGTCATGCCATTTATTATTGAGCTCTGCAAAGGACCTGAGAATCTTTCATCTAGCAACTTGTGATCAGAATTAGCCCAGCCCCCCATTCAGCTTAGAAATTTCTGGGCCCAGGCACGTGTTTTCTCACATGGGCCCAGATATAAGATGGGTTGAACTGGATTTCAAACCTCATGGTCTGGTATGTATATATAGACATCCTATACAGGAACTGGGATTAGCTGAACACGATGTCTGTTCAGTGAGCTATACAATGGGTGTAGCCCATTCCCAATTTAGGTGTAGGTGGGATTCGATCTCAAGTCTTCATTACAACTAGTAAGAGACTTTATCAACCAGCTTGTTGGCATTTTGTATGCTTAAAAGCACCCAAAATAAGTTAGAACTGGTGTTTGTAAAAAAAGCCTAAGGCTGCATTTGGAAACGATGCAAATAAAGTGTAAATCTCGGTTCAGGGTAAATTTGCACTCTGGTTCACTTTTGCATGTGTTTGACAACATTACATTTTTGCATTGACAAATGACAGACGAATGTATATTTACATTGATAACAAGATGTAAAAGTACATCAATAAAAAATAAGTAAATTTGCATTCAAGTGGACTTTTGATAAAAAAAGGCATATGTTTTATTGGAATTCATGTTTGCATCCATTACAACTAAAAGTCTGTTTAGTAAGAAGGTAACTTTGTCAGTGCAAAACTAACTCAATTTTTGCAATTTTTACCCTCTACATCATGGTTTTTAAAAACGAACCGGTGACCGAACTGGTCAGGGGTCCGGTTACTGGTTTGAACAGGCCGGCCACCGTTCTGACAAAACAAATAAAAAATTAAAAAATTGGAAACTGGTCAAAACCGTTCGAACGGTTAACCAGCCGGTTCAACGATTTGCTGACCAAAATCAACAGTTTTGGAAAAAAAACAATTTTGAAAGAAAACAGAATCGGTCAGGTCTTGGTTTTTCCAGTCCTACCGTTTGGTCCAGTCCGACTTTAAAAACAGTTCTCTACATATTTACATTCACATTTATTTACATTGTTTCCAAACGCAGCCTAAAGTTGGTTAACTTCTTTCCCAAAAGCCACCTTAATCCAGTTATGGATGATTTGTATTACCTGTAGAATTCCTCCTTCCTTACCATAAAGCCTCCATGTGCAAGGCATATGCAAGTACTTTATACAAAATTGTAATTATCAAAGATGAAACAAAATGGTGGATTTTGAGAATTTAAAGAAACAACAAATGGAAAAATGTCATAAACAAAACATATAATTATATTTGTTTTGAGGGACAAATTGATGAGGAAAAATAGTTGCTGTAGTGATAAAATGTTATGGTCTTTAGACTTAGTTTGGGAAGTGCAAGTATAAGTATTTGCAGTGCAAATATAAGGTTTAGAAATGTTTTGTTCTGTACATATTTGCATTAATTTGCAGTCTTTCAATTTCAAACTGAACGTTAGTGAGCTATTTATTGGGCGATATTAAGGAGAATCAGTGTAAATATTTTTTATTTGGATGGACATATAATTATCCTTTGAGAGTTGAGAATCAGGATCCAACCAATTGACTAATGCCACTTTTTGTACAATTATATATGTAACTCATCTCTTACCCTTTAAATCATATGAATCTCTTAACTTTTCTCTCATAATTTTCCTATAATAACCTTTACAATCACACAGTGTTTTTTTTTCTCTAAATTTTAATCATAGCAATGTGCCTAAAATTTAGATTCTCCTATGTTACTCATCCATTTTTTCAATATCACAAGGTTCCATCTTATGAATCATTGGCCACGTTTGAGAGTGCTTAAGTGAAAAATAAGTGTTTATTTGAATAAACACTTATTTGTATTTGGCACCCAACTTTTTCAAGTGCTTATTTAAAAAAAACACTTATGTTTGGTAGTACTTTTATTTAATAAGCACTTAAATAAGCATTTGTAACTACTTTATCATTCATTTTCTTTCAAATTTTAAAAATATACCCTTTGAAAGCACTTTTATTAAATTTCTTTTATAAAAGTACTTTTGTGAAAGTACTTTTATAAAAACACTTTTATGAAAGTACTTTTATAAAAGCACTTCTGTAAAAGTACTTGTACCATTAAGAAAGCACTTTTGTGAAAGTACTTTTATGAAAATACTTTTATTTATAAAGTGTTTTCATAAAAGTACTTTTGTAAAAGTGCTTTCACAAAAATGCTTTCATAAAAGTACTTCCGTAAAAGTACTTTCATAAAAATGCTTTCATAAAAGTAATTTCTTAAAAATGCTTTTGTAAAAGTACTTCTATAAAAGTGTTTATGTAAAAGTGCTTTAATAAAAGTACTTTTATAAAGTTCAACTAAGGATAATTTTATGTGGCATTTTAAAATTCAACTAGGGATAATTTTGGAAGAAAAAAATTGAATAAGTGCTTATTGTATTAGTCAAAAAAAGCTGGAAATTTGGGTCTTTGGGCTTAAAAAATAAGCCTTTATTTTAAAAATGAGCACTTATTTTTAAGCACTCCCTAACATGGCCATTGACGAATTTCCAAAGAGGACTAGAGGTATAGATTCAATTTTGCCAACCTTAGGGGGTGTTTTAAATCGTACAATATATCTCATCATCTTTCATGGATCATACAATATTTGTATTCCAACATTTGTTTTTGTTTTACAAACCATCATTTTGGTTGTTTCAAAAGCATGAATTGTTTTTTCTGAAGGCTTAGTTTGGAAAGAGTACAAATGCAAATATGTATAGTGCAAATACATACAAAATATAAGGTTTTGCACTCTACATATTTGCATTTGTACTCCTTCCAAACTAAGCCGAAGCAAAACCAATTTGTTCTTTCTTCGCAAAAGAAAAACACAATTCAAGAACATTTTTTTTTGTTTTTGGGAAAGTCTATGATATGAGAAAGATATGATATAGAAAGAGTTTTGACCAATCAAAACTCACCCATGAATTTTGATAAATAACACCCGATTCGTTATTACATTTATGATTCCAATTTATTGGTTTTATTTTTTTGGTTGATCTGACAATTTAAAAAACAAAAGCATTTACATTATAGAAACCCCCTTAATTGTTAAATCTTTTTTTTCATATATCATCTTCTAGACATTTTTTTTAGGAATTGGGCTTATTGTTGGATATATTTAACAAAAGTTACATTTTAAAAATTTTCATCAATTTTGAATGATTATTTAAATGTTACTGTGATAGTTGGAATCCCCATATCTTCCATATTGATTTTCAGTATGGCACAAACACTTTATAATGTATCTTTAATGTAGGTGGCTATCAACTTCGATGCAGATGGAAAATGTCATGAATGCTCAGTGAAACCACTAAATAATTGGAGTAGACCATCAGACTTTCCTGCTATTAATCCAACTCGCTCTGGTAATAGAAATACTTACATCTATACAGCCGCTGCTTCTGGTTCTCGCCATCTATTACCACATTTTCCATTTGATATGTTGGCTAAGTTAAATTTGTCAAACAACTCTGTTTCCACTTGGTCTGTGGGAAGCCGTAGATTCATTGGTGAGCCCATCTTTGTTCCCAAAGGAAATGAAGAGGATGATGGATATGTCCTTGTGGTAGAGGTGAGAAATGAACTAATGTTTACATATCATATACAAAGGAGTTTCACTCATGTTCAATTGTTCATGCATCAAAAGATAATATTAGCCCAACTAGTCCCCCAATACCTAAACAACCAGATTAGGCTAGGCTCAGATTCAAAGCTAATTGATGCCTCGCAATTGGACCTCACTTACAAACCTAAGTGTAATTTTGTGGCTTGTATTAAATTTGATCTTCAAGGGAAAATTTATTATTCTGGAAAGACTTTGACCAATTACATCTGTACTCGTGAATTTCGATGAAAGTTCACCGGATTAGTTACTACTTTTATTATGCTAATTAATTGGTTGTAGGTTTTTCAGGTATCATGTCTTTTTAGCATCATAGTTGAATCCTAAAAAAAATGGGGGTAGTTGATTGCTTGGTATAATGGTGAAATCTGAAATCTGAGAATGTGAGTTCAGTTTGGGGGTTAATTTTGCATCCAACCCACTTTACCAAGATCCTAGACGGTTGGATTGAGAAAAACAGGAACCAGTTGGGTGACCAGTTCCGTTTTACTCCAAAACCGTTATTTCATTAAAAACCATTGATTTGATCAGCGAATTATTGACCTGGGCAATCGAACTGTTCAAATCATCCAACAGTTTGGATATTTTTATTTTTTTTAATTTTTTGTCAGAGCAGGCCGTCTATTTGGTTTGAATGATCGGACCATTCGACCCAATGATCAAACCTCTAACCAGTTCGTAGTTCAGTTCAGTTTTAAAAACATTGGTCAGAACTAACATTGGAAAATACCCCTTTTTACCTTGAATTCTTATTGAGAACTATTGCAATTCATGAACTCCATTTAGGTTCTTTTAATATGCATCCACCCAAATATAAAGATAAAAGATGATTTTTTTATTAATCTAACAATAAAATGGGGGTGGACTTCATTCTTATCTATCCAGATATTGTATTGCATTATTGCATGTAATTATATGTCAACGTATACCAACATAGTCTAAATAATTGAATTTATACGTATGTATTTATATATATGCTCCTTCCAGTAATTGGGTGTATATAATTATGATTAATTAGCTTTTCTAATTAAAGCACACCAAGTTTTTGTCAGGTTTTGAAAGAAAAATAAGAATATATTTTTTAATATAAGATCATGTTGGACATTTATTTTTATTTTTATTTTTGTCATAGATCATGCATGTTAGAGTCATCTAGTATTAATTAATGATATTGTAATCTAATATGTGTATATCCTGGTTTCTTGTTAAGCTTTTGCAGTATGCAGTTTCAATCCAGAGGTGTTACCTTGTGGTTTTAAATCCCAAGATAATAGGAGAAGCTGGTGCACTTGTAGCAAGACTGGAAGTTCCTAAACACCTGAATTTTCCCATTGGGTTTCATGGCTTTTGGTCTGCAGACTGTTAGATGCATTTTGATATATAGTTGGCTAGAGCAGAAAGCTAATTAATCATAGCTATGATAACTTAAATTCTGTTTTGTGCAAAGGAATTTGAAACCACGCATTGTGCTGTAGTCTCATATTGCGTTGCTGACCAACTCCAACACCTGAACCCAAATTACATTAACATTAGAAACCCCAAGAAAATTTGAAGGGAGAAAAAGAGTGATGAAATGAAAGTCAAATGGAGTTTAGTTTAACCTTCACGGAAATTAAAGGCTCTTGTTTGTTCAATGGTTCAATTAGAAAGATTATAAAATTAAAGGATTTTTAGATCTTACGGTTAAATAATGAGTAAAATAATAGGAAATGCTGATATGATATTATTAAATTTATAAAATTGAAAAATTATAAACGGGACCATTAAATAAAATAAAAAACTATTTAATATATAATCATAAATATTGAATATAATATATAAATGGGTCTCACTTAAAACTTTCTATTTTAAAAGAAGAATTAGTTGGGCCCCACTTGAGATTTCTCTCCTCCTTGCCACTGCATAGTTCGGATTTCCTGCACTTGCTTATATGTGTGCTGGGGTGCACTCCCAATTCTGAAAAAATATCTGTTAAATATAAATGTTTTAGTTTTAAATAATAAATATATATCTGAAAAAATATATATTCTGAAATATATATTTCCAGAAATTAAAAAATATATATTTCGATATATTTGTATATATGTTTTGGTTTTAAATATATATTTCCAGAAAATATATTCTAAAATATTATATATAATATTAACACTTTGGTTTCATGTGCATATTACAAGCTTGGAGTTGGTTGAAACCCAAACCAACCCAAACCGACTCAAACTGACCAGGTCGGTTTTACTTAATAGAGGGTCGGTTTCGGTTTGGTCTATAAGTAACCCGACAAGGTCAGGTCGATTGAAAAAACACTAGTAAACCGACCCAACCCGACCCGTAAACAACCCTACTTGCAAATGACTTCCACCCTTATTTGGTTTGCAATCGTTGTTTGTTAATGCACTAGGTTAGAAGCGGCTTGGTTTGCAACAGTTTTCTTTGTACTCATCAGTCAAGATGTCATATGCTTCACAAATTTTTTGAGAATTTTCTATAGCAATGTGGAAGTCGGCATTTATGGAGTTATAGATTAGTGCCCATCGACAATAAACTTTTCTAATCATAGTTTTCAAAACCGGATCAAATCGAATGGCTGGATTGGAAAAACCAGGAATCGATCAGGTGATTGGTTCTTCTTTTCTTTAAAATCAAAATTTTGCCAAAAAACTTTGATTTGGTCAATAAATCGTTGATCCAGGCGATTGAACCATTTGAACCATTCAACGATTTTGACCATTTTTTATTTCTTTTTAATTTTTCTATTTTTTTTGTCAGAATGGGTTGTCCATTTGATTTAAACAATCAAACCGTTCGACTCAAAAACCAGACCCTGACCGGTTCGGTTTTAAAAACGTTGTTTCTAATTTCTTTCATCCCATGTTTCGGGAGATATGTGAACTAGAGCGTATGACTTTATATTTGGAGTTCCGATTTATTCTTCTTTCATTTTATGTTAAACAAAGAAAAGGGGATTGGGGGTTTTACAGACGATATTAAAATTTGCAATGAAATATAGTCTTGGGGTCAAATTTTCACTTTTCCTTTTATTTTTTGTAAGTAATGAAAAAATAAACTAACATATTTAAACCGACCGTTTAAATGGCTCGCATATCTCAGTTAGAGTTCTATACAAATTCTGACTTGTCTCAATTTGATTGGGAGTGCACCCCTGCACAAAGGAAACTGAGTGTAGGAAATCCTAATTCACCGCTGCTAGGTATGGCAATGGGGCGGGGCACCCCATCCCTGGGTTCAGGGCGGGGCATCCACTCTCTTGTCGGAGATGAATAATTCTCAAATTTTTCCTGTTCTAAGGCAATTTTTTAAAAATTATTTATTTTATAGATAATTTATATATATAACATAAGAATTTAGGAGTATTTTATAGATTGAATTATAATACTTTGAAATTTCTTACAAAATAGAATTATGAAACTTTAGGATTTTAAGAATTTAAAAAAAATTTAAAAATATCTTAAATATCAATATTAAAACTAGAGATACTTTATTAATTTTACCTTCAGATTTAAAAAATTATATATAAAACCCGTTCCCACTCCATCTACGGTTTGGGATCCCGTCCCGTCGCCGTTTACGGTGCGGGGAAAACCAGCCCCATGGGAGAAATTGCCATCCCGCTGGAACCCAAACCAACAGCGGTGGTTCGGCATGATACACCGCAGCTACAACCCCCCTCTCTGTCTCTCTCTGCTGAATCTCCCTCCCCTGTCATCTCCTTTTCCACCCGCAATCCCGCTGCAACTCTGAGCGGCGGCGGTTAACACTCCTCTCTCTCCTTCACCGATTCAGTCGAGCTTCCTGCCATCTTTAATTTCATTACCTAATTGCCGTGTTCTTCTGCGAATAATACCTTTTACGCCGCCGGTGGTGGCAGGGATGCCACCGGTATCATCACCTCCCTGATCACAAGTTCAGCAGGTAGTGTCAACATATCAAAAGCAACCCGACAACAGTGATCCTACCTCAGTCTATTCCATCTTCTCTGCGGAAGCATCTCTCTCGATCTCGGGCTCACTCAGGCGGTCAGGCCCCTCCGGTTTCTCCTGCTACATAGACAACAATAACAATGCAATCGCCATGGAAAATCGCCTCTACCTCGTTGGTCACCTTAGAATTCCAACTGGTCAATTGCCTCCGAGAAACCACCAATGAAGTCAAAGCTCTTCGTGAGGAGAATGCCAAACTTCAATTGACCAACAAAAATCTCACTATGCGTTTGAACCTCTTGACTCAGGCGTCGCTCCAAAATTTATATGTTCCCCTCTGCTCTTCCATTTTCTGTCCCTCATTGACGATTTCCGTCGTCTATGTATTGGGGATAACACCAACACATGGTACTCTTTCGCGTTGTCCTTTGCACCCTTTCTAATTCCTCGTTGACAGAGACAACACCGCTATTATCAGACTGAAACCTTTGTCTGAGAGACCAAATGCATGTGGGGCTATTTTCGAATCAAACAACATAATGTTAGTGGAATTAGAGTCATTGTATACGTAGGATTAGAGTAATTGAGTCTTCTTTGAATTGAAATATGATATGAAAACTTAATTTGAGTCCTATTAGGATTATTGAGTCTAACAGTTTGACTCTTAGGATTATTATGAGTTTAGAGTCTATAACTGAACGTTTTACACAAAGGCAATAAATTATATTGAGTTTTCTTTAGCTTATAATAGATATGATGAATGATTCTAGGCACCTTGTGAGTGATTCCAAGTATTTTCTCTCTTCTTTTTATCTCTATTTTCTCTCTTCTTTTTATCTCTATTTTCTCTCTTATTCCTTTAAAAAACCATTATAATCATCACCGACCATAAAACTCTAATCAAGAAAATCATTCAACATCCTCTAAGGACTAGAACTAAGCAAGTCCTAAATCAGTCTTGGATTGATGGCTGAATGATGTAGGACCAGCTGCTTCATTCCCACAGCCGATATCTTTTTCACCATCTCTCTCCACTCTGACACTCATGGTTCAAAGTTACTTTGAACCATGGACTACTCCTTGATTTTATTATAGTTACAACTTAATTTCATGAAAGCATATTCGGGAAATGATATAAACCTTTGAACATCTGCGTATTTTCTACTTAATTAAATTATTAACTAGTTACATTATAAAATTAAACTGATATATTAATTAAATTTTTTTCCCACCCGTCACCCATGCCCATAACCCCCCAATCCTATTTTTAGGTTATTGATGGTAGGGCTTTTAATGGCTCGGATCTAGCTACCTGAAGGATCCAAACTAACCAAATCGATTCAAATGGTTTTGGTATTATGATTTTGTCCCTATTAGTAATTAGGTTGGTTCCGGTTCTTGTCTATCCTGAACTAATCCTGACCCAGAACTGATTATTTTATTAAATTTATATAATATTTTCTTATAATATTTATCATATGTTATATTTAAAATAGTAAATTTGATAGATTATAAATAAGATAATAATAATTAAAAATGTTTAATTCATTATCATTTAAATAATTTAATATTTTTCTATCAATTTTATTAACATTTAAAATTTAAATAAATAAATATAGTTTTTAGTAAATCGGGTATGGACTTGATAGACCCACAACTATTAACCGGGACAATTCAAGGTATGTAATTTTATCTTGATTAATAATCAATATGGGACTGGTTCTAGCTAAACCTATCCTGTTGACAGCCTTAATTAACATTTTGTTATAATGAGTCAAATCGGCCCTTAAATCAGCATTTAACCAGGTCAGCAATGAGCCATATTATATAATTCTTCGTCTTCTTTCCCCATAATGTAAAAAATACCTATTGGTTATCAAATTTTTATTAAGCAAAATAAAGACTATAGGGTGAATAGACACCAATTGTATCATGGACAAAGGTATTGTCTCAGAGCTGCCTATCTCCTCCTTCCACCCAACCATTGTTCATGCATGACTACTGTTTATATATTGTCTTAAAATATTCCACAAAAAATAAAATATAAAATTTATCCTTTACTATTTCTCGAATTTTCAAAATAAAACTCAATTGATGAAAATTTTCATCAATCTCTTTGAGTTTCTTTTTCCTGTGTCAATCTCTCCACGGAAAGTGACATGCTGCACTCTTCTCCTTTTTACTAGTTCCTTCTCACGCCCTAAAACCTAACCAAACCCTCCAGTCATTCTCTTTTTGCTCTGGCTCTCCCAACCATGAAAGATGACAACAGTAACGGAAGATGGTAACAAAGATGACAGTGACTCGGCAGAAACCGATGGAGAAAGGGAGTTCAATTTCACGGTATCTTCTGCCTCTAGTGACAGTTGAACAGACTCAAATCTCTCCTTCTCCCCTTTTGATGATTTCTTCTTCAAAGAAAACTCGTGCCACTCGAGCTCTCCTCTCTCGTCTTCAATCCTTCTAATCCAAATTGCAAACATCAATTCTCTATTGCATAAGAACAAAAAAAAGCCCTGGTATCATATGGGAGACCAAAATAGAAGGGGTTGATCTTTTTCTTTCCTTAGTTTCTGAAAGAACCAAAACACGTTCCTGAGCCTTCGATCTCTCTCTCCGGATTGTCATCCTTTACAAATTTGGGAATTTTATATCTCTTAGGAAAGAAAGAAACTAATCAGAAATTGATTGTTTTGTTGCGCAATGATTAGAGGTATTGGGTCTTTCATTGTCGGCTTTCTCAATTGCTCTTCCCTACCTTGGAAAATTTCTCTAGGTAACTCTAAATGTTCTATTAAAGCAATTTCATGAACCCTTGCTGGGAAATTCTATGGTTAATTTAGACATCAACAGGTTCTTGTTAGATGATTCTCCTGTGGCTGGAATAGGAAAATGGCAACCAACCTCCAAGGCATTCAAGAGCCAAATGCTTTTGAATAAGAAGAGAAATTGAATGTACTCTACGAGAGATGATTCTTGAAGCTCGAAGATTTGAGTTCGCAGTCTAAGTTCTTGCAGAGGGAGTAGAGAATCTTATGTTCAAGAGGGACGAGCAGAGAGAGGGAAAGAAACATCACTATGATGAGTAGTTAGAAGCAAGGTGGTATTGAAGGGATGAATGGGCATTGGTGGTTATGGCTAACGTTCCAAATGGAAGTTTGTGGGAGAAACTCCATGGTCATGGAGAGTCCTTGCTTCAGCCATTGCATACCTCTACGGTCAAACATCCTTTCATCTCCAAATAGTTCACAAGAACGAGGGAAGGGTGAAGGGAAGGGAGGTCCATCATATGGATGGTCAAACCATGTAGGGTGGCTGGGCGAAATTTCAAAATTTTTTTTTCTCTCTTCTAAGAATCGTATTCCCAGTTGTAGAAAAATTACATTTTTCAAGGATCGTTCTTGCACCAAACTGGACCATATCTGAAACCAAAGGAAAGGGAGAGGAATACCTGATATGGAATCCACACGTGTATCTCCCAAAGTAGGTGTTCACACCCAAAGAGGGTACCAAAACCCGCTTCCATTGAAAATGGCGCAGCTTGAGATGAAGCAGGTTCAGCAATGAAGTCCTTTAGCAAGAACTACAATCCAACAGCTTGATCGAGTAAGGGAGGTGAGCATGAGTTTGATATGATATTCTCTTGCAAAAATCATAATCAGAACTGATCTCTATCTGTTCAAGAATGGATGTCAAATTAATGTTAGGGCGGCAAGAGCAGAAGGAGAGAGAGAACTAGGAGCTGTGTGTGTTTTCTGGAGTAGTTTGCCCTCTCCTTTTATAGACCTTAAAGAGTAGCTCTCCTAATCCATTTAGAAGTTTCCTAATCCAAATATTTATTTGGATCTGGACTCTTTAAGTAGATAAGAGTTATCCTCTTATCTTATCTATTGATCCTAACTCAGATCCATACCTATATTCTCCCATGTCACATGACTACTTAACCTATCATGTGACACCCCTGACTAATCAAATTAATCTTGAGCCCTAGGCCCATTAAGTAAATGACTCACGTCCCTAATCAGTTGCTGGCTAAGTTGGCTCTCTTTGTATGGTGTGGGGCCCTAAAATTGACCTCACAAAATCCATTAGTATGGGCTCTTAATGAGCCCAACATTTACACTAAATGGTCATTGAGTCCAGCTATCTTATGAAGGCTCAAGGACAATGGTCTTAAGTGAGTTTAGCCAATAAGGTATAATAGCCCTAAATGGTCTTACACTTAACCTCTCAGCCCTTACTGATCAAATACTGCCCAACAAGAGAGGACCTCTTCCTCGGCTGCAAGGTATAATGTTGCACTCTCTACTCGGATGGATCCTAGGAATTAAAACCTTTTGCAAACATTTTTCATAAAACATAATACATATATATATATATATATATTTTGCAAAACAAATCTTAAACAAGTTTGAAATCAACTACCGACAGTTTAGGTTTCTATCAAAGAGAGTGCAGTTCCTGATCATTCACTTTGTCCAATAAGGGGGCTGATTCTGTCACTTTGATCACCCACTCAAGTGAATTCTCAAACTACCCCAACATACCTAGGTTTTGACCCCCTAAGGATCTCACTGATTGGCATATCAAAGATAGCCTAATCCGACACCCAGTGTAGTACCATAATCGAGTCTAAGGGTTCGGTGTAACTTTCCACTTTTGTTTACTAGTCTCTAAGGTCCAGGGCACAACTGGAAATTGGTCCAGATTCAGTGTTTTCAAGCAAACACACACGACATGTGATTCGGGTCTAACCTTGGCAGCTGAGACAAACTACCACAATCGAGTTGGCACCACGTTAGTGTCAGCCTTGGCAGGCTAAACCTCCCAAAGTCTATCCAATGGCTGAGAACATTCTAAACTAGCACTAGTTTCATAAGTGTCCAGTTTAAGGGTAATTACATAGAAAAACACCAAGTATAACATGAATCAATTATGTACTTTTATTCATTTATAATAAATGTTTAATGTACATTTATCTGATTGGAGCTAAGGACATACTCTGTCTAACAAAGGGAACAAGAGAACAAAGGGGAAGGGGAAGGAGAGAGAGAGAGAGAGAGAGAGAGAGAGAGTTCTCTCATCTCCAAATAGTTCAGGCAAAAGGGGAAGGGAACAAGAACGAAGGGGAAGAAGGAGAGAGAGAGAGAGAGAGAGAGACTTCATAGAACTCCATTGAACCCATCTCAGACCCCGTCTAAAAGAGAGTGTGAGATAGTTCTCTACTTCTCAAATGATGTACCAATCTCAAACCCCACCACTTTGCCTAATCATAGTTCAACCTCCAAACACCACACTGAATGATCGGTTGTAGAATCAAGACTTATAGTCGACTATTGAAAAGAGGGACGGAGGGTAATATTGGGTTTAAAAAAAATTTATACGTCACGTGGTGTCACATGCACACAGATTTTGATGGAACATTAACAAACGCTAACGGCAAGGATAGAGTTAGTAAATTGTGAAAAAACAATAGGGGTGGTTTAAGATAGTAGTCAAACAATAAGGGTACAGTTTGTTAATTAGCTAAATAGTAGGAGTAGTTTAAAAAAAATTTGTCCTTTAAATTTTTACTGTGAGATTTCTTTGGAGATTTCAATGGTTTGGACCTTAAATTCGTATCGAACATGTATTGTGTATGGGATGATAAGCGCAATATGCCATGTCCCTCTATTCTCTAGAAAAAATGTAACATGGTGATCCAAACTTTAGTCATCTAGAGTGTACCAACTTACAACGCACCACTAAACCATCTAACAACATTTCATCTTGTGAAAACAAATAAAATAAAATAAATTTTATTACTATTTAAACAAAAATCATATGATTATATTTAACAACTCTAATTATTCAAAACAATAATATTTAAAAATAGTATTTTATAAACTAATAGAACAAATGATATACCAAATCCACATTTATATAAAAAGGTGATTTTTAATATAAAAAATTATACAAATAAAATATTAATAATAGAATAATTATTTTTATACTTAAAATTTATAAATGTCCACATGATATGTGATGTAGGCGCACATGGTAGGCCCAATGACTTAGGCCTACATGGCAGGACCAGGTGACACGTGGCACAGGCCAGACCGCATCCTGGCCGTCCACTCATAACAAGTTCCAAGCAGGTTCAAGTATAAATAAGTGGCGTCACTCCCTAGGTAAGCTATCTTGGCTTTTACTACTCTAAGCTCTCTAGCTCTGTGGTGGCTTTGTCTGAGCTATCAATACTTAGTTCTCGTCTGACCCCTTGCTACGCCCTTGCTAACTTGACCATCGGAGTCTCCGCCCCTAGGATAACACCCGGAGCCTTTGGCGTCTATCTTTGCTTATAGGTTAGACCTTGAAGCCCTCATCTCTATCAGCCCCCTGACTCAGCAAGCCCTCGTCTACGGAAGTGTAATTACATTGTTGCCCTTAGCCCATCCTAGGTAGTAACAATTGGTGCCATATGTGGGAACGACTGCTAAGACTTCCCCTAATTGAACACTCACTCTAAACCCAACTACTAAGCTTCCAACACAATGGCTAATAATCAGGATAACACTCAAAATGCTCAGAACTTGGTTACCATGGACCAATTTAGGATGGTCCTCGACTGGCTCGACAACATCACATAGAGACTAGATGAGGCTGGGTGCCCGACAGAAGGCCGCCCACAGGGTAGCCGCCTTACTGGGAGCCTAGGGCATCACAATAGATGCCCTTCCCAATCACCATTGATCCAACGCCCCATCGGACTTAACAGAGTCAACCCCTCAGCATCCAACAGCAGCAACCGACGTGCTAGACTTTCAAGTGCTCACGCTCCATTACGGATATTCTGGCGCGTTGACCTGCCGATCTTCCAAGCGACTTTCAAGGGAGCATCCTGCCAGTGGTTCTTTGGGCTCCCACCTCGGTCCATCAGCTCATGGGAGCAATTCGCCAATCCTTCCCTCTTCCACCTCCTCAATATCTGACGGTGCCAGAAGACTGTCATCTCCCTCATGTTCATTCGACAGAAGCATGGCGAGAGTCTAACGGCCTCCTGCTTGGGCCCCTCAAGTGGTATGTTTCCAAGACACCACCTAAGACCAAGGTGGAATTTTTGGAGAAGGCACAGAAGTACATCGCCGCCAAGGAAGCCTCGGCCGACGAGTGGCAAGAAGGCGAGGCCAACCCCAACCAAAGGGGCATAGAGAAGAAGAGGAAGAATGGAAATGGTTAGGGTAACCGAACCAGTAGTACCGGTTTTTGGAAAATCGGTAACTGAAACCGAACCGAAACTAGTCGGTTAACTGGTTGACCAATTTGGTTAATTGATGGTTCGGTTCGTCAGTTTTTTGACCCGAACTATGGGCCTTTTTTGTGAATCGAACCTGTAGTACCAATTTTTTGGAAAACCGGTAACTGAAATTAAACCTAAACCAGTCAGTTAACCGATTGACTTATTCAGTTAACCAACGGTTCAGTTCATCATTTTTTCGGTTTTTTGACCCGAACTATGGGCCTTTTTTGTGAATCGAACCTGTAGTACCAATTTTTGGAAAACCGGTAACTGAAACTAAACCTAAACCAATCAGTTAACCGATTGACTTATTTGGTTAACTAACGGTTCAGTTCATCATTTTTTCGGTTTTTTGAATTTATAATATTTATTATAAATATATATATATAAATATATATAAAATATTATATTTTAATTAATAAATAATAAATAATATATTATAAATATATATTTATGTATATAATATGCATTTTTTAATTTATAATATATAAAATAATATATATAATATACATAAATATATAGAAAAACATGTATACCGATCGATTTTGTTAACCACCGGTTTTTTAAATTGGTTAACCAAAACCGAACCGATACCTTTGGTTTTTTAAAAACACCGAACCAAAACCAAATTGACCAGTTTGATTAATTGATTTTTTGGTTTGGTTTCGGACGATTTTTTCGGTCGGTTCGGTTTTTCGGTATTTTTTGCTCACCCTAAAGATGGTCGCGAAAACAACAACAACAACAAAGATGGAAACAAGAAGCCACTGGCCCTGACCTACAACAAGTACATGTCACTTAACTCTACCCGAACACAAACCCACATGCAAGTAGGGAAAGAGGAGTGCATGAAGTGGCTTAAGAAAATGAAGAGGAACCCAAGAGGGGTAACCCAAAAACATATTGCAAGTACCACCATGGCACCAACCACGGCACCGAGGATTGTTATGACTTGAAAAACTAGATCGATTCCCTCATTTGTTGTGGTGGGAGACGTCGGCGCCTCACCCTCGCAGCAATAGAAATAGCGGCAACACAACAACAATCTAGTTGGATCATCAATGTCATAGTGGAGGGCATGGCCTAGGGAGGTGCCTCGGCCTCGGCCTAAAAGGCCTATGCAAGGCAGCTCACCGTCCAGGGTCTGGCTCATAAGAAGCCAAAGAAGGATGAGGTCATCTCCTTTTCAGATGATGACCATCGCCAATTTCATGTTAAAGAGGATCCTCATCGACAACGGATCATTGGCCGACATCCTCTTCCATGACACATTTGAGAAGATGAAGCTGATTGCAGAGCAGCTATAGTCAGCGGATGTGCCACTCGTCTGCTTCTCGGAGAACATCATCAAACCGGTGAGAAGAATCACCCTACTGATCATTGTAGGAACGTAGCCTTGGCAGGTGACATGGATGACCAAGCTCTTGGTTGTGAAGATTGGCTTCTCATACAACGCCATCATCGATCGGCCGATCCTTCACACACTCAAGGCAGCCATCTCTTCCGACCACCTCGCCCTCAAGTTCCCTACTGAGCACACCGTCGGAATTGTTTGAGGGGATCAACAAACCGCTAGACATTGCTATGTGGTAGCACTAAAGGGAAAGAATAAAGAAGCTTTGCCATTGGAGAGGTTCGGCCTTGGGGACGAGCCAACGAAACAAGGCCAACCAGCCGAGGACCTTGTCTCGGTTACCCTAGATGAGGATGAGCCCGAGAAGATGTGCATTGGGTCTAACCTTTCTCTAGGCACCCTTTTCGAACTAGTAAGCATCCTCAAAACTAATGCTGAAGTCTTTGCTTGGTCTACTGCTGATATGCTCGGAATTGACCTTTCTATCATTACTCACAGACTGAGTGTGGATCAAATCTGTAGGCCAGTTCAACAGAAAAAGAGAAACTTTGCACCGAAACATTGGAAAGCCATCGGAGAGGAGGTTGACAAGCTACTTGGCACCAGCTTCATTCGAGAGGTACACTACCCTGACTGGTTGTCCAATGTGGTAATGGTAAAAAAGGCTAATGGTAAATGGCACATCTGTCTTGATTTCATAGACCTCGACCGAGCCTAACCTAAATACAACTTTCTTTTGCCGTGGATCAACCACCTCATCGATGCCACCATAGGGTACGAGCTATTGAGCTTCATGGATTCCTTCTCTGGATACAACTAGATCAAGATGCATGCCAAGGACGAGGAGAAGACCTCATTCATCATTAAGCATGGCATCTATAGCTACAAAGTCATGCCCTTTGGATTAAAGAGTGCTGGAGTCACCTATCAATGACTTGTAAACAAGGTTTTCAAGCATTAGATGGGAAGAAGCGTCAAAGTCTATGTGGATGGCATGGTTGTGAAGAGCCTGAAGGCTGACCAACACACCTTGGACCTAGCCGAGACCTTTGCCAATTTGCGGAAGTATAACATGAAGCTTAATCCCAACAAATGTGCTTTTCGCTTTCTTGAAGGGAAACTATACAAAAGATCTTTTACCTTACCCTACCTCTAATGCCTTCATCAGGAAGAGGGTGAGTACGTGCTCCGAGAGATCCATGAAGGGATTTGTGGCAACCACCTCGGAGGCAGAGCCTTGACCCAAAAAGCACTAAGGTAAGGGTGTTTTTGGCCGACCATATAGAATGATGCAACCGAGGTAGTGAAGAAGTGTGACCGGTGCCAGAGACACTCCAACATCTTCCATCAGCCAGCCACCACCCGCTCGGTCCTTAGTAGTCCATGGTTGTTCGCCAAATGGGGAATAGATCTCCTCGGCCCCTTCCCTCAAGCCACTGGGAATAGAAAGTACCTCGTCGTCACTATTGACTGCTTTACCAAATGGGTCGAAGCTGAGCTCTTGGCCACTATCACAGCCAAGATGATCCAAAACTTATTTAAAAGAACATCATTTGTCACTTCGACATCTCCTATATGATAACGACACACAATTTGACGATGCCAGGATCAGAGAATGGTGCACTAGCCAGGACGTCAAGTAGTAGTACACCTCAGTGGGCTACACCCAAGCCAATAGCCTAGTTGAGGTCACCAACAAGACAATCTTGGAAGGGCTGAAGACAAGACTGGACAGAGCGAAAGGCCTCTGGGTTGACAAGCTATACAGTGTCCTGTGGGCCTATCAGATGACACCTCGGACCGCCATGGGTGAGACCTCGTTCAACTTAACTTATGGCACCGAGGCTGTCATTCCAGCAAAGATTGGCCAGTTGACGCTTTGAACTAAGGTGTACAATGAAGCCAAGAATGATGAAGAATTGATAAACAACTTGGATTTATTGGAAGGGGGCTGAGAGCAGGCTCAACTCAGGGTTACAACCTATCAGCAGAGGGTAACCCACTACTACAACTCTCGAGTGAAAGAGCGACATTACAAGGAAGGGGACCTTGTCCTTAGAAAAGTCTTGGTGCCTGAGCCCGATGTTGGCAAGCTCAGCCCCAACTGGGAAGGTCCCTATAGAATCAAGTAGGATGTCGGCCTCGACACCTTTCAGTTCGCTTAGCTGAATGGAAGTCTGGTTCCTCAGACTAGGAACTCTGAGAATATCTGAATGTACTACCAATGAGTTGTAAATTTTGTAGGCTTATCAATGAAAATGCAAAGTTCCTCCCCCTCGGATTCAACTTTAGTGTTTATGTTCTAATTATGCATATTTGCCAGGACCCATTGGCCACGCGACTAGCCAAAGCATACAACCTTCACCAAGGTTATACATTCGGACTGGTGACGGCCGAGACACATGGCTCTTAGCGAGCCATACACCTACTTGACCTTCTTGCAAAGGCAAGAAGCTTTGGGGACCTTGGTTATGGCATCGGCTAAAGACTTCGGCCCATCATGAACAAACACACTAAAATGAACTAAGTACTTCACTAAAACAGGAAGCATTCTGTGACCTTAGCCAGGCATTGGTTGAGGCACATAGCTCTTAGCAAGCCATACGCCTACTTAACCTTCTCACTAAGGCAAGAAACTATAGGGACCTTGGCTATGGCATCGGCAAAAGACTTCGGCCCACCATGAACAAACACACTAAAATGAACTAAGTACTTTGCTAAAACATGAAGCATTCCGTGACCTTGGCTAGGCACGTCTCCACTGCCTTGGCTGCCCGTAGGCTCACACCCCAAAATCCCCAAGGAAGGCTAAGCCTGGCAAGCTAAGGCATACACCTTGCCCCGAATTCTCGGAATTACAGCTTGGCCTCAACCTAGCCACCTTGATGGGGATGGAGAACAGACTGAGAAAGCTAAGGCATTCACCTCCCTTTCCTTACTTCTAAGGAAAGGGGTCCCGAGCCCTCGGCGGTGTAGCTTCGCCACATCCTAGCAACTTTGATGGGGGTGGAGAACAAGCCAAGAGAGGTAAGGCATTTGCTTCCCTTTCTTTCCCTCTAAGGAAAGGGGGGGCCCTAAGCCCTCGGTGGCATAGCTCGGCCTCAACTGGACTTCCTTAAATTGGTTTCCTAATCGAACATCTAAGTAACAAGCCACTATCTTTTTCTTGCTACTTGTGACCTCTCGGAAGGGGGCATTGACCCCTAGAAAAAAAAGGGCAATGCAAGCAAAAAAGTGTTTCATTGATGCCATCTGTATATCTTTACAAAAAGTGGCCTTAGATGGGGGAGGCCGAGCCCCTTACAAAAATTTAAACAAAAAGAAAAGAGAAGAAAGAGCAACTGAAGGTGATCCTTTAGACTTCGGTGTTCTCTTCGGCCGCTTTAGTTGGCGTGGCTTGCTCTCCGATGGCCTGGTCCTCGGAAGGCTGCTCTCCGTTGATAGGTGTGAGTCCCTCGGCCATTGGATCTGGCAGGAGCCCCAACTGGTTGAGGTTGAACTCAGGCATTAGGGCCAGCACCCAGACCTTAGTGTCTTCAATCCCCTCCAGATACAAAGTGGCACCATAAGCGGCCAAGTCCTTTTGATAATCTGGAGTCTTCTTCCAACCCTCCACAACCTCCTCAACTCTCTTTTGCGTAGCCTCACACTACTTTTTGGATGAGAGACCTATCCTCGGAATCCTTCATCTTGTTCTCGGCCGACTTCAGTGTCTCCTTCAGGGACCACACCAACTCCTTCTCATCCAAGATCTCGGCCTCTAAGACTTGCCTCAGGTTGCGCTCCTCTCGCATGGCCATAATGATAGCCTCTCAATCACTTTCTACTTCGGCAACCTAGACCTCAAGTTTCTCTCTCTTCTCCTCGAAGGCCTTCAACTGAGATAGAAGGGCCTCCACCTTGTTGCATAGGCCGAAGACGTAGAAAGACGCCTTCCATAAAAACATGCCTGTCAGCAAAAGGAAAGCAAGAACAAAGAAATTTTCTAATTGTACGGGGGTATTACTCACCTCGGCCATACGATCAATAAGGGCATCCCAGACACCATACACGCCTTTATGGGTCATGGTGTGTCTATCAACCGGCGCCACCATTCCAGTCAGAAGGGCTTGGCCGAACCCTAGGGTGCTTAAGGAGTCCCCATCCTTAACGTTCCACTAAGGGCAAAAAGTGCACTGCGTCATTAGTGGCATATCGTCCCATAGTTCGAATGAGTCAAGGGGCCCCCGAGTGACGGGACCCCCCAATGGCCCCCTCGGCTAGGTGATCCCTCGGTGTGCTTACATCACCGCCCTCGACAAGGCAGTCCTTATTCGTCAGCCTCTTGCCCCTCGGAGGCTAAGGGGTCTCAGCTGGTCTCTTGGTGGTGGGCTCTTTTTGCCGGTCTACCTCGTCTTGTCTCCTCCCCTTATCAGCCTTAGCACCAGTAGGTGCCTGTGGTCGAGGGGTCTTCGCGGCTGGCGCCACTCCTCTTGGTTCTTGTTTCTTTGACGGGCCTTGGCCGAGTTGTTCAACGACTTAGCTGCCTCTAGCAACATCTCCTTAACGTTCGGTCACATCTTTGCAAAAGCACAACCAAAACATCAGTATGAGGTTTAAAGAGCTAAAAGCCAACGTGTTAAGTAGTCAGCAGGAGCTCTCCTATTGAGGCGGGCGAGACTAAGGCCAGCCCACACCAAGGCTTCCTCCAACACCAAGGGATCGGCTTTGATGGTCTCGATCAATCGTATGTGGGTCACCACCTCGGCCTCCTTGTCCTTGTACCAAGGTGTTATCTTCTAGTCCACGAGGTCCAGCTTCCCCTAGTTTGACCTAAATGACTAACCCTCGGAACAGGATGTGAAGAAGTACTTCTTCTAGTTGTGCATAGATGGCGGATTGTCGACCACCCTCCCATGAAGTGCCTAGAAGTAGTAGATACCCGCCTCGGAGGGATGCAGCCTCGGGATGAACATGTGCCGGAAGATCTTCACAGTCAATTCAATGCCTCAAAGCTGAGCCATCACCATCACGGCGATAAAGGTCTTTACGGAATTGGGGGTCACCTAACTGCTAAATCCTCACCTTCCATCCCTTCTAATCTCCACCATCCATTCTAGGGCACTCTCTTTTTAGCATTCTAACCCTAGGAGCCACCTAACTTCTAATCTTCTGCATTCAGCCTTTAGCCATTAAATCTCATCCTTACATAATATTGGGTTCATTGTCCTTTTCTTCCCAGCCTTAGGATCACCCTACAACCGTCCAAACCCTTCATTCTAAACCCTAGGGCACCCATATTTTTTCTAAAACCCAACTGCTGCCCCCTCCCCCCTCTTTCTCTCTAATTCCAGTTATATCCACCATTCTCTATAAAAAGGACCCTAGGGGCCCTGGAGAAGGGGTTGGTCAATTCACCCAGTTAACAAGGCTAAGGTTTCTTGAGGAGTACAAGGGTTATAGAAGGGGAGGACGCCCAGATATTGTCAGGAGGGGTTCCTACAAGCTGTTCAACCATTCTACAACTACCGCCACTGGCTCTGATCAACCATTTTTTCTTTTCTTTATTTTCTTTTCTGTTATTTTTATTTCTGCAATCTTTTAGATTTAATTCTTGTTTGTTTCTCTGTTTTGCAGATCTGAATTTGTTCGATTCAAGGCTAAGGTGTCTCGAGGGGTTCGAGGGT
Organism: Nelumbo nucifera; assembly: GCF_055504915.1. Taxonomy (NCBI): domain Eukaryota; kingdom Viridiplantae; phylum Streptophyta; class Magnoliopsida; order Proteales; family Nelumbonaceae; genus Nelumbo; species Nelumbo nucifera. Next base: position 199,650,285 of record NC_142649.1, on the reverse strand, counting down.
TGTAGAAAGGACGGAGGCCCGATTTTTGTCAGGAGGGGTTTCTGCAAGTTGTCTGACTGATCTGCAGCTACCACCACTGGATCTGGATTCTGGATCACTTTTTTTATTTCCTTAGTTGATTCCCATACTTTATTAAATTTTGATTTTTATTTATTGTTTTGTTTAAATTTGAAACATTAAATTTCAGCAATAATAGATTTTATTTTCGTATTTTCTGCCATTCTCGGTTGCATTCTCTTGTCCGGATCTAAGTATATATTAATTTTTCACTTGCTTCCTTATGGACACAACCCATTCTCACCCATTACTACGTTATTAGTTGTTTGAGAAACGAAAAAAATTATAAATGTTTAAACTGGTGTTTCGAAGTGTTTAACGATGCGCTTTCGGACATACTAGAAACTTAAGGCCAAACTAGAGATAGTGCTCGTGCACACATACCTTGCCTTCGTCTAGAAACCACGGCCGATCACTGGTGTCGATGACTCTAAGCCTATACCCCTTCGGGACGTGGCACTCCTTAGCAAGAGCCTTCACTTTTTCTATTCTAAGTGTTCTATCTAGGGCTCGATGCCTACAGGAGCAATCCTCTCCCTCAGTTCTTGGATCTCAAGCCTTAAAGGAGAGCCCTTGGATTCATAGCCATAGCTCTCACTACTGCTGGCCGACGTAGTGGTATGAGGCGAGCTGGCACCCAATAGGTCTGGGAGATCGTAGCACTCAAGGCCGGAGTCAGATTAAGGCATGGCTAAGATTTTGGCCTTTACCTAATGGATGAGGTCTTTCAAAGGTTAAGGGGTGAGCAAAGTTGAAGGCCGAGGTCTTTGAAGGTTCAAGCTGTTGAAGGCAAATGATGAAGACTGTCTCGACCAATGCCTTATTTAAAGGAAAATGGATGGCTCAGATCATCTTTGATCCAACGGTCATGGAGCGGCCGACCTAACAATCTAAACCAATTCCCAACATGTTTCATTCACCTCGGGAAGACAAAACAACGCCGAGCGAGTCAGCCGGTTCAGTCACTGATCCAATGGTTCACTCGCCTCTTCTGAGCCAGAGCGAACTCAACCCGGTTGACCCGAAGCTCATCTCGCATACGATCACGACACGACACCCGTCTCGCGTACGGTCCTGACCAATCGGTGCTGAGATTCATCGTGTGTATTGTCAATACCTAGCATTGAGACTCCTCTCGTGTACGACCACAACCCGTCAACATCAGCACCCGTCTCGCATACGGCCACAACTCGACAATGTTAGCACTTGTCCTATGCACAGCCACGACAAGATGATCCATTGGCCGTACCACACACGATAGCAACCAGCCAATGCCGACGCCTAACCTGAACATTGATTCACTAAAAGTTCTACGAAGCAAACGACTAGGGGGCACATACATCTCGTACCCGTACAAGGCATGGTACTGAGCCCTCTGCCCTCCATAACTCTCTTAAGTGGTGGATTTGTCAACGAAGTTGCTGCCACCAAGACAAGTAAGGGAAACCCTTCGAAGCCGAGGCCGATGCCTTTACGTTTCCGAGTCAAGGTTCTCCCCGAAAAAGCCGAAGCTGAAGTCGAGGTCCTCACCAAAACACGCCACTTAGCAGCTCCCAGCAATGATGATACACTCTCTTCGGGTGAAGTTGAGGTCCCCATTTAGACCTCGACAACGGCCTCGGGAGTGGAGGGTAAATGATGTAGGTGCACATGGCAGGCTCAATGACATAGGCACACATGGTAGGATTAGGATAGTGACATGTGGCATAGGCCGGATCGCATCCTTGCCTTCTGCTCATAGCAAACTCCAGGAAGGTTCAAGTATAAATAAGTGGTGTCACTCCCTTGGTAAGTTATCTTTGCTTTTACTACTCTAAGCTCTCTAGCTTTTTGGTGACCTCGTTTGAGCTATCACTACTCAGGCCTCATCCGATCCTTTGCTACGCCCTTACTAACTTGACTATCGGAGTCTCCGCCCCTGGGATAACTTGGGGCCTCTAGCATCTTCCTTAGATCTTGAAGCCCTCGGCTCTATCAGCCCTTGGACTCAGCAAGCCCTCGTCTATGGAAGCGTAATTACATTGTTGCCCTTAGCCCATCCTAGGTAGCAACAATATGCATCTTAAAGTTTTTATATATTTTTATAAATTATTAATTAATAGTTTAATTTACATTAATAAGTAATAACAACATATTTATTATTTAAATAAAATAAAAAAAAATATTGTTTATAAAACATTGAAGAATATAATATTGAGTTGAATCTATCAAATCCACTAATCTACATTTATTTCAAAAAATGATTTTTTATTTCATAAAATTTATAGAAATAAAAATGTTAATAATGGAATAATTATTTTAGTAATTAGAAATTATGAATTTGTATATGATATGTATCTTAGAAATTTTAACAAATTTGAGATACCTTAAGTTAAGATTATATTTTTATAGATTATTAATTGATATTTTAATTTCCATTTGAGAATTTAATATTTAGTTGAGTTTTTTTAATATTAAAAAATTAAATAGTAAAATAAAAATAATTGATGTAATAGTTAAAATATAATATGTGCATATGTTTAGTGTTTTGAATTCTTGACTGATGCAATATAAATAAAATTATATGATATCTACTCATTTTGTTATATTAACTGTAATATATTTCTGCATATATATCATTAAAATGTACATTTTCTATGTACTTATATATTATTTGTGATTATTTTGGTCTTAATTTTGTGTTATTAATGTGTATGTGGAATTTGTATGTATTTTCCAGTGTATCCATGTGATTTCATTCTTTTTGTTTGTATCCATGCATTTCCAAAATGTATTTGTATCCATATTCATATCTGAATTGTCTAATACGTTACCTGATACCAATACTTTGATCCTTGGAATCCACAATGTTAAGATGTGTGGTGTCATAATTTTAGTGGTAGGGTGTTGCAATGTGTTTTATTGGTAGGAGATCCCAAGTCCCAACTCATTTTATGCGGGTCCCACCCCAATCAACCGTATCTAAACATCTACCCAAAATCCAAGCCAATACAACATGGAGCCTTCTCACACCAGTGAAAATATTCTTTTTTTTTCCCTAAAAATGATGAGATCGAGGTGTTATATAAAAGGACATTGGTATAACTGTATAAGAGGTTTGGTTTTTCATTCTTCAGCATGAAAAAGAGTAGAAAACAATACAAGATTTCCTCTATTTCTCAGGACTTATGTGCACTTGTTCTCTTTTTCCTCTTTCAAACCCTACAAGACATTTACAAAACCATTTTGGCCAATAATAATTAATTTTGATTCCAGAAAACACATTATAATTTAGAGAGACTCCAAGTTGATGGTCGATGGTTCGAAATTTATCGTCATCCATTTTAAATTGTGTTTACGAACTAGATGAAACACGAATACAACCATGAAATGAACACCACCTAACTTAAAATGATATTTTTAAATATCCATTAGGTTGTGTTTGGTTTCAGTGCAAATTCATATACCTTTCCCAATGTTTGAAGACTGAATAGCGGGAGATGGCTATAGTTGTCATTTATCGGAGAGAGAGAAAGAGTTTGAAAATTTGAAGATTAATAGTGTAAAATAGCCTTTATCTATTTTAATGGTGTGACGTTTTGAAAAGCCATATTTCAAAAACTTAAAAAACCTCAGGCGCACTTGGGGTAGTTTAACTAATTTTTCCCAATATTTTATAATTGCTGAAATGGATGGACTCAAAGGTTTATTATAGTACTAGCAGGCCCCGGTGTGGCACTGCGGTGCACAGGAAAAAGATGTTAGGGCGTAAATTTATTGCTTTGTGGGGCTAAACAATCCAGGGGTAGGGATGGCAACTTCCCCCATCTCCACTGAGTACTCAGCCTCCCCAACCAAGCGGGGATGGGGATGGAGGCTGCCTTAGTAGGGGCAGGGTGGGGATAAGATTAATAGGAATACTTGATTGGGGATAGGGACTGGGACATGGAGTGAAGTCCAAACCCCACCCCTATCTCGATAATATATATATTAAATTAATATATGCATATATATATTATTTGATATATTTATGTTATTTGTAGTATTATTTATATTATAAATATCAAAATATATTTAAAATAGTTTTTGCATTTTAATTTTTCTTCATTTTAAATAAATACCTTTTTGAAAACAAATATTTAATTAAAAAATTCGGGGATTCAGGTCCTTGATGGGGAACCCATCTCCCTTAGGGACTAGGGATGTAGGCTAAATTTTTTCCTGATGGGGATTAATTTAAAACTCAGGGTCGAGACAGGGAGTATCATCCCTACTCCGAACCCATCCATTGCCATTCCTACCCGGGGGGTCATCCCCCAAACCCATAAATATAGTTCCACAATTATGATAATTATAAATGCAATATTCAATAGTTACGGAAACTATTAAAATTTTCCAGTTATTTATTTGAATGATTAGAAGTTTTATAATTCAACTTTCACTAAATTAAATTACCAAAATAGGTATTTTTAGTAATTCAATTACCAAAATCACTAATATAATTATTGCTAAAGAATTATAGTAAATATCAAAATTACTAAAAATATAAAAAATAAATTTATATTTATTGAAATTGATTTTAGGTGGGAGAGATAGCTTAGGAGAATTTTTAGGAGGGGGGTTGGCTACATGAAAGGGCTGGGAAGGGGTAATAAGAGAGAGAGAGAGAGAGAGAGTTGGAGTGGGACTCTAGTGAAGAAAAGAGGGCTTTCACGTGCCTACATGAAAGGGCTGGGAAGAGGTAATAAGATGGAAATACTTTAGTTGTTGGGGGCCAACAGCATAGGCTGTTCTGGAAATGCCACATTACCATGAGAATGGATAAATTAGTAATTACATCTCAATTTATTTTGACTAAATACCCAAGTATGGGCGTGAATAGGTGAACTACCCGGAACGTGCCCAGCCCAGAAATTGTCTCAATAGCATATGTTGTTGGCCCTAACAGCCAAACTTAACCCTAGTAAGATAGATTAAGAGGTGTTTTAAGAAGAATTTTAGGTGGGAGAAATAGTTTAGGAAAAATTGGTTAAGTGATTAGAAATATGAGAGAGAGAGAGACTAGTAAAAAAGAGAGGGCTGCCACATGACTTATATTTAAAGGGTAAAAGAGTAAGGAGAAATGAGAGATGGGGAAATGAGTGGAGAGGGATGCTGCTGTGGCCTATGCCGCTATAATATAGTATAGATTAGGTCTCGCGGTTAAGAACATCACAACGTGTGTCGATGCATATTGATTTTTAAGGTCACTGATATTCTAATTAAATAGGTGGAGTTGAGTGGTGACTTTAGATAATAGAAATCCATATTTATAAATGTCTTTGTACTTTGGTCTTTCGCCTGAGCTTGATTGATCTAAAACCCTTGGAAGAGAAGAAAATTGTTTATTTAGCCTCCATATCAGCAAGAAAATCTTCCATTCACCAATCACATTTCTTGCACTTTTGAAAAAGTTTCGATTGATGAATTCTATGATGTTGCTGTCGTTGGTGAAATACAGATGATGACACAAGTACTTGTAGAGGCTATTCAAGGACTTGTGCTTTGCCTAGATTTAAAGGATGACGAAATACATCTCTGTCACTGTCGGGGTCCCGTGTTTTTTGAAGGCTATCAGCAAGATTTGTTAAAAAACTAAGGATGATTTGATTGATGAGACGTTCAAACCACTTGTAATCCAAACAAAGGCATCATTTTTGGCTAAAAAATATAAAATCTGTTTAAATAAAAGAGAAACTTTTGGAAAATTTGTGATGCTAGAAGGAAAGGCCTTGACCAATCATAGCTCGGGATGAATTTTGGTGAAAGCCCACTTGATTGGTTATTAGCTGGTTGATTGGTTGTAAGTGTCTCCCGTATCATGTCTTTCCTCCATCATATTGAACCTTTTTTTTGAAATACTATAATTTATTACAGTCAAGTGATGATGTCTTGTATAAATGCAATATGATGAAAAACTTAGGGAGGGGAGTTAACCAGAGGGGTACTTTAAGTATTTGTAAGAGACCCACGGGGTAGTTTAAGTAATTGAAGAAGAAGAAGAAGGGTCTTTTATGTCCTAAAAATAATACAAATTAATTAGGTATTTATTAAGTATTTTCACAGGGATGAATCTTCTAATTACTAGCAAGGACTAAAATATTGGTATATCCAATACCCAATGTATATATGGAAAAATCTGTGATACGGGAAAGATATAGTATCAAAAGAGTTTTGACCAATTAAAACTCACCCATGAATTTTGATAAATAACACTTGATTGACTATCACCTTTATGATTTCAGCCGTTGACTGGTGAGAAGTTTTTCAGATATTATATCTTTTCCGTATCTATAATTTTATAAGAATGATAGGATGGGATCTATCATTCCCAAAGTTTTTAAACATTTTAGGTGTATTTGAGATTGGATGGGCTACACAACGCGGGCATTCATCCGCGTTCTAACACGTTACTCATTTGGGGAGACATATAAAAGTGAAGGGAGGTGGGTTTATGATTTCCATTACTCCTTTTTCCTTTTTTCTTTGAAACAAAAAAATGAAAAAAGCATTTTCTCTGTCTGTGTTTCAAGGAGACAAACTTTGAACAATGAAGAGAACATCTCAGTGGGTAGAAAAAAAGACTGGAGTTTAGAGAAACAAATACTTGGGCGGTGAAAGAAGACTTGAAGAAGGGTGGTAGAGATGAAGCTTTTTGGCTGGTCCTGTACCCTCTACTCGTCCGATGGAAGACATACATTGATTGTTCTCTCTCTCTCTCTCTCCCTCTCTTCAGGTTCTTGGGCGGAAGGTTTTGAACAAGGTAAAACTTCATAAATAGTTGTTTAACCAATTAACTGTTATAATCCTCTTACCTCTTTAATACTATCGACAACAATGTAGAACCCTTGAACCTCTTCCTCTCCCCCTCTCCTTTTTGCCTAAATTTGAAGCTTCTTTGTGATTTTAGAGTTCTTCAAATACATTTAAAGCCTCTATGCTCAAATTATTAAGGTATAGGGACTTGTTTTGAGAAAGAGACAAAGCTGGTGTCATTTTGTTTTAATATGGCCTCGTTAATACTATACAAGAAATCTATGTGATTTTAGATACATTAAAAGCATCCAAAGCCTCCATGCTCAATTATTAAGGTATATGGGATTATTTTGTAAGAGCCATAATAACCATTGTTTGTGGAAATTGGGAAGTCATACTCTCTATTTGTCCTTTTTTTTCATTTTTAATTGTAATGATGGGAGGAAGATTTTGAACAATAGAAAGGGATCGACTTAATTGGAGAAACAAATACCTGCGCAGTAGAAGACTTGAAGAATGTGGGAAGAGAAACTTTTCAATAGGTTTTATGGTTTTGATCAGGGTAAAATTTCATAGATTTTAGGGCAGGCTAACCTTAAAAGATAAATTTCTTTTTTTTTTCATTTTTTATTCGAATAAAAGGGAAAAAATGAATAACGGTGTATTCTGGTAATTTATTAATCCTTGGTTACTACTAGATACTGTGCTCCTCATACCGTTACAGCCTTTTACGGTCTTGCATTAAACATATACCAATGCAAGGCTGTAAAGGCTGTACGAACGTTGTGTGACCACCGAAGCCGATCTCTCGAATTATTGTACTAACGAATTCTCTTCGCAATCAAGAAAAATGGTCAAAAGAGTGGAGGTCCAAAACGACGTCGGGCTTAAAACAGTCGCTTATCGTCTTTTCCTCCAGTATCTCGTCGGGGTGAAAGAGAGGTTGATGGGAAGATAGAATTAACTCATTGTTGTCGTCGTTGCACCAGCCAGTCTTCCCCATAAGTTCATTATCCAACTGGCAAAGCTGGAACAAGTCAGAATTGATGAAATCAGAAAGGCAAAACTCGGCCGCATTGAGATCCATCGTAAAATCGTCCACTGAATTATCTTCCCCCAGAGTGAACGAGAACGACGACAGCCCGTCGTAGTTGTAGAATTCTGAGTCCATCGCTGTCGCTGTGGAGGTCGCAAGGTCGACGCCAGTCGTGGAGGTGGAGGGCACTACCGCAGCACTGGCATCAATAATGTTGACGTGTTCAACCAGCTGGTTGCATGGTGGACTGAGAAAAACTTTGCTGCACCTCACTGCCTTGGGCCGAACCACTCTAGATTCCCTGTTGGTCGTCGGTGATGACTCGATTGGCTTCTTTTTCTTGTCGTCGCCGTCGTCTTTAGACACGTTTGAATGCCTATGAGTAGAAGTAGTTATTGTTTTAGGATGATCTTGCACCTTCTTTACTAATTTAGTGTTCCAGTAGTTCTTGATTTCATTGTCTGTTCGTCCGGGAAGCCTCCTTGCTATCAGCGACCATCTGCACATTATAACACAACCAGTTGCTTTAATTACAGTCATGATCACGTACACAAAAATTAAAACTACCTAGAAAACCTAATTTAACGATTATTTGTGCGTGGTATATATTCAGATCGATACTACTTATTCCCCAGGAGCCTGTGAAGCCTGATAATGAGCTCCACCTCATCATGGTTTATGTTCCCCCTCTTGATGTCTGGTCTCAGATAATTCAACCAACGAAGCCTACAACTCTTTCCGCATCTCTTCAGACCTGGATTAAATATCAAGCATTCGAATAAATGAACCCAAATTGAATCGAATCCAAATTAAATATAATTACTGAGTTCATCTTGAAGTTTTTTACAAGTCAAGAAGAGAACAAAGCAAAGTGGTTGGGTCTTGATAACTCACCTGCTTTACTGGGAAGGTCTCTCCATTTTCCTTCACCATGGATTTTAATGTAATCCATGAGGAGTTTGTCTTCTTGAGCAGACCAAGCTCCTCTGTTCAATCCCTCTTTGGAACAACAAAGGCTTCTACCCATTTGGAGAGAGACTCGAGAGTTGGAAACACTAAACCCCTTCTTTCTCTTACAAGTGAGAGTATGTATGTGGGAAAAGTGCTTTCTTATAAGGTACCGAGGAGGTTTCTGAGTGGATTAAATTCTCTCTTTGGCTGAGGCCTGAGGGAGTGGAGAGTTGATTCTATAGTTGGTTTCTCAAATTATTTTAATGGTTAAAAAGCACATGGATAGTACATGGGCCCATAAATGTGCTAAAAATTATAAAGAAGATGATAGGAAAGGGTTTTCGTAGCATGTGATGAGGGGTTTGTGCAATTGGTGATTTATCTTGTTGGCAAAAAACTAAGTTTGGATGGGGTATAAATACAAATAAGTAGAATGTATTTTATATTATTTCATATTTGTATACTATAAATACAAATATCTGTGTTTGTTCTCCTTCCAAACTGAATTTACAGTACCCACTTGGCACCAGAGATGTCGTTTGATCTGCTTTTCCTCAGTAATTATTGTTTTGTTTTGTTTGTAAATTGCAAGCTACCCTTCTCAGTTCTCCCATCCTGGAATTGAAAGTTCGTTGGCGTGCACAAACACTCTTTCCTTCTCGTTGAAAAGATTGAAACGATACAAATATTCTTGGAATTTGTAGGAATGGTGGCATACATTGTGACTAGACCCGTTAAATGTGCTGGATAGCGTGGCCTGCCCCTAGATAGGTGATCATTCTTAGCCCCTAGACCTGTTAAATGGTGACAAACGTTTTAAATTTTTGTGTTCTGGCCTGACCTAAACGGCCCCGCTAACATAGCTAGCCAATCACCCTGTTACTTTAGCTTCTTTCATGGAAGTGAGGGAAAATCTGCTACCACCGTGGTTGAAGGCAACCCCTCAATCACCCAATGACATGCAAATAAGTTCCTTGGGGTCACATGCAACCATGGTCATAGCAGATTTTTTCTCCATGGAAGTCGGTACTCCTGCTTTTTCAAGGTGCATGTTAAAGCCACTTTATCCAACATTCAAAAATTTTCAAAAAAACAAGTAGGTGTTTCTTTGTCTTTAGGAGTCATCATTGGGTCGGGCCTAATCTCAAGCCTATGTATTACATCAGTCCAAGATTTTGTTTCAAAGCTTCACATTCAAAATCTTCCTTATTTAGGCATAATTGGGTCAATTTGACCTTACCAATCAATCCATAATGTACAAAAACACCACCATGCCAAATTTCAACAAAAAATTACCCTATTTTCCCCTCCATTATTACACCAAGATTTTGTTTCAAAGTTAATAAATTAACCCAATCACTACTCCTCTAGATCTGCCTAATCTGAGCCTATTTAGGCCAATCTAACCCCACCAATCCATTCAAAATGCCTAAAAACCCCACCCTGTGAAATTTTAGCCAAAAATATCCTTGTTTTCCCTCCATCTAAAAAGATTCTATTTTGGCCAATCTCATTGGCCCTTACGTGCAAAACCATTACATATACTCAAATCCATCTCCACCATTTTTTAATCCAAATAACCACCATTAGATTAGAATTTTTTGGCCTCCTTAAACTCGAATTGACTAAAATACCCCTAAGCTTACCAAAATTACCCTAATTAATTATGGTATTTTTTAATGATCATTTTGTCATTAATTTAACTATTTAAAATTTATTACATAATTTCGTCATTTAAAAATTTTCATTATTTAAATTTATTACATAATATTAAAGATTTTGCTATATAATATGTTTAATATTTTTATTTATAATATTTATTTATTTAAATTTTTAAACAATATTTTTTAATTATAAATTTTTATTATTTGAATAATTCATAAAATTATAATTTATATTGTTAGTACACAATTTCATTATGAATTCCATAAAAGTATAAAATTATTAATAATATGAATATTATTAAATATGTGATATTTTTTGTGTTTTTAATAAATATTTTAAAGTTATTTCATAATTTTATTATAATATTTAAATAATTATTAAATTTTTTAATTCAAACTTTATTTTGATAGATATAGATGAAATATGGGGGAGAGGATAAATAGGAATTAAAGATAATTCAGGAGATAAACTCTACTAAATTAGAGAACATTTAGGAGATAAATAGGAATTATAGATAATTTAGGAGAAAGTGGGGGATAGTGGTGCTACTTGGCTAGATTATATTAGATTTTGGTAGAGAGAGAGTTTAGGAGAAGATTTTGGAAGGGATAAACGTAGAGGAAAGAGGGGTGAGCCAGGCATGATGAGGTGTCATTATGAGAGAGGGAGAAAGAAGTGATTATGTGGCTTCATGAGGGAGCAAGAAAGTCTAAAATGAGAGGGGCTGAGAGCTCTCTGTTGGGGTAATGGAGAAAGCTCAGGCCATGACGTGGCATCATTCTATTTTAGTGTGTATATATATATATATATATATATATATATATATATATATATATATATATATATATATATATATATATAAGACATTTAAATTTTCTTAAAAATAGAAAAATAACTATAACATAATATTGAAATTAATAATAATATAATATTTTACAAAATTAATAATGAAATCATGTAATAATAGTATAAATTATAATTTTACAGAATACTAAATTCAATAAATAATTAATATATTAAAATTTAAATAATATTTTATTTAAATAACTAAATCATATTGTAAATAACTAATTTCACTTATATAAATTAATAATTTGAGAAAATAAATTTCAAAAAAACTAATATTTATAAATAATAATTTTAAACTCTTAATCTATATTTATTATATAACTATATATACTAAAATCAATATTTGTTGTATTTTAGTAATTATTTATTATTTTTTTGATAAATATATTTTCAACAAATATGTATAAATTTATTTTTTTTATTTATCAAAAAATCTTCAATAATTATTGGAGATTAAACTATTATTATTGAATTTTTAAATTTAATTTATTATGCTTATTGTATTTATTGTATTTTTGTTATAATTTATTGGTTAATATTTATTAGATATGAAACTTGTATTTGAGATTATATTATTTATTGCCTAGTTTTATATATTTATTATTATTTATTATATTTTGTAATTATTGTATTTTTATTAGTTTATTTATTGTATTTTTATTATCAATATATTTTCAATAATTGTGTATTTTTGCTATGAATTTTCAATAATTATTGGAGATTAAACTATTGTTATTTATTAGATATTAGATATTAGACTATTAATTTAGTTGGAGTTATGAGGGTTCACGGGTTGGTTTGGTTTGGTTGTAAGCTATTTGGTCAAGCAAATCAACCTGGTCAGGTTGGGGAGTTGGTAACCCAAAACCGATTAACCAATTGTGAAAACTGGCCCACTTGGGTTGTATCGGTTTGTATCGATTTTTGTTTGCCAATCAGTTAAAACAATTAAACTTAAAAAATTAAATTTAAATTTAAAAAATTACAATGGCTTTGTTAAAAAATAAATTTATGATATAAAATATTTTAGACTAAGAAATATGAAATTTTTTTCACTTTCCCATATTAAAAAATTATATTTAAAATATATATCTATGGTAATATCATTCGATTTTGGTCAGTTTACAAATGATCATAGCAAAACTGATCCAACCTGGTCAAGTTAGAAAATTATTGAACCAAAACTGATCGAAAATACTAAAAAATCGACCAAATCAGATCGATTTACAATTCTTGTATGTTTCTATTATTTACAATTATATACTCCTAATTGTTTAGCTTTTACTTAACAAATCCCAAAGTATCCTCTAGTTTTTTATTAAAAATAAAAAAGAAAATATTTATTGAAAGACCTTCAATCTATTTCATGATCTGACAAAATAGCCTATGTGTTTGATTCCGTTTATGTTTATTGAATAAACATTTGTACTTTATTTGTTAATAAAACTAAAAAATGCAATAATTACAATCATTTATTGATAAAAAAAAAGTACAATAACTTTCACAAACGGCTAACATGCGCATAAATCAAAATTGAGTATTTTCATTTTCTATGCAAACAGAAGAGGAAAATAGAGACGTTTACCGAATAAAGGTGCCAAACGCCCGAAAAGTCAGTCCTGTGTAGATGATGAAATGGCAGAGGATCCAATAATTATATGCCACATGCATGCACATACATCACGATGCAAACCAATAAATTGCTCCCTGCTGCTATTGACCTATTATTTTGCTGAAAAAAGAAATTCAATATTGAATTTGGTGAATTTAATACGTAGGACCGGGTGTCATTAATAAAAAGCCATGCCTGACAGTACTAAAGGGGTGGGTTGTGTGGTCATAGTTGATTCGTATATATATGATTTCCGCACGTGTATTATTTAGCTCAGTTTGGAAGAATACAATACAAGGGTAAATTATACATAGATATGCTATACTTTTTGGGATAATTATAGACATATTCCCTCAACTTTCAATTATAATACTTGAGTATATTAAATTCATCAGTTAAACATTACATAATGTTAAAAATGTCTTTTTCTTATATTTTTGATATCATTCTATGTAGGGATGCAAATGGATTAAATCGGATTTGAATTAAAGTATATCTAAATCTGATTTGAACAAATCTGATAGATCTCGATTTTAATTTGAATCTTATCGGTAAGTTCGATTTTCAGATCTGATCTAATTCGGATTTTTTTTAAATATTAATAAATTATTAAAATAAAAATAGAACATATCAATATTTAAATAAAAAAATGAAAATACAAGTACTTTTTAATTATTTTCATCGTATATGTACATGCTTTTATAAAAAATAAATAATATAACAAATTTTAAAAATATAATACAAATAATATTTATAAATAAATAAATAACATATATATGTATTATATATATTTATATAAATAAATATATAACATATATTGGATTCGAATCAAGGTATATCTGAATCTGATTCGATCCAATCTGAAGATCCAAACAGGGGCAATCCGAATTCAACCAAATAGGGTCGGATATCAGATCATGATCCACCCTATTTGCACCCCTAATTCCACGGAGTAAAATCATCGATAGAGAATGTCGTTGTTAGAAAATTTGAATATGTAATTTGCTGTCCATGTGAGAACGTCACCGTGGGGAGACGTCATCAATTACTTGAGAATGATCTCAAAAATATATGAGAAGGGTCTTTTTGGCATTGTGTAATGCTTAACTGATAGAATACTAACGGCTGGACCTAAGTGTCTATTTTTCAGAATTCAAGGTACTCAAGTGTTACAATTGAAAGTTCAAAATACCTATCCCTCACTACTCCATATATGGTGTAAAACCTTGTATTTTGTATTATTTCAAATATATTTATATTGTACATATTTATATTTGTACTCTTTCTAAACTGAGACTTATATATCAAGATCCAGATTGCGCTGCAGACTCCAAATCTGTTCGCACTGCTCTGTAAAATGGGTTATATAATTAATCACGAATGAACACGCCAGACCCAAACATACAGAACAGTATTAGCATATTGAATCGTGATTGATGAAGTAACACAATGTACACATTTTTACGAGAAAGAGATCCCAATGCAGCATTGGTTTCTCACCAATTTGAATAATTCAACAACTAGTCAATATTATACTCTTTTGGGGGTAGTGAGACCCAACGACTTTAACTTTCAAGCGTGACAGCCAATTACCCTCAACTTTCAAAAGTCTAACACTAACTACAACAATATTAATTGTGAGTGATAAAATTATCCATTTTAAATAACTTTTGTGGAGGAGCCCTGATAATAAATTTATTGAGCTGCTTTGGGAGAATGATTAGATTGTGATGCATGGATAATTTGGTAGAACTTGAAAGAGCACAGACAGTATGGTAGTTTGAGATTTTGGAATGTTTCAAGGTGCATATAACATCACATTTTAACGTTACATGTATTTTATAGTAATAGTTGAAATATAGTGTTAATTTATGAAAGTTCAAGGGTACTTGGTTGTTGTACTTAAAAGTTGAGGCCATCGAACATGGTGTTTGGAAGCGTGGATGTTTTTTGGATCGATTTTCAAGAAAAAATGTTATGCTTCCAAGACTTTTTTACCAAAAAAAAAAAGAAAAGAAAAAAAACACACTTCTGTCATGTAGGCAGTGAGTAACACCATTCTGTTTGGTAAGGTGATTTTCATCACTGTTTTTCATGTATGTGCTGACAGTTAAGCACCACATAGGATATGCATCAGTCAACCATTAGGGAAACGGTTCACCGATGCATGAAACGTCAAATTTGGCATTTCATGCATCGGTGGGGTCCCGATTTTCGAGGCATGCCCGATTTTTTAATAATCGGCTGAACCAAACAATGAGATACATGTTCGTTTGTTGAAACGCCTATGTGGATCCGATGTGGCACCGTTTTTTTTTTGAAAAACGGCCACGGTTCCAAACATCCCCTAAGTGTGCACTAATTAATTATATTAAAATTGATAGATCTTAAACAAAAGGAGCGATGTGACTTTTTTTCTGTCCAAATGATCTCTTACCCAATTTTATTTAAAAAAAAATCCCTTACCCAATAAATATCTTCGATGCTCCCAACAAGTCATTTTTCGTGGTTTGAAAGTCACATTCTTTGTTTGGTTAGGAGGTGTTTCCAAAAAAATTCTGAAAAAAAAATCACCTAGGAAGTTGGGAGTGTAGTCATATTCTTTGTTTGGTGAGGTGGTGTTTCCCAAAAGTCACATACATTTCTTTTTTCATACCATTGCTTTTTTTTTTGAACCGCCCATAGATGTTATATTTCATTCAATCAAGAAATTGATACAAAAAATGCCAAAAAGGTCAATTAGAAAACCCATAAATAATTTTTCAAGAGAACAAAATATAGAATTTGATGAAAGAGAACATAGAGAACTTCTGCAACTAAATAAAGGTGAATAAACGTCACCAACAGAAGTAGAAAAACACATCTCCAATCCACCACATACGGCGAGCAAATCTGCCAGTAGAATTCCAAACGACTGCCATTGACGGAGAAACTACGAACGGAACTCACCTTAAACAGCATCTACTGGAGAACCGCAAACAGATTCAAACTGCAAATAGAGAACAAAACCTTGAGAAAAACTCAAGAGGAAGCCTTGAAAAAACTCGAGAGGAAGAGAGGGAGAAAGGGAAGGAGAGGGAGAGAGGGAGAAAATCCAGAAGGAGGAAGGGGAAGGAGAGCCCAGATAGGCGCCTGAAGGAAGCCGCCCCCAAAGAAATCCCTTTCATTGCTGCTAGCGATGATTATTTGATGTAGTAATGAAAACATTTAGGTGACACCGATGAAACGAAACAAGGAACACTGTTGTTTTCCAAGAAAATGGTGACATTATGCTACATTGTTTTCTTAAGAAAAGGCAATAGAACCAAACACATCCCATATTCAATGTGTTTTGATTATCCAAGCATTACACATTAATTACTAATGAAGGCCTAGGATTATTCATAGGCTTTATAACCTAAACCTAAATCTTAGCTATTTCCTATTAAGTAAAACTATATTACTTTTGAATCAATTTAACAATCCAAAGTACTTATTGCCATTATATTGTTGCAGCTGCAAGGGGTGGGAGCCCGGTTCGCTTTTATTGGTATTATCATGGTTTTAAAGAATGATCCGGAAATGGAATCGTTATGACCACTGGTTTTTGGATTGACGGTTCGATTATTCAGTTCAAATAGATAACCCATTTTGACAAAAAAAGTTAAAAAAATAAAAAATAATTAAAATTAAAAAACGGCCAAAATCGTTGAACGGGTCGACGGATCAATGGTTCAACCACTCGAGCCAACGAGTCATTGACTAATTCACGGTTTTTGGCTAGGGACTAGGTTTGGGGTAAAACGGAACTGGTTGCCTAGATGATTCTCGGGCCAAATGGTCCGACAGTCCGGGTCAACGACGGTTCAAAAACCATGGGTATTATTACACATGAAAAAAATGGTAGAAGTATATACTTCTGCTTTTTCATGCTTGATAACAAGAGATCGGATTTGCTTATAGAGCGTGCCTCACACCAATCTCACAGTACATCGCAATCAAGCATTAAAAATATTTCCTTATCATTCATCGAAAGATGTTTTCAATACAATGTCTTGTGAGATTGGTGTGAGACACACTCCATAAAGAGCAAATCTGAATTTAGATAACAAGGCCAGACCTCCTTATTTTCTGAAAATTATAGAATATTGAATACACAGTTCCAAGAAAAGCTCCCAACTACCAATTTGATCCATACACCTACAGTTCCAATTTTTTTTCTGGCAAAGTAAATCAGTTCCGATTTTATACACAGTTTCTCCACCCAATTCCTGCTGAAGTATTTATTTATTCTCATTAAATATTGGTCCCCATAAATCAGTTCAGTTGCAGGAGCAACGGGACCAATTATCCATAAATCTTGCCAAATTCATAGTATCCAAAATAAAGATGGCTTCTGCATATGTAAGGATTGAAAATGTAATTTGAATATTATTATTCATTGCATTTAAATCCAGCATTTAAGATATTAATTCTCATTCACCCTTATTGAATCATATATTTAAGCCATTTTTGTTTCTTATCATCATTAAATTTTGTTAATAATTCCAATAACATAAAAATTTATACATTTAAAATTTACATAGAAAAAAATTCTGTTTTCATCTAGGTGGTGGTAAGAAATTAAACAATTTTGGGTCAATTGGTCCAACCCATGTTGTCACAATTAAATAAAAAATTTCAAAAATAGATGAAATATAAAAAAATATAGGATTTAAAAAAAAATTGAAAACATTTTTAACATCATATATTCAACATATTAAATAATAATAAGCATAATAAATAAGAAATATTTTTATTAATGCTGGAACTGGAATATAAAATTTAAAACCCATTGAAAATAAAACTAGTTTCCTATTCTCTCATTAAATCTCATATCTAAAGTATATTCTCTCATTAAATCCACAACATTGATATTAATGCTGGAACTGGAATATAAAATTTAAAACCCATTGAAAATAAAACTAGTTTCCTATTCTCTCATTAAATCTCATATCTAAAGTATATTCTCTCATTAAATCCACAACATTGATATAATAGTATAAAAATAAATATTTTGAAAAGTAATTTGAAAACAAAACCATTTTCTTCCCTCCCGGTGGTGGATATACAATTCAACCACTTGGGGTCAAATGGGCCAGTAAATAATAAAAAATTAAAATAAATAAAATATAAAACATATAAAAAAATGAACTAGGCATATCTCTAATATTGTATATTATTCATTATACTAAACAAAAATAAGTACGAAATATAAGAAATATTTTTATTAATAATGAAAATGGAACACCAAATTTAAAATCAACTTAGAAATGAAATGATGTCATAGTAAAATAAAAAAAATTTAAAAAATAAAAACAAAGAATCAAAAAAATAAAAAAAAATAGAGAAAATTTTGGGCACATTTCTAATGTTATATTTCTAAAAAATAAAATATTGGATACATCTATAACATTATACATCCACTATATAGAACAAAAATAAGTATTATACATAATAAATAATTGTATCAATGATGGAAATGTAATAAAAAATTTAAAGTTAACCTAAAAATCAAACTATTTTCCTTTAAAAATTATTTATATTGTGTACATGAAAATATATAATTTAAAACTAATCCAAAAGAAAAGCTATTTTCCTATCTAGATTGTGGGTTAATGATCTAACTTTTCAAAGATACTCATGATGTCATAATTGAATAATAAATATTTAAAAGAAGATAGAACATAAAAAATGGAAACGTAGAGAATTTTGTCAAAAATATAGCGAGATGTACAATGTCAAGTAAAGTTGGCAGGGTGTTGGAACTTATTCTGTTAGCAAGTGATCCCAACTTAATTTTGCGCAAGTGCAATTGTTGGTGTTTCTTAATTTGAACAAAGACAAAGACAAAGTAGAAACAATAACAATTTGTCTAAATTGACCTTAAGTTTTGTTTGGTTTGAAGGGAAAGGTAGGGATTTGACTCTTCTTTTGGAGGCCTAATGATGCAAAAGAAATTCATTAGTTGCTTGGTGAACAATCTCTTTTGGATATATTCAAGAACAAAAGCAAGACTAACGAACCGAGTTTGTGTACAAGGGATAGTTAGACCAAATTTAGTTACAGAATGGCTGTTGTAAGTATGGTGGTGAGGTTATGCATGATGGTCTCCTTGAAAGATGAAGATGGAGTGATATCTGGGTTAGGGTCGTAGGATGTGTAACGGGTGTGTTGTTGGTTATTTGGGAGTCTTGAGGGTCTCAGGGGACAATGAAGGTGTCCTCGTTTGTAATTCTCTCTTCCCTTTTATAGGGAAGATCCCGAGACTATTGATGGAAGGACCTATAAATGGGATATTTCCTATTAGGAAAGGAGATCTTTGTCTTTGTGTCAATAATCGAAGGACCACAATTGGGGTTCTGCCACAAGTCCAACGAGATCTAGAAATAAGGTTTCGTTTATGTTAGCTACATCCCTTTGGGGGTTCTTTAGCGGCCACATGTCAGGAGCCAGATCTTGGCTTTGCTGACGTGTTCAGTCGTTTCATTGGTTGCCCTCGAGTCGCCATGTAGGTTAGCTTTCTGAGTTCATCACAAGTTTTGGGTATCTCTCCGTGTTGTTACAAGTGTATGCATGGTTTTGTTTTGATACCTTTATCATGATTGTGTCAATGAAGAACTACATGTAATTACAACTGCCATGTTAATGGTTCTACTGACGAAAAATGCTAAGGGGTGGAGATTCTAGATTAAGTGTTTGATTCACTAAGGAGGAGAGGAATTATTCTTCAATGGAGCATTTATCACTTTCATGGTACCCCCTTCTAAAATCCACATGTTCGAGGCATAGCTCTACAATAGAGAGACCAATCTTCTCTTTCAATGGGTTCTAAGAGGTATATTAGCCACAAGGCAATAACATAAACAAATTCCTCGGTCTCCATATTTTGGCCCATATAATGCATGTTGAATGTATAATAGGGGCGAGTAAATTGGTAGGTTCCACGGAATGGAAATAAATCTATGTTCATTTTTTAGTATTAGTGAGTCCCACAAAAAGGAATGATTACCGAGTGACTCATTTAACTAGGGAAGTAAGACTCTCTGGGTAAATTAATTATTCATGTGCATTGAAAATCATTAATATGTAATGAGACAACATTATCCCTTTAATAATGCCTTTTTTTTGGATAAATCGATCATTGCACACCTTTACTTGGGGAATAAAATAAAATTGATAGATACTCTTATACGAATAAATATTTCCCAAGAAACGTTTGACCGAATAAGTGCATTTACCCAAATAAACCATTTACTGCAAAATAAACAAAGCTGAAGAATCTATATCTATATATTAAAATGGAATGTGCCAAGTTTGCACTTTCTTGCTTTGTGGTTTATTCTCAAAGTCACTTATCTTCTTTTTTTGGTTTCTTCCCAAAGGTACTTATCTTTTTTTCTGATTTTTTTAAATTTTCTAATTTTAAAATTGAAGAAAATAACCCGAATAACCAATAACCTTTAAGACTTTTAACACCTTATTAATACATTATTAACTCTTTTAATAATCTCTCCTCATTAATTATGTCATTAACTCTCTCTAGAGATGGCAATTTCACCTATACCTGTGGGGCCCCACCTTGCCTTGCCCCGATTTGGGCGGGTTTTTTGACCACTGATCGGGGGTTTGGGGATGGAGCGGGGACGGTATTTTTCCACCCCGCCTCGACTATATTATATAACAAATATATATATATATATACACATATAATTAATATATGCTAATATATTAATTATATTATATTATAGTATTATATATTATATTATACTATATCATATTACATAATATAAAATAGTTCTAGGTAGGTTTCAAAAAAAAAAATTTAATAAGTATACAAGTAAGAATCATCAGAGTGGGGTGGGGCAAAGTCGGGGATCCCCATTCCCTGTAGGGACAGGGATGGGTTTAGGATTTTTAGCCCCATCGGGGTTCAAGGTGGGGAATTTGAATTCAGGGTCGGGTACGGGGCAGGAAAAACCCGGCCCCGCCCCGCCCCATTGTCATTCCTAACTCTCTCATTCAATAACTCATACAACTAATTCTCTCTTGTCTCCATTACTCAATTGAATTGCATAAAATACATTAACTTTATCTATATATATACCCACTTCAATTTAACTATATATATATTAGATATATTTGCATTGAACTGTAATTATTAGTAAGCATTAATTATAATGAAATTGAGATATTCAGTGATATATTATTACACTAAATAATCTATTTTCATTTAAAATTAGAATCCATTTATATTCTCTTTGAAAATAGTAAAAATTAATTAACGATAATAAAAATAGTTTAGTAAGTTACTTAAATAAAATAAAAGTAATTATTAATTATTGTCATTGATAAAATGTTGTTATTAATATAATAAAAATAATTTAATTAATAAAAGGAATAAGATAAATTAAGAACAAATATCAATTTAAAATTAATATAAAACTGATACAAAATTACCAAACAATTATTAGTTTTACAATTAAATTTTGTTAATTTTAAACCAACTTAAGTTCCACTGAAAATAAAAATTTATATAATTAATTAGATTTCATAAGGATTTTAAATTCAATAAAAACTTAATTTTAGATATAGTTTAATTACTTTAAAATCAATTTAAATTCCACTTAAAAATAAGGAAAATTATAAAAACTTCCTTGTGCATTTTCTAGCAATCCTATGAAACTCCCCAATGTTTTGACCTTAACAAAAACCTCCCCTATTGTTTGGCTGATGAAATGCACTAATTTTATTTCACTTCAAAGTTTTGGTAACTTCAATATCTTTGTTACCTAAAACTAAAAGCAAAGGGAAGTGAGGTATTTATACTTTTTCCTCAAAACCATAGAAGAGGCCTTTTATTAGGGTCAAAACACAAAAATAACTTATAGAATTATTATATAAGAGAATGTTTTGTTTTATATAATTTTACCTAAAATAATAATAAACCAATAAAAATATTTAAATCTGAATATTTTAGGTATTGCCCCTCTGTAGGGTCGTGTACGTTCATTCACGATTGGTTATTAGCCAGATTAGTTTACATCAGCGTTCGTGGCAGATACTGTGTCCAATTAAACCTGACTCGTCACTTTACCTGTAGGCGGTTGGCTGTCAGTGATTTCGAGGCTCTCCCTGAGAACTATGGTACTTGTTAATGTATTTAACAAATTGGGGGTGTCACTCTCTACAAGACAGTTTAGCAAATTGGTCCATGTGCTTCTCACCATCTTTACTCAATTTCTTTTTCATATTGCTTTATATATGCACATATATGAACTGATTCATTAGCTGGGTGGTGATGAGGAATGCAAGTAGTGAAGGCGACTGTTTGCTGTGTTTTTTTTTTCCCAGCTGGAAGGTTGCTTGCTCGAATAGTTTCTTTGTGTCCATTGTGTTCTCTTTGGATGGAGGAGTCCGGATATGGTCCCGACAGCAAGTTGTACATTGAAACATCTAACCATGAAGGAGAATGGATTTGATGTACAGCTGCAATGGATCATGGAGCTTCTCTTATATATTCCTCTATACCTTACCCTGACCCCAGCTAGGTATTCAAAAAAGGACAAAGTTCTTAAATTATATATCTATAAGATTTAGGAAATTGACTAACTATATCCCTATTGTTTCAATATTGTCTTGAAGTATTCCTATTATTTTTGACAATTGACTAGTTTACCCTTATTGTTATCATCCATTAGTATTCCATCAAATTCCGTATATACGTGACACTACATGACATATAATCTTTTTAAAACCCAATTTTTCCCTTCACTCTCATTCTCTTTCTCTCTCTCCTTCTTCTTCCCCTTTGTTCTCTCCCCTGTTTCATCACTGCAACAAGAGATAAAGAGAGAGAGAGAGAGAGAGAGAGAGGGAGGGAGAGTTTTGGGGATCTGATAACTTGCACTGTTCGCCGTTGACATTGACTGTTTGTCGATGCCTTCATTGTCCAAGATTCGACAACTTCTTCAACATGATTTGCCGATAAATTTGGGAAGGAAGAAGCTTCAACTCATCGTCATTTCACTAGAACAAAAGCGGTTTCGGATTTCAACAGGATGTGTCCATGATGCTCTCTTTTGCTGAAGAAACAACCGGCCATCCAAACTTGAATTTGTAGGAAGTAACAATTTTTTCCTTCTTGGTAACGGACAGACGGTAAGGAAGATTTAGCCAATTGTCATAAATAGTAGGGGTACTTTAAGACAATACTGAAATAGTAGGGGTATAGTTAGTCAATTTCCTAAACCTTAGGAGTAGTTTAAGAAATTTGACCTTCAGAAAACAAGTTGAGCTGTTTTGGGAGCCTCTTCTGAATGACATTAATCCGAGTGTAGGGCTTAGGTCAAGTTTGGGAGTGTTTATTTGAAAAATAATAAGCACTTCATTCTAATAATTACTTAAAAATAAATATTTATTCTAATAAGCACTTATGAGTGTTTAGTGGAAAGCACTTATCTTAAACAGTAGTATAGGTATTTCTAAAATAGCGTGGAGGGTCAAGATAGGCTAGAAAGGAAATAAGCACTTAAAAATAAACCCAAAATCTGAGCTTCTCAAATAAGTTCGGCCTTATTTTCCAAACACAAATAAGTGCTTATTAGTGTGGTTCCAACCCAAAATAAGTATTTAATCGAATAAGCATTTATTTTTAATCACTCCCAAACTCAGCCTTAAGCTCTTTGAGAAAGTTAAAAAAAAAAAGTAAAAAAAAAAATACTTGTCTTCTAATTCTAATTCATGCAACAAGCTTTCAAGCTCTCAAGTATAGGCATTTTGCCACTTGACAGCTAAAGTAGCAAGTGGACTTTGGACTTATTACAAGGGTTAGCTGTTCGTCTACAGGCCCCTTGTATAACATGGGGCGAGACCGGATGAGCTGGATGTTAGAGGGCTGGAGGATGCAGCTTTTTAACAATTAGTAATACCCCATAGGCCACATCATAATCTCCATTAATTCTTCATTTCTTTATCATCTGCACTTTTGACTCTCTTTTCAACCATTTCGATCATGGTTTTCAAAATCGGATCGGACCGAATGGTCGGACCAGAAAAACCAGGAATCGATCACCTGACTGATTTCATTTTTCCTCAAAACCATTGATTTTGGTCAACAAACTGTTGAATTGGTCGGTTAACTGTTCGAACAGTTTTAACCATTTTTTAATTTTTTTTTAATTTTTTATTTTTTGTCAAAATGGTTCGATTGTTCGATTTGAACCGATAACCGGACCCTGACTGATTCGGTCAGTGGTTCGTTTTTAAAAACCATGATTTCGATCTCATCCTTCGATTTTTCACACAGCCTAGCTCATCTCTACTCCTAACTTCGGGCTGCGTGCCAACCCATATTGTAGTTTTACTTATATCTCTCCAATCTACGATACCATTATTCTCTTTAATGTATGTCATAAAGATAAAAGTGGCATCTTTTTTATTAAAGAAAGTTCTTAGATTAGAGAACTTTTCTCTCAAATAAGTGTTGTATTATTTCTTTTCAAGAAAAAACATCTCAAAATTGATTATTCAATTCCCACTTTCAAATAAAAGTTTCTTTCCTTATAAAGGTTAGTGATTATTCTCACTCAAAAAAAAATGAAATATGTGTTTCAAATGATAATTACCTCCACTCTCAAAAACACTAATGGTAGCTTAGTTACCTTCTTTAACTTAAAAAAAAATTAAAATCTCATTTCAAATAGTGTAGTATTAATAAAATGAATATACATCTGCGCCCCACAGCATATCCCAATTATGTATTGGGAACATCTCCCACTAGCAACTTGAAGAGATGTTCCCAATGCATGCTGAGATTTGCATGTGGGGTGTTTGTGGGGCACAGATGTGATCTCCAATAAAATTGGTTATTACTTAGAAATAAAACATGATTAATCTCTTAAATTAAATAACAAAATTATATATAAAAATATCAAATAAAATAATAACCTAAATTTATAATATAAAATTGGCTGTCGAACAAAATTTATCATAATGCATGAACGAAAAAATTATCATTACTATAGTTATGAAAAGAAAGTAACGCAAACCAAATTAAAAGAAAATTAATCAATATTAAATAAAGCATCCAAAAACATTTTTTTCTATTTCTATGGTACATCGAAATAAAATCTTCTTAATTTATGGGTTTCCTTAACTTGTTGACTTATATAAATATGGGAAAATTATAGTTAGAGCCGACTCAACATTTAAAATGATGTTGTAGGTTGGTTCGGAAACCAACAAAACTCTGATAGTTGATTGTACATTTCAAATTATAAGAAACCCTGCCAAGGCTTATGTAGTTATTGTCAACATGGGACCCTTAATCCATATTGGACACAACATGGATTATTTGAAAATTAAAAAAAAAAAAAAAAAAAACGTTTTCACTTTCTCTCCCACTCCCTTTATCTTTCGATCTCCCTCCCACTCTCTCACTCTCATAGTTGTCTCTATGACTATGTGATTTGAGAAAAGGGTTTTAAATTTTCTCAGTCAATCTCTCTCATTCTCTCCATTTCTGTCATTCAACTGTTCTCCTTCAATCTTTCTCATTCTATTTCTCGTTTAATCTCTCTTTCTCCCTCATTTTTTCTCTCAGTCGATCTCTCCTTCTCCCTCATTCTCTCTCTCAGTTGACCCCTCATTCTCCCTCAATCGCTATCATTATCTCTCAGTCTCTTTCCTGTTCCCTCTATCATTCTTTTTTTTTTCTTACACACTTATATAGTATTAACCAAATTTTATTAAAGAACATAAGACCAACTTGGTATGGCTCTAACTCCCTCAGTCCAATTTGATAAAAATTCACAAAAAACTCTTGGCTATGAAATTTACACCAACTTGATAGTACAAGTTGTTGGTCCCTTGACTAACTTATAACTTGTATGGACTTATTAATACCATATAAGTTTTTCTATGAAAAATAAAAAAGTGAGGGAGGGAGCGGGAGAAAGACTAAGGGAGAGCTATAGAGATTGAGGAAAGAGAGAGAGAGAGAGATTTTGATTTGGTTGTAGACCAAAGCTGATAGAGTGAGAGAGACAAAGGGAGCAAGGGATCGAGAGGCAAAGGGAGCGGGAGATCGAGAGGCAGAGGGAGCATGAGATACAGTGGGAGTGGGAGAGATAAAGGGAGCAGGAGATTAAGAGAAAGAGGGATTGAGAGATAGATGTTTTGATTTTGGTATAAATTTTTGTTGTGTCCAATGCGGATTAAAAGTCCCATGTTGGTAGCAGCCACATAAGCCTCCGATGACATGACAGGGGATTTTATAATTTGAAATGTAAAGCCAGTTGCCAGAGTTTTGTTGGTTTCTAAACCAAACAGCAATGTAAATTTAAATATACAACCGTCTTTGACTATAATTTTCCCTACAAATATCCATTATAGTTCTATATCAATATAATTCATGAATATTGTTTTATACTAAAAACATATTGAAAGGATTATAAGGAAAAGTTGCTTGATTCAAATGAAGCAATAATGTATTAATAATAATTAACATGTGAAGAAGATTTAAATATTATTTGATAGGCAAAGTATTATATGTAGTACTTAACATTTGGCATGGAAAATTTAAAAATAGAATTTAACTTTCATCATAACTTGTATAAATACTTGACTTTATAAATTATTGTTACCTTAACTTTCTCAAATTCTTCTATATATACATCTTGGTTTAATTTATTAAGTTAAGCTAAGTAAATTATGAAGTTAATAAATTTGATTTAATACAACAATAAACTGATTTTTACAAGTCATGCTATTTAAACTATTATGATATATTATTTTAATAGCACACTTAATTAATTAAGATAACATAATAAATTTATTCATTTTGTTAAGTTATTTTATAATAAATCAAATTAATAATATTAAGTTAAAATTTAATTAATTAATAGTTAAATTGTAATTAATAACACTAGCTTCTAATTAATATTCTCGATTTAATTTATTAAGTTAAACTAATGAAATTATTGAGTGAATTTAGTTAAACTAAGGAAATAAAAAATTAAACTACATTATTTAAAAACTTGAACAAATATTAAGATAAGCTAATTAAATTATTATAATATCTTAACTATTAATTAACTTATCAAACATTATTAACTTTTTAACTTAATGTTTAATTATTAGTATCTAATAATCTTGATTGAATTTAGTGTAGATTCTAAACTAAACTAGTGAATGACCTTACATAAGTATTTGGAAACTTATAATTACAATATAGGTTTTTTGATAAACTTGTTTTTTGTACTTATTAATTAACATAATAAGCAACAATATAAATAATTAATGAAATAAAAAAATGTAATACAAGGCTGTTTTCATGAGGGCAAGCCTATGGTCCCAATGCAAAGTAAAATTCCGCTCTTTTCATGAAGTAAGTACTTTCACCTTTTCACGGCAAATTACTAGTAGGGGCAATCATTTTTAGCCTGGCCTAGAAATTCCAAGCTTGGACCTAGGTTTTTTGTTTAAGTTATATTGTATTGTATATATAAATATTATAATATGACACCTATAATACATATTATATATATATATTATTTACAAAATAAATTGTATATGTATACTATGTGAAAATATAAAATATTATCTATGTAATTTTTGTGGGTAGGGTTTTAGGGTGTTTAGGATCTTATGGAAACACCCGATTGATTTTGGAGGGCCAAAATCATGCAAATTTGGGTCAACAAAAGCATCCAAAATGGAATACTTGCTTAATGATGGGGCAAATGGGGGAATTTTAGGTTGAAAATTTATGGGTAGATGTTTTTGGTGTGTCAAGGGTTCGATTCTATGGTCTAATTGATTCAAAGGTGTTAGGATCAAGATGATTTAGGTTGTCGATGCTTCAGGCTAACGAGAGGTTTCGAAAGGGAATCTTGGGTTGGAATTTTAGGGGTAGATATTTAAGGAGGTCCTAGATCTGATGATGGTGTACAGGGATTTTTAGGTACTTTGGAAGGATTGGAACAGTCTGATCAGGTGTTAGGGGTAAATTGGGGTTTCGATGCAAAATTAAACAAAAATATGGTACTGACAATGGGATTTCTAGAGGTATTGGTCTCTTGGATCATTTGGTGGGGTTTGATCAAGGGCATTTAGGAAATGAATATCTTGAAGCATGAGATAGCTCAAATTAAAATCTTAGTGTGATGAAGGATTAAGTGAGGGATATCTGTGATGAAATTTTGTGGTAAGGTGTTTATAAGTGTCTAGGGCTCTTTAAAAGCCCATTAACTCTAATTTGCAATTTGGTTAAAAAATCCTATGCATCGCACGGGTTCTAACTAGTATATATACTAAAGTAAAGCTTTCCATGTCAGCAGTCCTCTCCTTGCTCTATTACCCGAATCGATCAATTCTAGAAGGGGTGCAACATTCCCTCTAGAAGCACTAGGAGTTGCACTATCCCCCACTTTCTCCTAAATTATCTCTATCTCTCCCTAATTCCCATTTATCTCCTAAATTATCTATAATTCCTATTTATCCTCTCCCCGCTCTTCATTTATATCTATGTAAAAAAAGCTTCAATTAAAACATTTAACAATAATTTAAATATTATAATAAAATTATGTAATAACTTTAATGATATTATGTAAATTATGTAATATTCATATTAAAAACACAAAAAATAATTATAATAGGATCAATAATATTCATATTATTAATAATTTTATAGTTTTATGAAATTAATAATGAAATTATGTAATAACAATATAAATTATAATTTTATGGATTATTCAATTTAATAACTAAATAATATTTTAAAAATGTAAATAACAAAATATTAAAAATAGCAACATAATTATGTAACAAAATACTTAAAATTACATAATAGCTTGAAAGAAATAAAATTTAAATAACAAAAAAATAAATATTTTATATATTATTTAAATATTTAAATAATGAAATATTTAACATAACTAAATATTAAATTGTTAAAATAACGAAATTATGTAAAAGATTTCATAAGATTAGAATAATAATTATAATAGAATTCATAAATTTTGAATTAATAATAATTTTATATTTTATAAAATTAAAAACGAAAGTATGAAATAATAGTATAAATTGTAATTAATTTCATGGATTATTATATTTAATAAATAATTATTATTTTAAATTTTTAAATAATGGTATTATTTAAATAATTAAATAATGTTATAAACAACTAATTTTTTAATTCTTTAAATATAACAATATTAATAACTAAATCATATCTTATATATTATTTCAAAAACAAAAAAACTAGATTAAATAACAAAATTATGTTATAACTTTAAAAGAATTATCATAATCACAAAAGTAATTATAACTAGAGGGGTGCCATGCGATGCACGAGATGTGGCGCCCCTTCCTGTTCCTCACCACCGAGGACAGGACGGGTTGGAGATGAGGCACCCATTCCCCATTGGACATGGGGAATCCCCAAATTTTCCCCATCCCAATGTGGCACCCCTCCCTGTCCACGAACGGCGGCTTCTGTCCACTGTTTTTCATCTTCTTCTTCCTTATGACATTATTTTTCTAATTATTAAATATTTTTTATTGCTTTATGGACTTTATTACTATTTTCATTATTATTTTAACTTTTCTTAATTTATTTTTAATTTATAAATTTATATGTATTTTTAATGTTTTCTTATTTTAATAAATTATTTTTTATTTTTATAATTTATTCACATTTTTCAATATTATTTTGAATTTAATAAATTATTTTTACGAAATAGTACAAGTTGAACTCAAATTATCGAGTAGTTTAATATAGGGGTCAAATAGTAAAATCAGTGAATTTCAGATGTTGAAAGTTTGATCATACACAAACAACCTTCTTTATTCAGAGCCTCTAAAAAGTGAAAAAACAATTATGTCTCTTTTCAAATTTCAGACACTTTTAATATCTTTTTAACTTTTCAGATTTCAGATTTATCAACTTTTATTGGCACACTAAGAACTCTAAATTCTTCCAAGAATCTCATAATCCAAACCACTTCTAATGTCGTGAATCTACATGCAATAAACTCAACTTCCATTGAGAATTTAGTTACATAGCTTTGTTTTTTAATTGTCCATGAGACAACACCTCCTCTTAAGAGGAATAAGTACTCAGTTGTGGATTTTCTATCATCCGGGTCACCTACAAAATCAGAATCATAATAACACAGTAACTCAAAGTCATTTGCATGATAAGTCAACTTGAATTGCTTTGTCAGCAGTAAATATCTAAATATTCTCTTAACAGTTTTCCAATGTATTTTACATGGGATACTTTGATATGTACTTATAATACCTACAACACATGATATATCCAGTCTTGTGAAAAGCATTGCATACGTCAAGCTGCCAATAGCTTGAGCATATGGTTTATATTTCACTTTCTATATTTCTTCATCATTGGTGGGAGTCATATCTCTAGTTAATTTGGTTCCTTTAGAAATTAGACTTTCAACTCCATTAAAATCTTTCATATTAAATTTCCTTAGGACTTTTTTTAGGTAATGCTCTTGTGAAAAAGTTAAGGTTTTAGTCTTCCTATTAATTCCAAGCACATAACTAGCATCACCCATGTCTTTTAAAGATGGCAATTTTCCCCCTACATGGATGGGGATGGGAAAGTTTTCATCCCCATTGGCAGGGATGGGGCAGGGACAAGGAAAGCACTCCCCGCCTCGCGGGGACCATGACCCTTTCTAATATATATGTATGCTTATGTCTATGTATATATGTATGTATGTATGTATGTATGTTTATTAATGTTTTTAAGAATATGGTTGAATATACTTGAATATATTTGAATCTTTTTTAATAGGGTTGTAAATTTTAATTATTTTATTTTTAATTTTTAAATAAAATAAAAACAAAAACAAAATAGTTGGCATTATAAAAAATCATGGGGAGTGGCTCCCCATCCTCGCCCCACCCCGTTGCCATTCCTAATGCCTTTCATTTCAAAGTTGGTTTTTAACCAATCTTTGGTTTCATTAATCATAGACACTTCATTTACCAACAATGAGAATATCATCTACATATAATGAAAGAACAACAAAATTATTCCCACTATTCAAAGAATAATGCCAATTATCAAACGAATTAGGAATAGATCCATGTTTTGATATTGTTTCATGAAAGGTATGGTACTACATCCTAGAGGATTGTTTTAAACCATACAATGATTCATTACTTTGTATACTTTGTTTTCTTGTTCCTCTGTCACATAGCCTTTGAGTTAAGTCATGTATAATTTTTCATTCAGTTTTTCATTGAGGAAAGTAGTCTTAACATCTATTTGGCACAATTCTAAGTCTAAAAAGGCAATTAAAAACATTAGGATTCTAATAGAGGTAAACTTAGAAAATGAAGAGTAAGTCTCCTTATAATCAATCTCTTCTACTTGAGTGTAACCCTTTGCTACTAACCTTGTCTTATATTTTTCTATAAATCCATCTGCATTGAGTTTTTTTTTTCAATATCCATTTACACCTTATAGGCTTTCCATTTGTGGGCAAATCAACTAATTCCCAAACCTGATTTTTATTTATTGAGTGTAACTCTTCTTCTATGGCTTCGCAACATTTTACCTTGTCAAGTGCTTCTATTGCATATTCAAAATCAATTGGATCATTAAGAGATTCATCATTCAAGTAAGTACTATAGTAATCTTTTAGTCTTGATGGGGGGAATCTTTCCCTTTGAATTCTACTTAGGGTGTCATTATTAGATGAAACTTGTCTTTGAATTCTACTTAGGGTGTCAAATGCTTCTATTGCTTTTATAATCTCTTTGTTTATTTCAAATAGGCTAGGCAATTCTTATTATCTTCAATTTGGTCTACAAGGAATACAACACCTCTACTTTCTATTAATCCAACTATTCCATCATATTTATGATTAACATGTCTACACCCTTTGCTATTTTCATTGTACCCTATAAATGTACACCCGAAACTCTTGTTATCTAACTTGCTTCTTTGCTTATTTAGGACTTACATATACACTAGGCCCCCAAATTTTGAGATTAACCAGATCTAGTTTTCTACCAGTCCGGATTTCATGGGGTGTTAAGCTATTTATTTTAGTGGGAACCATGTTTTAAATATATACAACAGTACCTAATACTTCTCCCAAAAGTGTGTTCTTAGACTTGGGTGAGACAATATTGATCTCACCATATTTAACAAAGTCCTATTAATTCGTTGATTCACTATGTTCTATTATGGTGTTAAGGACAAGGTAAGTTGATGTATAATTCCATTTTGTTTACAAAAGTCATTGAATAGGTTGAAGATATATTCTCCACCTTTATCACTCCTAAGAGTTCTTATTTTTCTTCCTAAGAGGTTCTATACTAGTGTTTTATATTCTTTTAATTTCTCTAATACTTCATATTTCCTCCTAATCAAGTACACAAAGCCAAATATGGAGAAATCATCTACAAAAGAGACAAAATATTCCATATCCCTATATGTTTTTACATTGAAAGGGCCACAGACATCAAAGTGTATAATTTCTAATATTTCTTCTGATTTCTTTCCTTTCTTAAAAGGGGGTCTAGTCATTTTTCCACTAAGGCATGGTTCACAATATTTAAAATTTATTTCTATTTTGATAATTAAACCATTAAAACCCGTTCTCATCATCTTATCCTTGTTTATGTGACAAAGTCTCATGTGCCATATATATGCATTCTCATCCACATGATAAGCATAAGCATAAATAGAATGAGCATCAACTTTATTAATGGTTAAACGGTACAATCCGTCAAACTTAACCCCAAACATTAACACTCTACCATACTTCCCAATGGTCACTTTTCCTCCCCTAAAACATACATCAAAACCCTTTTCGTCCAACAAAGGTACAAATAATAGATTTCTCCTAAAATTGGGTGCATACAATACATAAATTGAAATCAAATTCATGTTCTCATTTATGAGAATCTTCACTTTTCTGGTTCTAAGTACATCAGTATAGGTGTTGTTTCCCATAAAAAATTTGGTGTTCTCTTGTCTTCATTTCCTTCAATTTCAAGAACATCTCTTTAGATTTGCAAATGTGCCTAGAGGAGCCAAAATCAATAAACCAATTAGAAAAAATTGGAATCAATAAAGTAGGACTTAGAAACTACACAAACAATATCCTTCTTTTCAATTTTTGTTTTTCATTATTTGATTTATTCTTCTTGCATTTAGGGCAATTATATTTTGTATAGCCTTGTTTTCCATAGTTAAAGCAATGTTTTCCCTTAATTTTCTTGGACCCTTTTGAAAAGTTAAACTTTTTATAAAATCTCTTCCCATTATTAATTTTAAAATTTTTACCCTTAGGTTTTTTGGCCATTTAGGAAGTTTTAGCTAGTTTTGAAGTGACCATTAAGGATGATGGCTAGGATTTCTTCCTCTTCCTTTTAGCCTCTAAGCCTAGCAAAGTAGGTATATTTTTGATGCTAACTTCTCTTCTAGACGGGTTTAAAATTGTTACTACTGAATTCTAAGAAGTTGGGAGGCTATTGAGAATAGTGGATACCTAATTTTTCTTAGGAATAGGGTTTCCAATAGTTGCCAACTCTTTGGCAATCACATTCATTTTACTAACATGGTCCACTATAGAATCTTCTTCTCTCATTTCACAGCCATAGTATTTCTCAATAAACAATTAAACATATGTTTCAGTTTGTGAACATTGAGAAACAATTCACTTGGACTGATTTAGAGTTGCCATCCATCAGTTAAAGGAATTGGAGATGATGGAACCTCCGAGAATAACTTTCAGAAACATTTTTTATTAAATAGTAACTCCAACACCCAAGGCACTAGCTAAACCAATCCGGATAAGACTTGGATGGAAAAGAGAAGGGGCTAGGCACCCCTCTCCCAAGTCCAATAGCTGGAACCCACATGACATCCCAAACAAGCATGATTGCATATACACAATTAATCAACCAACATAATAATCAAGAAAGCAAATCACAAGAACAAAAAAAAAATATCATTTATTAACAAAAAAGTCTAGGTTAGGCATGAACCAGAGCCCAAACCCAAGTATCAAGCTTATTCTTAAGTCTGAGCTTGACCCTAATATAAAGCCCGAAGCCTAGAGCAAGGGCCTATTCTTCTAATTACATAATTTTTAACTTGTTTATTTCTTTTTTTTTATTTTTTTATTTTTGATAGATGGATATAACTTGTTCATATCCACTCACACATTTTGCACATAAAAAATATTGCTGCCCCGGATACAATTATACACCTTAATTAGGTTGTGTTTGGTTGCAGGGCAAATAAATTTGTATTGATGCAAAACTATGGTTTGTTTGATTGCAGTACAAATGAAGTAAAATAAGACCTCAAGGCTGTGTTTGGTTGCTGTGCAATTTTATTTGTACTAGCTAGTACAAATGCATAGGAGTGCAAATGAAAAAAAAAAGTGTATTCTTGTTTAATTTTGTTTTGGGTTTTACTTTATTCTACTTCATGTCCTAATTTACTTCATTTACACTGCAATCAAATAAAAAATCTAAAATTTGAAACAAAAATAGGTCAGAGTTTAAATTTAAATCATTTGCATTGTCATAATTTTGCATCACTGCAAATTTATTTGTATTGCAACCAAACACAGCCCAAACATAACAAAGCAAAACCCAGGACAAAATAAAATCAGAATTTGCATTCTTTTTATTTGCACTCTCATACATTTGTATTAGTACTAATAAAATTGCACTGCAACCAAACATAGGTTTTAAGTTCAAAAAGAAAAAAAAATCACACATAAAATACAAATTATTATTTAATATATATTAATAATATGCTTTTTATTATTTATAAGATTATTATTGGGCAAGCCCGTGAGGCTACTTGAAATAGGTATACTTCAATGGTGCAATGTATCTCAGCGGTCAGTCTTCCTCCTATGAATTCCAAAAATAATATTCTTTCCCTTCCCCTTTAGGAATTGGGGACCAATCCTTTTTTTTTTTTATTTCTTATTCAGTGTTTTCAACCGTTGAATTTAAGGCGTTCGTTAGGTAGCCTGACACCAATTACAGCTTTACATCCTTACGCTTCTGTACTCGATCATTCATCATCGGTTTCAATCTTTTCAACGATGAGCAGAGCAAGAGAGTATGTCTGCGGCCTCGTGGGCGCATCGATCGATCTTTCAGTTCAAGAAAATTGTCGGAGAAGAACAACTTTTCAACTCTCTGTATTTATGAATGAATGCATATACATATACTTATAATAAAATATATATAAATATACATTATGAATGCGTTGTTGCATATACGTATATTTATGAATTGTGAGTACATACATAAGTATTTATGAATTGTGAGTACATTATACATAAATACATATTTATATAAATATTTTAAAATTTAAACATGAATTTAAGTCGGGTTCGGATTGGATCAGGATGATAAAGGCCTTAACCCTAGCTAAGAAAATCCAAAGTTTAAGTCTGCAGGTTCAGGTTCATACTTATCAACTCTCACCTGAATTTCAACTCAACCTAACCCAACTTTTTCAAGCAAGTTGCAGTTCTATATAAATTCCTCTTTCCACTCCCTCAGCAAAGAGAAAACCCAGGTAGAAATCCCTCGGCACCTTATAAGAAGCACTGCTATATATGCATTCCCTCACTTGTCTTGCTCTCTACCAACTTAGAAGTAGTTTTGAACCTGCTTACACATACCCTCATTTGGGAATTGGGATTTGGGGTTTCCAACTCTCAGGTCTCTCCAAATGGGTAGAAGACCTTGTTGCTCCAAAGACGGATTGAATAAAGGAGCTTGGTCTGCTCAAGAAGACGAAGTCCTCATGGATTACATTAAATTCCATGGTGAAGGAAAATGGAGAGGCCTTCCCAGTAAGGCAGGTGAGCTATCAAGACCCAACCACCTTGCTTTGCTCCGTTGTTGATGACTTGTAAAAATCTTCAAGATGAACCCAATAATATAATTTCATGTGGATTCAATTCAATTTGGGTTCTTTTTTTCTTTTCTTTTTAATTACTCCATAATATTCAGAATCACTTTCTTTTTATTTATTCGAATGGTTGATATTTAATCCAGGTCTGAAGAGATGTGGAAAGAGTTGTAGGCTTCGTTGGTTGAATTATCTGAGACCAGATATCAAGAGGGGGAACATAGCCCATGATGAAGAGGAGCTCATCATCAGGCTTCACAGGCTCCTGGGGAATAGGTAGTATCGACCTGAATATATACCACTAATAATCGTTAACTTGGGTTTTCTACGTAGTTTAATTAGTTTTTGTGTACGTGATCATCATCACTGTAATTAAAGCAATTGGGTGTGTTATAATGTGCAGATGGTCGCTGATAGCAGGGAGGCTTCCTGGACGAACAGACAATGAAATCAAGAACTACTGGAATACTAAATTAGTAAAGAAGGTGCAAGACCATCCTAAAACAATAACTTCTTCTACTCATAGGCACTCAAACTTGTCTAAAGACGACGACGATGACAACGAGAAGAAAAAGAAGCCAATCGAGCCATCACCGACGCCCAACACGGAATCGCGAGTAGTTCGGCCCAAGGCAGTGAGGTGCACCAAAGTTTTTCTCAGTCCACCATGCAATAACCAGCTGGTTGAACCCTTTGCGACCTCCACAGCAATGGACTTAGAATCCAATGACTGGCTGTCGTCGTTCATTCCTGAGGAAGATAAAGTTTTTCTCAGTCCACCATGCAATAACCAGCTGGTTGAACCCTTTGCGACCTCCACAGCAATGGACTTAGAATCCAATGACTGGCTGTCGTCGTTCATTCCTGAGGAAGATAAAGTTTTTCTCAGTCCACCATGCAATAACCAGCTGGTTGAACCCTTTGCGACCTCCACAGCAATGGACTTAGAATCCAATGACTGGCTGTCGTCGTTCATTCCTGAGGAAGATAATTCACTGGATTTTATGATGGATCTCAATGTGGATGACTTTGGTCTATCTTATCTCCTCAATTCTGACTTTTTCCAGCTTTGCCGTTACTATAATGGATTGGTGGGGGAGATCAGCTGCTGCAACGACATAACTCCATCTTCCGACCAACCTCTCTTTTACCCTGACGAATTGCTGGTGTAGGAAATAAGGGGAAAAGACTGTGCTAAACTTAAACACGATGTCGTTTCGGACCTCCGATCTTTGGCCACTTTTCTTGATTGCGATGATAATCTGTTACCACAGTAGTTCAAAGGCAGTTATTGTTGTTGGTAACTTCGTTCTTCCGCCCTGAACAAATAACAGGCCACTAATTAATTAGTTGCACAGGCGTATGTAGTGTGTTTGCTTTTTCTGTGTAGTGCGGATCTAATAACAATAGCTAGTAGGGAACCCTTATTGTGGAGAGCGTTTCAATAAATTTTCTGATAACTCTAACTGGGTTATCTCCTACTGTGGAGAATCTTGCATAGACTCGCTTCTATTTTTCCGTCAGTTTGGCAAAGCAAGGCCTGTAGTTGGATTGACATTCACGTTAAAGCAAAAACAAAAACCACTGGAGGGTCATCTCTATTGCTACATTGTGATGGACAAATTATATCTCCATTAATTCTTTCATTTCATCATCATCGGCTGGGACCCTTTAATTTTTCCAGGAAAAACTATTTGAAGACCCGAGGTTTCTTGCAAATATTTAAATTACCATTCCGATTTAAATAAATGACCTAAAGTTAATGGGGTCGTGCCCCAACTTGGTTGCATGACAGAATGATAACCCTAGTGAACACGGGCACATGGCAGACAAAAGAAATTTCCTATTCACTTATCCTACTTACCTTCTATCCGCGTGTGAATTGCAACCACACACATCTCTATTATGAATTGAGAGAGATACGTAGCTGCGATTAAGGCGGTAGGAAATCTGAGTTGTATCGGCGGAACGACAAGTACAAGTCCTTCGTAACTCCCCAAATGAAGAAGGGCTGTCAAGCCACGTGTTTCCACAAGTGGGGAGTGTCGTTGCTCCCTCAAGCATTTAAATTTTAAAGGCAATCCAACCACTATACCCCTTATGCTCTCTAGCTTATTCAAACAGTTCGCCTAGCCGACCTCCTCACTGCTTTACTGACTTGAGCATTATAGTGCCTTTTCTTGGGAACCACCTCATGGCCTTTGACTTTATTTTCTTGTAGCTCGTCAAGCTCTCACCACCTCGTCCATCATTTCCGCTTCAGTGCAAATCATTTTCTCAGCTCATTTAGTTCAGTAGGACAATTATCTGTTATTCATTCACCTCAATGCAGACTACATCAGATATGGAAATCTACATGAAAAGCCTCTAGTTTCTTCTCTCTTGTACGCCAACAACCATGCCTCCCTAGAACATTTCCAACCGCTCTAGCACTCACTCTCCATCGAGCGCGGGTCTCACTTTTAATGCCCCTCTTCACCCCATGCAGCTCAATAGTTGCAACCAATAACCCAAGAGTAGTTCAATTCCCTACTCTAGCAGGTTGAGTGCATCATTGCCAGGATGGAGGCACTAGGGTTGTGCATACCACTGGACCTCTTCATGGGTCGGGCTCAGGTTGGGCTTTCACTCTGTATTAACAGATTTTTCTAAGGCCTGAGCCCGATCCCGGCCCGACCATCGGGCTTACAATTTGGGCCCGAGCCTGGCCCTCATAAAAAGCCCAAAGCCCGGACCTGGGCCCGAGCCCGAAATTTATCCCATGTTACTACTGTTGAAGCGGCTGAATAGAGAGAGAGAGAGTGAGTGAGAGAGAAATTATAAAGGAAAAAATAAAAAAAAATGTATATGTTAAATTATAAATATATATTTCAATAAATATTATATTATTTATATATTTTATATAATATATAAAATACATATTATGTATTTTATAAAATATATAATGCTGAATTGGGCCGGGATTTTTTGACAAATCCCGAGCCCGGCCCGATTGTGTTAGCCCGAGGTCAGGCCCGCGGGCCTAATTACATGACCAAGCCTGACCGGGGGTGCGGGCCGGGTCATCGGGCTACCCGCCCCATGAACAGGTCTACATACCACAACCTCCAGCGCCTCCCGTGGCTGATCTCCCTAACTGTGATGGTGTGCCCCTTCACGTTGATCCTCTTGTTGAGGACCCCAAACGGCACCAAGAAGACTACACAAGACAGAAAGAAGAGAGTGAGCAACACCCCTTGCCTCGGAAGTCTGACTCCAATGAACTAAGCCTAGAACGTTCACTCCCGAGGAGCCCAACACTCCAGAACCTATATACCAACCAAGGAGCACTTGTGGCCCCTAGGACACCAACAATAGCTGCAACAGCATTGTTCACATGTCATGTTGAGCTCGGTGAAGGCCCAAAGCACTCCTCCAAGGACGACCAAGCGAGTCGACATTGGTAGTGAAATTCAAGATATGCAGGAGCGCCTAAATGAGCTCAAAAGGAGTCACTTCAACTACCACGCATTCGCTTTGGGAGCTCAGCCC
Source organism: Nelumbo nucifera (assembly GCF_055504915.1). Taxonomy (NCBI): domain Eukaryota; kingdom Viridiplantae; phylum Streptophyta; class Magnoliopsida; order Proteales; family Nelumbonaceae; genus Nelumbo; species Nelumbo nucifera. The sequence continues at coordinate 199,610,856 of NC_142649.1, read as the reverse complement.
AGCAAGGAGCCTATCTTCTGACAACAAATTATGGACGAGCTCCTTCTTCATGGATTTAAGCTGCAACACTTCGAGAAATATGACGACCCCACCTGGAAAGGTTCAAGGCAACCATGCTCCTACACGAGGCCTCGGGCACACTGATGTGCAAGGCATTTGACTCTACCCTACACAGAGCAACTTGACAGTGGTACTCGGCACTACCCCCCAATCCATCGGCACCTAGGACCGAAATGAAGATCTGTTTTCAGCATAGTTCACTAGCAATCAGCAACATTAGAAAATGGTTGCCGACCTCATGTAATTGAGACAGCCAAACAATGGGTCCCTCGGGGAGTTCTTAGAGCGATTTAATGTAGAGTCCATCCAAGTCCCTGGACCAATTAGTAATTATGGTTACCCTGATGCACAATCCGTGAGCCTCCTGCTTTAGCTTTTCGGAGAAGACAGAACCCTGAGACATGACCAAGTTCCTCACCTGGGCATAGAAGTACATTAACGCCGAAGAGGTTCAGTCTCACCACTGAGAGGCCAAAAAAGTTATAACTTGAAGTGAAAAGGACTGTGTCAATTATTGCTTTGGCCACAATCGGAAGAGGTTGGACCATCGTAAAGACTGCAAGCCAAGGGTCCACCTCCTACCTTTAAGAACTTTACTCCCTTCAACATAACATGCACCAAAGTCCTAATGCAAATTCACAACCACCTCTTGGTCAAGTGGCTAGAAAGACTAAAGTCCCAAGGCAACAAGAAGACTCGGGACAAGTACTGCCAATTCCATAAAGATCACATCTACGACAACAAAAGAAACCTGTATCGAAGAGTACACACCTTGCCTTACCTGAAAAGCCTCGCTCTCAATGAGGCTGGCTATGTACTATGATAGATACATGAATGCATATGTGCCAACCACCTTGGAGACTGAGCTCTTGCCCACAAGGCCCTTTGGAAAGGGTACTTCCACTACGAGAAAAATAGCGGCAGTCCCTAAAACTGCCGCTAGAGACTTTACCGGCAGTCTTCAAAGTGCCCCTAAAAAATGTACCGCTATAAGTTTCTAGCGGCAGTTTTTATAGCTACTGGTATAAATGTAAAACTGCCGCTAAAAGTCTTTAGCTGCAATTGCAACTGCCGCTATTAAGTTTGGCGCATGCTTTTTAGCGGCAATCTTGAATTTCTTTAGCGGCAGTCGTGACTACCTCTAAAAGTTTTTTTTTTTTTTCAAACAACGTTTTTTCCTAATTTTCTTCAAATTACCTGTGTTCTCTACATTCATTTAAACCGAAATAAAATACAAAAAAAAAAAAAAATGAACATCAATTACAATAAAATTCAAACAACCATTCTCCATTCAAAATGTTTGAATCACAAATACAATTTAGTTCATAACATCATTGTACAATCATAGGAAATGGCCCATTGCTTCTGAAAGATTCAAAATGTTTACTGCATACAATATAGCCCATGCCCCACACATAAACAGGTTCTCGCACCTTGCTTTGCAACCAGGGGCAGAGCCGAGGGGACCCAGGGGAGCCTTGGTCCCCCACTTTATATTCCCAAGGGGACCCAGAGTAGACTCTAATTCTTCATGCATACATCGTATGATCCTGCATTGCTCAAGATGCTTTCCCGTAAAAACCCTGTATGGAGAGGTTCCTTGTTCTTGCATTGCAAGCTTGACCTTTGTTTGTCATCGGACAGAGTATGGAATTTCGATATTCATCTTTCTTTAAGCCTGTTTGTATGTGTCCTCTAGTAACCGACTCTCTCTTGGGGTCAATCCTCCAATGCCCATCAATGATGAATTTTATCTGCTAGTAACTAAAATTCAGTGGTCATGCATAGAGGGGCTTAACCCTGGCCTATATGCACATTTTTCATAAAAAAATATGGGTATATTACTTATAAACTCCCCGAGGCTTTGATTGAATACTAAAACCTCCCATCGGGTCTACCCATTACTCGATCACCTTTTGCAGTTTAGGGTCAAGTTATTCCACCCTTCAGATAACATGCCCGTCAGTTTTTATGACTAAAAGTGTTAACTTAACATTCTAAACTTATTGCAAGTCCATTCTACGCTTTACTAGCACCCTTTCTTTAATCAGCCTTTCCAGTATCATAGTCGGACTTTTTTTTTTGTTGGGGGGTAAAAGACTATGGGTTCAAGTGCCCCCCCCCCCCCCCCCCCCAACAAAAAGAAAGGGTTCAAGTTAGACTTGCCACTTCATGCTAAAAATGCCAAATAGCTGGATGTAGTATTAGGTAATGGATTGGGGTTTCAACAAATTCAAGATTCTTACTTTAGGTCTCCACTTATCATCTGGAAGAATGTTGGTTGATTTGATATCTCGATGCAATCTCCTTGGAGCAGCAGCTTCATGCAGATACTCCAGGCCCCTTGCAGCCCCAAGAGCAATATTAACACGAGTTCCCCAGTCCATGGGTTCCTACCCTGGAGCCCCATCTAAACAATTTCTAAGATTGCCATTGCACATGTATTCAAAGAACAGTAACCTCTCAGCCTGTTTCCCGTGGGACTCCAAGCAGTAGCCAAGCAAAGGCACCACGTGACAGTGGTTGAATCTTGATATCAGTTCAATCCGAAGAAACAAAAATTTGTCAGTCTTCAAGGCTGCGGCCTAGATTACAATATTTTGTCAATGCTTTCCTGAAGTCTGCAAACAACCGTTAATTAGAGGGCATTATTTACATATGCTAATAAGATTATGCTAGTAATTAATTATATTTAAAAAATTACTATTTTTTATTAAATTAATACCCAAAACAATGATACAATCAACCAAAAATCACTAAAAATTATATATCATGAATTCAATCCCAAATCAGCACTGATTTCTCCAGAAAAAAAAAAAAAAAAGTAGAGTTTTGATAGACATCCTCCTTTCATTCATTTGGACTTGGTCATAGGGAGGGAATTTCATTAATGTAAGGTTGCCCTATGGAAAGTTTTGTAGGTCATCAATGACGACTTGACCTATATTTTGCATTAAAGAGAGAAAGAGAGGAATGTTCCCAATATACGGTGGGATTTGCTCCTCACACAGGGCGCCTCACAACGACTTCATAGGTACATTCTACCATGCATTGGGAACATCTTCCATACATAATAATACACAAGTACAGAAAATGTTCCCAATATAAGTACATAATAATGTGTTTTCAGCCTGTTTTCAGGTTCTTCTGTAACGTGCTAAACAAGTGCAGATTTAATGGTGACCATGATGAAGATGAAGTATGGAATTCCCCATACTGAATTATTACTGAAAATATGACTTGGCACTGATTTGGGTTCTCTTAGAAAAGCTTGCAATTGTCTAATACTGATTACTGAAGATAAATCTCAAGCTTATTGGACAGGAAGCTCGAGATGAAACAACAGAGTTTTAACCGTAGACAATGCAGCTATAAGATTATCAGAGCCATTAAGATGATGGGTCTCGCCTGATAGATTAGATAAGAGGAATTTCAACTTTATTCTATAATCATAATTATGGATCCGGTATTGTTGATTTTAGTACATGGAGTCTCTTAGAGGTTTTTTTTCTTTTTTTGATACAGCAGTGAGTCTCTTTGTTTTAAACCATTAAATAGATGACCCTAAATCTCTTGTTTTGTGCCTTAATCTATGGTTTGAAACTCTTGCCTAAGGTTGTGTTTGGTACCATTGTTGTTTCTACCTAAAAGGTTTTGGTGGGTCATGACTCCTGACCCATTCTTTTCAGTGTGCCTGAAGATATATACCACACCTTGATCCAAAGGAATGGATCAAATTCACCAAATTTGATCAAACATCACAAAGTTACAACATATTGCGCTTTGAGACTATTTTATATCTGAAGGGTTCTTTTAACCTTCAAAATGAAGTAACCAAGCTTCACTCATTTTGGTTCCATGAGGGGTTGAGGAGAATAGATTAAATTGGAGATCAGATTAACATCTCCCCATGATAAGCACGAGAGATGTTCCCAATCCATGTGACAATCTGATATCATTAAATTGAGCTATAAAAAATCATGCCAAATATACTAAAATGAGAGAAAAGAAGGCTCATTTAATTATAAATGTATGTGCACGTGTACTAATAATTGAATAATTGTGATTGGGGGCCGGTAAAATAATCCATGGAACCTGCCAAAGTAGGCCATTTCTGCTTTCGCCTTATCCCATGCATGGAACCTGTCAAAGTAGCATCCAAACCAATCACTTAAAATTTCAACTTTTTTCTTTCTTCTCCTTTCAGTGTACCCACTTGCTAACTCAATCTGGATTATGAGGAATTAAAATCAATCACTTAAAATTCTCAAGAAGAATTTCAAAACTTACTTTCCTTTGGATTCCGATTCGGAATGATCCATTCCCATAGTCTGTTTGGTTTAGACAGGAATGGAAATGAGAATTAAAATCAGCAGGAATGAGATTTCATTCCCAAGGGAGGAGCATGGAATGGCCATTCCCTCAAATGGGGGAATGCCAATCCAGCAGGGATTGGAATAGGATTCCGATTCCTCCCAACCAAACAGTTGGAATCAGAATAGTCCATTCTGATTCCGATTCCAGACCCCTATTACCGCGAAGGATGGTGAGCATAGAATTCATCAGGTCAAGTGGGAAACTATTTGCAAACCTGTAACCAAATGGGGCTAAGGTGTGAGAAGTTTCAGACAAGTTAATAGTGCTCTTTTAGGTAGGTGGCTTTGACTCTTCAATTCTCAACCCCAAACCTTGTGGAGTCAACTGATTGTGGAGAAGTTTGGTACTAGAAACAGTGGTTGGGATCCTGAGCCTACTCCCTCTTCTGCTGGTTGTTCAATCTGGAAAGGGATTGAGAAGGTTTATCCTAATTTCTTTCAAGTGGTGAGGCTGAAAGTAGGGGATGGTAGAAGGGTAAGATTCTTGCAAGACCCCGGTGCAACAGCTCTGCTTTAATAGAGGTTTTCCCTTCACTGTTTCTTATAACTAAGGATAGGGATGTTATGGTGGCAGATCAGTTATCAAGTAATTTCTTTCAATATTTGATGTGAACAATATCCTAATTTCTCTATTGATGAGAAACAGCTGTTCATAGCATACCCAACAAACTCCAGCCCATTTTTGTAAGACTCTAAAGACCAAAACCATCTAATACAGTATGTGATCAGATACACATGCACTATGTTCCCCCTCCCATCATCCTCTAAGTATCATCCATCCAGCACCATCTCACTTTTCCTTTTTTTTTGATCAATAACACCACCTCACTTATCTGAATTTAGCACATGTAAAAAGGTTTGTACTAGGATAAATAACTGATTTGCACCAAAGTTTATCGGTGGCCTTCTTGAGTTATACTTAAGGAGTAAGGGCAATTCATTGCCTAGTACATGGAAAAAATCTGTGTAAAGTTCAGTAGCTAAGCATGCTAGGTGTCTCTAATGCCATCCAGAACCTACCTTTTTTGCAGAGAAGTAAATTTCATTATCCACACAACTAGAGTTGGCCAACTCAGACACAACAAGAAACAAAAAGTAAGCAAAAAAAAAAGCAAACTTATTTCACCAAACAAATAGGGAATTGAAGGGACATGAGGTCCTATCAGTGTAACTATGACTACATAAAGCTTCATCGGAGCTTGCTCCATAGCTCTGATAAGTCATCATCATATAGAGAAATCATATCCACTAACACATAAATAAAAAATTAAAAAAAAAAAAGATAATGCTACCTGGATAATCTCTCTGCAGTAAAAAAAAAAAATTGCCATAAGACTACTCAAATTCATCATAGATGAATGAGAAAAGACAAAAAAAAAGATGAGCATAATCAGTTTTCTCAGAAGCTGATCCCTCTGTCGGTAATCTCTGGCATGATACTGACTAATTTAATGTACTGACATTACAAGTCAATGTCTATTAGTTTAATGGATTTGTCATTCCATTAGGCCCAAATCAATTAGTTTAATGATTTTTTATCGAATGAACTCCTCTAGGATTAACTCACACAGAACCACTCACTTGAAATATGTATTTAGAAAATAATTTTTTTCCATTTTCTTTTTCTGAATCTAAATCAAATAACTCAGATTTGTCTAATGTTCAGTCCAAACTTCAGAATGCACCCTGTTAGAGGGGTCAATTGGTCCCCCTCTAATTGAATGCCCAACATGCCAGGCCATACTTAACAGGGCCTGGATTTGAAAACATTACAACAGAATTCTAATTCCAGACTGAACCATTTGTCACAGAAAAGTTGGAGTTATGGCTATAAATTGATGTCCATTTATCCCAATTTAAATTCAAACCCGATATGATTAAGGTCATTGAAATTTGATCCATTCATATATAACTGGTGGATCAAATATGGATATATATCAACCCGATCTGATAATGAACCAATATCATAATATTTAAACATTTAAATTTATGCTGATATACACCTACCTAAAATTAATGTTTATCTATTAATAAAGTTGATTTGGATTTAATTTGTATTTTTACATACTAAAAAGTCAGGAAGTTTGGCAGGAGTAAGACCAGGCATATAAGATAGCTTGAACTGTTGCTGGTTATGTTCTTTTCAACTTCAAGGTCTATGAAATACCATATATATTTTCTACTTTAAGACCTCGATCCCTTCTAATTAAAGTGATTGAGAGAGATCCCACTTAAAGGAAATCATCAACCTATAAAGGTGAGCTAGCAAGAATATCCCAAAGCCTAAGAGATGTAGAGCTTGCCCTTTTGTAAGAAGTGTACTCGTATCAGACTTGATTTTTGGAACTTTATTTTGCCTTTTACATACAGACCTTGTATGGGTAAGAATTATTCAAGGGAACAAACGTTTGTAATCAACTGTCAATTGACTAGCATCTCCTTCTTTAGTGCATGCTAATAAGCCACTACGTACCCTAGCTACTCTAGTTTAACTTCCAATTTTACATGTTTCACATATGCAATGATGACAAGCTCCCTTCTCCTGCAGAGGATCCTGCTATTATATTCATTATTCAATTAAGTTTCCTAACGAACTCCCTTTATCACCATCTACAACACTAACTTAATTCATCAACAGAATGTGCCTTTAGTAGGCTTTACAAGGTTTTCTATAAATACATGTTAATTAACAAGGCTTGATAATATCTCCCATATCTTACAAATGTAAAATACTCTGTTTAAATTCTACAGATAGATGGGTTCTCCTGAACCCCAAGTAACATGTTAGTCAGCAATTTTTTAGAAACCGGAATTGAAACATATAACCAGACATCATTATGTGGAGCAAGAAATACCGATTTGACATTTATAGAAACAAACTCTCACAATAATGAAGAAACCCTAACAAATAGCAAGGAAAGAGAGATATATTTCCCTGTGAATCAAATGTTGTGGATGTGTCTGAAAGAAACCGTGAGAGCTAGAGAGAATTGCTGATGTTGATGTGCAACCGTGTGTGAGAGATATAGCGATAGAGAGAGCGCGAGTGCGAGAGAGAGGCAACTTAGCGAGAGAGAGAGAGAGAGGACTGAGCGAGAGAGAGAGAGAGACTATTGAGCGAGAAAGATCGAGAGAGGGATGACTGAGAGCGAGGGAGATCTAGAGAGGGACGACTGAGTGAGAGAGAGAGAAGCAGAGAGACGACTGAGAGAGAGAACTTAGAGAGAGAGAGATAAAGAGAGAGACGACTGAGCGAGAGAGAGACGATTGAGCGAGAGAGGGATGACTGAGAACGAGGGTGGTCTAGAGAGGGACGACTGAGTGAGAGAAAGAGAAGCAAAGAGACGACTGAGATAGAGAAAAGGAGAGAGACGAATGGGTATGAGAGAGAGAGAGAGAGAGAGAGAGAGAGAGAGGCATGAATGGAGCAACGACATACGAGGTCGTACCTTGGCCTGATTGGCTTGCCACCTTGGGTCTAACATGGCTGCTAATCCGAACGTTGGCTCAACCACATCATCACTCCAAATCACCTCCATGAGTGGAGCAACGACTACAGGATGGACCGAGAAGCTTGGACGAAGAGGGGTACATGGTAGAATAATGAGTCCTCTTCAACTTCCAAGCACTATAGCCCTCTTGCTCTCTCGCTTTCTCTTTCTCATCAACTCTATTCAGCTAACACCAGATTGTCTCAAATAGCTTGGCCTAGGTGACGTCCTCATTGCTCTCACTAATTTGAGCATCTGAGTGCTTTCCCTGGGGAACCACCTCAAGACCTCTGATTTTGTTCTCTTGTAGGTCATTGAGCTCTGACCACATTGTCCTACTAACAATGTTCATCCACCATAGCACATCCATCTCGGCTCGTCCATTTCAGCAAGACAATTATCTGTTGCTCATCCACCTCAGCATGAACAGTATTAGTATCTGATGCCGCACGATTTGGGCACTCCTAGTTAGCTGTGACCTGGCTTCTGACTGGAACGAACGACACTTGAGAGGAAGGAGGAAGTGAAGGGTTTTCGGGGAGATATCCCGGTGGAAACACTCCGATGGCTAAGTTATAACTGAAGGATGATGGGTTCGGGTTCTTTTATGTTGGAGTCAGGTCATACCTGGCATAACCGCCCTCGCCCTTGCCGCTAGTGCTAGGGCAGGTGTGGCAGGCGCAGGTTGCCGCCACAAACTACCATTGCCAGGTACGGGCCTGACAGACGTGTCATGCCCTCCAGAGGAGGCAAACAGAACGCCGCCTGGCGAGGGATTAGAGCCCTGCCATTGGGTTCGGTAGGTACGGATGTCAGACAGGGCTCCCCACAGCTTACCGAGCTACCACGCACCGGACTGTCTGGGGCAGGTTTGTCCCTGTACCGAGGTGTCGAGGTGCTTGCACTGAGGGAGGGAGGACGATGCTGCTCCGAGGTGCAGTCGGGACACTTAATCACGAGCCAGGGTGCTCCCCTTTCGAGAAGGGAGAGCTCCGGACCTTCCATACTTGGTGGAAGTCAAAATTGGCCAGGCGTCGGTCCCCGGCGAGTTACTTAACTCGCCAAGTGGCCAACGTTGGACTCGGTGTGTTTCTCCCGTCGAATTGCGGTCGTGTTGTCAAGCTGAGCTGTACACTGGGCCAGGTCATGTACACGTGTCCCCGGGCTACGAGGTCGGGCCAAATCGCCCTTCATCAATTGCCCCCCACTCCCCGTGCTGGGGGTGGCGACCCAGCGCGGAGAGTTCATGATGCGCCGGGTGGATTTGGCTTGGTTCTCGTGCCATTCTGTCGGGTGGCTCGTTGGCCGGACCGCTCCGGCACTCGGTTCGTTCGAAAGGAAGACATGGGTCGCGTACAGCTTACGCGCGGACGTCATGCGATCTGGACTTCGCAGATGCCAAAAAACGCGCTAAACTGATTTTCCTTGAGAGTCCCGCAGCCGGTTTCTTGAGGACCGTTAGATCGCTTCGATCCTGGCCGTTGGCGCACGGGCCCATTGGATATAAATATCAGGGGACCTTGGTCATTTTCTTTCGCCGTTAAGTACCTTTCGTCTACCATAAGCTCGCGTCTGGGGTCTTCAGCTCAGGTCTCCTAGTCCGGTTGCGTCGTCTTCCTAGTGAGTCCCCGAGTTTCCCTTTCTCCTTTTTTCCGCAGTTCATTCCCTTCCATGTCTAGCGGGGACAGTCTTTTAGACGAACCCGAGGTGGGTACCTCGGGTCGGGGTGACCCTGCCATCGCCTGTCCTTCCCACGAGGCTCAAGTGACCTCGGGCAAACTGGCGTCTACCTCTCGTCGATGTCGGGTGCCGGACCAGTTCGGTCCATCTGTCATGACGTAGGAGAGGCTTCAGCACCTCATCCAGGAATTCAACCTACCCCAGGAGTACTAGTACAGTCTTCCCACCGGCAACTTCCCTTGGGAGCACGATCCAGATGAGATTGTGATCTTTAGGGAACAACTAGTTGGCGGGCTTCGTCTCCCGCTCCACCGCCTTATTCCGAAGGTGTTGAGGCGCTTCAATATCATGCTGGACTAACTCCACCCCAATTCTATTCGGAACCTGGTCGGGACTATCTCCCTCTGTTCTGAGCAAAACTTTTCTCTGAATGCAGATATCCTCTGCTCCATCCTGCTAATAAAAAAGAGTGCCTCTAGCGCTCCACTCGAGCACGGGCAGACCTACTACCTATCCCCTTGCCCGGGTTTCAAAATGCTACACAAGTTCCCAAACAAGGTCCTGGCCTGGAAGCGGGACTACTTTGTAGTCTGGAGCAGCACGGAGTGGCCATTACTTACCAACTGTAGGGTGGCCACTCAAGCTCCCAGCATTGCTCTTAATCGGAAGACATGGGAGACCTTTCATTCATGGGCTCAGGCTGGGTTCGATCATAGGGACTACATTGCTGAAGAAAAGCTCATTCAAGCCGGTTTGAGCCCGGGTAGGTCGATTTCCACCTTAGCGTTTTGTTCAATCCGCCTAGTGTCTTCGAATTTTACTGACGCCGAGCTCTGTTGCAAGTCCTATGGAGGAAGAGAGGATTACCGGTTCAAGGCTCCTCTGTCAGATGAAGAAGAGGAAGAAGCGGGCTACTAAGAAGGCGTGCGTGGAACCCTCAAGGACCCCTACCCCTGAACCCGATCTCCCGCAGGTCCCCTCCTCGGGGCCCGAGCTCCCTAATGTTCCTCCCGTGATAGACTTGGAGGGGGACTTACCACCTCGGAGGCCTGAAACGGCGGCAGAGTCGATCGCTGAGCCAGCTGGGGCTGCCGCTGAAGTCCCAAATCCCGTCGGGGCTGCGGCCGAGGTCCCAAATCCTACCGGGGCTGCTGTCGAGGTTTTCGAGGGATCGGCCCATCGTGCCGCAGATACGGCGTCATCCAGCTCGGGGACTGAGGAGGAGGCAGAGAGCATTATGAATCCCGATATCAGCCTTGAAAGAAGTAAGGGGGTTGTTATTACCGCGGAGGTTGTAGATTGGGCCGAACTCTCTCCTGGCCAGCTCGGGGCCCGCGCTGCAACCCATGCCATGGTGGTGAGTTCACTCCCTAATAGCCACCTCTCTCTCTCCCTTCTTTCCTTCTTCTTGCTTCAGTACTGACCAACCCCTTCTGCCAAGTGAACACCGTTGTGCACGCACTGACCTTTCAATCCGACAAACACTTGAGGCATGCTCTAGCTACTGAGGAGTCATCTCGCGCGGCTCACACTGAGCTGAGGGCAGCTTGGGGCAAGATTCACCAGTTGGAAAGTGAAGCTACTGCCCATAAGAGCTTTATCGAAGCCCTGCTGTTGAAGAAGGAGGAGCTGGCTCACGAGAGGGATAGGCTGAAGGCCGAGGTGAACAGGCTCAGAGCGGGTCAAGAAGCCTTGAAGCTCGAGGTGGAGAGTCTCAAGGCATCTCAGAGGGCTTCGCAGCTTGAGGTGCAGGGGCTCAAGGAAGCCAAGGGGGCCTTGGAGCACAAGGTGGAGTACCTCAAAGCCGACATTAAGGAGAAGACCGAGATCTTCGACGAAGCTCTCGGGGAGGCGAAGGCCCAGGCCGTTATCGACTATGTCAAGTCGTCTAGATTTGACAACGTAATGTCGAAGGCCTACCGTAGGGTGTTCAAGCTCGGCAGGTGGTGGATAAGGCGCGCATACCCTGACCTTGACATAAGTGCCTTCACCACCTATAATATTACAAACGACATGGCTCGTCAGGCTGCGGATGACCCAGATTCTGACGATGAGGCCGTTAACGAGGAGGCCGATACTACCGACCTGGCTGACACCCCCGAGGAGGCCCCCGAAGAGGCCCCGGGTAAGGCTGATAAGCCTTCTAAATAGTTGTGTTCTCCTTGTATTTCCCTTTTCTTGTTTCTTTGTACTTGGGATTCCGTAATGAAATCACGTCTATGACCCAGATTCTGTAACGAAATCACACTTGTAACGAAATCACATTTCTTGTTTCTTTGTATTCTCCTTTGTGTGATTCACTTCTATCGGAGTGTTTGCTTTATCTGAGCTGTTGAGTTAGTAAATTCAGTCCTTGAGGTGAGCGACCCTTTACCACTGTCACCCCGAACTGTCTTCCTGCACTTAGTAGGGGTGATCATCAGGTTTTAGCGACGTACGCCGAGGTAGGCATAGTAAGGCGCGTGCCCGACCTGCCTGCTTGGCTATTTAGGTTGGTGTTTACCTCTAGCCACGTATACCGAGGTAGGCTAGGAGTCAGAAGGTCTGCTCTCGAGACGCCTTTGGTCTTTGGCGTGCTAAGCCTATGCTGGCGAGGCGGTAGAGTCATGTATAGCGTCGAGGTCTTTAGTTAACCTAGCGCGTTGACCCTTAGGCTGGAGGGAGTGACTCGTGGTCGCACCAAACTGTTTTCTTGGAGTCTTCCCCTGTTGAGGGGGTGACTGGACCTCGTGTTGCCGAGGTTGTCGCTTGTTTGGCAAATTGGCCCTAAGGCTAGAAGGGAGTGACTCGTGGTTCACGGGTAATATAGTCTTAGGTTGACGATATTCCACGCCCGAGGTACTTGTTTCCCTTCTAGGGTTTCGAGTTCGTATGTTCCTTCCCCGAGTACTCACTTTACTCGATAGGGTCCTTCCCAGTTCGGACCGAGCTCGCCAACGCCGGGCTCAGGCACCATAACCTTGCGGAGAACCAGGTCGCCAACGCGGAGAGTTCGCTTTTTGACCTTGGCGTTATAGTACCGAGCTATCATTTGTTGGTAGGCCACGGTCCTGATGTACACGAGGTCCCGTACTTCATCTAGATGGTCGAGGTTGGTACGTAGCTCGTCTTTGTTTGCTCTGTCTTCATATGCTTCTAGTCTCAGAGAGGGGACTTCAATCTCAGCTGGGATGACTACTTCAGTGCCATATGTAAGGTTAAAGGGAGTTTCTCCCGTGGTAGTCCTTTCCGTGGTACGGTAGGCCCAAAGTACGCTGGGCAACTCGTCCGTCCACAGTTCCTTAGCTCGGTCCAGGCACGCTTTCAATCCTCGAAGGATAGCCCTGTTCGTAACTTTCGTTTGGCCATTCGCCTGAGGGTGCACCACCGAGGTGAAGTTCTGTTAAATTCCCATGTCTCGGCACCAGTTTTGGAACTTGATGTCTTCGAACTGCTTGCCATTATCGGAGATCAGTACCCGAGGTAATCCGAAACGACACACTATGTTCTTCCAGAAGAAGTTCTTCACGTTCCGAGCTGTGATTGTCGTGAGAGGTTCGGCTTCGACCCACTTTGTGAAATAGTCCACTGCCACCACTAGGAACATTCTTTGCCTTGTTGCAGGCGGGAATGGCCCTAGTAGGTCAATCCCCCCACTGTGCAAATGGCCAAGGGCTAGTGAGGTACTTCAGGTCGGCGGCAGGGCGGTGGTGGATGTTAGCGTGCTTTTGGCACTTGTCGCATTTTTTGACAAGCTCGATCGCATCTGCTTTCATGGTTGGCCAGTAGTACTTCTGTCGTAGTGCTTTCTGAGCGAGGCCCCTGCCCCCCAAATGTCCACCGCACAGGCCTTCATGAGTGTCGTGGAGGACGAACTCGGCTTCCGAGGGTCGCAGGCAGCACAGGTAGGGGAGCGTGTAGGACCTTCGGTACAGTCGTCCATCTATCATGACGTATTTGCCTGTTTGGCGCTCTACCCTCCTGGCGGCGTTACGGTCTGCGGAGAGGGCCCCGTGTAGCAGAAAGCTCATGAGTGAATCAATCCAGCTCGGCTCTGCTTGAACGATGGGAGCGACCTCCTCTGCCCCCCCGAGAATTCTAGGCCGAGGTAAGTTCTCTATATACACAGTCCTCATGGTGTTGTCTCCCGTGCTGGCTAGCCGTGACAAGGCATCGGCCTCAACGTTCTCTAATCTCGGGATTTGCCGAATGAAGTGTGAGCGGAAGTTGAGCAAAGTCTCTCTCACTTTGGCTAAGTATGCTACCATAGTTGGTTCGCGAGCTTAGTACTCACTCAGGACTTGATTCACCACGAGCTGGGAGTCACTGCAGATGACGATGTGCTTGGCTTTCACTTCCTTTGCAAGGTCCAGCCCGGCTAGCAACGCCTCGTATTCTGCTTCGTTGTTGGATTCCACGAACTCAAAGCGTAGTGCATACTCCAACTTCACACCGCTTGGTCCGTACAGAACGATCCCAGCCCCGCTGCCCTGCCGATTTGACGAGCCATCTACGTGAAGGATCCAGGGTTCATCATCCTAGTTCGGGCTTAGCCTAACTAAGAGAGATGCCGCGTTGGTTGCTCCTTCACAATGCTCGTGTTCAACCGGTCTAGGAACTCCGAGCTCTCCCGTACTGAGGGCCTCGTGTTCTACCAGCCTGGGAACTTCGGAGCTGAAGGTGCATTCTGTGACGAAATCTGCAAAAGCTTGGGCCTTGATAGAGGTTCGCGGTTTGTACTAGAGCTCGTACTCGTTGAGCTCGATGGCCCACTTTGTCAACCTTCCTGAGACCTTGGGCTTGAGCAAAACTTGCCTCAGAGGTTTATTAGTGAGGACAACGATGGTGTGAGCTTGGAAGTATGGGCGGAGCTTTCGGGCTGTTATAACCAGTGCGTAGGCTAACTTTTCTATCTTCGGGTACCTCGTCTCTACTCCCTACAACACTTTACTAACATAATAGACGGGTCGTTGGACCCGATCTACTTCTCTTATTAATACCAAGCTGACCACCTCGTCACTCGCCGAGAGGTATAGCTCTAAAACGTCACCCACTTCGGGCCGGGTCAAGACTGGGATGCTGGCGAGGTGCCTTTTGAACTCGTCGAACGCGAGCTGGCACTCTTCAGTCCATTCAAAGCCTTTGCTTTTTATGGCTTTGAAGAAAGGCAGACAGCGGTCTGCGGACTTGGACAAAAAGCGACTTAGGGCGGCCAATCGGCCATTCAGCTTCTGGACCTCTTTTAACTTTTGGGGTGGTCTCATTTCTAGGATGGCCTTGATTTTGTCCGGATTGGCCTCAATGCCTTGCCGGTTGACAATGAACCCCAGGAATTTACCTGAGGTGACACCGAAGACGCACTTATTCGGGTTTAACTTCATATTAAATCTTCGCAAGATTTCAAAGACTGAGTGTAAATCTAGTATTAATTCATTTGAAAATTGGGTTTTGATGACCATGTTGTCTACATAACACTCTACTTTGGTGCCAACAAGTGGCTCAAACAACTTATTTACAAATCTCTGAAAAGTAGCCCCAGCGTTCTTCAGCTCGAAGGGCATGACCTTGTTGTAGTACAGGCCAAACTCGGTTATGAAGGCGGTCTTTTCCTCGTTAGTTGGGTCAATTTTTATTTGGTTATAGCCCGAATAGGCGTCCAAGAAGCTCAGCAACTCGTGCCCCGAGGTTGCGTCCACTAGGCGATCAATCCTGGGAAGTGGGAAGCAGTCTTTTGGGCAAGCCCGGTTCAGGTCGGTGTAGTCAACGCACGTGCGCCACTTACCGTTTGCCTTTTTCACTAGAACGGGGTTGGCTACCCAGTTCGGGTAATGGACTTCCCTGATAAAATTGGCTGCAAGGAGTTTCCCGATCTCCTCGTCGACTGCCTTCCATCGCTCTGGGGCTAGGTTGCGCTTCTTTTGTCTAACGAGCCTAACTAAAGGGTCAGTGTTAAGTCTGTGAGTGATAATGTTGGGGTCTATGCCAGGCATTTATGTCGTCGACCACGCGAAAACATCTAAATTTTTGAGTAAGAAGCTTACCAGCTGAGACCGTAGGGGCTCCTCGACAGAAGCGCCGATCTGAAGTGCCCGCGTCGGATCGTCTGTCGAGGTCGGGACGGGGATGGTCTCTTCAGTAGGTGTGGCCCGCTCTGCGAACTGCTCTACGGGTTGTCCCAGCTCAAGGTCGTCAGCTACCTTGGCCTTTCCTTTGAGGGTGGCTATGTAGCATTTGCGGGATTCGAGCTGATCACCCCGCGCCACTCTGACTCTGAAGCCTATAGGGAACTTCAACGTTAGGTGGTAGGTGGAGACTACTGCTCGCAGGACGTGGGTGATGGGTCGGCCCACTATCGCGTTGTATGGAGAGGGGGTTGCAACCACCAGGAACTCGTGATTGAGCCTTACCATACTGGTTCAAGTACCGACCTCCACCGGCACAGTGACTTTCCCTAACAACTTGACCTCCTCGCTGCTAAATCCCACTAGTGGAGTGCTTGCGGGCTTCAGGTCACCCTCTGGGATCTGAAGCTGATCGAATGCTGCCTTGAAAAGAATATCTGCCGAACTGCCCGAATCTACCAAGACACGCTTGACCTCGAAGTCGTTGACCTTGATCTTGATGACGAGCGCGTCATCGTGGGGGTAGTGGACTCCTCGCGCGTCGTCAGTGAAGAAGATCGGCTCCTCCACCCTTGGCCACTTCGGGGGGTTTAACTCCTCTCTGGCGGTTTCGCGGGCTGATGACCGAGCTGCTGCCGAGGTGCAGCCCGCGACAATTGATCCCCCCACGATTACGTGGATGGTTCCTTGGACCGGTCTCTCGTCTGGAGGTTGTCTCTACAATTGTTCCGCCTGTCTGCTGGACTCGGGGGTTTCTTTATTCTGCCCCCCGTGCTGAACTGCTTTATTATTATTATTATTGCCATGTTGTACAAAATTTCTCAAATATCCGCGATGGATGAGCTCTTCTATCTCATCGCGGAGGTTATTACAATTTTCGGTGTTGTGACCGTGATCTCTATGGAAACTACAATACAAGTTCTTGTTCCTAACATTAGGATCGGCCTTGAGCCGAGGTGGCCACTTTACATACGGGGCGTCCTTGATCGCCATGAGGATCTCTGCCCGTTTTGTGTTGAGGGGTGTAAACACCCTTTCTGCTGCTAGAGCTCGGAAAGGCTGAATCAGGCTCGCCCCCCGAGCTTGATCCTTCTTCTTCTTGTAGTCATTAGGAGCCGGGGGTTCCGGTTCCCTCCTCCTTTTTCCAGGGGCGTGTTCGCCCTTATGGTTGATCTCTTCCTCTGTCCCTATGAACCGATCTGCCAGTTCGAGGAACTCGGTCACGGTCATGGGTTGGTTGACAACCACGTGCCATCTAAACTCCTTGTGGGTGATGCCCCGCTTGGCCGCAGTGAGCCGAACTGCAAGGTCTAGGTCGGGTATCTGCAGGCAAGCGTCATTAAACCGTTTGATATAGTTCCGGATGGATTCCTCATCTCTCTGGACTATGCTGAGGAGGCTTTCTTGGGTCCTCGGGCATCTCTTGCTAGTGACGAAGTGGGAGGTGAAGACCTTCACGAACTGCGCCCAGCTCCTTATTGAGCCCGGCAAGAGGTTTCGGTACCAAGTGCAGGCCACCCCTTTGAACGAAGTAGAGAAGGCCACGCACATGCAAGATTCACTTGCCCTGGCCAGATGCATCTGGGACTGGAAGGCGTCGACGTGGTCGTTGGGGTCGAAGGACCTATCATATTTGTCTAATAGTGGGAGCTTGAAGTCTTTGGACATGGGGACCGCAAGGAGCTCCGGGGACAGAGGAGAAGGGACCGAGAGAAGTGGTGCGACTCTTACCTCTCCCGAGCTTATTTTTATTTTGCCCTTGAGCTCGGGCAGGTTGTGGATGGTGGTGGTTCGGCGAGCTCGGCAACGTCTTCGCTGCTTCTTGGTCGGCTCGGCGTTGGTGCTACTGGCTTCTGTATTGCTGAGCTCGATGGGCCCAGAGAAAGGCAGGGATGGCTGCCGGTAGCTGCGGACAGAAGGACCTTGTTCCAAGTCGTCAGCTAGCACCTCAAACCTGTTCCCCGCAAGCAGAGCCTCGAACTGCGAGTGTTGGGGTGACGCCAGCCTAACCGGCTGGGAGGCCGCTTCGGGGGTAGGGAGTCTTCCCTTCCTTCCATGAGATGATGCCGAAGTCTCTCCCCGGCGGGAAGGGAGTTCACTACGGCGCTGAGGTTTAGCTGGCTGCGCCGTCGGATGCCGGGGAGAGAGTGACGGGAACTGTTGCTGGTATTGGTACTGGGATACTTAGTGCAGCACTTGCTACTGGTGAAACTGGAGCTGTTGAAACTACTGCAGCTGGGCCTGCCTGGCCCGCATGCACTGCATCAAGTCTTCGAGTCGGCCTTGGCCGGCCACCGGAGGGGGAATGGTGGGTTCGGCGAAGGTCGTCCCGACTACAGGGGCAGTGGGACAGTTACGGGTGCCACCGTTGCAGGGTAATGGTGAACTGTCCGATGCAAACGGTGGGCATTTGGAGCTGCTCCTCTGGAGCGTTCTTGCATTCGGAGTTGCTAGAAGAAGCCATGGATGTTGGTGAGCAAGAAAGAGAAGTTTCGTAGAGGTTAGAGGGAAGCTTTTCGAAGCGTGTTTCCACAGACGGCACCAAATGATGCCGCACGATTTGGGCACTCCTAGCTAGCTGTGACCTGGCTTCTGACTGGAACAAATGACACCTGAGAGGAAGGAGGAAGTGAAGGGTTCCCGGGGAGATATCCTGGTGGGAACACTCCGATGGCTGAGTTAGAACTGAAGGAAATCTCAAAGAGAGTAGAGAGTAAGAGTTCTCCAAGTGCTTAAGCTTCAATACCTTTTCTCTTTGTGGGTTCGGGTTCTTTTATGTTGGAGTCAGGTCATACCTGGCATAACTGCCCTCGCCCTTGCCATTACTGCCAGGGCAGGTGTGGTAGGCGCAGGTTGCCGCCACTAACTGCCATTGCCAGGAACGGGCCAGACAGACGTCTCATGCCCTCCAAAGGAGGCAAACAGAATGCCGCCTGGCGAGGGATCAGAGCCCTGCCACTGGGTTCGATAGGTATGAATGTCAAATAGGGCTCCCCACAGCTTACCGAGCTACCGCACACCGGACTGTCTGGGGTAGGTTTGTCCCTGTACCAAGGTGTCGAGGTGCCTACACTGGGGGGAGGGAGGACGATGCTGCCCCGAGGTGCAGTCGGGACACTTAATCACGAGCCAGAGTGCTTCCCTTTCGGGAAGGGAGAGCTCCGGGCCCCTTAGAGGGAGCTCAGGCCCCTAGGAGAGCTCGGGACCTTCCATACTTGGTGGAAGTCAAAATTGGTCAGGCGTCGGTCCCCGGCGAGTTGCTTAACTCGCCAAGTGGCCAACGTTGGATTCGACGTGTTTCTCCCATCGAGTTGCGGTCGTGTTGTCAGGCTGAGCTGTACACTGGGCCAGGTCATGTACACGTGTCCCCGGGCTACGAAGTCAGGCCAAATCACCCTTCATCAGTATCCTTCTAATTTTTTTCCCTTCTATTTAAACAAATATGATTTCTTTTAGCTCCAATACAGTTTTTGCTTTGATTACAAACGGTTTGAACCTTTCATCAAAGAATTCATTTAGAGAAGGCTCCCAACACAGCTCAAGTTGTGTTCTCAAAAGAACCTAGGTTTTTCCTCTTTCTAGAAAGCCAAACCCAAGGTAGGGTATAGGGGGCATATATAGGGGAGGCTCCGGTCTCAACAGCCAGTGCAACCATACATCAAGGACTTATATTGCTGCAATGGTGAGATATTCCTGATGTATTGCTACAGTGGTTGTTGGGATCAGATCCAGACTTCTTCATGACTTGACTTTCTTCATTTTCCACCTAATGAACATCACCACCCACCTAATGGATCAGTTCACAATATGAAAAAGAAATCGAGTAAAGATGAAGCATATGCACCAAACTGACACCCTTAATTTGCTAAACTGTATTGTAGAGAATAGAGAGAATGGATGAAAAAGCTTTACCATCTTCATGGCATTCAAGGCTGACTTAATTCTCTTTTACCATCAAATATTGTAGAGAATATATAAAGAGTAACGCCCTAAGTTCTCCTTTTGTTTGTGTATAAATACTTTAAAAAATACCGTAGTTGTTCTAGAGGAATCAGTATATCATACCAATAAAACATGTTCGAAACACCCTACCAACATGTCCTAACACCACACATCTCACCATGAGGTTGGGACCAGCCATATCATGTTTAATAGGGTGTTGGAAGGTGTTTTATTGGCAGGAGGTCCAAACTCATTGGAGAGGCCCCACACTCAAAGAGCCCTACAATGACCAATCAGGTTAGTGAGATATGGAATCTACTGCAAACACTAACATGGGGCCATAAAAGACAACTGCTTAAGTTGTCTTACATGCATATTGGTAAAAGAGAGAACATGTGGCCTATAATAATATGTGAACTGGAGAAGAGTATATAACATCTTATGTCTTAGATGGCTTATAATGATGTGCGTATTGGAGAGGAGTATGCCCTTAATTCTCAACTCATATGCCACTTAACGCTTGGCGTCTTAAGCCATTTGGCCACTTTTTAATTTGTGATTTAATTGAAATAAAATGTATTTTATTTATTTTATTGCAAACATGCAATCTAAAGAAATACCAATTTAAAATTAAAAAGAATAATATTTAAAAATACTAATGAAATAAAAAAATCCATCAAAATTATATTGATATAAAAAAATGATCTTTTACTCTCAATAAATTTTATAGACAAAATGATTAATAATATAATAATTATTTTAGTACTTAAAATTCATAAATTTGTACATGATATGTATCTTAAAATTTTAATATATTTTTATAAATTATTAATTGATATTTTAACTTACACTAGATAACAACATATTTATTATTTACAAAAATAAAATTTTGTTTACAAAATATTCAAGTATATAATATTAAATTGAATATATCAAATACATGTATTTACATAAAAATGATATCTTATTTCAGAAAACTTTTAGAAATAAAAATGTTAATAATAATAGAATTATCCTACCAATTAAAAATTAAAAAATTACATATGATATGTATCTTAAAAGTTTTAATATATAGATGGGAAATATTTTAAGTTAAGATTATATATTTTATAAATTATCAATTGATATTTTAATTTATATTTTATAATAACAAATTTATTGTTTACAAAAATAAAAATATTGTTTATTAAGCATTTCAAAATTTAATATTTAGTTGACTTTTTTGTTAATGTTGAAAATTAAAAATGGTAAAATAGAAAATAATTGATATAGTGATTAAAATATTATAGTTTCATATGTTTTATGCATTGGACTTAAGTAGAATATAACATAATAATGACTTTATACCTGTGTTAATTTGTAAAGATCTATATAATATGAGTCTTGGACTCTTGATTAATGAATTATCAACAAAATTCTATGATATCTATGCATCTCATTATATTAATTGTAATATATTTCTTCATATATATCATTAAAATATACATTTCTTATGTATTTATATTTTATTTGTGGCAATTTTAACCTTAAAGCTAATGTAATTGATGTATTTATGGAATTTGTATCCATGTCTATATCCAAGTTGTCCAATATGATACTCCACAACGATATACCATGAACACTTCTCAACTATCCCTCATATTGCTAGCTTCTCCTAAAATAATGAAAATTAACTTTTGGTAATTTTGGCGATTTGGAAATTAATTTTGGTAAATTATTTTGTTAGATTTTGCAATTAAAGTTGATAAAGTAAGTAATTTATTTTGGTAACTTTGGTAAACTAATAACACTTAGAAAAATACCAAAAATTCATTTCAGTAAATTCATTTTGCTTAACTTTGGTAAATTAATAATATACCAAAACTAATAATTAATTTTCAAAATTATCAATCAGTAAATTTATTAAATTAATAACTTTGGTAAATTCATTTAGAGATAATTAATTTATGTAAATTATTTTTGGTGAATTTCATAACGAATTTTGACAAATTAATTTTGCCAATTTTGTTAAATTTTGGTAATTATAAGAAATTATTAATTTATTAATGGTGAATTATAATTTTTAAAAGTGAAGTAATTTGGCTAATTTTGGTGATTAACTTCACTATATTAACTTTGGTAATCTTGTATATTAATTTTCCTAAAAAATTATTTTTTGGTAATGTTGGTAATTTTTGGTAGTTTAATTATTGTAATTGTGGTTATTGGAAAAATTAATTATGGTAATTTAGGTAAATTAGTTTAGGCAATTTTGGTAATTTTGGTGATTAATTTTGTTATATCGGAATCAAATTTATAATTCATTTTGTTATTAAAATTTTGGTGATTTAGTATATTAGTTTTCCTAAAACTTTTAATTTTTGATAAATAGATTTTCATAATGTTTTATCATTTTTGATAATCTAATTAATTATTGTAATTTTAGTTATTTGGGAAATTAATTTTGGTAATTTAGGTAATCAATTTTTATAAATTTGTTAATTTAGGCAAATCTAATAATTAATGAATACAACGTAACATAGCAAATTTGTTGCTCTCATTATAACTTATTTGCGATTCAATCAGCTGGACAAAATCATGGTTCTCGTAATGGTAAGCAAAATTTGGGTATAAAGAGTTTCGTTTGATTAAAAAATTTGATAAGAAACATACCACATCATCCATTTTAATCTAAAAATAAATAAATTATCAAATTATTTATATAACATATATCAATGAACTAAAGAAATGATATGAGACACCCATTTGGAATGTCATATGATTCCTTTTGCTTCAATTTTTCTTGACAATTCCCGTGCATCAGGGCTCGACTAGTTCTAATATATTTGAACTACTAGGAAATAACTATGGTTTAGGTTTAGGTTTCAAGGTGTATGTATATAATAATCCAGGTTCTTCATTAGTAATCACATATCCACATGCGTGATGCTTGGGCTTCGATAATCCAAACGCAACGAATATCTTCGGAACATCAAATAGATTTATTGCATAAGAGATCACCTGGACAGAAAACAGCCACATTACACCTTTTTTGTTTAAAGACCTTTTAAATTTTTAACATTATTAATTAGTGCACATCTTATATATATAATTAATAGCAACCACCCCAGTATTATTATTATTATTATTATTATTATTATTATTATTATAAAAATAAATTATTATTATATTTAAATTTAATGCGAAAGGGGTGGTTTCCTAATGGGGTTGTTGGTCATTAATAATTAATAAGACTAGTGATTATAATTAATAGCATCCACCCCAGTATTATTATTATAAATAATTAACAATTACTGTTATTATAAATATTGTTAATAAATAGATATTTACTTTAATTTAAAATTATAAATACTGTTAATAAATTTAGTAATTATTGTTATATTAAAAATAATTAAAAATGTTATTAAAAGTATTGTTATTGATTATTTATTAAAATATTATAATTACTAACTATTACTGATAAATACTGTTAATTTAATTTAATTTTGGTAATTATTAATTTAATGAATATTGGTAATAAATCCTATTTATAAATTTAATAATTACTGTTATATTAAAAATAACTAAATAATATTATTAAAACTATCATTTCTGATTATTTAATAAAATATTATAATTACTTAGTATTATTGATAAATGTTGTTAATAATTAAATATTTAATAAATAATGTTCACAAAAATAATGTTTGTCTTTTTGCTTATTGAATTTCTTTGGTTTAAATTTTTGGGTTTTGTACTTTGAAGATTGTTACATAATGTTAGTTAAAAATGCTATTTGCATTTACCTTAATGAATTGCTTCAAGGTTTTAAATATTGACATGGGCTGATACGCTTATGTCGGTGTTTTTTTATGTTTTACTTTTTTTTTCCCGAAATTGGTTCAAAGGGGTCAGTTTAAGACTTGGCTACCCTTTGAACCAGTGGTTGACCCGATACAACCCCTGTAGGGGCATATCGCGAAGCCACCATCACGATACGTATCGATTGATACGGGCCGATATGAGCCGATACTTTGAACCTTGAACTGCTTTGGTTTACATTTATAGATTTTGTGCTTTGAAGATTGTTAAATATTGTCAGTTAAAAATATTTCTATTTAAATTTTTTTTTTTTGAAATTTGATAAAGGTTATACCTAAACTTGTCAAATAATGTAACAATAACAATTGTCAAATAATTATAAAAATTATCAAATATAAATTAAAAGAAATTACCATTATTAGACATAAATTATCAATATTTATAAAAAATTACTAAAAATAAATTAAAAGAAATTATCACAAATTAGTAGACTTTAGGATGATAATTACTTGAAATTATCAAATAATATAATCCTAAATACATTAAAATAATTTGCCAAAAATCATCATAAATTAGTAGAAATGTCCAAAAATAGTCACTAAATTCCATAAAATCGATAAATTACTGGAATTTACCAATAAATTATCATAAAATAAATATAATACATTAGTATATATTTACCAAGAAATTAGTATATAATAGAAATTACCAAAAATTAGTAGAAATTATATAATAGAACTAATTTCTACTAATTGACACATAAATTATCATATAATAAGTATAAAAAATAAGTATATATTGACCAAGAGTTCTCATAAATTAGTATAATAGAAATTACCAGAAATTAGTAGAACTTAGCCAAAAATAACCACTAATTTCCATAAGATGTTATATTTACCAAGAATTATCAGAAATTATTATATACTAGAAATTACCAGAAATTAGTAGAAATTAGGAAAAAATAACCACTAATTTCCATAAAATATGATAAAATAGATGAAATTAATATAACTTTGTAAAAATAACCATTAAATTCCAAAAATTAGTAGAACTTAGGATGACAATTACTTCAAATTATCAAATAATATGAACCTAAATAAATTACAATAATTTGTCAAAAATTGTATTTCATTTTCCCATGCATCGCACGGGTCCCCACTAGTATCTATATTATTATTAAAAGTATGAATGAGGATGTGGGACTTTTCTTGACTAAAATATCCGTATTTGTGAATTTAGTCTCTCTAATTGTGAGAGCTGAAAATGTAATTTTAGCTATCAATATTTTAAGGTATTAATTGCCATTCTCTCTCATTAAACCCCGTATTTAAATTATTTTTTTCACTAATAATTCTACTAATTAGATCTATGTTCAATACTTTTAACAATATAAAACCCGTATTTTTTAAAATAGACTCAAAAACAAAACCATTCTTCCATCTAAGTGGTGACTAAAAAATTCAAACATTTGAATCAAATCGGTTAAACAATGGTTTCACAGTTAAATAAAAAAACTCTTTTAAAAAAGAATAAATATAGTAAACCACAAAAGATGTAGAAAAATTAGGCACGTTTCTAATATTTTATATTAACCAAGTTAAGGGAAATATGTGTGATAAACAATTATTATTTTTATTGACAATAAAAATGAGATACAAAATTTAAAACCGACCAAAAATGAAATTGTTTTCCTATTTGTTGGTGAGTCGATAGTTCAACTTTTGGGTCAAATGTGTCAACCTTTGTGTCATAATTAAAAAAATTATTAAAAGATAAAAGCACAAAAATATGAAAAGATGCATAAATTTTGTAGAAAACATTTGTGCACATGTCTAATATTGTGTATTCATCATATTAAACAAAAAATAAGTGTGATAAATTAGAATAATTTTTGTACACAAACAAATGTAAAAAATGCATAAAAAATGAACACATCTATATGTATACTACTATTAAAAGTATGATTGAACTTATGAAAATTTCTTTTGACTAAAATGTCCATTTTTTTTGAATTTAATCACTATCTAATTGTGAGGGGTGTGGGCACTGAAAAGTGATTGGTTACTAGAGTCGTCACTCATTATAGTAGAGAAAAGGAGTGATGGGACTCCTAGTGTTCAAACTAAACATATTCCCTTGTCAGCGTGAATACCACTTTCTGTGAACCAAAATAAGATGGCTGATGATGAAGGGTTTTTTGGCAGCACCCTATCGTTCGGACTACTTCCAGGTGGCCGACGACTCAGAGGCTGAAGTGGAGGATTTTTGTTGGATGAGGACTTGGATGCCAAGCTGACTAGGCAGAACTAGGTTGATTGCTGAGCTAGGTAGCTCTTCAGAGAAACCTGCAAGGAATCGATGTTAAAGGACCTGGCTGTTGGCTTTGCGGCAATGGAGGGAACTGCTACTGGTAGTACTGGTAAAACATATGTTGCTGGTATTGCTGGAACTGTTGGACCTGTTGCATTTGGACCTGTTGGACTTGTTGCATTGTACCAGGTCGTCGAATTGGGATTGCCCAACTCCGGGGGGAACAACAGACGGTTCAGTGAAGGTTGCGTCCACCACTGGAGGGAGTGGGGCGTTCACCTGTGTAGTGTTTTGTGGCGTGGTCAATGTTGGGACCCCAGCCGCAGTAAGTGGTATGGTGAACTGACCAATGCACACTGATGGAAACTGAGGATGCCCCCTAAAGACATTCATTTCGCTGCTCTGCCCGGCATGACTGGAGGATGCCATTGATTTCAGATGAAAGCTATTGATTATGGAGAAGGCTTTTTGATCGTCTTCCCATAGACGATGCCAATTGATGTAGCGCGATCTGACTGCTCCCTGCTGGAGGGTGATCTGGCTTCCAGTCGGACGGCGAGCTAAGCAAATCTGCAGAACAAGATCAAAGAACCCGGGGTGGTTAGCCCGGCGAGGTCGCTCCGATGCTTAAGTTAGTAAGCTGTTGCGAGCTGAATAGTTTTGAGAATGTAGAGAGCTAGAGAGCTAGAGAGCTAGAGAGTAGAGAAATAGCGCGCACTTTGTGCCCTCGGGGTTGGAGCCTTTATATAGTTGAGTCCTTGTGGGTTTTGTGGATCGGTTCTGTGGTCTCCGTTACAATGGGATCCGTTTCCGCTTTAGTTGGGAGATAACATTATCAATTGATAAAACTTATCAATTCCTCCCGAACCGGGCGGGGAGGAGATAAGGCTTGTCGTTATGCGACGTGATCCCGCGGGGTTCGGAGTCTGTTGGAGAGATTTCTGGAGTCGTCACGTAGTGCTCTAGATCAGTATCCCCGAGCTGATACTTTTTAGTTCTGAACTGGACTAAATAACGAAGTGCCTTGGGGCCGAGGTGGCCTTGTCCCGAGGTGACCTTGTTCCGAAGTGGTTGGGTGTCCGAGCTCAACTGTTGCGAACTAGGCATGTCAGGCTGAGCTGTCATCTCTTAGTCAGGTCGCATCCACGTGTCCCCTTTTTAAAAGGTCGGGCCAAATCACCCTTCATCGGCTGAATTCTATTAAACAAATATCAGTGTTTGAGAGACTTAATAGTATAAGCAGAGTGAAGATGCTCTAAATGAATTAAAGAAAACTCTATTATGCTGCTAAACTTGCAATCGACTACCACCATTATTAAATATTCATTTTCTTTTATTTCATTGGATTGTTATTTTAATCACGGCATGCTTAACTAAAATTGATTTAATCTAAGCTCATTTGATATAATCTCCCTGACTCCTAAGCATTCGTATTGGAAGCCAATGAGTGTAGCAATACTGGGTTCCCCTTCACGCTTCTCTTGGCACCAATCAGCTACTGTTCAATGAATTAGGAGAGGGGCAGAGACTAGGTTGAGTTCGGATTCTAGAGTTACAAGCTCAGAAACTCATTAAGATCAGGGTAGTACCATCTTCCTTCATACTGAGCTTTAATTAGGGCTATTCATGGGTCGGGTTGGATCGGTTTTTGAGATTTTTCCAACCGACCCGACCTGGTCAGATTACCTGAAATTGAAACCGAAACTGACCCTGTGTTAAGCTAAACCGACCTAGTCGGTTTGAGTCAGTTTGGGTCGGTTTCGGCTCTAAGTTCAACCATGGTAATAAATTGGTAGATTGGAGAAAAAAAACTGAAATTTGATGTAAAAAATGACACCTAATTCTATTAGAGAAAGAAGACTGAAATTGGTAGGGGGGCGGACCAAGTTAGAATAGAAGTTAAAGAAAATAGAAAGTTAAACTGTATTAGAGAAAGAAGACTAAAATTTGTATATTTCAAGAAACCTTCTAATCTAAGTAAAAAAGGACACCTAATTCTAATTGTAATTGGTTGCCTATTTGGTGTAAAAGACCATAAAAACTAGGATCCTTTGATTCTTTTCTTTAAACTTTTCCAAAAAATTCCTTGTCTAGTTGTCTTACAATATTTGCCATTAATGTCATTCCTAACTAGAAGACTAGAAATTAAGTTAGGTTGTAACTAGGATAGAGACAACTTAGTTAAGTAGGAACTAAGTAGGTTGTAACTACTAACTAGGAACTAACTACTAACTACTAAGTTCGGTTCGGGTCGGTCACATATGAAAACCAAAACCGACCTGAACCATCGGTTTATGATTTTTTACAACCCGAAACCGACCGGTGCTGAAGAAAACCTGGCCAACTCGGGTTGGGTCGATCGGTTTGGTCGGGTTGGGTCTTCTTATGAACAGCCCTAGCTTTAGTGAATGAGGTGGTACTGATAATTTCCCATCACACCTTTCCTGAAGTCAATTGCATACTTAGGGGAGGATGGGAGTCCTGATGTCAATCGCCCCAAGCCCCTCTTGCATCTCATTCCAGGTAACAACAGAAGAAAGAGGAAGTGTTGGAAGCTCACTTGTATGCGCAGACAACTTAGGACGAAACCCAACTAAGATATCTCAGAAGAACGCTATTGTGAACACTAGTGAATCCAAGAAAATTTTCAACCCTGGAACTCCAGCTTTGCAGCTGTTAGCCCTGAAACTTTGCAATGCTACGGAGATAGGTGCTCGGAGGATTGCCATGAGAAGCTGGCAGCACAAGAGATTTCTAGCTGGAAGGAAACTGTTCAAAGCCGTCGGAATCTGCTTGTAGCTGCCACTCTTATCACCATCGAGCTCTATTCTTCTTCCCTCTTTGAGCAAGGAAGAGTGAAGGAGAGAGGACGAATCCGAAACAGAGTGCTTCCTCTCTTACCCTATATATTCAGACGACGCCAGGGATTGAGACTTTGGGAGCGAAGGCCAAGTATGGTCGTTTGGGTCAGGATAGGGTAGAAACGGAATTAACATACAAGAAATATCAAAGTCTGGAACTAAACCAAATGCTATATGGTCTGTAGTTTTAGACCTAAAATCAAATCGATTTGTTCTCAGAACAATTGAGTCTAACCTGATAAAACCAATTACAATAAATCTATTAAAAAAATACAGAAAAAGTACGAACATGCCTAATGTAGATTTTAGATTCCCACTGCAAAGCTATAAATATTCAAAAGGTCCAAAAACCACACTCTATGTATCTATACCCACCTGTGAATTGGCATCAATTCCGAACTAACACTTACCCCAAATGTACTTTGAACCTACAAATTCTGACCCTGGGGTTATCAGTCATTCTCCCTTAAAAATATTATACATTTAAATATATATAATTATATATATGACTTAGTGTAGGTATAAATAAGTTTGGGACTGGATAGAATTTGTCCCAAACTGATAATAATGGGGACGATAGATTAAGAACCGGAATTAATCCATCATAATAAATCCTGAACAAAACCAGTCCCAATCAGTTCGGATCCATATCAAGTCAGATCCGACCCATTAACAGCCCTATTGCTATTATCATACCTGAACAGAGCACTATTAGGCCTAGTCCGAATTAGTATCTATCACTATCACATCATTTAAGTCTTGTCTCCATTATTATTGTACTGTGACATATCTTTTTTTTTGGTTAATCACCCATAACTTTTTTGGAGAATGACCGATACCCCCAGTGTCAGAATTTGTAGGTTCAAAGTACATTTGGGGTAGGTGCCAGTTTAGAATTGATGCCAATTCATGGGTGGGTATGGGTGCATAGGGTGTGGTTTTTGGACGTTTTGAATGTTTATAGTTGTGCAGTGGGATCAGATTTCTGCATTGGGTGTATCTGTACTTCTCTGTTTATTCCCCTTTACCCTTTTTTTCCCCAAAGTGCTGGTTGCGGGACTTGATTCCGCGTCAAAGCTAGAACAACCCAGCTAACACACCAACGAGCCAGCCCTCGATTGGTGTACTGTGACATATCAATATCATAGCAACTTGAGAGTTGAGATTAAAAAAAAAAAGTGACCAACATTCGATGTATCAATTAACAAATCATGTTTGTCAATTCAAACCCAAAGAAAAAAGAATGATATTTTTAAGGTACAAAATTGAGGACTTTTCACACACTACCAGTGCAATATTATATCCAGAATCAGGACCAGTTGTTCATAAAACTGTATGGAACGGGTACCAACCACGAGTAACACAGTATAGTACTGATCTACACATGTGGGTATGAACTTATTTTATAATTGTGTATTCACTCATGATTGGTTACATTGATTACATGTCCTGTTTTACACAGCTGTGCATAGGGGTGATCATTTCAGTCCGACCCAGAAATTATGGGCTTGGGGCTGGGTTTTGTGTTCAGACTCGACCCAGGCCTGGGCCCACATCAGGCCTGCAAATTTTAGGGCCAGGCTTGGGCTTAATACTTCAAGCCCGGCCCGACCCACATATATTTAAACTTACATATTTTATGTATAATGTATACATATATACATGTTATTTTACATTATATTATATATTTTATATATAAACATTATAACATGATATGTAAATTTATATTACATAATGTATAAAATAAGTTTATATGCATGTTATGTCATTTAATATACAGATATGTAATGTTTTATATATGAGTGACATTGACTCAGAATCAGGCCTGGTCTAGCCCAACCCCGTATAGACCTGGGCTAGGGCTTATGTTTCAGGCTTGGAACCCCGGGCCTAAGCTCTAGTTGTTATCATAAGTGCAAAGCCCAGCCCATGATCACCCCTACCTGTGCAAGCAGCAGGGAGATATGGAATTCCAAATATAGGATGGGCTATCATTGTTAGTTTCTCTCTTGCAATTAAGGCCTCGTTTGTTTATCAGTATTTTGCAAGGGATAAATTGGTTAATTGGGTAATTGATTTATTTTATTCAACCATCCATATAATAGGTTCTATGGAAATATTATTTTCTAGAGAATATCAATTTTCAGGATAAATAATACTCTTCTAGGCATGGGTAAGTTGTTTATCCACCCACTGAAAAATGTTAAAATCTCCCACCTTCATCTTTACTTGAATAAGTGAAAATGTGACTAAACACTAATATCGCAATTTGCCTAATAACGCTTGACTGGGAATAAGCGCATTACCTATATACCAAAAAAGACAAACGAAACCTAAAATTTCTTGCAAAACTGGATTAATGAACCTGTCCATCATGGTGGACAATGACCTTTGATATATGAAGAGGGTGGATAGACAAGGAGGAAATGCAAAGCATGAGTTAGAAGTTGTGGAAGACTCAAGGTATAGTATTTTACAAAATGGAAACCAACTGGAATCGAGTTCGAGAAAGTCTGATCGACCAAAGGGGAAGGATCATCACACATCATGACATTTGCAAGAGGATAACCAAGCAAGATCTAATATGGATCTAGATGTCAGAAAAAAAAGGCCAGTTGTTACCATTGCAACCTAATTTCGTTGTCAATCGATCAAATGCAAATCTTAATCAGGAAGCAAGCTCTCATGCTAACCCAGATGAAGGAGCAGAAATACATAACTAGCATTCTTCTTCTTCGACAACGGTGGTGGGAAGCAAGCCAAGTAGAGATTTTTTTGATCTGGAGAAAAATCTTCATCATAATAGTGCAGAAGATCCTAGCCATGCAGAACAAGAAGAGGACACGTCTCGGGTTAAATTGCATGCACAAGAGTTGATGCAAGTTGACTCTCATCAAGCAACATCTGAGAGTGTACAAAAGGTAGATAGTTTGTCGAGAGCAAATTTTTAAAATCCAATCGGAGAAGGGTAAAGCAGACCTTACCACTATTGAACTAGATGGTGTTATCATATTAGGAGAACCAACAAGGGGAACAAGGGGATCGACAACAAGCACTTCTTCCCCTTCCAAAATGCTCAAGCTTCAGTAGCCGATTACTTACAGGCAAGACTTAGGAGTTACGTGGAATCCACACATGCAACACCAGATGAGCAACAACATCACTCAACAATAGAGGGGGATCCTAGTAACTCCAAGTCTACATCAACCAGTACCAGAACGCGTTCAACAAGCAATCGGAATTCATTATCCCAACTCACCATTAAGACAAACCAGCTCAGCATCAGGAAGACCTCCTCTACTACCAAGTCCGTTCGTTCATCCAGAAACCCAAATAATCTCGCTCGGCTCAAGTCCACTAACTCTATCAATACATCAACCTCAATCAGACTTATTCTTGATACACCTTCATCAGAACACTAAACGGATAACCATGAAAATAACTAGTTCCTTGAATATCCTTCCAACCCTTATCACCCAATTTTACAACATGATAATGATACCAACACTAAACTCGTTTGATGAAGGGAGGCTTTGGAAGAGGTGGATGCCACCATGTTGCACGATACACCAGTGTATTGTGTTTCAAGGTTCTTCTCAAAATCCACCATAACCATCAATGAAAATATTATGTCGGAATGCATGTGGAGCGGGTAATACAAACTTTCAGGATGCATTGAAAGATTTGTTACGCTTGCATCGCCCAAATATTGTTATAATACTGGAGACTCGTATCTAGAATGTTGATTCTTCTAGGATCATTTCTTGCCTTGGTTATTCGGGAGCCTATATCCTTGACCCCAAAGGTTTTTCCGGGGGTATATGGATATTATGGAATAGTGAGGAGATCAAAATAGATGCTACTTCTGTCTCGAGTAGATGTATACATGCAGTCATTCATATGCATCTGCCAACTAGAATGGGTACTATTAGCAATATATGGACACCCGGAACCTCAAAGAAATCAAGAGTGGTGGATGAAGCTACAATCTATGGGAGCCATGCAGTAGCCATGGGTTATTATGGGTGATTTTAATGCAATACTGATATATATATATATATATATATATATATATATATATATATATATATATATATATATATATCAGTATATATATCAAAGCAAGCTCTAGAAATGTTTTCTAGTATATACTTCTTCATGGGCCGGGTAGCCTGCGCGGCTTAGCCCGTTCTTTATTAGGCTTGGATAAAATTTAAAACTTATGGACTCTGGCTAAGATTTCAAGCACCAGGCGGCTTTACTACTTTTTAAGATTTCAATAGTATTATATATAATAAAAATATATTAATAATATATGATATATATTAGTTTATTAAATTACATCATAGGTAGGACCAACGTTTTCGAACCGTCATTGACCCGAACAGTCAGACCGTTTGGACCAGAAATCGGTCACTCCAACAGTTCCAGCTTTGCCTCGAACTGTTTTGTAGTGCAAAACTATTGAAAGAGTCGAAAAACATCAACCTGGGCAGCGGTTAGCGGTTCAGTATTTTTAAAAATTTGTTTTTATTTTATTTAAAAAAAAAACAAAAAATAAAAAGACAAATATATCCTAAGTTTTTATTACCTTGAATGACTCTCCTCTTAGGGTTTTATTTTGCCAAACCTAGAAGTCCCTTTAGGCCTTCACCGAAGACGACAGTAACGACAAACTGGCACCGCCCTTCCCAAAATCCAAGCAAGCACCCGCCGGTGACCAAAGTTGCAAAGGCAGTCGATGAACAAAGTTTCAACTTTCGAGTCTTCTGACATCTGTGAAGGAACAACTCAATGGCATCTTGAAAGGAACGACTCCAGCGACTATCTTCGTTGCGGCGACCACTGTGGACTCCAACCTCCGGCGACTATCTTTGATGCGGCTGCCAACGACTAGTGTGGTAGGAGTACAACGACGAGCCGATGACTATTTAGTTCAGATTTTAGGTAACTAAGTGATTTTTTTTTGTTTTTCTCTGATCTCTCATTTAGTGATTTGAATGATTTTTCATTAACTCTTTTTTTTTTGCAATACTATAATTTTTCAAGGAACTGAACCACCATTTGCGCTAGTGACCACTCCATTGGAGCCGAGAGCCACTACAAAATCTGAGGTTGAGGCATCCCCTGTTTTTCAGTTTTGATTTGAAGCTTAAACTGGTATATTTCTTTCTTATTTAAAGCTTAAAGCCTTAAAGTTGGATTTTATATAATGCATCATTCATTGTTGGTATGCCTGAATCAGTTAATCTTGTATTTCCAACTCTTTAGCTAGTTTTCTGATATTTGAATGCTCAAGAAGACAAAGTACTTTAGTCTGATTTCATTTGATTTGTTTGATAGTATATATTTCAATTTATGGGTTTAATTTTTGGTTGTTTAGCTGAATTGTGTAATCATATATTCATATATTCCAGTTTAATTGGTTGTTTAGCTTAATTGGTTCTTTAGTTTAATCTTTGGTTGATGGGTGTTTGTGATTCTTTTATTGAATAGAGATGGAAACAAGCACAAATAATGATTAATCTGATTCACAACCAACAACAAAGTCTAACTCCTCAAATGTTAGGGACAAAACTGATCCTACATGGGAACATGTCAACCTTAAAGTGGATCCTATTAATGGAGCAAAGTCAATGACATGCATGTATTGTCAGAAGACTTTTAAAGGAGGAGGCATTAATAGGATAAAACAACATCTTGCACAAAGAAAAGGAGAAATTGCAGTTTGTCGAAAAGTACCATATGATGCTAGGTTTAAAATGGAGCAATTGTTAGATGGAATTATTGAAAAGAAAAAAGCTTATATTCTGAATTTGAATTGCGTGGTACTGAAACAAGTGATGATGTTGATGTTAGGGAAGTGCATCCATCTAGTATAGATGGAGAGAATTTGAGGAGTAGTCAAGGGAAAAGTCAAATATAACCTTAGGAAAGAGGAAAACACCTACAGGGCTAATAACTAACCATTTTGCTCCACGAACTACTCCAGGTGCACAACCATCCATTAAGAGTACATTAGCATCTAAGGCAATAGTTAAACTTGTAGATCGTGTTGTTATGAAATGGATGTGCGATGCTTGCATTCCTTTGAATGCTATTAACTCAAAATATTTGTAATCAATGTTGGATGTAATTGTTAGTGTTGGTTAAGGTTAAATAGTCCTTCATATTATAGTTGCATGACTAATTTGTTGAGAGATTTGGTCAATGATGTTCAATTATCTACTAATAAACTTCGTAGGGAGTGGGGATCATTTGGTTGTACCATAATGGCTGATGGATGGACAGATACATGTAATCGAACTTTGATAAACTTTTTGGCATATTGTCTTGGAGGAATTACATTTATTAAGTTTGTGGATGCCTCTAACATGGCTAAGAGTGCAAATTATTTGTTTTGCTTGTTCAAGGAAGTTATAGATTGGGTTAAGGTTGAAAATGTTGTTCAAGCTGTCACAGACAATGCAACAAATTATGTAGCTAAGGAAGATTATTGGAGGAAGAATTTCCATGGATTTTTTGGTCACCTTGTGCAGCACATTGCTTGAACTTGATGTTGAAAAAAATTGCAAAGATTGATTATATTGAAGATGTGATTCGACGTGCTTCTAAAATAACAAAGTTTGTATGCAATCATACTTATGCCAAGGTTTAAAATTACGATACAATACATTTGATATGGGGTGTATCGTATCATATCTTTGAAAAATAGATATGGGATACGCATGAAAATCAAACATTTCATCTTTTTTCATGCATATCAAACCCATATTGGGGGCGTACTGGGGGTGTATCAGGGCGTATCGAGGGCATATTGGGGGTGTATCGGGGCGTATCAGTAGCGTATCGACGAAAAAGATATAGCCAAAAACTTAAAAAAAAAATTAAAGGGGAAAAGCATGCTTCTTTTCCCCAAAATAAGCCTTCTTTCACCCCAAAATGACTCTAAAACTCTAATCTTCATTCCTAGAGTGCTAGATTTGCAAAAGTTTGCAAGAAATAGGTGTGAATCGTTAATTATTTTAAAGATTTTTCAAATTTTGAAAAAATATGGCAAAAATAGGTAATTTTTTTTTTCAATTTTTTTACAATATCTTGTAATTTCTTTTTTTTATGAATGTTTAAATTTATGTTGATCTACATTTCTTACATTCAAAATCACAATTTTTTTGTGCTATTAGTGTATTTATGGAAATTTCATGAAGATATTTGGGGAAAATATAAATTAACAAAAAATTTGAAAATGTAATTTTTTTCTCTACCTATAAAGACTAAATATGTTTTAGATCTATGGATTTATCTATCATATCCATAGAACAATTGAAATTTCTTCTTTACTTTTTTTTATATTTTTAGAATTAAAAAATAAATAATAATTAATTATATTTTATCATTTGATCACAACAATTGAATATATTATAATTCTATGGATGATCTATCATATCCATAAACCAATTGAAATTTCTTCTTTAATAATTATTTTTTTTATATATTTTTAGAATAAAAAAATAATTAATTAATTATATTTTATCGTTTGATCACAATGATTGAATATATTATAATTCTATGGATGATCTATCATATCCAAAAAGCAATTGAAATTTCTTATTTAATAATTATTTTTTGAATATATTATATAATGTTTATTTATTTTTTATAATTTTTTGGAAATGAATAATAAATAATTATTAATTATATTTTCACATAGAAGTTGTGCCAATGCATGTTTTATGGTTGGACAGGAGAGTTGGGTTTTTCCCATCCCGTAAAACATTAAAACTTAAGAAGTATAATTTATAATTTATAGCTAAGCATAGGTTTTTTAATGAAATTATAATTAAATACAATACATTTCTTCATAAAACCATTAAAATATATTATTTTAATGTATATACACCTCATTGAGGACTTATATTTAGTGTTATTAATATATTTTTGTGATTTATTGAAGTATTTATAGTGTTTCCAAGTGTATTTATATGCATCTTAGTTTTTCTCCGATACACATGCATATCCCGATACGTCTCTTTAAATTACCTTTCCAATACACTTGGCGTTTCCGATACTTTGAACCTTGACTTTTGCATTATCAATGCTAAGGAAGAGACTTGGTTGGATAGAGATAGTGTGCCCTGGAGTCACCCGCTTTGCAACTAGTTTCATTGCATTAGATAGCATTTTAAAGCACATGCATGATCTGCAATATTTGGTGACCAACTGACCAATAAAAATTTCAATGAATCTAGATATGTAAGAGATGCAAAGGGGAAAGAAGTGATAAAGATTGTATTTGATCATGTTTTTTGGAAATTATGCAAAACAATTGTAGGTTTCATATCACCACTTGTTAGTGCATTGAGAATTGTTGATTCAGACAAGAGGCCTGCAATGGGGTATATGTACCATGTCATGTTGAAGGCAAAGAAAGTAATTAAAAAATAGTTCCATAATAGGAGATCTGAATATGACCCAATTTTGCAGATTGTTGAAAAAAGATGAAATAGACAAATGGATCAAAATCTTCATCTTATAGGTTATTATCTCAATCCAGCCTTTCAATATGATATAAATTCAAAAGTTAAAACCCCAACTACCATGTCAATTGTTCTTGATGTCATTGAGAGGCTTATAGATAAAAAAAAATGTGCAAATACATATGAACGAAGGGCTCTCTCTTTTTGAATCTTATCTTGGTGATTTTGGGAGGGACATGGCTTTAAGAGCGGTTAAGAGAATGGCTCCAGGTAATAGTCGTTTTCTTTCTTATGACATGTTTGTTATTTCGTATTTATTATATACTCTGTTATTTCGTTTTATTTGTTTAGTTCTATCATCTATGTAATTTCTAGGTGAATGGTGGATAAGGTTTGGTTGTGGTGGCCCAATTCTTGTAAAAGTTGTTGTGCAGATTCTTAGTCGGACTTGTAGTTCATCTGGTTGTGAACGTAATTAGAGTGTTTTTGAACACATTCACACAAAGAGAAAGAATAGACTGGAGCATCAAAGGCTCAATGATCTTGTATATGTTCACTGTAACCTACGTTTTATGGATGGGTATGCATTTTATGTTTCATAATGCATATTATTTATTATTTATTAGTGTCTAATATATTTTTAATTTCTTATGTCACTTCATCTTACTTTGACATTTATGATAATAACTTGTAGGAAACAAATTCAAAAGTTTGACCCAATTGAAGATGGTCATATTGATATTCTAGAAGATTGAATGGTAAATGAGGACAAGAATCATTCGTTACTTGACAATGCTAAAAAGGATAATATGCTTTGTAGTGATGGTACAACAAATCCAATATTGGAACTTCAAGCAAACAAGCAATTTAGGGATGAAGGTAATTTGGATAATATCATATCATATTCTTCGTTTCATATTTTAGTATTGAATCTTGGACTTTATGATTAATGTGTGTAGAATTCTAATTTTGTCTATTTATTTTTTTAGATGACTGTAATCTTTCAATGAGATGTTGGGGGAAAATCAAAGACATGATCATGTAAATGTATATGAAGGTGAAACACAACCCGAAGATGAGGATGATGTACCACCTGGTTTTAGTTGGCTCCGCCGATGAAGAGTTTATGGATTTGAAATTTGGACTTGTTAATTATATTTTAATTCAGTGACTAGTCTTTGACACTTCTTAGATTTTAATTTATGGACCTTATGTTTTACATTTACTATTTAATTGCAACTCATGAGTTATAGAGACTCGGAAATGTTACTTAATTTGATGTTATTGCATCTTGTTTTATGGTAGTTTAATTTGACACTCTTGCACTCTTACACTCTTACACTTTTATGATAGTTTAACAAAGAATTCAAGCATGAGTTCAAAAACTCAAGTATGAATTCAAGAACTCAATCAAGGAGTCAAGAAGTCAAGAACTCAACCTTGGGCCATCACTTCATGGGAAATTGTTGTCCTAAGGTGAGTCTCTTTTCATATCTAAATTGTATAAGTTGGGTTCAGAATACTATTTTGTCTTATTTTCATATTGTGTATTTATGAACCTCATGCAGAGAATATGAAAAGAAAAGCTTTGAGGAAAAGTAAAACTTCTAGAAAGAAAAATAAGAGGGCAGATTCATGAGGCACTTATTTGAATTTTAGGCCATCAAATGAAGGTACACATTAGACAATACTTCTAAGGTTCTTTTTCATCCCACTAAAACAATTCAGAAAAAATCTACCAAAAAACCGAGTTCACAAAGTTTCTAATTTTAAGACTCCCATCTCTAGTCTTTTTGTGTCCAAAACCACATCCCCCCTTATCTCAACCTACCTCCAGCCGAACCTAAAACCTTGGATCTAACCCCTTACTAGCATCACTTATTTTATCAATTTCCCTCAAATTTGTCATCAATCCAGCTTGGGATCACATCATTCCTACATTACATATGTTCTAGAATTTAAGGTATTGATGTAATATCATAAATAAGTTAATATAAGCTACAATAATGAAAGAAAAAGAAATGAGATTGAAGATTTAGTTCAAGTCTCTAAAAAAGTTTCCAAAGAATGATATCAACTTTGATGTGCCTTTGTATGTGACAACTCCCATTCGATCACTTTGATGTGCCTTAGTTTGATTGTGAAACAAGACTTGACTATCAAAACCAAAACATCCTGGACAAGGCTTTGTTGAATTTGATTGAGTCCGTTTGATCAACCATCTTGCTAGCAAAAACTTAAGTTTTTCTACATCTAGATATAATACAATGCATAGCATTTATCCAAGTAATGAATCTTAGATTGTTTTTTTTTTTCTGGAGGGGATCAATAATAGTGATAGAAATATATTTGATTAATGAAGAGATGAAAGAGTACTGCTAAAAGTTTGATTGCAAGGAAGAAAGCAATTTAAAAACATTAGTTGACAAAACAAGAGATAAAAGTTTAAAAGTTACAACTGAGATTAGTCTAGGTATTGTGACCTTCAGAAAAGATCTGCTCTTCAAACTCTATTTACAAGTGAGTTAGCTAAGGTGTTAACCAATCTAGGGATCCACCTTAAAGATGGTCTTCTAACTCATCCACTTCTAAGTGAATCTTATCCTATGCATTATCTACTCTGTGCATGTGCTAAAGTTCATAGTTGTAACACCCATGCAATGTATGGTAGCTTCGTTTTAATCATCATGCACCCAAGGTGTAACACGCATGTAGTGCAAACATATGTTGTTGTGATAATGTATCGGATGACAAAGATGGTGTAACACACAAAGATGTTGTGATAATGTAGCGGATGACAAAGATGGTGTAACACACAAGGGTACTTTAATTCATTTTAAGAACCAGAGGGTTGGTTGAAGTATTTGTTTTTCTTTTAGAAAACATAATTTTGGTGGTTTTAAAAACATAATTTGCTTTTGAGACAAAAGCATCGTGTCTTCAGGTTCAAAACAAAAACAAGGTTGGATAACGTGTATTAATTTTTTTGACACAACAATTTTGAAAACAAGTGAAAACAAAAAACATTCACAAAACACCCCTTAAATTGGTAGGGCTATCTAGGGCCGCTAAGGGTTGTTTCATAAGTTTTAGACTATGGGGGTGTTTAGGTAATTTACCAAGGCAGGGTGGTTTGATGGTTATTCTATTTACATGCCTAGGATTTCTAGGATTTGAAGGTATAGTTTGGATGGTAGAGATTGGGTCTGAGGGTGTAGTAAGGTCACAAAACAAAAAACATTCACAAAACACCCCTTAAATTGGTAGGGTTATCTAGGGCCGCTAAGGGTTTTTTCTTAAGTTTTAGACTATGGGGGTGTTTAGGTAATTTAACAAGGCAGGATGGCTTGATGGTTATTCTATTTACATGCCTAAGGATTTCTAGGATTTGAAGGTATAGTTTGGATGGTGGAGATTGGGTTTGAGGGTGTAGTAAGGTCTCAAGGGCTTGGGACCAATTAAATGTGCTAGAATGGAATCTTTTGTTTTAAGGGGCAAATGAAGATATTTTTAGATGAAACTTAATGGGGTGGTTTTTGAGGGTCCAACATCTAACGGTGAGATATGATTGGTATAAAAATACTTGGGTCAAGATGATTAGGTGATGAGTGTCTTAGCCAATAAGAGAGCTTGGATTGGACTCTTGATCTAATGTAAATGGGGTATATTTGTGACAACATTTTGTGGAAAAGTGCTTTAAGGTGTATAGAGTTTATTTGTAGTGAATGAATCATGGTTTTCAAAACCAGATCAGACTGGACGGTTGGACCGGAAAAACTGGGAACCGATCACCTGGCTGGTTCTGTTTTACCCCAGAACTGTTTTTTTGACCAAAAAAACGTTGATTTAGTCAACAAATTACTAACCTGGGCGGTTGAACCATTCAAACCATTCGAACCGTCTAACAATTTTTGGCCATTTTTATTTATTTTTTTTAATTTTTTGTTTCTTTTGTCAAAATGGGTTGTCTATTTAATTTGAACGATCGAACCGTTCAACCCAAGAATCGGACTCCTGAACTGCCCGTTGTCCAATTCAGTTTTAAGGGAATTAGATATAGGGGTTTAAATGTTTCAACCAATGGAAGAGCCTATATTGAAATATTGGTCTAATGAAGGATAAGATAGAGTATTGGTTAGATGAAATTTTGCGAGCAAGTGTACCAAGGTATCTAGAGGTTTAGTGGCATGGTTTGATTTGGCTAATCGAGTCTATGATGGGTTGTGAAATCTTTAATTGATGGGTTGTGAAATCTTGGAGTTATATGATTGACATTTGGTGTTAATGGATATTTTATGATTTTAAATCATATAATTTGGCCTGATCTAATAATGGTAAGGGTGTGGATGATGCTTGATTTGGGCCATTGGATGAGAACCAAGCAAGTTTAACGATGAATTTGGTAGATCTTTTGGACATGGATTGGTTTTGGGCTTGATTTTATTGTGGTGAAGAATTTATCTTTTACATATTTTGTTCTAAATCATAAGATGGCACCTTGTAATATTCAATCAAGGTCGTTAAAAGGGAATTTGGTAGATCTGATAGTGGATTAGAGGAGTTCACACTTATGGATAGATCTAATATTCAATTTTGAGATGACTAGGTTGGTTTGATTAGGTGTTTAAGATGTGGATTGGGGTCATCCCACAGATTGGGTTGCCTTTATAAACTTGGAGCTCATTGTCAATGAGCCCTTGGGATCTAACTATCTAAGGGCCATCCTATATATCAATTTTGGCTCCATTTTTCACAAGCCAACATGGCAGGCAACATGAGCCTTTAGCAAGGGCGTGTTTGTCCACTAAGATCCCATAAGCAACCACTACCCCACTATCCAAAAGTTCTTTACATAAGTATTTAGTGAGATCGGATTTGCTCCTCACAGAGTGTGTCTCACACCAACCTCACAGTGCATCTTACGTGTGCATTAAAAACAACAACTCACGTACATGATGTTATCATTAATGAGAATAATATTTCCAATGCACAAATGCCGTGCACTGTGAGGATGGTACGAGGCATGCTCTATGAAGAGCAGATCCAAACTCGTATTTACTTCTGAAGGGCTAGGCCCACAAAAATGATAAATTTGGAAAAAAGCTCCAATTAGGGCTGTTTATAAGAAGACCCAACCCGGCCAAATCGACCAACCTGGATCAACCCAACCCGAATCAACTGGGTTTTCTTCTACATCAGTTGGTTTCGATTTTCATATGTGAAAACCAAAATCGACCCAAACCGAACCGACTTAGTAGTTAGTAATTAGTTCCTAGTTAGTATTTACAACCTACTTAGTTCCTACTTAACTAAGTTGTCTCTATCCTAGTTACAACCTAACTTAATTTCTAGTCTTCTAGTTAGGAATGACATTAATGGCAAGTATTGTAAGACAACTAGATAAGGATTTTTTTTGGAAAAGTTTAAAGAAAAGAATCAAAGGATCCTAGTTTTTATGGTCTTTTACACCAAATAGGCAATCAATTACAATTAGAATTAGGTGTATTTTTTTACTTAGATTAGAAGGTTTCTTGAAATATACAAATTTCAGTCTTCTTTCTCTAATACAGTTTGACTTTCTATTTTCTTGATAACTTCTATTCTAACTTGGTCCGCCCCCCCTACCAATTTCAGTCTTCTTTCTCTAATAGAATTGGGTGTCTTTTTTTACATCAAATTCCAGTTTTTTTTCTCCAATCTACCAATTTATTACCATGGTTGAACTTAGATCCAAAACCGACCCAACCCGACTCAAATCGACTAGGTCGGTTTTACTTAACATAGGGTCGATTTCAGTTTTAATTTCAGGTAACCCGACCAGATCGGATTAATTGAAAAAATCTCAATAAACCGACCCAACCCGACCGTGAACAGCCCTAGCTCCAATCTTGCTTTACGAGTAGAGCCCAGTTGAAGGTAATAGGATCTCTAAAAGCAAATCATCCATTTACCTTGTTTTTGCATTTCATAATCCATCAAATTATTTTGTTATTGAGCCCAATTTGTTTTATCTTTTCAACTTTCATTTATGCCTTTTTTTTCTGAAGATATCCCCCAAGCTTGTTCCAAATACTCAACACAGCATTACAAGAGCTCCTTCATGGATTATTTGGAAAACAAACTCCTAAGCAGAGACAAAGCTGCTTGTCTAGCAATGAGCCATTCGATTGCAAACTCCAGGGGCATAGAAAACTAGTGTACCCATGAGCTAGGGTATGCACAACAAGATTAGCTGAACGAGGGATAAAATGGGAACTCTAGAGACGTACAACTGAGTAATATTTTGTTGACAACCTCAATCGAAATTCAAAAGAAAAGCTAACTATAAATCGTAAACAAACAAGAAACTAACTGTAATCAAAGGAGTCTAAATTTATTGTGATCATTTTGTTGTGGTCTTTGTGGTATACGAAATAGTGGTCAGCCGTGGTATGATCCAAATATGGTTATGCAGCTTATGTCGATCACATTCTCCTTCACACCATTACATCTTTCAGTCATATCTAGAGTGAAGAAATCAGAAC
Source organism: Nelumbo nucifera (assembly GCF_055504915.1). Classification (NCBI taxonomy): domain Eukaryota; kingdom Viridiplantae; phylum Streptophyta; class Magnoliopsida; order Proteales; family Nelumbonaceae; genus Nelumbo; species Nelumbo nucifera. Next base: position 199,567,233 of record NC_142649.1, on the reverse strand, counting down.
ATACCTTAGCCTTGGCGAACAAAGCCGCATTGACTTTGGATGTTGCTCATCAACGTTTAATTTATTGAAACCTTAAATGAAGGTTCAAAATATCGACATAAAATATCGAAATAGAGGGGGTTGTATCGGGGGTGGGGTGCATGGGAATTCTTTTAAGGGTACTCACAACCGAACCAAGGGTATATTTTTGGTTCAAACCAGTACTATCAGTTTATGGAAATTAAAATTAATAACCGTAATTGAACCAAAGCTGATCGGTTAATCGGTTGATCAATTCGGTTAATTGACAGTTCGATTCATCATTCTTTTTGGTTTTTTTTGTTTTTACAATATATATTATAAAAAATATATATATAATAAAAAAACTATATATAATATTATATTTTAAATAATAAATAATATATTATATTATGAATATATATTTTTATATATAATTCATATTTATTAAATTATAATATATAAAAAATAAAAAAAGTATATATATATATATATATATATATATATATATATATACTAGTCGGTTCGATTAACTGCTGATTTTCTATATTGATTAATCGAATCCAAACTATTACCTTTGGTTTTTTGAAAATACCAAACCGACAGATTCAATTAATAAAAATTTCAATTCGGTTTTGATCGGTTTTCGATTGGTTCAGTTTTTCGATTTTTCTTACTCTCCCCTAGATTCTTTATTTCTTTACTATTCTTGGTTGAAATTGGGCCTATAGCGTACCGTTGTATTCTTGCTCCCAAACAAATCCAAGCAGAAAGTGGTTGGAGGGACTGACTGTTAGAGGGTGTATTACATCCACCTGGGGTTGTGACTTGTGAGAAGAAGGTGCAATCAGTGGTCGGGGGTAAATGAAATTCAATATATATATATATATATAAAAACGTGGAGGGTTATCTTCTTCTTCTTGGAGTCATGGGTTGATGGCTTCATGACAATGGGGGTCCAATCATTTGGTTCAATTGTTTCAATTCAACCAATTTTAAAACGGAAAATGTATGATACAAGAAAGATATGATATGGAAAGAGTTTTGACCAATCAAAACCCATTCATGATTTTTGATAAATAAGATTTGATTTGCTATCACATTTATGTTCCAGTTTATTGATCAGTTGTTTTTCCGATATCATATCTTTTCCATATCATAGTCGAACCCTTTTTAAAAATAAAAGACAATAAAATTAAAAAAAGCAAATAGTTTTTTAATTATATTCTTAAGTTTTTTTTCATAAAAAATTAAGCTTAATACAATACATATTCTTTCTTATATATAAATTTAAATATTTATTTAAGGTAGATTTGATCATGTCAAGATTTTTAAAAATTAGGCAACCGAAAATTTGTTCTGATTGTTTAGTTTCAATTTTGGTGGTCCCATCAGTTAATTTTCTTTTTTGATAAGCCATCATTTAATTTAGTTCAGGTCAAGTTTAATAACACTAGTAAAAAATGTTATTCATGAGGCAATTTGGCCATTTTTCATTGTTCTAAGGGTTTGGAGAGCAGCATTTCCGGATAGGCTTTACATTATTTTTTATTCTTTTAGAGCCTGAAAATTCTTTAAATTTCCTTTTTAATATATACATTTTTTTTAATGCTCTTTTAGATAGTATAAGTGTACAACCAAACGTCTCCTTTATTTCTTCTCTGCGGTTAAGTTCCCTTGTTAATCTGTTGTGAACCACCTTTCGACCTGGGGTCATGTCATCTCAGTTCTCCATTCTAGGAAATACCAAATACAAATGTTCTTAGTCAAAACCTATAGTTTATGAATTGCATTATAAAGCAAAATCTTGAATTAGTGACAAAGTGATACGTCGCCATTAAAGTCTTTAATGAAAATTTAAGGGTGGGACGGGGTGTGAGATTTTACAATTTATATAGAGATCAATAAGGTAGGGTATTAAGCTAAATCTAATCTGGATATTGTTGGAAGGCATATGAACTTATGTATTAGGTGTTAAATTTAAAAATATTTTAAATATTATGTGAAAAAATAATTGATAGTTATATATGTTAATCAAATAATTAGAAATTTTGATATTTATTTATATTATTTTATTAATTTATTACTTATATATAATAGAAAATAATAAGAAATTACCCAACTTGCTACCTACCCCACCTCACCCCTCAAACAAGGGTAGGGTCTCGGGGTTCTTCATTTTCATGTATGGAAAGGGTCTCAATTGTGAAAATTGAAGCCATTATAAAGTGAATAGGGCCTAAAATTTACAAAATCCTTCTCCTTGTCATCCCCTATTAAACCATAATTTTTTTTGAGAAATATAGACAGGCCTAGTGCAAATTTCTGATTTCAAAACCCACCTTCTATGTATCAGCCCGTGAATTGTCATTAATTCCAAGCAAACACCTACCCTAACTGTACTTTAAATCTACAAATTCTGACCTTAGGCTGAATCGTCATTCTCCCTTTTTTCTGAACTACTTGTCCGGCCGGGCCTGGGCCTGAGCCTGGGTCTCATCGTAAAACCTAAGTCCATTTCTTGATAGTTGGCTCGATAGTACGAGTATAACCGCAGAGGATTCGAACGAGCCATTTAAAAGCCGCTGACTTATTTTCGCGAGCCCTACGCCCTAGCCCCTTTTTAACTTCAGTCATCCAATTCACGCTGAAATTCTCACTTTGGACGAAGAGGGTTTTCTCGCTGAAATCACTTGATATCAACTCATCTTCCCCGCGTACCAAATCCCTCAATCCTCTTCAGTAACCATGGATTCTTTGCAACCGAATCCTCCTCGTCCATCTTTCCAAACCCTAGCTTCCCAACCTCCGCACTTTACCTCGGAGAATCCATACTTTTCTTCAGAAACCCTAGCTTCTTACGATCAAAGTCAAGTCCCGCATCCCCCTCCAGAAACCCTTGCTGCTTATGATCAAAATCCCCCGCCCCCTCCAGAAACCCTATCTTCGTTCGATCAGAATCCACCACCACCGCCGGATTCATTTTCATACGATCAAATTCCGGTGCCGCCTTCAGAAGCTCAACATTCGAATGACCAAAATCATGGGTTTTCTTCCGAAACAATCGCTTCAAATTATCCTTCGGTGGAGAATACCGAAACCGGGGATCGTGATGCGCCAGAAAGGACACCGGCTAATGACAACGATCAAGAAACGAGTGCTCAGATCCCAAAACCAGAGATCCAGAAACCGCTATGGTCTGATAATGGTGTCAACAACACCCATAGCGGCACCGACAAGGACTATTCTGGTGGGGAAGAGGAGACAACTAGTAGACGGAGGCGCCGCAGTAGGTGGGATCCCCCGTCGGAATCTGACAACCAGAAAGGTGATGCTGGTACTGGCACCCGGAAGAGAAAATCCCGATGGTCCGAAGAAGAACCAAAACCTTTCCAACTGCCTGACTTCATGAAAGATTTAACAGGAGGTATTGAACTTGATCCCGAAATTCAAGCTCTTAATATTAGGCTTCTTGAGATAAATCGGATGCTACAATCGGGTCTACCTTTGGATGACCGCCCTGAAGGCGCTCGTTCGCCTTCCCCTGAGCCCATATATGATAACATGGGGATTCGTATAAATACTCGAGAATATCGTGCCCGTGAAAGACTGACTCGGGAAAGACAGGAAATTATCTCACAAATGATCAAAAGGAACCCTGCCTTTAAACCGCCAGCGGACTACCGGCCTCCTAAGCTTCAGAAGAAGCTTTACATACCCATGAAAGAATACCCAGGTTACAATTTTATAGGGCTTATAATTGGGCCAAGAGGAAACACACAGAAAAGAATGGAGAAGGAAACAGGTGCAAAAATTGTAATTCGGGGTAAGGGATCTGTTAAAGAGGGTAGGTTGCAACAGAAGCGTGATTTGAAACCCGATCCTTCAGAAAATGAGGATTTACATGTTTTGGTAGAAGCCGATACACAAGAAGCACTTGATGCTGCTGCAAGTATGGTGGAGAAGCTCTTACAGCCAGTTGACGAAGGACTGAATGAGCACAAACGGCAACAACTTAGGGAACTCGCCGCTTTGAATGGAACAATTAGAGATGATGAATACTGTAGGTTGTGTGGTGAGCCTGGTCACCGTCAATATGCTTGCCCTGCTCGTACTTCAACTTTTAAGAGTGACGTTCTCTGTAAAATATGTGGTGATGGAGGCCACCCCACTATTGATTGCCCAATGAAAGGTACAGCAGGGAAGAAAATGGATGACGAGTATCAGAATTTCTTGGCTGAATTAGGAGGGACTGCTCCTGATTCTCTTACCAAGCCAAACTCGTCAGTGCCACTTCTTGGTTCCAGCACTTCGGGAAGCAATCCTCCTTGGGCCAGTGGTAACAATTCTGGTGGTGTTGGGAATACGTCACATCCAGGTTTGGGATTGAATGGGGCTAAGGCTGTAAAGGAATATGATGATACAAATTTGTACATAGGGTACTTGCCACCCACTCTTGATGATGATGGTCTGATTCGACTGTTTTCACCTTTTGGTGATATTGTAATGGCTAAGGTAATAAAGGATCGGGTTACTGGTTTGAGCAAAGGTTATGGCTTTGTGAAGTACTCTGATGTTACTCAGGCTAATCAAGCTATAGCTAGCATGAATGGCTACCGTCTAGAGGGGAGAGTAATAGCTGTAAGAGTTGCAGGTAAACCACCTCAGCCTGCGGTGCCTCCAGGGCCTCCTGCTTCTACAATGCCCACTTACCCTGGCTCAGACCAGGCTACTGGTGGATATCCTTCTCAGCAATTTACACCAGGTGGGCCTCTTGGTAATACTCCACCTGGGGGTTACATGAGTGCTCCAGTTCCATGGGGACCGCCTGTTCTCCCTCCCTATGCTCCTTATGCTCCACCCCCTCCTGGTTCAAGTATGTTCACTCCTATCCAAGGTCAACCAATGCCTCATTATGGTGTACAATATCCCCCATCAGTACAGACAGTCCCTCCGGGTGCCCCTTCTCAAAGCATGCCATCTAGTGAGGGACAACAAAGTTTTCCCCCTGGTGTGCAGTCTCAAAACAATACATCTGCACAACCTGCATCCAATAACATGTATGGGAATTCGTTAGCTGGAGTTCCACCAAATGTTCAACCTCCATATCCACCATCTTCGTTGAGTTACTCATCCTATTATACTGCGGTCCCTCCTCCTGCATCTCATTCAACAGTGGACCAGAGTGTGGGAAGTGTCCCTTGGGCCCTCAATCCAGTGCCTCCTCCACCTGTTTCATCTGCAGAACAGACAACATATGGCACAGACTCAGAATATGAAAAATTCATGGCAGAGATGAAATAAAGTGGCAGTTTCACATTCTGTTCCAGGTCGCAAAGGTAAGGGCAAACACCACAATACTTTTCTTGTTTTATTTCTATCTTAATGTTGTTTTATCTGTTTGAAATGATGTTTTTCTAGTTAACGCACCATATATTCTAGTATTTGCTAGAAATGTTTTTAAGGTATTATCATGCTTAGTCTTGGAGAAGATGGAGCAAGATAACAAATTGGCTGTTGTGCTGTATTTTATTATGGCTTTTGAACTCTTTGCTTTATTTATTAAGCAGAAATCTCTTTCAGCTAAAGAGTAAGGCTACGGGAGATGAGCATAATGCTGCCTGGAATATTATTCACCCAAATATTTCGAAAATTTCCACCTTTATTTTGGTCTTGTAATGATATTTCATTTGTTAACCTTTGTGGTCGTGATTGTACTTTGTTGGCAGGCTTGAGGTTTCTTGGAGCTCTTCTCAACCTGATTTCTTACCTGTTGCTCTGACTTCAACTTGTTGGAAGTTTGGGACTCACATCTTTAACCTTGCTGTACTGTTATGACAATTGCAGAGATTTCTGGGCCGAATGTTCACTTCATTTGATGTCATATAGGAGAAGCTGTGGCTGGATGTTTTCAGTAGCATGAGGGGACTGCCATTAAATATGCTAATGTTTTTTTCTTAGTTTTATCTGAACTTTCATAATGATCTATACTAACGGTTTTGTTTTGTTATATTTCATTTGAGATAACTTTGTTCATCATTTTCGTGTTGGTTAAATACTTCAATGGTTTGTTTTAATGAATGCTTTAATTGGTAACACTTGTTTCCGATGTGAGGATTTTAGTTACCATTGGTTACAATGCTACTTGAAGCTGCCTGATGCATGGCCCCTTCATCTCCAGAGCAGGTGATCCATTTCTTAATATACTGCATCCATGTATTGGGTATGTGCCAGATAATTTGCATATTGTTATGATGTTTTACATATGCCTTATTTTTCTGCTTATTTTTGCTATATTAGCCTGATGCGCCTTTCTAGTTCTTACGTGACAGGTCAGGGGTTGTCCATATTGGTATCTGTGGATCTCTTTCAGCGTCAATGTTTGGAGTTACATTTATGTATGCAATTCACATTCCCTGTTTTTCTTTCCTTGGAGGGGTTGCTATCTGTCAAGAATGTACCGATAAACCATGACCAGATCATTAGATACCCTTCCTAGATACTATTACATACCCTTCCTATGTGCTATCTAGCACCTAGATAAGTTGAGGTAGCTTTTCCAATCCATAGGGAGAAGGAGAAAGAGTGAAAAAAGTTAACACAGCCTTCTTCCTTTCCCCCTTAACTCTTCACTTCTCATCCATCGATTTCTCCTTCTTAAGGACCCTTGTGGGATGTATTTTCTGGGGAAATTTTCTTCTAAGACAAAGGTAAGGAACATTGAGAGTGAAACTTATATGGGCCAATATTGTTATTCAACTCAGGGAATTAATTCTCTTGCTATTTTCCTTGTTGCTGACTTGCTCTAAGTGAAAGGGCATTAAGTTTCAGATGTTGCTCAGTTGGTTCAGTCATCAGTACATATATTTTTATTAACATTCATTGTTCTTCAAAATTTAATATAATTTGACTTATCAAAATATGTGGCAAGAATTATTGGGGGCTCTAGGATTGCATTTTTTTATTCATTGCCTAGTATAGTTGGATATCTCAACTTTCAGCGTCTCAGTTATTCTCTTTTAACTTGTATATGAAGTATGCTAACTTTACCACTGAGCTGTTCCAATGCCTTCTTAGAGTTTGTCTCACTTGGCCACTGTAGCATGATAATTTATTCTGAAGGATTAATTGACAAACTTGGTGAGTTTTTTTTGTCACCTGTTACATATTTGGTATTAATATAATCACATGATTTGTGTTTTTTCATGCTATTGCCTTTTCCAAATAGCAGGGTTTTATTTTGTCATTAGTAAAGCCTTTTTGATCATTGTTACTAACAAAAATGGATTATTGGTCTTTAATGCTTTTGTTTCCAACTTTTTCCCATTTAGCAGCTTTGCGTCGATGGATATGTCTTGTGGTATGTATGTAGAATTCTCATAGAATTCTGGCCTTCAAATTAAAAATTGCTGAGATTTGAAGAACAATAGTAGCCAGCAGTCCGGGGTATGTGTATTTCCGCTAGGCCACCTTGGCTGTCAGTACCTAGTAATTGGCAGGGAATATAACAAAAATACTAAAATAAAGAGTGCTTTTTTGTGCAATGACAGCTCTCCTTGCTTAGTTTTAAGCTTGGGATCTGGCTATCTTATATTGTGTGTATGCATTTATATCCTTTTGTGTGCACAATTTTGTTTTTGACTTTATAAGAATTAGTTTTTCCCCCTACAAAGGAGAGATTGAAAAGCAGCATGTAGAACAAGGGAGAGTGGAAGGAGGCAAAGAAAATAGTAGGGAAAGCTTGGAATGAAAGAGGAGATAAAAAGTGTGGCATAGAGTTCCACCTTTCCTTGGGTGTGAATTACTATTTAGTATGGTGTCTACGGTGGAGTTGAGAACAATTGGATAATCCTTAGGAGTCAGTATTGCACTTTTCAAGGGAATTCTTGAGAATAGTGCCATATAATCCAGCCATGTTTCAATAGCCTGCATATAGAAAGAACTAAGGGTAATATATTTTTTCCATCTCTCAGGTTCTTTCAAATATAGAAAATCAAAGAACTTATCTCCAAGATAATCTTGAACTTGCAAATTATTGTACTTTAGTAGAACCTTGCAAATAAACTGGAGGTAACTAAATCCTAATTTTCTTTTTGGTAGAGGAGTTGAAATTTTAAAAAATTAGAAACTAGACAGTATTAAAAGAAATACTAATGAAGACTAAGAAACTCTTGGGCTCTAGCATGTTGGAGCCATGGGTTTATTTATCTATATGAGTAGACAATTGGAGACCTCTTGGCATCCACTTATAGGTTCTCTGTTTTTTTTTTTTTTTTTGGCATTATAGGCACTTAATCTTTTGTTTTTTTAATTAGCTTTTTGGCCTACATCAACTTTTAAGACATTAATAGAACCCAGGGCACATTTTTGGGTAGTTGAATTTATTGTCTTCAATGCTGCATCCAAACCACTGCTAGCAAATTGCCAAATTATTCACAAATAGTCTAGCTGGTAAAAATATAGGAATTTGGTTTTACTATATATTTAATCATATGCTTGGATATATTAATATTTACATATGTACATAAAATTTTTATATAATAGAATCAATTACATATAAAAGGCCTAATTTTCATCTCAAATTTAAAAAACAAACAGCGTTATACTTGACACTTGTTTTATCCTTTTGAGTAAAAAAGTGATAGCTTTCGTGTGGCCTACACGCTTCCCCCCGTTCAGGCAGTACATTGAACATCTTTGAATTTACCTTGAAGAGAACCAAGGCTTTTTTATTGTTTGGTCCCCATGTCAATTCTCATCCAGTCACCTCTGTCATCCAGCCTTACCAGATTAGTCCTCTGAATGCCCTCTCCCCCTAGATTGTGGCACATCATTCAAACGCCTGCCGACGGCAGATTAAATGAAAGAAGAATACATATTGGACTTCTACGAGCTCTTTTAACCAATCTTTTATTCATGATAATGAATAAAACAAGATCTTTTTGCTTGCTGAATTTTTGCTGCATGTCATTGCCATCAATGTTCCCAGCCAGCATCTAAAATTTAATTTCAGAAGTTGTATTCCCTTATTAATGGTGTTGCTTGGAGCTTATATGTCTCATCACTTTCTTTGGTTGGTCTAGTTTTGGCTGTTGGGAGTACTAAATCCCTTTTGACTGCCTTTGCATTAAAGCCGCCTCCAAAAATGATTCACCAGATAGCTTCTTTAGTGAATACTGCATTTGCAGCTAGTGCTCACTGCTTTGATATTTTAGCAACAAAAGTTGTCTCAGATTCCTCCGATCCAGTAGTTGTTTTTTCCCAGTTCTTCGGGGAAGCTTTTAGAGGTGCAAAGTGTTTGTTTGAGTTTTGTACTCTCATTCAGACCTTTAGAAGTGAGTTAAGTTGCAGCTTGGGTTGAGTTCAAGTGACTTATCCACCCTTAGACTGAGTTGGACGTGTGAGTCCACTCTGATTTTAACCATGAAGAGGTCAACTTTATAAATGAAATTTGAAATCTTTTGGCCCCTTCCGTGGCACATTTTAGGTGGATGAATCCCTGTTAGATTCTATTATCTTCAACTAAAATTGCTGAATAGAAGAAGAGGTTTGGTTGTTTTTACAATAGCCACTCAAGAGGTTTGGTTGTTTCTTGTTGGACATTTATGATTTCTGGACTTTGCTTCAGAGACTAGAAACCAGGCTGGAGGCTTAAACATGAGTTTGCAAGGCGCATACTATGGAGAGTAGAGTACTTAACTACAGCCCTCTGAGGGATCTTGAACTATTGATTTTTTTCTGAGAAATTTAGACTTTGGAGCTTTGCTTGAGAGAGTATCTTCGTGGCAGTAGGTCTTACCTGTTCATTGTTCCACAAGGAAATTATTGTAACATCAATAGCAGAAATTAATGACTTTTGTAGGAAACTTCCATGGCAGAAAGTAGAATGAAATTTGTAGGGACAACTGTTGGCGAGAAGTTTGATAGCCCTATAATCTAAATGTAATTCTTATCAGTCTTGCCATGTCATTTTGGTGAAAAGATGGCTTAAAATGTACATGCCATGGTCTATTGAGTAACATCCAAATCCTATTTCTCATTTCTTTTATTTTTGACAAGTGAAATTTAAACATTTAGATCACCAATTGGACGGTGGAGAGAGTTGGGGGATGAGGGGGGAAAAGGGAGGGGTAGTTGGGCTAAATATACATTGGACAAGCAGCTCTCCTTCATATCGGGAGGTTTGAACATCCCTTTACGTGGTCGAGCTGGGCAGATTATTAATATCTTGAAAAATCAAAATATGTGAGTTTCTGTTTTTCTCTTGTTTTATTTCAAAATATACACATCTTTGTTTAAGGCTTGGGAGGTTTGTTCTATAATTAATGTGAACGGTCCCATGTCTATTTCTCCTGCAAAGATACAAAACAATACTGCTGGCGCCGAATGATGATGCCGTAGTTATTATGGCTTTATTATATTTATTTAGGCTCAATTTGGAATGAGAACAAATACAAATATTAGAGCGCGAGTGCAAAGTATGTATTTTCTATTATTTTGTATGTATTTGTATTGTATATATTTGTATTTGTAATCTTTCTAAACTGAGCCTTGGAAATACAGGCATGTCAAGGTCCAAAGTTCTAGAATCTAAGGTTTTATTACGAGTCAAAGTTGAGTTTGGCTTTAGTCAGGGCAAAGCCTGTTCTAACATCCTTTACTGTCTCACATTGAGAATATCCTCCTACTTGTGTGTTTTATTTCATGGGGAGATATTCCCAATGCAAAGTTGGAAAAGACTGTTGGAAAGGTGTAGGCACAGGTTTGCCCTAATGGATTCCGAAGTTTGGGGCAATGTTAAGAAAACATATTGATGCCATGTTTGACAAGTGTTATTAAATTCTCCGGTCATTTGAAAATTTCGAGTTATACGCTATCTACCGTTCACCATTCAAAACAATAAAAAAAAAAATCAAGTGTTTCATGCTTTAAAACTCAAAATTAAAGCAAACTTGTCTCGGTAGGGAACGCTATGTCTAGCATTGCTCAAGACTGGACCCAGAGTTGTAATCATGCCTGGGGTGCAGGTTGGGTGCTGAGGCCAAGCCCAGGTAGGCCTTGATGTAAAAACCTTACCTAGGACATGATTATCATCATTAAATTTTCAAAAACACAAATTAGAATTGTATATTTCACACCAAAACAAATGAAATATTTCTCAACTCCTTGAGAAATTCTCCCTCGCTTGGAATTGTAATTATTGTTACATTTTTATTCATTGCAACAACTGCATGTATAAGCTCATCATCGGATTTTGTCTTATTGCCATGGACTTTGTATTTGTTGAAGAGGTTGCCTTGCGTTATGTATTGGATTCTAATTGGGTTCCCTCGTTGATGAACACTAGTATCTTCGACCTCTATTTCATTTTCCAACTCAATATTAACATCTTCAGTTGTAGCTTGGTTAATTCCCAATACCACTTGCATTTCATTATATATCTCTATGACACGATCATTTACATTAGTTGTAAGTGAATTAACCTACATTGTACAATTCATGATTAATACATGTTTCATTAATAAAACTAACATGTTAAAAAAAAAAACTAAATAAAGAGCATGTGCAATAATAAAAACAATAGTTTAACATCAATGATGTTCTAGTAATTAAGACGCATCATCAAATAAGACCTTGGCACATTTTCCTTGAGTCATGAAATGTGTAGGGTTCAATTTGATCCCTAAATGATGACTACCTTGCAAATTCATTCTTTTGGAGTCTTTGTATTAGAGATTGTGATAGAGGGTCAGTATTTACATCTTTAATCTCATATACTATAATATGTCTATCTACTTTGTCAAATTCCTTCTTGAGTAACTTGGTTACTCCTGTTATGTAATTATGAAAAACACAACATGGCACAACAATCTTAACTTGTGTATAAAAGTTGAAGTATTAGATGACATCAACAATGGTCCATCGCTTTTTTAAAACACTAAAAGCACATTCCATTGCATTTCTCAATGATGAATGCTAATTGTTGAATATCTCTCTTGGAGATTCCGACAACCGACCTTATACCTCATTGAAGTGGTATCTTATGCCTTGATAACAAGATAGGAATCCTAACATGTTTCTATAGCATCTTATGCCTCTAGTTTACTTGGAGGCACATTAAGTTTTCGATTCCCCGGCATTAGCATCAATCTAATCTTGATGGTGCAGCCATGTGTTTCTGGTGGGCTTTTTCTTTTTGCTTCAACATTTTTCGTTGACTATATAATATTTTGGAAACCTTTATCTCATCAACATTTTTCTTTGACTAGACTAATGGTAGCCATGCACACAAAAGTGCACTTGGACCTATCCCTTTTCTCTGTTGCCAAATATAAACCACAATTGTGTAGTCTAGATCAAGTAGGGATGCACACACAAGGTGATCTACCACAATTGTGTAGTATAGAATCTAGATCAAGAAGAGATGCATACACAAGGTGAGCACTCAACAATTTTTTTGACACCTGTCCCTTAAATAACACCAACCAACCCTTGAAAAGATTAAAGTTAATTTTTTGACCACCACTGCAAATAAGCTTTAGAAGTGGTGCTTCTTAATAGTTCTAAGCCATGTCTGAAGATTACTTAGTCTATGTTAATTTAAGAAAGAAGAGTAAACATGTAAGGATATAAACTAGAGAAAATTCCAGATTAGTACCTTGTACTTTAGGTCTAGTGCCATTTTGGTCCTTGAACTTTAAACCATGACAATTTAGTACCCGTACTTTACCTGAACTTTCAAAACGTGCCAATCTAGTACTTGCCATTAACCAATCTGTTAACCATCCATTAAGTGTCATTTGAAAATACATAAATACCCTTCAAGTATCATCTAATTCTCTTTATCAACCATCCAAACGTTGACAAAAAAAAATGAACAGTCCTAAATCCTTGCCTCTTCTATTCAAGATACTTGGGGTCACCAGAATGCCCATTGAGTCGTAACCCCAATTTTCTTGAATAGAAGAGCCAAGGATTTGAGATTGTTCATTTTTTATCAACATGTGGATGGTTGATAAAGAAAATTAGATGACGCTCAAACGGCATTTGTGTCTTTTCAAGTGTCACTTAATGACTAGTTAACGGATTGGTTAATGATAGGTACTGGATTGACACATTTTCAAAGTTCGAGTACTGAATTGTCGCGTTTTAAAGTTCAGGGACCAAAGTGGCACTAGGCCCAAAGTACAGAATACTAATTAGGAATTTTCCTATAAACTACTAAAATTTTAATGCAAAGATCGAAGAACAAGACATATTTGCTATGTTTCTGCTTTCAACTTTCTCTAACAAAATTTATTGAGGAGGTTATAGAATACGTGAGCAATAGAGAAGTGTCCCCTTCGATCTTCTCCCCACCACATCTTATCCTCACTGATTGATAAAGGAATTGGGATTCCTTCAATTTCTTGAGGCATGATTTAGTTGTTGAGGCATGATTTATTTATTGAGGAGGTTATAGAATACCTGAGCAATAGAGAAGTGTCCCCTTCGATCTTCTCCCCACCACATCTTATCCTCACTGATTGATAAAGGAATTGGGATTCCTTCAATTTCTTGAGGCATGATTTAGTTGTTGAGGCAAGTATAGATATTCTCTTAAAATCTTAGCTTTTTACAAGGCGTTCAGAAAACCAAATTGTTCTTCTGTATTTTTAATAATTAATTTCATAGAAACAAGTTGCTGAGAAAAAAGTTGAGGAACTTATGCCTTTCTTCTATTTTTATTTTTAGTTATTTATGTATTTTTTTCCTTTAGTTAAAAGGGGTTTGAGTGGTCCTTTTACCTAGATCTGTTGAAACCACTCATAGAAACCTCTTATCTGAGGCCCATTACGTGTTTCCATTGATGTGTATGGCTATATGCTAATTTTAGCAGGTAAGCTTTCTGATAGGGAATCTCTTATGTGAAGCCTATTACGTGTTTCCATTGCTTAGTCTGTATAATAAAAAAATCATGTTATTCGTGCTTGAGACAAAAGCAGGTAACCACGAGCACTAGAAGAAAAATGGTTTCAGAAATCTCTGCAACTGACACAAATTTAAGAAACGCCGAAAAGATTGGTAATGCCATGCCAAACATTATCAAATGGCTCCTTAGATGCTTTGGACATTAGATGATGAGAAACCAAAGAATGTTCCAAACTAGAATTATGCTATGCAATTGAAGGGTATAGGCCAAGGGAGACGTCAATTGGACTATGTAGATGGAAAAACAACTGGAAGCTGCAGGACAAACATTCTCCTAGATCTCTCTCACCTTCCATTCTGCAAAGTCTAATATTGGTTTAAGGATCAGAATGAAAATCTCAATGAACTATAATCATGCGTTCAATAGTCAATAAAATCCTCATGGTTTGGTAGATTGCTCTATGTACTATCAAGCATCTAAAACCAAACAAAACAGCCACACTGTATAGAAGTGAAGAAATAACGGTTAAGTCGTTTCATATTCAATTTGGTAGATGAGGCCAGGGTGATAGAAACTTATGGGGGCAACTAAATATCAAAAGCATGTGAAAATATTTTGGAAAAAAGAATGAAAAATAATTAAAATGGGCAAATTTTGGGTTTTGCTGTAAACTTGGAATCAATTTTAGTCCTTTACATATGTTAATTAATCTCTTTTGATGAAGAACCTGTAAACCATTGATGGCTGTAATGGGTGCTTGCAAAATTATAGCAAAGATAGAAGAGAGAGAGAGAAAGCCTGAAAATCATTCAACAAGGACCTAGTATCCCTTTATACCGTAAGGAATCACCCATTATAAGAATAATGTGAATCCTCATCCTTGGCTTATAGTATCCCTTTTACAACTAAGTTCTATAGAATCCTTCATCCTTGGCTCCAAATGACTCAAGACCTTGTTTGAGAACAGAAGTACATAACAAGAGAAAAGTGTGGATGATCAGAACAATTTGTTGTTAATAAATGATTCTATTGATTGACAAGGTTCTATTGGATGAAACAGTCAAACAGTGAAACTAAATTTTTTGGCCAATGTTAGCATAAATTTCTTGCAAATTCTGTTTCAAATATGGAGAGAGATTGGAAGAACTCTTTGTAATCAGCATTTTCTACGTGTCCAAAAGCCCTCCCAGTCCCAGGACCAAGCAAATCCCAATCTGAGATATTTTTATTCAATCCCTTCCTACCTACCTAGCATATCTACCTAGTTGTTTGCTGACTTGGGAATCTGTTTAAGTAGTTCCTAACGGATACCAGCAACTTAATTTCCCTTATTATGTGTCTTAGATTCCATGGACTTTATTCCTCTGAAAGAGGTGTAAATGGGGCCATGCTGCTCGCGGGCCGGCACGGCCTGGCCCAGCATTGCCCATGGCACAGCTTATATATATTATATATATATTTATATAATATTATATAAATTATAATTATATAATAATATATTAATAAAATAAATATTTTTTAATTTTATTATAATAATTTATTTAATTATTACATATATAAACAATTTTATACACAAAATTTATATAAAATTAAAATTTTAAGTTTTTTGTCAATTTTTTTAAATAAATAGGTTTGGCCCAATGCACAACATGACCTGGCTCAAGGCTCGGCCCATGGGCCAGCCCGGCCCGTGGCACAGCACGGGCCTGGGTCATGGGCCGTGCTGGGCAGACCCCCAAATTTTTCATTGGGGAGGGTGGCATGGCCCATGACAGCCCGTGGGCTAGCACGGCATGGCCCACACTTTGTGTGGGCTTCCCACGTGCTAGGCCGGCTATTTTGTTGTTTTTTTAAGTATTTTTAACCTATTTTCATTGATTCAGTTCTTGATTATTAAGGTAGTAAATGGTTTCCTTTCTTTATTCCCACCATATGGTGGGTTAATTTTTCATTTCCGTTACCTTAAAGCCCACAACATTGGATGGCAATATATTTGTAAGCGTAAGTGATATTTTTAGTGGTTGAAGGAGTTGATGTTGGATTCATCATATAAAAGTTGCTTCTTGCAAATGTAACGAGAATGCAAATAAGATTCTGATGAAGGTAACTGATAAAAATTATTAATTTTATTAATGAACCATAATAAATAAGAATAATAGGAATTTATTAATTCTTGTTACCTTTGCAAGAATTTTATTTTGACATATCTTTATATTAATGAACCATAACAAATGTGATGAATAAAAATAATTTTCATAGATGTAGAAATATAAAAAATTTCAAAGAATTTTGGAAATATATTATATACTATCATCATCACAAAATTTGTCACGTGCAAAGCACGTACACGAATACTAATTCAACTTAAATGCTTTGAAGATGTGCTACAAGAACTTTTGATGGCAATTTATAATTTAAGGAAAAATAATAAAAAATTAAAAGAAAAACCCTTCATAAAATAAACTATTGATGGAATGCACAAAGGACTTCTTAGTGTTGTTTGCCCTGAAGGCATGCTTTTGAGACAATGAGAATTAGGAATGGAAACGGGTAAGGTACCCATGCAAATTGCCCTACTCATTCCCAAACCCGCCTATGTATCCCTAATTCCAAACCTGTCCCAAACCCATATAACTTTCCCTCTCAATTTCCCAAACCCGTCCCACCCGTTAAACACCTTGACCAAACATTTTCTACTAAAAAAATTTTTCTTAATGCTTATAGTGTCACTTGAACCCGAATCAATTGATGATAGCACCAAATCTCTTAGCACTACTTTAAGCCACTATGCCATCTCACCTTTTGTTTTATTTAATGAAATAAACTAGATTTTATTAACTTTTGTGTTCATCAAAACAATAAATACATATATATGATTAACAATTCCAACTAAAAATTAAAAGAAATGATATTTAAAAGTAGCATTTTATAATTAAATGAAATAAGCAATCTATCAAATTCAAATTTACATAATTACATCAAATGATGATTTTAATCCCAAGAAATTTGTACAAATAAAATATTAATAATAGAATAATTATCTTAGTACTTAAAATTTATAAATTTGTGCATGATATATAATATAATAAGTTCATATTTATGTATCCCGGGTATCTAGTATCAGATACCCTAAAGTCAAAACCCAAACCTGTCCCAAACCTATAGGGTTTTAATCTAAAATCCCAAACCTGTCTCAAACCCTATAGGGTTTTGATAAACGGGTCGATGGGTCGGATATCTGGAGATTCCCGTGAAATTGCCATCCCTAATGAGAATAAGGTTTGATGAAACTACAAAAATTAAACAATCTAAAGCAAATAACTGGATGAGAAAATGGTTAAACAGAAATGAAGATGTACAAAATCAACAACGAAAGATTAAATTCAGAAATAGTTGAATGAAAAGCATCCAAAGAAGGCATATTGAAATCAAAAAAAAAAAACAACAATAAGATACTAGAGGTTGAAATAATAGAGTTACTACTTCTCTCAGTTTTCAGAGATCGGAGGTTGAAATCGCTACAGTTACTTTTCTCTCACAGTTCAGAACCCTTCTTTCTCTGGGTTTCTCTCTTCCTAGAGTTAGGAAAGGCACCTGAGAATGGACGCAACACCCAAAGCTGTGCTTGACCGACCGAGAAAGATAACAAATTTTACTTAGTAAAATTCCCTTTTATTTTGGATGCAAACCCTGGTCTATGCACATTTTTGCATCGAAAATTGGTATATTTTTAAGCCCCTACCAAGCAAGTGGATGAAATATGAAACTAAGGCTGAATTTGGAAAGAATATAAACGCAAATATATGGAGTGTAAAACCTTATATTTTGTGTTATATTTATGCTGTACATATTTACATTTGTACTGCTTCCAAATTCAGCCTAAAGTGCAAATTTGCAATGCATTAGCATTTGCACTTCAACCAAACGCATCCTTAAAAGTAAAATCTTTACCACGAAATCCAAAATAAATCTAGTCGATATAATTTATTTAATGATTGGGGCCTTGGGGGCAAGGCTTTGTGTAACCCAATCATGTATGAACACGCATGGGACACACACCTGGTGTCTTCATACCACAAAAAAGAAGTTTGGAATTTTGGAAATTAGGTTTAGCTACGATGCCAAAAAAATATGTAAGCAATCAGGCTTTTTTTCGGAACCAATGTGTTTTTCAATACCACATTAATATATTATTACTGGTAACATTAAAAAAAAAAAAAAAAAAAAAATTGAGAAAACACCAAAAGAGACATTTTCTCAAATTTCAAAAACATCAATCATGGCTGAAAAAACGGATTTAAGAAGTGGCGCTGTTGTTAAAAGAAAAAAATGGCAATGATTCCAAGCAACCAATTAGCTCTTCCGATATCACATCTTTCCTGCAGCATGGATTTTTCAAAATTAAAATTCTGATCTATCTTAAGGTTGTCGCTCGTGTTTACAGCAGATCCGAAGCAGTTTTAAGTTTTAACTGGTGAGCCATCATCCTGATCTGACTGATTATAATATTGGTCTGACAAAGAAACGAAATTTTCAAAACTCCCTTTTGGGTTGCAGTTAGAATCAGAATCAGAATTGAAACGATCTATTTAATTTAAATAGGAATGAGAATTAAAATTGGAATAAAAAGAAATGGGATCTTATTGGTAAGAGAGGGCATTCTATCAAAAATGAAAATGAAATTCTAATTCCACAAATCGGAGTAGCTCATTCCAAATCCAATTCCGATTGCAGGCCCTATTAATTCCTGCGAGTCAAACATAACCAAAATCTTCATTAGGCTGTGGGCCGGCATACCTGTACACCGGGCCCATCCATATGGAAGTATGGAACCAACCACCCTTGGGATGTTATGATGGTAATATCATATCAGAATTCAGAAGTGGTCCATCTGTGCCATTTATTATTATTTTAACGACAAAAGTACAAAACTAACCCTGAACGACCAATCAACCACTTGGCCTTGGTTGGTTGAACAGGAGGTATGCAGTACTCTCTCTTGTCTTATCATTTGCCATGTTCTACTTAAAAATAAAAATAAAAAAAAATATAATCCAACGGTCACAGATGTAGTATCATTTCAAATGATATATTAATGAAGATTCTCTGCTTCATCTTTTCATTAATGCACTGTTTATTTTCATTTAACACCCGTCTGTAGTGAATTATGAGAGAGAAGAACGGTGTCGTGTCAGAAAGTAGTCCATTAGTTGGTAAGGTATCATCATGTATATATATATATATATCCAACTGCTTTTCTGTATACTCACAATAACAGGATAACTTGTCCCCTTCCGCCCTTTATTGCTTGCTTTAATTTAGCCTGCCTTTCAGCGGTTCAAATAGACATTCTTTTTCTTTGAAAATGCAAAGAATTAATTTCCACCTATGCAAATTGCAAAGGTGATAGAGGGTTTACTAGGGTGGTCAACCAGCTGGTATTTACTTATTTAGTGAATTGTGACCATGACCATGCATCCCTTTTCTTGCTAGAAAGTAAACCTATTAATCCAACCATGTTTACCTAGGAATAGACCTGCCAATTGGGTTGGGTGGGTCGGGTTTGGGTTCAGGTTGGGTCAATACACTTCAGATTGAATTTCGGGTTGGATTATCAAATGCTATACTCTAATCCTAAATGTTTGGGTTAGGGTTGACCCATAGGTCAATTTGGGTCATCTCAAAAAATAATTGAAATTAAAAAATAAATAAAGAAAAACTACATGAAAAATGCCAAAATTAAAGGAATTAACCTTAAAATTCCAAATATAAAATAAAAAAAATTTGAACATTTAAAGACTAAATAGAATAAATTAAAGAGTGAAAACTTCTAAGAATGCATAATTAGTCTCAATTAGACTTGACAATCGGGTCAGCGGGTTGACCCATGACCCAACCCAACCCAACCCAGTTTTTCCTGAGTCGGGTCGCGTCGGGTCATTATCACATTCAGGTAACTAAATATGAGATCCTAACCCTGTTTTTTCGGGTTGGGTTGGATCGGATTCATAGGTTGGGTCACCTTTTTGCTAGGTCTACCTAGGAACATACGTTCTCAACAAAAAACAAATAAATAAATAAATAATAATGTATCCATATAATAATAATAATAATAATAATAATAATAATAATAATAGTTGTTGTTGTTGTAGCATTTGCTTATGTTAGATAATAAAAAAATTCATTTTGAAACCTCGCCTTACAACTTAATTAGGGGGTATTCAACAACATGGTTGGTTTTGTTACTGAAATAAAAAACAACTATTACATCAGGAAGAACAATATAATATTTTTGATGTAGTAATTATAATTTTTTTGTTTTCTTAAAACAAAACCAATCAGGTTGTCCAACACCCCCTTAAGCTTTTAGGTTTAACAAATCTCTCTAACATGGAATCAAAGCCTGTTTGACCAAATGGTTTAATGTTCGATCCTTGCCACACCTATTATAATTAATCAAATTTCAGCACAACGTGTGGTCGTGTGCTTGTCCATGCTTCAAGCCGAATGGAGTTTTGCATGATGGAGCATGTTAGAGAATAAAAACCCATTAAGACCTCACCTTATAGCTTAAGCTTGAACAGTTCCTTGATAGCTTATAATTAATATTCTTTGATAATTAATGTGAGTTCTTCTATCATGATGGTAATTAATTATTAGAGTATAATTTAGAGGCCAACTTCCCGGCACAAACAACCATTATTAGAGACACATATATACATATAGATCCCCTTTGATTGAGTTGCATATAAAATAATGTTGCCTCTAGATCTATTACTTTTCATGGCGTCATCTTTTTACATATAAAAAGGATAGGAACTTGGATTAGAGTAATCCAAACCAAGGTTTTTAAAATTGAACCAGACAACGAATCAGTCAGGGGTCCAGTTTTCGGTTCGAATGGTAATGAATGGCTTGTTTTGACAAAAAAATTGTTAAACCGTTAATCATCTAGATTAACAATTTGTTGACCAAATCAATGATTTTTGGGGAAATAACAATTCTGGGGTAAAACAGAACCAATCACCTGACTAATTTCCGATTTTTCTGATCTAATTTTAAAAATCATGGTCCAAACCCAACTAAAAAAAGAAAGAAAATCGAGTTAGGTTGATTTGGGTTGAACATCAGGTCAAGTTAGGTTAAAAGCTTCAGTGCTGCTTTCAAGCTAAGTTGGGCCAACCCGAGTTGGCCCATTGACCATCCTGCCTGTGAACAGCCACTCTATCTAGAAATTTGGTCGAATATCTTTTAAGGTTTTGATCAAATGGCTAAAAGCTTCAGTACTGCTTTCAAGCTTTTCTCCTTTTTTTAATGTAATCATCATTCCGTTAAATTCCAACTCTAATTTCAAGAAAGCATTATGAATCATAATTATGCCACATGCTTCAGTTAAATTCCACACTTTTTAATTCCACCATTATTTTATTAATTCTAAATAATATTCATCCACATGGTCTAAGTACATGGAATATTGAGTTTAGAAAACAATACTCTAAAGTCATACCTAACCCTCAAAAGGGATAAAAAGATCAACCCCTTTTTTTATGAGGATACAAACAAGAAAAAAGATAAAACCCTATGCTGTCCATGAGATCATGACCCCACCTGCAGCTCCACTTTGTTGACTCAAATAGGTCCAAAAAAGAAAATGGGGTATTATTCAGTTTATGTATGTCTCATACTCATTCTTTTCTGGTTTACATAAATGGGGATAAGGAGATCGTGGGGGACATAGCAGGGTGCACGTGAGGCCTACTAATTTTACTACGGAGAATATGCAGTTGCATGGGGTTTGATCCCATGCATCATATTTGGAGGAACTTGATGGGCATGAGATCACACACATTGGCTTGACGAATTATCATGGGGCCCATCGAACTCACGCCTTATGCATATTAAGGTGTTTTTTTTTTTCTTTGCTTCCTAGGGCTACATGCATACTTAGGTGTTGATTCATGATAGGTTGCCCAGCTCGCTTGCGCTGTACATAAATATTTTTTATTGTATCTACGGCCAATTTGGACTCTTCAGCATCTATAGCCCCATAACAAAGTGAAGATCTATCAATAGATGCCACGGAGGAACGAAAGAATGCTGGTCTCCACTCTCCAAAGTACACGGAGGAACTTAACAAAAGAATTGCTTCTTTGAGTTATTTGTGGTGGGTTTTATTTTACCCAATTCGTGCCTGTTTGGAGGGTGAAAATTTTTGGGCAGCCCGGAATCAGAATTTGTAGGCCCAAAGGTGTCATTTCGGAATTAATTCCAATTCATGGATAGAATATGGGTATTTGACATTTTAACTGCATTGGGATTCGCATTGGACCTTTCCTCTTGGCGTGACGAATGCTTAAATTGGTTATTCCTTCCTCGGTGCCATCAAGGGGATATGTTTGATAGATGGAAAATTGGAAATTCACGGAAGTGCAGGAAAAAAATGTGCAGAGCCCAACTCCTAATCATGATTCTTCAGAATTTGTGGCACATGTAAAAATACCCCAATTAGCCCTTCTAGATGGAAACTATGGTCTAGCAACGAAAGTATTAAAACCTTGCTATGGATCTCTCTACAAAAGGACAAGTATGGGCCTTTCTGAGTGATTTCAACATCAAAGCAACAACCCCTCTCTTCTGATTTTTCCACGCACCATTCTCACTCACCCGTCTCCTCCTCCTACATTGGTAGTTGGGTTCTTCCCTCGAGAACGGTAGATAGAAGAAGCTAGAAAAGACTCGTATATAACAAACCCACAGATTCTGATCTTTATCACTCTCTCTCCAACCCTTCTCCACAAACCTACAAACACACGGACACTCATGGCACCGAAGAACGAGGAACCCACTAAGAAGTTTGTGAATAGAGGAGCGTGGACGGCCGAGGAAGACCAGAGGCTGGCTCAGTATATTGAAATCCATGGTGCAAAGAAGTGGAAATTAGTTGCAGCCAAAGCAGGTGCAGTCCGACTAGCTCATTACACTCATGCACTTGATTGTTCTTTGGACTTGGATTTTCACTCGAGCTTGAGCTTGATATATGGTTTCCCATGTTTTTCCAGGTCTGAATCGGTGTGGGAAGAGTTGCAGGTTACGATGGTTGAATTATCTCAGACCCAACATCAAGCGAGGCAATATCTCAGACCAAGAAGAAGACTTGATACTTAGACTCCATAAACTCCTTGGGAACAGGTGAGGGAGAGAGAGATAGAGAGATTATTCAGCTACTAGTTACAGCTCTAGCACCAATTTTAATTTTTTTTCTTAGGATCTGAACAATTAATTACTTTTCTAATTAAAATCCTAGAGTGTTTGGTCGAACAGTTTATGAGTATAGTTTACTTAATTGGTTGACTGGTACACGGATCTTTTATCGTGTTCCTTTTTAGGTGGTCATTGATTGCTGGAAGACTGCCGGGACGGACGGACAACGAGATTAAGAACTATTGGAATTCTCATTTGAGCAAGAAAATAAACCAGACGAAACCAAAACCACAACCATCTGAAAGTTCAACGACCACAGATGAACCTAAATCCGAAAAATCTTGGGAAGAAATAGATCAACTCGAAGTGAGTGAAAAAAGTAACAAAGAAGTTGGAGAATCAGATACCAGTTTTAACGTGGACGACTTCTTTGATTTCTCAAGCGAAGAGTCCTTCACTTTGGAGTGGATGAACAAATTTTTTGAGCTTGATGAGGGCTTGTATTTTCAGTGAAGCCATCACAAAGTGTTTCTCGAATTAATTGCATCTCTTTCTCATGAATTTACTGGGAACAATTGTATTCTACTTGTAAAAATTAGTGTGGGAGAATAAATCAGAGTAAGGGTTTTGTTTGTCTGGAGCTCATACTCCTCCTGTCCTCGTCGTGCACCACCCATGAACCAGCTTTGGTATTTTGTCTGTAACTCCAAGCTTCTTGACCATTCAAAGACTTTGATCGTTTGATAATAGAAGACTTGATCACTTCTGACACATTAAAAACTCCCAACCAATAACTTTATCTGAATACGGTCCGGTTCTTCTGTGTTTCACATGCTCATTGATATCTGGACGGATGGCTGACTTAACAATCTCTCGTTTTGTTTTTGTTTCTGAAAATCAGGGCAGCTCATGCGGAATCACATCACTGTACTTTTTGCTTCAATTGATGGTTCTATTCTATTATACACCAATTAACTAGTTCCTTCATGCATCAACGTCTCTGGGTTAGGTGGTCTAACCAGTCAATATTGAATGGATGGACTACCTGTCTTCTCTGGACTGGAGTTCTTCAATGGATCTATTCATTTTCTTCATTTCACTGCTTTTGTCTGTATATGTGTGATTTTCTCTCTTTCATTTTTCTATGCTTTCTTTTAATGTTCATGTCATGTCATGACTGTGGCCGAATCATAGCCAGGGAAATTGGAAGAAAATAGTAGTGATAATAAGATTTTAATAAGAAAAATCAACCACAAAACGTTAAAAAACTTTTGACATAAGTACAAAACAGTAGTCGGATGATGCTGATATAAATTATAATCAACCAATAAGTGCAATCTGTTCTCCCTGGGGAGATCGCTAGCTACAAAATTGGGATAAGATCAGGGGTGTCAAAAAAATCGAAAAAACGAATTGAATGTTAATCGAATCAATTGGTTCGGTTTTGGTTTGATATTTTTAATTAAAAAATTGAAGGATCAGTTAATCTATTTATAAATATATTATATATCATTTCTTATTTATAATATAATATTATACATATATTTATATTAAACCTGTTTATGTGACGGGTAGTCTGACGAGCTGCCCTTGCCTGACCTGTCTTAAATCGGGTTTGGACAAAATTTTAAACCCTTGGGCTAGGGCTCGGGTTCTAAAAAATGGACCCGACTATTTTTTGGGTCGGGCTCAAGCTTTTTCAAATAAGCCTGACCAGATAATATTAAATATATAACAGAAATTTAATGTATGAGTTAGTAATACATAATATATATTGTGATAATAAAATTAATAGCAAAAAAGTATTATATATATTAAATGTATAAAATATTATATAACATATAATTAATATGTTATAAAATACCTATCAAAGTTGGACTTTGGGCTTTATATAGGGTTGGGCTCAGACTCAAGATCTAGGCCTGATGGCCGGGCCAGGCTTGGGCTTGGGCCTAGTATTTTTTTTATTTATAAAGAGGCAAAGCCCAGCCTGAACCCGGCCCATGATCAGGTCTAATTTATATAATATATATTATAAATATAAAAAATCGAAGAACCAAAAAATCAAAATGGTAAAAAACCGAAACCGACCAATCGATTAACTAGTAGTACCAGTTTGGTTTCAGTTCGAAGAAATCAAAAACCAGTAGGACTGGTTCGGTTTGAAAATTTTGGCTATGATTCGGTTAACCAAACTGTGGACACCCTTAGATAAGATATGCCCAACTTATTACCAGAATGCAAGGAAACTAACTTTTGTTATTTTTTCCCTCAAATTTAGATATTCAAAGTGGATAATACCCAAACCATTATTAGGCATCAAGCAAGGCAAGCAATGACCTCTCCTTGTTATGTATGGATGGTGTGTTTTGTAATGATTTAGGGGTTGCTTTGTAACGAGCTTATATCTTGGTTGCACTTTTCTATGAAAGAAACAATTCAAAAGGTCATACTACTTTATAAAAAGATTTACACCCATCCCAATTTAGGTGAAGTTTGGCATGGATACCACTTTCCCAAAAATGGGTGTCACATAGGGTCCACATCAGAATTTGAAGAATCAGTTATATTTTTCCTTGCTTGTTTGGCTGATTATGCCAATTTTTGGGAAATCAGCAAAAAAAAAAAAAAATCGATCTCTAAAATCAGCCTGGGCAGGGATCACCACATTTGGGTGATGTTTGGCATCAAAGATTATTCCTCCCACCTAATTTTTTCAAAATCAATGATTATTGAAATCAGTGATTTTCCAAAAATTATTCTTTTTTGTTATTTGGTATCATTTCCTCCATGTCAGTCGATTTTTTAGAAATCATTTTTGAGATTGTTTGGTATTGATTTTCAATAGTGATTATTTTTCATTTAAGCACTAGAACATCTTCTCGTCCCCTGCCACGTAGGATGCCATCTGATCACCCAACAAAAATCAGAATAGCATGAAAATCGGGGAATCACCATGAAGCAAAATGAAGTGTTGTTTGATTGCAATGCAAATGAGATAAAATAAGACATAAAGCAAAATAAAGTAAAACCCAAAATAAAATTAAACGAGAACTTACATTTTTTTTCATTTGCACTTCCATGCATTTGTGCTAGTACAAATTACAACAATAAAATCAATCCAGATCGAAGAACCCCCCCCCCCTTAAGTCGTATTTAAATGCGATGGAAAAATAAAAAATCCATCATGTAAAAGCCAATCATGGAAAAATCCAATGTGTAAAAATTCGTCGGTTTAAAATTGCTAAACCGTTGAGAATTTTTAAGTGAGAATGAATGTAAAAGTACATCAATTTTATCAATGTATCATTTATATCGATTATCGATAAGACTGTTCATAACAAGACCCAAACCGACTAATCCGGTCTGACCCAACCTGAGTCGGCCGATTTTTCTTCAACACTAGTCGGTTTCGGGTTACAAAAAAATATAAACCGATATGAAAACCGAAACCAAACTGGCCTGAACCGACTTAGATATATTATATATATATCTGATATATTTCAGTTTTATTATAATATATTTCAGATATTATATATATATATATATATGTATATTTTAGTTTTATTTCGGAAATATACATATTATATATAAAACTTCAGCTTTAATCCATCAAATCATTTTTAATTTTTAGACATCCAGTCTTCGCTTCTTAGACTTGAATCCTTTACCATTCACACCAAAAGAATCATTCACAAAATTGACCCAAACCGACCCAAATTGATTCAAACCGATCAAGTCAGTTTTACTTAGTATAAGGTTGGTTTCGGTTTCATTTCTAGGTAAACCGACCAGGTCAGGTCAGTTAGAAAAACGTCAATAAACCGACCCAACCTAACCCATGAATAGCCCTAAATTATTAGGGTAAAAGTCAACCAAAAAACATGATTACATGAATTTTCAATATAATTTTTACATAGAAAACAAACAGCTACAAAAGTATACCAAGTATAGAATTTTACAACGGTGTCATTGGAGAGATCTAATACACGGCGGTGGTGTTCTGTGAGTTTGCATCATGTGCGGAGGCTGTCAATTCACTCAGTTGCAGTAGCCCACACGGAGATTCTCACATTCTCCAAATTACCATCCGGATTCAAACATTGATCAATGTGAAAGGAAAGCCAGACTGATGGTCTTTCGTAGATCTAACGTATTTCTCACTTCTCACTAATAAATGTGATGAGAACAATGTTTTAAAAATCGATCCGGAGGCTGAACCACCTTTGCCTCTGAATCATGGATCACCGGTTTCACCAATGGGAAACTAGTGGAGCCAGGTCGGCCGGTTCAATCTTTTAATTGGGTTTCAGATCAGATTTTGATTGGGTTAGCTACTTAGCTCATGTCTGACTTTTCTCGTATCCTATGTTTCTCACAGGCTAGTATAACCCCGGGGAAAAATACAGATATGGCCTTCGCTAAGAACAGTGACACCGTTCATGGTCGTCGAGCAGGGTGAGGTGGGTTCGGTGCCCCTATTCAAACTAGTGGGGTCAGGTCGGGTTGGAGTGATGACCCGTTGACATCCCTGTGAATATGCAATCCAGAATTTATCCGTTTGTAACCACTTCTAAGGCAACAACAGTGTGAATCCAAGAAATGGCTCTCTTATCTTGAATGCCTAAGGTAAAATACAAAAATCTCTCCTGAAGCTTCTAACAATCATAAAAACCCCTTTTATAGTTTCATTTTAATAAATACCTCCCTTTAACTTTTGAGAAATTCAACAAAAACCTTCCTTCCGTCATTGTTCCAGATGTAAAACATTAGATTGATGCACCAGTTTTTTCCAAATATCCATTCTACCCTTTTATAAATTATTTTACATACAAAATTACTGAAATAATCCCATTTTAACTCAACAAAAAAAACATATTTCAGTAATTTTATATGTAAAATTATTGAAATGATCGTTAAAAGAGGTTTTTGTTAAGTTAAAATGGGGTTATTTCAGTAATTTTATATGTAAAACAATTTATAAAAGGATAAAATGGGCATTTGAAAAAAATTGGTGCATCAATCTTACATTTTCCATCTGGGACAGTGATGAAAGGGAGGTCTTTGTTGAGTTGATCAAAAGCTCAAGGGAGATATTTGTTAAAATGAAATTATAGGGGGGGTTTTTATTATTGTCAGAAACTTCAGGGAGATTTTTGTATTTTATCCTAAAAGAAAACAAATTAAACGTTCTGCACGTTGGAAAATAGTATAAATAACCAAAAACCTATTTAGGGAGAGTGAAAATTGAAGCAGATAACTTAATCAAAATTAGATACAACCAAAGGCGTGCACATACAATAAAGCAGACTTTGCCCCCACTTGTAACAATGTTAAGAGTGTGAAATGGATTCAGACGCTTTGTTCTTACTTCTTGGGATTCAATGATGATTCATCCCTCTATTTTACACATTTATAAAAAGACCTCTCTTACAGCAGAGAAGCGCCCAACTCAAAAAAAAAAAAAAAAAGAAAGAAAAAAGAAAATACTTGAAGATAGGAAACTGTAGGAAAGTAAGAGAAAGTGCACCTATAAGAGACGGCCAGCTCGTATTAGGTGTGAAATGTGGCCTCGTTGCCAACCCCAGATGCATACTTCTCTTTCTTCTCTTGCACCCCAAAACCCCCTAGGCAGCACTTATTAGCTCAACCAACATTTTGTACCTATCCAATGCTTTTTCTCAAATTCATGGGAGTACACAAAAGATTTCAAAAGGAAATGAAATATTCAAAGAGAAAAGCATATATAGAAGTCAAGGAGCAGGACCAAAAAACACTAAAAACATAGTTTTTGAATCTCACATGGAAATAAAACAAGCAACAGTACAGGATGCAAGACCCAATTTGTCCTTGAAGGATGAAAAACAAAGGAACTATGGGGAGAATGAAGTAAATAAGAGCCATCTTTCTTTTATGTTTTGTTACCTGCTAAAATCCTAGACATTGATGCAGATACAAGTATCTAATATGCTTGTACCATGCTTTTATGCCTATAAGAGTTTTTTTGAAGCTAAATGTCATTTCCCAAGAATTATGTTTTGCCAAATTTAACTAAACTTCTAACATGAGCAGATCCTTCATAGTATGACACTATAACTTGTTCAAACATACCATTTTACACATTTTGTTAGTATTAATGCAGTAAAGTACATCTATAAGTATCCATGCATAATTCGGTATCATATCTGATGAATGATGTATCAGGCACCAGTATGCTAGGCATGTACAGGTACACATCTATTATAGTCTCTAACCATCTTCAGCCTCCCAATGCTCAAAAGGATATTTTCATATTTGTTTTCCTGTAACTGAAGAGTATGGCTGTGAGAATCCAACAGTTTTTGCAATAGCAGAATCCTAGTAAAATGATCTACAATCTTAATTCAATTAAAAGCCCTTGAATACAAAGCGGGCAATAGCTGTAACAAGGATGATTGTTTATATACCTTACATACAATGGTATCTATACATCATATATAGCACAAATGCTTATATCAAGTTCCATACAGTCAAATAAATTAATAGCCCCATGTCACTAATCTGTCCTGCATGAATGAATGTATGCAACAGTGTTAGATAAGCATTGATGGCCACAACTAAATCCATACCTACAATACAAGACCTTCATTTTGGTCAGCCTTTCTTCCTTTCAGATATTCATGCCTGCTCTGAGCTCTGTTTGTCTAAACTGTACATTCTAGAGTAGCCCTAAGAGCCGTTTATTTCACTCCGATAACAATGAGAATTATACACTTCATTGAATTTGTAGTCCTGCTCCATCCATTTCGTCTTCCAAGGTCAGCTCTCTTCTGAGTGAGTCTGTTCTGTACATTGTTAGGAAAGACTAATTTATGATACATCTGACATATTCCATTTTCACCCAAACAAACTCTCAGTATTTTACTATCATTGTGGAAGTTGGATCTGGTTCAGCCTATTAAACCAAATTGAATGCAGAATCATGTGGAAGATATCATATCTGATTGGTCTTGGGTTCCAAAAAAAATGCTTCTGCACCATCTTCACGTTTGTTTGCATAGAAAGGTACCGTCGCAAAGGGATTGCCAAGAGGATATCCTTCAAATTCGGTATATCCTTCTCTGCAACAATCACTGAGAATACACTCCAATCTAACACTTCATTAAATGGAGGAACAAAATTATCTGCAATGATCACTGGAACACACTCATAATATATCGCCTCAACAATCCGGGGACTGTTCACCTCATAGCCCATAGGACAGATACAGAACCTGCTTGATTTCATATGTTGAATATAAGACATCTTCCTGGAAATTCTGTTTGGTAGAGGACCATAAATCCTCATATCTTCATCTTTACCTTTCCAGTACTTGAGCAGGATGGGACGGACCCTACCATGCATATTTCCAGCAAAGAAGGCAAGGATTGGGCGCTGAGAAACTCTTTTCCCACCAACTTCTCTGAGAGGTTTCCTTGGATTTCTTATGGTGGTTTCTGGCAAGGAGACGTCTCTTCCAGCAACAAAAATTCCTTCAGATAGATCAGCATTGCATAGAGCTTTTATGGTGTTTTTGCTTAATTCCTCATGCGCAGTCACAGTGTATGGACCCTGCAGAAGATTAAAACAAAGTGACAATAACAGTAAGAACATCGGTGAGATACTAGGACTTGATTAACATATATGGAGCATAAGAGAAGAGAAAGCAAATTTGCTTAAATCTCAACAATAAAACAACACTGTGATACATCTCAAAGGATAAGATGTTATAGATTATGGAACAAAGAGAGAAAACTGGAGCTTAAGAACTAGTGCCACTGTCCAAATTCAAAATAAAATTTGCTGAACAAGAAAAAAAATATGAAAATGGAAAATCCTGGGCTGACAAGTATGAGAATGCAAGTTTGAGTCTCAGTGGCCAATTTGTTCAACAAAATAATGAAGGTTAGGTTCGTATGCAGTCCACCCGTCCCAAAACCCCAGATAGCCAGGACCAACATTGGAAAATGTCCCTTAGAGCTTCATAAAATAATGCAATTCAAAGAGATAAAGGATGATGAGTAGGATCGTTTAGCACTCAATATGGGTAATCTCCCAGTTGAAAATTTGACCTGATCAAATGAGTCTATCTGGTCCATTACATATCTTGCATGTTAAGGAAAGAAATGGCATAGGGACTCAAATAATTACAACCATTCAATCAACAATTTTTAGTCTGGTAGGTCTCTTAGGCGGATCTATTTGCACCATATTCACAATTAGGCCTATGGAAGATTGTACAAACATTCTATTAATGGGTGTTGTTGGTTTTGTCAATAAAAGGTTGAAACTTTGGAACTTAGAAACATCTTATGACTTTGGTTTTAAATGAGGAAGTTCCCTTCCTGTCACTTGAAGAGTGTTTGGGATTAATGCATTTCACATATGGTCCATTTCACGAAGTTGCCACATCAGCATTTTATGGAATCAGGAATGCATCATGTTTGGAAAAATTGATTCGTGCAGAAAAGTTTTTGCAATGATTTGCCTAGAATTTTGGGATAAAGATGATCCGTGAATCACTATTTTGATGCTTCTTAAATAACCTTGGTGATCTTGAATCACTATTCTGATGTGATACATAAAAAAGTGAAAAATCTGACAACTTTTATGAGATATCATATCCTGATAGCAATAAAAAAATTAATAATAAAGTCAAAGCACTTTAAACGCCCAGTTATCATGCATCTCCACCAAAAATATTTTTTTCAAAGCAACAATGCTTAATCTGGGTGGTGCTTTCCTGATTCACAGTGAAACACATGGTTCATGAAATACATCTCTGCCAAATACCCATTTATAGTGTCTAGAAATTCTGCAGTTATTTTCACTGGAAGACATCTAAACAGAAAAATAATTTTTCAAAAACTCTGTAATAGCTTAGCAAAATAAAATAGGCTCCACTGTATATCATAAATAGGAGAAGCACAATTACCATACCCAATCATGGCAAGCAACTAAAAAATGATCTGATCCTCGTGTGTGGTTCCAGAAAGGATACTTGGCAGCTATCATGTTCACATAGTCCCTGAGAAAGATTGATAAGGGCTGCAAGCTATGCAAGCTAGGAACATAAAGTGTTGCTTCCATCTGGCGTGCACTATAAGGCAAATAGAATAAGTGGGCCTTTGATGGGTCCTTTGTGACAAATTGCCGGCTTTCCTCCATTAACTTCATAAACCATCCTTCAGAAGCATAAATGCCGAATAGATGTGGTTGGTGAAAAATTGGTCTTTTTCCGTCCTTGTAGATGTAAACTTTGAGTATGTTTTCCATTAGCTCATAGCTCCTGGAAGTTTGACAGTTCAGTGGCTTGTCAATACCACAATTTCCATTTGAGATACTAGAAAAGAATCCCGGTAATTTATTCAAATTTCATAATGACTTGTAACTTCATACTCATATAACATGAGAACTATATCAAACCTAAATATGAGTAAGCTAGCAGTTAAATCTAAGTACTGTTATGAATTATAAAAAGAAAAAGGGGGAAGGGAAACACCATACTAGGTCACACCTGATAGAAAGTACAGGCCCTATCTACCAAAGTACAGGCCCTAAAAAGTGCATATCAATGTTGAGTGAAAGATAAAGCTTTCACTTTATGTGTTGCAGTGCAATCTTCCAGGACTTTCTCTTGATTGTGAGGATCATGAAACTCTGTCAAGACCTTGTTCTAGGTTATTAAGATTATAATCACATTTTAACCTCAATAAGATAGGTGGGACTCCACTTTCTATTCATTTTTATCACACTTCAATTTTATTTGTCTTTGATAACTTGTATTCTAGCTTTCATTTACTATAATGTTACTAACCAGTAATCCTAGAATCTAAATTATGTCCTGAATTTAGTTTGGATGTTCTAACTCCATCCCCAGTTCTCATGTTCCATTCATCCAGCCACAATCCTTATTATTTTCTTTGTTTTTCCTTTCTTTTGTTTTATTTTCTTTTCAATTTTCCATCATTTAGTTCCCATCAACAACTTTAGTCGTTCAAATTCAGCAATTCTCATGAGGATATCAGACATTTTTTATGAGGTCTTTCAAGGTTAAGAAGGGCCATTACACAATGCTGGTTCCAGCTAGTCTGCACCTTGAGGTCTTTCAATGGTAAGTAGCAGTGCAACAGATCCAGAAAGAGGAAACTTTACATGTGGGCTGTCCTACTAGAAATTTAAACATGCATCAGTATTTCAACCCTAAAAATTCAGCTCTGTGTTACCAGATTCATAGGATTCTGAGACCAGACTATCTTGCCCTACATTATGACAGTATTAGTAAAATAGATATATAATTTTATGATACCAAGAGGACCTAATATCTAAAAAGAGAGTAATTCTTACAAGAAAACCATCCCTTTAGAGTAAGAAAATGAGAGTTTAGTGGGGATAAAGAAAAAACCATCAATTCTGATACAATAAAGAACTTGGAGAGAAAAGGTTCCCCAATAATATGTAAGGCACATAGAAGTTCCAAACAATTTATTGATAATAGACGGATACTGCCATAGAAGTATACTTCCAAGGTAATACTTGGCTTAATGGTATGAACTTCAATGCTATTTAAACTTTAGACACATCACAGAACAGTTTGAAACCTTTGGTAAATCAGGAAGGATGAACAAGAATTCAAAAAAAAAAAAAGATGTGGCTCAAATGCTTGATATCAGAAAAACCCAATAGACATTGGGCTAACACCACTTGTTTGGCCAACCAATTCAGTACATTGATGACCAAGAAGATATACAAGATACATCATATCCCAAAACCATCTCTCTAGTTTGTAATAAAAACAAAAATAAGAGTCGATACAGAACTACAGGTTGGGTACCATTCCTATGTCTTAACATCTATAGCCCTTCTATATATGACCATTATCATGGAAACCATATGCATACAGAAGCTGAAGATAAGCCACTGTTAGGACAGAATACCATGCCATTAACAACATGTACTCAGAATATAAATCAATTTGTAACTTTTATGAACTAAAAAGAGTGAGAAAGTCTACTACTTTTAGTCTAACAAGTACAACAACTCATATTAAGGCCAGTGGCAACAAAGAAATCATCTCTGTCATTCTGCCTATAAACATATTATGGCTCATGCAAGCAGGAAGTTAGAAGTCAATTATTGACTGCAGCACAACATTATTGCCAAGTAGAATAACTTCTCATATATGAACCAAATTATATTAAGCAAGCCTTTGATGTATCTCCCCAGCTATTAAATAAACTATGTTACATAGCGCAACTCTGTTCAATACCATATCGGTACTTTTTCAAATCATTTCTCATCAACCTAAATCATGTCCATTTTTAACCTGCAGTCCTTTGGAAGCCTTTCACAGAAACCAATGAATTCCTCCTTGCAGTTACTAATAATGGCTTCATTGCAACCAAAAAATCTATCACAATGGAGAGTCCTTTATCTCATCATCTATTAGATTGACCCATAGCTTCCTCATGCCTACCCCCACCAAAAAAAAAAAACCTCTACATGTATCTTTCTTAGCTTTGTGGCTCCTGCAAATCATCCATCCAAACAGAGAAGTCATCCTTTTAAATGTTTTGTCATCACAAAGCATCAACACAGTAGAGCATACAAGGGTTATTTCTATCTCAGAACGTTCTCCTCAAAAGACATCCTTTTTTGTTTTGGTCTATAATACTCCAAAACAACATCTTCGCTTGAACAACCCCTACATGGGAAACATTTTTCAATCTCTTCCTCCTGAAAATTTGATCGCAACAACAAAAAGGCATCATGTTTGGGCTCATCCTAGCTATTAAACTTAGATGAAACATCATCTTTATTCATTTTCAATAAGTTGCAGTAATTATGTCTGCATTAGCTTATTTGTTGAACCTTTTTCTCATGCAACAGGTAGAATCTGAATGCAGCATTTGCAGCCTAATTCCCATGGTGATGAATATAAGCACAATTGAAGTTCCTTGGAAGTTATACATTTGCTCCATCAATGAGTAGATATTTTATAGTAGCCTCATTAGATACTATATCTCTCTTGGTATATCAAGATAATAGGTAGGAGTATAAACCAAAATATTTGAGAGCTACAAAGATGGATATTAAATCATTAGCACTGCATAATAATATTTCTCCTAGAGTAGTTGTTACTACTAATAAATAGAAACTCTGTTATAGGCATTTCTATATATTCAATGCCTCTGATCTGTTGTGTGTCTTCTGTAACAGAGAGCTGGAGGCATCCAGTCACTTGTTCTTGCATTGCAATTTCAGTGCTTCAATATGGAACTATTTCCTTGCTACTCTAAATCTGAGTTGGTGTGCTCCAGGGTCAGTGAAGGACCTGCTAAAAGGATGGTCCAGGGTATGTCAAGGAAAGGGAAGCTGTGTTGGTCCTCTATCCCGGCTACAATCTTATGGACCATCTGGCTGGAAAGATATAGCAGAATTTTTTAGCAGAAACTAGGTTCAGAAGCAGTGGTGATTAATGCTGCAGTAGGTTTCTTAAAGAGTTGGTTGTCTGTTCATAATGTATTTAGAAGTGATACTTTTTCTTCTTCCTTTTTGAGGGTGGATTTTTTGGGGGGTCCATAGTGGGTAGTCTTGTACAGTTTCTCGTTGTACAAAGGACCTTGATCAGGTTTTATTTCAATATACTATACTTTGCCTTTTACAAAATGTACTTCATGGAAGAGAAACACTGTGAGTTGAACATAGTACAATAAGATATTGAAAATTTTTCATGAAATTGTTCAGTTGGAAATTTCATGAAAAGCTAATGATAGTTCTTCCCTCCATCAGAAGAAAAATTAGGCCAAAAATTAGGATGCATTATAGGAAAATGAAACTTCTGTTGAAGAGAAACAAATGAAATGCTTTCAAAAAAAAATCTCATAGAATTGAAAATAAAGTTGTCAAAATTATATGCCATATAAAAGATCCCGTCAAATACAACTTTTAGTTACTTCAGGCAAACTATACACAACTCTGCACTCTTAGGCCAAGTTACCCCTTCAAATAGTGAAAGGAAATTTTCCTTTTATTTTTTTAATTATATTAGCTATTCAGATTGCCGTATTTAACTCACAGTATAATGATTCCATTGCATTGCATATACTGAAATAATAAAAAGGTACCAACATGGGAATTTTTTAATACTTACCTTTTAAAGATTGAAATATTTCGAAACAAAGCAGCATAAAGATCAGGATCATCAGTAACTACTGGGGCGTGGTTGATCTCTTTCTTGGCATATAAAAGTGCCTCATGAGGTGGCAAAGACCATACATATTTCTATATCAAATACCAAGGAAAACAAAACAAAACAAACTAAGAAAGCTCCCAAAGTCTAACTGCAAAGAATAAATGAGAAATTCAAAATAAATCCTACCTGCCATTTAGAGGGCACTGTTTTAGGTGGAGGGGGTGCGACCTTAAACTCATCAAATGTCTCTTTCCTAACACGCTTCCTCCTCTTCCTCCTAGAACTACTTGGTAATACTTCCTTCTTATCTACCCTTCCTGGTGGTGATTGGATTAAACCAGTGGTAGAATTCAGAGAAACTAGAGAAGAAACTGAAACAGATGAAAATTGTTGAGGCCTCACCAGAGGATTAGTGTCATTAACCTGTACCATAGCAACTGAGGCGTTGTGTGATGAGACTGTTGCTGGGGGAAAGAGAAACGACATGGTCAGTAGATAAGGAAGAGTACACGATTGAAGCACAGTTCCAGCTGTTGTAACGATGGCAACAACAAAAAACAATTTTCTCCATTCGATTCTGTATATTCTACAGTGGCGTCTGAGTTGTTTCATCAGAGAAACAAAGATCACATGTAGTATGTCCTTTGTATCATCATCTAAGGATGAAAGGCAATGCTACTGGAGCATTCCAATCTTATAAACCAAATTAAAACGCAATGACGAAGCCTGAGCACATCTTTGTAAGCTTTCATTTGAAGAAACTGGACCCAGAAGTCGTGAACTGTAAACTCCTTTGAGTTCTTAACAAGGAAAATACCAAATTTCTCCCTTAGCAGAATCTCTTCGTATGATAACTTCACAACATCTGAAAAAATAAACAAAAACCTGAAAGACACAGCGCAAAAGGTAACTGCTTTCAGTCATAGTAGAGAAAAAGGAGAAATTAAGTCAACGTTAATGAACTTTTCGCCATAACTATAATCCAGGATTATAAAATAAATGGCGCAGATTAACGCAAGATTAATTTACATCAACGTCTGGTTTAAATAAACAACCAAAAAATCTAAAAGAAACATATAGAGATGCTCTTCAGTTGGATTACCAAAATTAATAGGGTATAGAGATACTATGACTACTCAATGCACAAAAACGAAACCGAATTACCTCAGACATGACCATAATAAAGAAACCATGAGAGGAATCAATTTGAATAGAGGGAGGTTTCACTTTAAACGAATTATTTTTTTTTTCTTCGCTACGAGTAAACGAATTGACAGTGCTGAGTTCTCCTTTCAATAAGAAAAATAAAGACCCTATAGAACAGAGTCTGAGCAAATTAGGAAACTAGAACAGCGTTGAACGAAACAAGTCGACACATAGAGATCGCATTAAATTCATGAAACGAAAACATCACGAAGAGCTTCCGTACCTTTTTCTATGAAGCTTGAACAGAGATGTATAAACACGATAATCAACACAATTACGTCCGAAAATCGCCGAATAAGGATAAAATGGTGCCTTTTTTCCGAAAATAAATATGTGCATGAAACAGGGAGGCGGAGAAATTATAACGACAAACGAGAAAAAACGATTTGGTGCAGACAAAATAGAGAAGAACCCATTGAATAAGAGAAGAAGAGAGAAGAAAGGAAAAAGAAGAAAGTGGAAAAAGCTTGAGCTGCCATGACATGGTTGAAAGATTGAGGGAAAGACCTGGGATGGCGATAGAGACGGCAACGATTTCGATACTTATATGGTTTTAAGTTTTAACGCTTTTGTCTCCACCTCTGCATTCGCTACACGTCCCTTCACTGGGAATGTTTGGTCCCATGGATCTAAGCTGGCCTTGGGCTCTTGGGCCTTGGCTACAATAGAACCGAACCGATTATACCGGTTTTGGTTCTAACCTTTTTTTGTCCAATTATAATTGGATCGATACCGGTTTTTGCAGTTCTGAACCGATTATATACTTTTTGTCTAAAAAGGTCATAAAAAGTTTTATTTGGGTTCGGCCGTTCTGGTTTGAGACTGGGTTTGCAACTTTGCATGGTAGTTTTATTGATTTGAGACCGGGTCCACCCCGTCCTGGCCAGACCCGACCATTGACAGCTCTATGATGATTACCCGTTTCCAGATTGCAGGAACTAGGATAATAGGACCGGCCCCGGCCTATTTTTGTGGTCTACGACCAGCCGGTTTTTATTACTAGTTGATATCTTGGTTCCTACAAGCCTGAGTCTGCTGACTACAAAATGTTGAATATAAAGTTACACATCTATAGTTGCACGTTGGGAACATCTCTTAAACTATTCATCGTCATTCTAAGGGAAGATGTTCTCAATGTGTGGCGCTCTGATGTTAAGTGCACAATGATGTGAGTATGTGACTAGCATTCTATGTTCAGCACTTCTGGACTCAGTTGCTACACCCCAATGAAATTTTTTTTACCAGTTTAGGTTTGGGCTAAAACGGCCCAAATTGTGGCCCTAATCTGAGAACAACCCCACTTCATGTAAAAATGCCAAGGATCTTAATATCCGCTTCACCCCTGGGGAGTTCGAGCGCCCCACAACGTCCCACAGCACATTTCAGCCTTGTATTAGAAACATCTGCATCTCCCAATAATAGTACAAGAAATGAGATGTGCTGTGAGACTTTGTGGGGCGCCCCTATTGGGCGCTGATATCTCCAAACAATTATTGAAATTTAAAATCCGATTTCAATGGATCAAAGCCGCATCTAATCCAAGTTAATCGGATCTTCGGAATCCTTTACCTTTAGACAGCTTAATTATATTCTTTCAGGTCAATGGAGTCATGGACCCGGCTTTATCTCTGGGTGACAGACAGATCACTGGTTCAACCATAACAGTTTCATCGATTCGTTGGCTTGACATCCAGGTCAATGGCTTCTTGACCAAAAGCAGGTATATTGTATTGCAGAAGAAACTGCGCTCAAACTATATGATTTATGACCGAAGCAGATTCCGATCTTCTCATGAACTGGGATCGGAGTCTTTTCAGACTGCTTGAATCGCATCCTGGAGGCCGAGTTCAGTCTGTGTTCGTCACTTCTTTGTCAGCGCCGGTTAGCGCAAGGATGAGGAAAAAAAGACCATGTGCAAGTGAACGAATCAATGAAGTGCACAACCATTCAAGAAGACGAGCTACAGAACGCCCCCTGGTTAGGAGCGGCAACTGGTAAGTTCGATTTAAAGTAGGAGTAAATTCCAATTGAAAGAGAGACGAGTGGAGATAAAAACTAAAATGAGAAGCTGCACATCTAAATCTTCTTCTTATTGATTTTACATTCGATTTGATTAATGCCCTGAGGCATCTTCATCTTTAACACCAGCCTAGAATAAACAGTTGATCCATCAATATGTTGCAGCTGATGGTCAAAACAACTATTATAAGATCCATGTTTACACTAATATTTCATGGTTGGAGATAATGAGCCATCATGGCATGAAACAGGAAACCAGTGGGTATTAATAGTTGTTCGTGCCATGAAATGATGATCAAGCACCCTGGGCTCGAGTTACGACCACAACAAAGAGAACAACAATAGAGAGCAAGAAGGAGGTTCTTAATTTGTCGTCAAAGAGATCCATGGTTTTCCCCCTTTCAGGAGGCTGAAACACTTCATTGACTAGCTCTGTAATCTTTTCAATTAGTTCCATAATTCTTGCTTTAGCGCTGCCCAAAATCCACCTGAGAATGCTCTCTGCCACATCAGAGCTCTGCATGCTACCATCTTCGGCTGCATAGAACATGATAAATCTAATGTGTGAAATATTATTTTTCTCCTAAGTAATCTGAAAGCTACATTTTCTCCCCTTTTAGCACTCCTGTCCTGTTTATATCTACACCCGAAAATCTGAAGTTCTACTAACAATTGCACATAACAATAAACAACTTTACATCTTTACCCTTTGTACTACTGGAACTTGGAAGCCAACAGGTTAAATATTTTGACATTCTAACTTCTAACTTTAGCTTATTTATGCACCACACTTAAGTGTAGCCTATTAAAAATTTCCCCTTTAATATCCTTATTAAGTTATTATATCTCTGCCCTATTAAAAACTTCCCCTTAAATTTCCTTGTATCTCTTCCCTATTAAAAATTTCCCATTTAATATCTTTATTATATCTCTGCCCTATTAAAAAATTCCCATTTAATATCCTTATTCTCTGCCTATAAAATAAATGCTTCTTCTTGTTTCTGTAAGATAATGGGATTAGAGTAGATCATAAATTTTTGAAGCAGTCTGAAGGTACAGAAGAATGAAGCTATGTCTATAGCAGTATTCTTCTTCATATCTCATAGGTGCTCCAATTACTCAACCCAATTAACATTTGGGTGGAATGGTCTCAGTTAACAAGGTTTTGACATGTAGGCGTTCTCAAGTATTCTCAAATTGACTCATATACCAAGTACAAGCATCAGATCTAAAGCTTCTCTTCTTTATCTAGTGTGCAATGAAAATTAAAAAGAACCTACAATGCTTTATCTTTTATGTTTTTTTTGGGGCCTCCCTTCTCAACATAGACAGACATTAGCTTCATCTTGGAACAAGATGATGTGACTGCTCTATGAGACTGAGGTGAGGATGATATTGTTATCTATGCCATCCTGGTGAACTGATAAGGTATGGCAGAGTCATGTCTTGATGTGTGAAGTTAAGGCTGATTTTGTCATCTACATCCACGGTTTTCCAGAAAAGGAAGAAAATGGAGCTTATACAGACAAAATTTAGGTCATCATCTAAGCCTTGCCCCAGGTCCGCCACATGAATCCTGTTTCACCATCATGTTCTGTTCTGTGCCATGATAGAAGTAAGATGCAGAACAAAAATAGCACCTAAAATCAACCTATCCACTGATACAACTAGAGAGTCAAGATATCCACATGATCAATGAGATATCTACAAAAAAAGAAAAAAAAAACTGTCATAGGAATAATCATGGAATCAGCTTTTTTGTGATGATGTTTATCAAAACATAAAGAAAAACAAAATTTGTTTTCCAGATTACTAACAAACCTGCAGAAAATGATTGTGTGAGCTCTCTCACCACCTCATTGTTCAGGATGGCATTCCACACAGCTTTATCAGTAGATAATGAAATAACCATTTTCTGCATTCAATCAGAGATCCTTATAAAGATACAAACATCAGAAAAAAATAGCACCTACAGAATTATATAAAACATCATCCCCAGTTTGGAATGGTAAGGTATATTTATATTTGGCTCTTCTCTACATAAATTCTTGCAAGAAATGTGAGGATAAAAATGAATTGTTTTTCTATTGTGTTTTTCAGTTACTTCCAAAATAAAGGTTAAACAAGTGGGGATTAAAAAAGAATAAAAGAAATTGCACAGAACGAGATTTCATTAACTAGGCTGCCAATCCACAATCAAAATCTCCAACCCTTTGAATGAGCAACCTATTTGAACTAACTTATTTCAACTTTACTGAAGGTTTCATTTGGAGAGGAGTTGATAAAGTCTCTAGTTGGTTGTAGCAGAGACCTGAGATCAAGTCCTGCCTAAAAAAACTAAATTTTGATGCAGTTAAAGAAATTTGAAAATTGTAAAGTGATGAATCCATTAACCAAAATCGCTGGTCTGCACCAGAAAAAAGAGATTGAAAAGTGGGAATAGGAAAGGTAAGAAAATCTTCTCCCTAAATACCTACCTGCATCAAATTATCTTAGACCAACTCTCAAGTAAACCAGACACCATGATATTTTCCTTCTGTACACCATGGAGTATACCATCCTCCAATAAATCATATATAACCATACAAGCCTAACATGAACTAAAGATTCAAGTAGATGGAAAGTCATAATTTAAATG
Organism: Nelumbo nucifera; assembly: GCF_055504915.1. Taxonomy (NCBI): domain Eukaryota; kingdom Viridiplantae; phylum Streptophyta; class Magnoliopsida; order Proteales; family Nelumbonaceae; genus Nelumbo; species Nelumbo nucifera. The sequence continues at coordinate 199,525,047 of NC_142649.1, read as the reverse complement.
AATAATAGTAGTGAACAATTTTCTTTTTTTTTTCTTTTCAAAAATGTGGTAGAGCCTTAGAATTACAATATCTGGCAACAATTTAATAGCTTGAGAATATAGAACTCTTAACAAGTGTACACTCTTGCTCCTATAACATAACATGAATAAGAAATTTAGAGAAATCTGAGCAAGAAAAACCAAGCAAAACATATTTATAAGATATCAAATTGATATAAGAAGAATTCTAAGTAATAGAAGGCACCTTAATAGACAGATCTGCTTCAAATAAACGAAAAGCATCATAAACTCTTTCACATTGATGAGATTGCAACATTCTTGGATTGTGAAGGTGCAGAGGAGGCTCAATCCAATCCCTATGTGACCCATGTGGAGAATCCCTGTGCAAGAAACTGGTTGGGTTTGAAATTTGAGAAGTCACATCCTTGTCAGATGTAGATGGAAATCCATGTTCAACAAGCTGAGAACACGAGGCTGGGGCAAGGACCCTACAGGAGCAAAACCATTGCAGTTGGGCTTTATGTTCTGCTTAGTGCTATTTCATGACCAAGGTTGTTGTAAGAGATGATGCCAGAACATAGGGAAACTAAAAGAAACACAGGAGGAAAGGGAAGCAGCTAGAAAAGGTCAGGTACTCACTGCCGAAGAGAAGAGATGGCATCTTGGACTTCATCCATAGACGGGACCGATCCCAGAGCATATCTACTACTGTAATAAAACCCATTTACTCTTTCGTCTTCTATCCCATCTACAGGCTCCCACTCCCACTCATCACCGTCACAGAAACAGTGAGAAGGAGAGCTAGAAGGCCAAGTGGGTGCGGTCGCAGATGTGGCCGAGACGGGAAGGTTACGTGAAGAAGCCAAGGAAGAAGACGGCAGAGAGCGGAGGTTGGAGGTGGTGGGCCTCTTGTGGGCGGTGGTGGTGGACCTTGAGACGACCTCTTGGACTCCACCCACACCAGCACCAACTACCTTTCCAACTGCTCTTAGCATCCCTCCTCCTCCCATCTCCCTATTTTTCCCAAACAAGCTCCTCCTTCTCCTCTTTCTGGGAATGTTTAATATCTTATCTCTCTCCCTCAAATCTGTATTTTTTTTTCTTCTTCGCTTTTTGGGTTTTTAAGTGGTAGGTCACAAAAATCTCTTAAATATGAAGTGCCATTCGATTCAAGGAGGAGATAGCTGATGTATGAAATTCAATTATACGCCTGCACTGATAGCCAGCATCTACTGGTGTGATGAGACCTTTTAATCGGGAAGCTAAAAGAAAACTAGAACAGTACATCTCTTACATGATGGAAGTGAATGAACGTGGGACCGGCCTGTACACACAGCAATCAGCAATGGCGTAAAGCCAGCGACCTCTTCCTTTATCTTTATCTTTCTCCTCTGAAATCCACCATAATCGAACAAGTGGCAGGCTCGTGATCCAATGCAACTTTGTTTGTTCTTGATCAGAGATGAGGAAAGGAGGCCCCCACGTAACGACGGCTGAATGGAAACTACGTCTGGCCCAACAGAGGGTGCCCCACGTGCATATCTCAGCGTGCATTTGAAACATCTCTCGAAATTATCAGCGAGAGATGTTATCAATTCACGGTTGTGATATGCTGTGGGGCGCAGATGTGAATTCGAAAATTACTTCAACTCTGCAGCTAAAAAACAGTAATATCGTTATCGTCAATCACCTCCATCACTGATAAAAAACGCTCACGTAAGCTGCGACACTCGTCCCAGCATTGGACTATTGGATAATCCTGAGGGCTGAGGCTGAGGCGATTCAATTAGGCTGTGTTTGGTTTGAAGGAAAAAATAAAAAAAAGAAGGAAAATGCAGAGCTATACAAGATTTATAAAGGTTTTTCTTTCTTTTTCTTCCTTTCCCTACCTTTTCCTTCAAGCTAAATATAGCCTTTGTGACCCCAAGAATCAATCACTTGATGACGGATGTTCCCAAGGGGTAACGTGTCCGTATTTTATTGGATTTTTCAGCATAATCCTGATACAGTGGTCGCATATGATGAGAATTTCCAAATACATGCATTAGTGGGTTTTAGTCGTATCTCAAATGGTATGTATTATTAAAGTTAATATAATAGCCTTTTCTTGGTAGAATCATGTACTAGCTTTAGAAGGAATATTAGTTAAGTGAAAGAGATAGAAAGGACGATTTGGATTAGATTTTTTGATGGTCTGAACATGAAGGCGAGACAATCAGACAAGTATCGGCCGGCATTATATCAGTTCAAATAATTTGAATAATTTATTATTTACTATTTGTTATTTTGAATTTTATTTTTTAACAATCTTATTTATATAAAAATTGATTGAACTAGATGAGCAAACCACTTGACCCATGACCCGTTGGCTAAAACAGTTTTATGCTTGGTGGCTGGTGCAAGTATGACAACATTCATTTTAGTGGAGTAATTGGATGCCTGTATCATCCCAATCAAATGATTTTTTAACTTGAATGAGACCGATTGGATAATGCCCCACCAAAAAAAAAAAGTAAGGCTCCGCATGGGTGCAAATGAATCGGATCTAGTATATGTATTATCGGATCATATTTGGATATATACCTAGATTCGAATCTAATCCAATCTGTTTATATTCTAAGATTTTGAGATTGTTTGATAAATGTTGGAGTTTTTTGTGAATAAATTATTAATAAGGTTGTGAGTAGGGATGCCATTTTTCTCTATCCCCACTTGGGTACCCGACCTCCCCATTGTGTGTGTATGAATATAACACACTGTGTTAAGCAAAACAATAGAAACGCATGAAAGTAGACAATTTTTTTTATGTTTTCCATTGTAACATTATAAATGGATTTTTAAGTTTTGATAATATTTGTTAATTATTAGTTTCACTAGTATTTTATGTATCTTAATTATTGTTAGATAAGTCTGTGTTAATTTTTATTATCTCTAATTGACTTTATATTGTTAAATTTCTTTTTTTATTAATTTTGTGAATTTTATCATTTAAAATAATTTATCTTAATAGAAAATAATTTTAAAATTAATAAGCTTGATTTTAAATTATTAACTAACTAAATTAATTAACTATTAGTTAATAAGTTAGTTAAATAAGTAATTAAGTTACTGATTTTTACTATTTTTAGATTATAGGAGAATTATATGCAAACCTTGTCATTTGATTGGGGGCAAAAAAAAGTTCCCCATCCTCACCCTATCCCGATTTAAGATCGGGGAAAACCTTCTCCCCATTCAGGATGGGATGGGTTTGGAGATTTATATGCAAACCTCATGCCCTATACACCCCTTATTTGGGGCAAAAAGAATTCCCATCCCTATTTAAGATTAGACAAAAAACATTTCATTCAGGGCCCCAAATTGCCATCTTTAGATGCTTATATGGACAACTATGATTAATTAAGTTTGATCAATTTAAATATTCCTTTTACCAAACTAATTTAATTATTAATTATCATGTTGATGTCATATCATCTAAATTGAAATTATATAATTAAACTAAAATACTGTAATTAAATTTAATATTATCTAAATTATTAATCAAATTAAAGTAAACAAGTCTAAAGGTTTTTTAGAATGCCAATAAATTTAAAGTTGTATACTAAGTATATAATTAAATTAACATAATGTTTTTCCCTAAAGAAACTTAGTTAATTAAAGGATTATTTATACTATGTTAAATGGATTCTAATAAGAGAATAATTAATTAAGGCATGAGTAAAGATTGTTTATTATAGTTATCTACAATTAGGGGTGCAACTTGAGCTCGGGATGACCCAACCCGCAATTTTACACAAGGTAGGCTTGGATTTTAGGGCCTCAAGCTGGGCTTGGCCTAAAAGTTTGGGTTTTTTTTATTTTTCAAGCTGGACCTAAGCTTAGCCCTTAAATAACCTAAACTTGACTTGAGCCCAACCATACCTAATCCTAACTAGTTTGGGCGGGCCCAGCCCAAGCCCGAACCGGCCCAACCCAGAATTTTACACAGGTTGGGCTTGGATTTTCAGTCCTCAGGCTGGGCTCAGGCCCAAGAAGTTGGGTTTTTTTATTTTTCGAGTTGGGCTCAGGCCTAGCCCTTAGGTAGCCCGAACCCGGCCCAAGCCTGACTCAATTATATACATTTATACATACATATATATATATATGTATATATGTGTGTGTATGTAAATGTTGCATTCGTATTTACATATATTTATATAACATACATATTTGTATATATAACATTTGTATAGATATTTTGCATACATATTTACATACATACATACATACATAAATATATGAATATATATTTGCATAAATACATTTATATATGTATAATTTTAGACTAGGTCCATTGACCAACCTGAGCCCAGCCCGGGCCTGAGACCAACTCGAGTGCATCCAATTACATGGCGAGCTAGGCTTGAGTTGGGAAAATCGGGCTTGACCTCAAGCATAGGCCGAGCTTGGGCCTTAAGCCCAAATTTTAGGGTCGGGCCTAGGTTGACCATAAACCCAGCCCAACCTGCTCGACTTGCACCCCTAATCCTAACCCAAGCTTATATATATATATATATAAATTTAGGGCAAATTTCTTAAAGTACCCCTATGGTTTAGGAAATTGACTAACTCTATCCTTACTGCTTACATATTGTCTTAAAGTACCCTTAAGTTTTCTGACAATTGTCTAAAACCTCCATTTCCGTTAACTTCCCATCACACTCCATTTACACGTGACATCACGTGATTGATAATTTTTTCTAAAAATTCCTAAAGTACCCCTTTCTTGAGAACAAACCAAAATCTCTACTGTAATGAAGATTGAAGGAAGGATTAATCATCCCCTATATACTCATGGATATGGTTCAAAGTGATAAATTGATGATTGAGATGAGTGTGTTTTTGCCATGTCCGCTCTCAAGTGTCTTGAATATCAGCGTAACGCTCAGTCGAAGCTTACCGATTAGTTTAATGCGTTGGAACTCTCTTTCTTTATGTTGCCACAAAACTCTATAGTTTCAGACAACTACAGAAATATATCAAGGAAATCATTATAACACTAGTAACCAAACTATACAAGGAATAAGAGCTCTATGCAATGGTGTAAAATGAGGAGAACAGTGATGGTGAAAAACTTGTTTGTTCTTAATGATCTCTAAATGGCCTCTGATACAGAAAAATCATTTTGGTTTTCTGTTTGATTTTGCATTAAAAAAATGAAGTTTGCACATCCATAAGGATAAACTCTAATGTAGGATGTGCCCTCAAGAATAAACCAACTCATTGCTCTTCATTTTTATGATTCTGCTACGATTGGAACTTCTACTAGCACCATGATTTTTGTTAAAAAACTAGTTAAAGTTGTTTTTCTTTGTGTTTTTATTTCTGTTAGTGTCACAGGGGTACCATTGTAATTCCCCTTCTCTTTATGTTATGTTTGGTTGCCCTAATATAAATACTAAATACGCTGGCACCGCCAGCATCTTTTGGTGCTCTCAAATCTCTCTTTTCTCCTCTATCTTTCTCTCTTCTCCCTTCTCTTCACTTCAGTTCTGGACAAGATGGTATCAGAGCGGGTTCATCTGACCTAAAAGGAGATCGAGTCCGCTATCTTCTTCCCTTCCTCATCCTTCTCTCCTCTATCTTTCTCTCTTCTTCCTTCTCTTCACTTCAGTTCTGGACAAGATGGTATCAGAGCGGGTTCATCTGACCTAAAAGGAGATCGAGTCCGCTATCTTCTTCCCTTCCTCATCGTGCTACTGATATTTTTTTTCTAAAGAACCAAGGTATTTTTTTGGACTGACCTTAGAAGCTTTGTTCTCCTCTTTTTATTTTTTTTCCTGGTCGTGTATCAAGACAAACCTAAAAAAAGGGAAAAACCAATCGGATGTGAGGTGATCAACACTTGTACCTTCCTTTTTCATAGGATCAAGTGATCCTTGTGGTGGTTGTAGGTCAGAGGTGACTTGTATGTGCTATGACAACAACTTTGTGGAGTGTGTGTAGATCAGAGATGACATGTGTGTGCTGCAACAATAGTGCAGTGGGTAGTTTGTAGGTCGGTGATGACCTGTAGGTTTTGCAACAGCAAAAAAAAAAATTATGGTGATTACTGTAGTCGATCTAGAAGGTGGTTGCCTATAGTTTTTTTTATTCCTGGTGCAGAAATTTTTTTTTCAGAAATAACACAGCGTGTGAAAGGGAAAATAAGTTGGATAGATCTGACCTTTTTATTGTTTGGTGAAGATTCAACCACTTCTAGTGTGATTTAAACCAACTATCATGAATAGTGAAGACTCAGCCACCTCCAATGTTTCATAAATGCAAAATGGACTGAGTGGGGTATGGATTTATCCTTCCCAATGGTTGTGATACCTCTTGATGGTCTGAATTATTTAGAGTGGTTGAAGGGGATCAAACTATACATTACTACAAGGGGAAAAACATACTATATAAATGGAAGAATTAAAGAACCTAATTGTGGGAGTGTTGAGCATGACAGATGGAACCAAGAGAACAACATGGTAATGTCATGGCTCTTAGTGTCTATGCAGCCTCAAGTGAGAAGAAATTTTATGTGGGCTGAAACAACTTATGAGATTTGGGAACAAGCCAAGTCAACCTATTATGAATTGAGACACTATGCAAAGATCTATCAATTACAAGCAGAATCCTCTACTTGCAAACAGGGGGAGAGGAGTCTCTCCGTGTACTACTTAGTCTTGTCTTCCATCTGTAAAGAGTTGGATCACTACCAGAGTGTAGATTGGAAGTGTGATGAAGATGCGAAAGCATATAAGTCTCTTGTTTCTCAGTAGAGGTCTTTGTCTTCCTCCTTGGCTTGAACCCCATATATGAATCCATTAGAGTGCAGATCATTGCTTCCAAGGATCTCCCTTCTGTTCAAGAGGTATATGCTCTAGTACAGTTAGAGGAAAATAGAAGGAATCTGATGAATAATTATGGGGGAGATGCAGTTGTGTTGACAGCAAAAGGAAGTGTTGTTACAAGTGGAGGAAATCCTTTTAAGAAGGGAGAATCTCAGAAAATGGTGGATGACAAAGAAAAATTATAGTGCACCCATTGCCAGAAGCCTTGACACACTCGTAACACATGTTGGGACCTTTGTGGGAAGCCAAAATGGGATCAGGAATTGATTAAGAAATAGGGTTCAGATTTGAATAAAAAGCTAGGTCAGCAAGGTTCTAGAAAATTCACTACAGCAAGCATGGCTACTCAGGAGAACAAACCCCCTACTACTACTATAGCTCAGACATACACCACTAGTTCTGACCCTAGGGAGGATATCATTAGTTCCTTTCGTAATCATTTAGAACTTCATGGTAGGGAAATTCGCCAAATGGATGCCCCTCCTCCATCAACTTTATATGCGTCTACATCATATAATTCTGCCACATCTCTTCATGTATCATCTCATTCCTCTGAATCTCCTTGGATAATTGATTCTAGAGCGCCAAAGCGACTGGTAAGTCTACCTACTTTCAAACCTATCATTTTCTCTCTACAAAAGACAAAGTCATGCTGGCTAATGGCTCCTTCTCTACCATAGTTGATTAATGAACTATTTCTCTTCCTCTTGGTCCTACACTTTCTAATGTTTTACATGTTCCTCAATTTCCCTGTTAATTTGTTTTTTGTTAGTAGTATAACCAATTCCTTAAACTGTTCAATAACCTTCTTCCCTTCTTATTATGTAATTCAGGATTTTGACTCAGGGAAGATGATTGGTAGAGGGTGTATGGTGGATGGTGTCTACTTGTTGGAGAATAAGGCTGGCCTTGCAGTCATAGAGTCTAAGAGTCAATCTATTAAGAGAATAGCCTATTTATGGCATAGCCGTCTTGGTCATTTATCCTTTGATTCCTTAAAGATTATGTTTCCAAAGTTGTTTAAATCAGTGTTAGGGTTAGAGTTGATATGTCAAACTTGTTAATTGAGTAAACATTGTAGAACTCATTTTTCTTCAAAGAATAAGAAATCTGAATTTCTTTTTCATATTGTTCACTCTAATGTTTGGGGCCTAGTTACTTTACCATCTGAAAGTGGCTATAAGTATTTTATTACTGATGGAGGACGATTTGACCCGACCCCTTGAGACGACGACACGTGGACATGACTCAGCACGAGCAACAGCTCAGCACCACAGCCTGACCGCGACTAAGTGACCAGCCCACAGGGCAGCTCGCTACCCCATAGCTCGCTATACGGGGAGCTCGCTACAACGCGAGCTCGAGGTCCCCCGAGCTATTGAAAGGGAATACTCCGAGACAAGTCTATCCCAACTCGCGAGCTAGGATAACCAGCTCGCTCCAACACTTAGGCAGAAAAACTGCCCCAAAGGCAACCTTGAGAGGGGTCACCTCGAAGTACCCCAAGGAGCTCGCGACAGGATAGCTTGCTACGCGATGGAATAGCTCGCTACAAGGTAGCTCGCGGCTAAGCGATGCAATGCCTTTAGGAAGCTTCTATCCGACAAGACCGTACCCGTCAGACTGCGCCACGTCTCCTGACCGACGGCGCAGTCCCTGCCAATTCAACAGACAGCATCCACGTCTCTCGACAGATGGTGGCATGCCTGTCCTTCTGGGATGTGTCAATTATCTGATTGGGTAGTACCCTGCAACGGTTACCTGCGCAGCCCTAGCAGATAACGGCTGTGACAGAAGCCCAGTGGCTGTTATGCCCGATTTGACAAGAATGCCTATATAACAGCCCCCTAGTTGATGGGAAGGGCTCTCTCTCTAGAACATCTGAGATCTTATCTTGAACTTACTTGCTCTCGAGCTAACTCAGTGATCTAGCACGACCTACACTCTTAGCCTCTTTACACTCTTTACTATTTTCTCCAGCGTTCTAACTTAAGCATCGGAGTATTCCCACCGGGCAAGTCCCCCGGGAATTCTTCACCGTCTTCTTTCAGGTGTCGTCCGTTGCTAGCTAGGAGTCAGTCAACAGCCGACTAGGAGTGCTTGGATCATGCAGCATCATTTGGCGCCGTCTGTGGGAACCGCTTCAAAAAGCCTTCCTCTAAGCTTCTACGGTTTCTTTTTGAGAACTCAACATTCATGGCCTTCTCCAGCAACGCCGGACGTGGTGCCATCCAAAATGCTTCTGGGGGGCAACCCCAACTTCCCATTGTCTGTATCAAACAGTTCACTGTCCCCCTCTCTGTGGACGGGATTCCTAGTCTGAATGTGCCTCTCACAGTGGCACCCGCGATCGCTCCACTCCCTTCCACGGTGGGAGCAACCTTTGTTGAACCTTCGATTGTGCCCCCAGTGGCCTACCCGAACCAGTTGGAAGACTTAATGCAATGCATGCGAGCCATACAAACTCAAATGCAACAATTTCAACAATTCCAACTTTACCAACAACAAGAGCTGCATCAGGTTTCCTAGTACCAGTACTAGCAGTAGTTTCCCTCCTTGCCTTAGGCCCAGTTGCCGCTTTCCCCTCGGCACCTGTCCACGAAGCAGACCAAGCCCTCCCGCCGGAGTGAACGACCTCGCCAAGGAGAGGCCTCCCAAGCCCAAGATCCCGCCAAGAGCCAAGCCTCTTCCCTTGGTAGGAAGGAGAGGCCAACCACCCCCGCCTTGCAACCTGTGGGCAGGTCGGGGGCCTCCCAGCCAACCAAGCTCGCATCGCCCCAACATTCGCAAATCAAGCTCCCGCTCGCAGAGAACCCATTCGAGGTCCTGGCCGCAAACTATTGGAAGGGCCCTTCGGTTCAGAGACACCGCCAGCAGTCCGAGCCCATCGAGCTCGGCGACACTAAAGCATCAAGCACCAACGCCAAGCCAGCAAAGCAGCAGCGAAGACGCCGGCGAGCTCACCGAACTACTACCCGAGCTTAAAGGAAAAGATGAGGTATGCTCAGGTGAAGTGGAAGTTGCCCCTCTCCTCTCAGTTTCTTCCCCACTATCTCCAGAACTCCTTGTTGTCCCCATGCCAAGGGACTTCAAGTTCCCTCCACAGGACAAGTAGGATGGATCCTTCGATCTTAATGATCATGTGGACGCCTTCCAGTCCCATATGCACCTGGCAAGAGCCAGCGAGTCCTGCATGTGTGTGGCCTTTTCCACCACCTTCAAAGGGGTAGCCCGCACCTGGTACCAAAACCTCGCGCCCGGTTCAATAAGAAGCTGGGCGTAGTTCGTGCAAGTTTTCACCTCCCACTTCATCACCAGCAAGAGGTGCCCGAGAACTCAAGAAAGCCTCCTCGGCATAGTTCAAAAGGAAGGGGAGTCCATTCGGAGTTACATCAAGCGGTTCAATGACGCTTGTTTGCAGATACCCGACCTGGATCCCGCAGTTCGCCTCACCGCAGCCAAGCGAGGTATTACTCACAAAGAGTTCAAGTGGCACATAGTTGTTAATCAGCCCAAGATCGTGACTGAGTTCCTTAGGCTCGCGGATCGGTTCATAGGGACGGAGGAAGAAATCAACCAGAAGGGCGAGCAGGCCCTTGAGAAAAGGAAGAGGGAACCAGAGCCCCCAGCTCAGGGCGACAGCAGGAAAAAGAAGAACCAAGCTCAGGGGGCAAGGCCAAATCAGCCTTTCCGAGCTCCAACAGTAGAAAGGGACTACACACCCCTCAACACGAAGCGGGCCGAGATCCTCATGGCGATCAAGGACGCCCCGTACGTGAAGTGGCCACCTCGGCTGAAGGCGGACCCTAATGTTAGAAATAAAAATTTGTATTGTAGCTTTCATAAAGATCACAGTCATAGCACCAAAAGTTGTAAAAACCTCCGCGATGAGATAGAAGAACTCATCTGTCGCGGATATCTAAGAAATTTTATACAAAATAATAATAATAATAATAAAGCAGGTCGGCAAGGAGAGTAGAGTAGAAACGCTCCTGAGTCCAGTAGGCAAGCGGAACAACCGCAGAAGCAGCCCCCCGAAGAGAGACTAGTTCGGGGGACCATCCACGTCATAGTTGGAGGCTTGATTGTGGCGGGTTGCACCTCAGCTGTAGCTCGCGCATTAGCTCACGAAGCCGCCAGGGAAGAGCAGAACCCCCAAAGCGTTCAAGGATGGAAGATCCCATCTTCTTCACAGAAGATGACGCGCGCGGGGTCCACTACCCCCATGATGACGCGCTCGTCGTAAAGGTGAAGATCAACGACTTTGAAGTCAGACGCGTCCTCGTCGACTCAGGCAGCTCAGCGGACATCCTCTTCAAAGCAGCCTTCAACCAACTGCAGCTCCAGGAGAGCAACCTAAAGCCCGCGAACTCTCCCCTGGTAGGCTTCAGCGGAGAGGAAGTCAGGCCCCTGGGAAGGATTACAGTACTCGTGGAGGTCAGAACTTGGCCTAGCATAGTGAGGCTTAACCACGATTTCTTAGTGGTCGCAACCCCCTCCCCGTATAACGCCATAGTAGGTCGGCCGATTACCCATGCCTTACGGGCTGTGGTGTCCACCTACTACTTGGCCATGAAGTTCCCCATAGACTTCGGAATCGGGATAGCACGAGGTGACCAGTTTGAGTCTCGCAAGTGTTATGTTGCCGCCCTTAAAGGGAAAGCCAAGGTAGCCGATGACCTCGAGCTGAAGCGACCTACGGAGCAGAACGAAGAGCGAGTTGCACCCACCGAAAAGACCGTCTCCATCCCAGCCTCGACGGAGGACCCAGCCCGAACACTTCAGAACGGTGCTTCCCTTGAGGAGCCTCTGCGATCTAAACTGGTACGCTTTTTACTTGACAACTTAAACGTTTTTGCATGGTCTGCGGCAGAAATGCCCGACATAGACCCTAGCATTATAACTTATAAGCTCAATATTGATCTTGTGGTTAGGCCCGTTAGACAGAAGAAACGCAACCTAGCCCCAGAGCAATGGAGGGCAGTCGACGAGGAGGTCGAGAAGCTCCTTGCAGCCGATTTTATCAGGGAAGTCCATTACCCGAGCTGGGTGGCCAACCCCGTTCTGGTGAAAAAGGCTAATGGTAAATGGCGCATGTGCGTTGACTACACCGACCTGAGCCGAGCTTGCCCAAAGGATTGCTTCCCACTTCCCAGGATTGACCGTCTGGTGGACACGACCTCGGGGCATGAGTTGCTGAGCTTTCTAGATGCCTACTCGGGCTACAACCAGATCAGGATGGACCCGGCAGATGAAGAAAAGACTGCCTTCATAACCGAGCTTGGCCTGTACTGCTACAAGGTCATGCCTTTTGGGCTAAAAAATGCCGGGGCAACCTTTCAAAGACTTGTAAATATACTGTTTGAGCCATTGATTGGCCAAAAAGTAGAATGTTATGTAGACGACATGGTCGTCAAAACCCAGTTCTCATGCGACTTAATACAAGACTTGCATTTAGTCTTTGAAATTCTACGTAGATTTAATATGAAGTTGAAACCGAATAAGTGCGTCTTTGGCGTTACCTCGGGTAAATTCCTGGTATACATTGTTAACCGGCGTGGCATTGAAGCCAACTCGGGCAAAATAAAGGCCATCCTAGATATGAGACCACCCTGAAAAGTGAAGGAGGTTTAGAGGCTGAATGGCCGAATAGGCGCTCTGAGTCGCTTCATGTCCAAATCGACAGATCGTTGCCTACCTTTCTTTAAAGCAATTAAAAGCAAAGGGTTTCAATGGACCCAAGACTGTCAGCTCGCGTTTGACGAGCTCAAAAAGTACCTCGCTAGCATACCGGTCTTAACCCGACCCGAAGAGGGCGATGTTTTAGAGTTGTACCTCTTGGCAAGTGACGAAGTGGTTAGCTCGGTACTAATAAAAGAAGTAGATCGGGTCCAACGACCTATCTACTATGTTAGTAAAATGTTGCAGGGAGCAGAGACAAGATATCCAGAGATAGAAAAATTGGCCTATGCACTAGTTATTGCAACCCGAAAGCTTCGCCCGTACTTTCAAGCTCATACTGTTATCGTCCTCACCAACAAACCTCTGAGGCAAGTCCTACTCAAGCCCGAGGTCTCTGGTCGACTGACGAAGTGGGCCGTTGAGCTCAGCGAGTACGACCTCCAATACAAGCCACGAACTGCTATTAAGGCCCAAGCCTTAGCAAACTTCGTCGCAGAGTGCACTTTCAGCTTCGAAGTCCCCAGGCCGGTCGAGCATGAGGCCCCCAGTTCGGGCGAGCTCGGAGCTCCCAGGCCGATCGAGCACGAGCACCGTGAGGTAGCAGCCAGTGCGGCATCTCTCCTAGTTAGGCCAAGCGCGAACTGGGATGAGGAGTCATGGATCCTTCACGTAGATGGCTCCTCGAACCAGCAGGGCAGCAGAAACAGAATAGTTCTGCACGGCCCAAGTGGCACGAAACTGGAGTACGCACTACGCTTGGAGTTCGCGGCATCCAACAATGAAGCAGAGTACGAAGCGTTGATAGCCGGGCTAGCTCTATAGCGATTCCCAGCTCGTGGTTAATCAGGTCATAGGAGAATACGAAGCTCGCGAATTGACTATGATTGCCTACTTAGCCAAAGTAAGAGAGGCTCTGCTCGATTTCCAGTCACACTTTATCAGGCAAATCCCGAGGTCGGAGAACGCTGAGGCCGACGTCCTGTCCCGGTTAGCCAGCACCAGTGATAACACCATGAGAACCGTGTACATAGAGAACCTGCCTCGGCCTAGCATTCTCGGGGGGGCAGAGGAGGTCGCTCCTGTCATTCAAGCAGAGCCGAGCTGGATTGACCCGCTCGCGAGCTTCTTGCTACACAAGACCCTCCCTGTAGATCGCAATGCCGCTAGAAGTGTAGAGCATCAGGCGGCCAAATACGTCGCGATAGACGGACAGCTGTACCAAAGATCCTACATGCTCCCCTACTTGCGCTATTTGCGACCTTCCGAAGCCGAGCTCGTACTCCGCGACACTCACGAGGGCCTGTGCGGTGGACACTTGGGGGGTAGGGCCCTCGCCCAAAAAGCACTACAACAGGGGTACTACTGGCCAACAATGAAAGCAAACGCTATTGAGCTCGTCAGAAAGTGTGACAAGTGTCAAAAGCATGCCAATATCCACCATCAACCCACTGCTGACCTCAAGTATCTCACCAGCCCATGGCCTTTCACACAATGGGGCATCGATATACTCAGACCGTTTCCACCAGCGTCAGGCCAGAGGAAGTTCCTAGTGGTAGCAGTAGATTATTTCACCAAGTGGGTAGAAGCTGAACCTCTCGTAACGGTCACAGCCCGAAACGTCCAGAACTTCTTTTGGAAGAACATAGTGTGCCACTTCGGGTTACCTTGGGTATTGATTTCTGATAATGGCAAGCAGTTCGAGGACATCAAATTCTAGAACTGGTTCCAAGACATGGGGATCCAACAGAACTTCACTTCAGTCGCACACCCTCAAGCAAACGGTCAAGCAGAGGTTACGAACAGAGATATCCTCTGCGAACTGAAGGCACGGTTAGACCGAGCTAAAGGACCATGGGCAGATGAGCTACCCAGTGTTCTATAGGCTTACCGAACCACAGAGAAGACCGCCACAGGAGAGACTCCCTTCAACCTCACCTACGGCACCGAAGCAGTCATCCCAGCTGAGATTAAGGTTCCCTTGCTACGACTGGAAGCATATGACGACAAGGAAAATGAAGATGAGCTACGTACCAACCTCAACCTACTCGATGAGATAAGGGACCTCGCATATATCAGGATCGCAGCTTACCAGCAAAGAGAAGCTCGGTACTATAACGCCAGGGTCAAGAAGCGGAACCTCTGCGTCAGCGACCTAGTCCTTCGTAAAGTTATGGTACCTGAGCCTGGCGTTGGCAAGCTCGGACCGAATTGGGAAGGTCCCTACCGAGTGAAACAGGTGCTCGGGGAAGGAACATACGAGCTCAAAACCCTTGAAGGGAAACAGGTACCTCGGGCATGGAATATTGTCAACTTAAGGCAGTATTACCTGTAACTATTGAGTAGACCGCGAGTCACTCCCAAAGCCTAAGGGCCGAAATGCCGAGCTAACACGACCTTGGCGCAATAAGACCCAGTCGCCTCTATGGCATGGGTGAACTACTGAGTAGATCACGTGTCACTCTCAGAGCCTAAGGGCCGAAATGCCGAGCTAACACGACCTCGGCGCAATAAGACCCAGTCGCCTCTATGGCATGGGCGAACTATTGAGTAGACCATGCGTCACTCTCAGAGCCTAAGGGCCAAAATGCCGAGCTAACACGACCTCGGCGCAATGAGACTCAGTCGCCTCTATGGCATGGGCAAACTCCAAGAGCAGACTATAAGTCACCCCTCAGCCTAAGGGCTAAAACACCGAGCTAACCAAGACCTCGGCACGATGAAAGACTTAGCCGCTTCGCCAGCGAAGCCAAAGTATGAAGTATTAGAGGCGTAAGCAGCTCGGGTCTGAAGCCTACAAAGCATAGCTAGTATCAATACATCAGTTGGACCGGATAAGGTACAACCTACGAACATACGGTTCGGGCAAACACGGTAACTACTTCGCGGTATACTATAAAAATGCTTCAAAACACTAAGGGATAGCTTGGGGTAATAATTACCGAAAAATCCTATTTCGGGTATGTAGCTCTAATAGCTCGAGTGATGAGATCACTTTGGCAAAAAATAAAAGAGTACACCATACTTAGCAGAAAAAGAAAATTTTCATAACTAATGCATAAATAAAAACCAAGCTAAAAAAGCTTAGGAAAGTTCAACAAGAAGTAAAAAAGGGCACAACTGCCCAAGAAGAAGATTTTTGAAAAACCGGGTTCTAGCACCCGGGAACCACTAGAAGTTAATCAGAAGAGCCACCAGCCTCAAGGGTCCACCTCCTCCACCTCGTCCTCGTCCTCCGGGGAGTCAAGCTCCTCCTCATCCGCCTGGTCCGCCGTCTCGGGAGCCAGGCCCTCCATTATGATGCCATCGAGGTTGAGTCCAGAGAACTTCTTTCGGACCAACCAGCAGCAGAGCTTGAATCCGGAGCGGTACGAGCTCGAGCCATACTCCACTTGGAGGTCGTGATACTCCTGGGAGTCCTTGAAGTCCCAGACTGTCTTAGCCCGCTCGGCCTCCACCATGGTGTCAAAGTTCCGAGTTCGGTCCAGAAGTGTAGACTCCATGTCTCAAACCTGCTGGCGAAGAAGCTCTCTCTCCGCTGCCACCCTCGACGACTCCTCCCTGTAGCGCGCGCTCTCCTCAGAAAGCCTGGCGATCTGCGCCTCCTGGTCAAGGGCAAGCAGCTCCTGGGCCTCGCTCCCCTTGCGAGCTTGAAGGATCTCACCTCGGGCCTGGTCGAGCTCGCCCTAGAGCTTCTGGACGTTGGCCCTCTGATTGCGAGTGTCGCCGGAGTGGATGTTGGTCTGGAGGGCCATGGCGTGGATGGCGGTGTTCACCTGCCAACAAGAGACTAAGGTCAGAAAACATGAAAAGAAAGAAAAGAATGAGAAGAAAGAGAAAAGACCACTTACCACCATACAGTGAGAGGTGGCGAACGCGGTGAGCACCTTGGGCTCCATCTCCCCCCACCTAGCGACCTCCTCGTGGCAGATTGCCCTTCGGCTCTTCTGCCCAGCCACGATGTAGTCATTGACACCCTCCCAGTTCCCTACCGGGAACTATGGGTAGGGGAATGGACGGGATGACCCAGGAGTAAACAGCCCTGGCCTCTGGAGCTCGCCCTCCTCGGGGCCACCTTCCCTGGCAACTCCTTCATATGGGACCGGTGGAGCCTCAGGCAGTGGAGAAACAAGGTCTGGCTCAGCAGACTCGAACTCAGTGCCCCCAGAAGTGGAAGTTCGGTTAGGACGTGGCCTCTTTGCCTTACGCTTCTGGTTGTTGGAAAGAAGGCGGCGCGCATCAAAACCAGACATGATGGCTGCCAAAAAACCACAAGGTATTAGTCCAGTAATATATATATAGATATATATATATATCTACCCGGACTCAGACCAGCCTGCGCGAGCTTTTCCTCGGTCAAGTAGCCCGAACAGTGAAGGCCTACTGCTGCCTAGGATTGTAGCGTTTTTCGAGTTTCAGGGTCCAACTCAACCCCAGAATCCTGGATGGCAGCCCTCTAAGAAGTTGGGAAGGGCCACCCCTCGGGGTTACGGACCACAAAATAATCCTGCTTCCCGGCCGGGGACCCTGTTCGACAGCTCGTGCAAGAGCTTGAAGCTGCGGCGGGGAGAAAAGTTGTAGGAAAGCCTTTTCGGAGGCGCTCTGGGAGTAGCATTCTTGATGCAGAGAATGGAAGAAAAGATATCAAGATCAAGGGGAAGACAATACTCATAGCACAAAGAAATAGTCCCAACTACATTCCAAATGGCGTTGGGATGGAGCTGGTCAATGGTGACGTTGAAATGATTCAACACCTCCACTATCAAGGGATGCAGAGGAAGACGCAGGCCAGCCTCGAGCTGTTCCTGAAAATCACTATGCCATTGGGACCATGCTCCCAGGGAAAGTTACTAGAGGGGAGACCGTAGATAAGGTCCCCAGGAAGGTTAAAGTAATGAACTAGAGATCTAAGTCTCTCCATCGTCATAGAGGAGGGACCAAAGGTGTTGGGCTCCCTGCCCCGAGAAGTAGAAGCCACCTTGACGGAGGCCTCCTGAGCCTTCGAAGCCTGCTCCCAAGCTCTCCCTGAGCTCGAGGGGGCGTCATCCTGGTTTTCATCCTGGGAGTAGACATGGTACAGACACCCAGACATGATTGACAGAATGATTAGACTCATCAGAAAAGATGAAACAGTGTGAACAGGAGAAGAGCTCGAGCAGACTAGATGGATGCGCGAACTCAGAATCCGAAGACAACAAGTTAGCGTGAAAGAAAATGAGGCCTGGGGGCCCTCCTATTTATAGCCACTATGCCCATAGATCAACAACCCAGATTGAGACAGATCTAACGGTTCGCAGTCAAGTTGATCACACGTCTTCTGAAACCGAAATGTGACTGGCTGCACGTCTCCCATGATTGAGGTAATGACGGTTGCACGACATCCAGAGTTAAGAGCCGCTTCGACGCGTTTCTCAGCATTCGAAACGTCAGAAATCCCTTGACTTCTACGCACGCATTTAATGCGAGCAATCAATCAAGTTTGAACTTCGGTCAAATCCACCCGTCACACTTCATGAACTCCTCACGCTAAGGTGGCATACTTAGCCCGAGGAGTGGGGGGCAATTGATAGAGGATGATTTGACCCGACCCCTTGAGACGACGACACGTGGACATGACTCAGCACGAGCAACAGCTCAGCACCACAGCCTGACCGCGACTAAGTGACTAGCCCACAGGGTAGCTCGCTACCCCATAGCTCGCTATAGGGGGAGCTCGCTACAACGCGAGCTCGAGGTCCCCTGAGCTACTGAAAGGGAATACTCCGAGACAAGTCCATCCCAGCTCGCGAGCTAGGATAACCAGCTCGCTCCAACACTTAGGCAGAAAAACTGTCCCAAAGGCAACCTTGAGAGGGGTCACCTCGAAGTACCCCAAGGAGCTCGCTACAAAGTAGATCGCGACAGGATAGCTCGCTATGCGATGGAATAGCTTGCAACAAGGTAGCTCGCGGCTAAGTGACGCGATGCCTTCAGGAGGCTTTTATCTGACAAGACCGTACCCGTCAGACTGCGCCACGTCTCCTGACTGATGGCGCAGTCCCTGCCAATTCAATAGACTACATCCATGTCTCTCGACAGATGGTGGCGTGCCTGTCCTCCCGGGATGTGTCACTCATCCGATTGGGTAGTACCCTGCAACGGTTACCTGCACAGCCCTGGCAGATAACGACTGTGACAGAAGCCCAGTGGCGGTTACGCCCGATTTGGCAAGAACGCCTATATAAGAGCCCCCTAGTTGAAGGGAAGGGCTCTCTCTCTAGAACATCTGAGATCTTATCTTGAACTTACTTGCTCTCGAGCTAACTCAGTGATCTAGCGCGACCTACACTCTTTACTATTTTCTCCAGCGTTCTAACTTAAGCATCGGAGTATTCCCACCGGGTAAGTCCCCCGGGAATTCTTCACTATCTTCTTCTCAGGTGTCGTCCGTTGCTAGCTAGGACCCAGTCAGCAGCCGGCTAGGAGTGCTCGGATCGTGCAGCATCAATTACCTTTATTGATGATTATTCTAGGTATACATGGGTATATCCCATGCAAACTAGGGATGAAGTACCAAAAACTATCCAAGATTTCCAAAGAATGATTTTCACCCAATTTCAAACCAAAATCCAAATCTTCTAATCTGATAGTGCCAAAGAATACTTCCATGATAATCTTACGGAGTTCTTTGCTTCACGTGGATAACTCCTATACCCGAACATCACAACAAAATGGTGTTGTTGAAAGAAAGAACCGTCATCTTCTTGAAGTAGCTTGGGGACTATTGATTCATATGAATGTCCCCAAATGTTTTTGGCTTGAAGCTATCCTTTGTTCTGCCTATCTCATTAACCGCATGCCCTCTCGGTGGTTAGAGTACAAAGCCTCACATTAGCTTTTGTTTCCCAAGGTTCCTCTTTTGTCTATTAATCTCTGTGTTTTTGGTTGTCATTACTTTGTTCAAAACCTGTCACCCACTCATGGGAAATTGGATTCTCGTGCTTGCAAATTCTTGGGGTACGCTACAAATTAGAAGGGGTACCAATGCTTTGATCCCGTCTCTCGGAAATATCATGTTTCCATGGATGTCTCATTTTTTGAGAATGAACCTTTCTTTCCTGTTTCTCCTTGGGGGGGGGTGTAGGCATGAGGACAAACAGGTTAAGAATCCTCCTCTACCTGATCCTCCTCCCTTCCATGTTTTCTATCATCGTCATAAAGGTTAACCAAGTTCAAGAGCTATGGAGCATCTAGAAGATGTACCACCAATTCCATCAAATTCTCCAGGGACGGATCCTACCCAGCCAGGTACCTTAGTTCCCATTGATATTTCTAACCCAATTGCTATTGATACCTCTAGTGCTGATGATCTTAACCTTCCTATTGCTCTCTAGAAAGATGTTAGATCTTGCACCATCAAGCACCCCATTTCCCATTTTGTTTCCTATGAAAATATTTTACCTTCCTTTTAGGCATTCCTCTCTTCCCTTGACAATGTTTCTACTCCTAAGAATGTGACAGAAGCTCTCTCAGTGCCTAAATGGACAGATGCAATAAATGAAGAAATTAATGCATTACATAAAAATGGTACATGGGAATTGGTGGATCTTTCTAAGGAAAGAGAAACAATTGGATGTAAATGGGTATTTACAGTGAAATATAGAGTTGATGGCACAATGGAAAGGTATAAAACTCGTCTAGTGGCACAAGAGTTCACTCAAGTGAATGAGGTGGATTATGCAGAAACTTTTGCACTAGTTGCTAAGATGAACTCCATTAGGGCTCTCTTCTCTTTAGCTTCTAACTTCGATTGGAACCTTCACCCATTGGACATCAAGAATGCATTTCTAAATGGTGATCTAGAAGAAGCAGGGTACATGGTACAACCCCCTGGTTTTTGGGCTCAAGGTAATGAACAAAAAATATGCAAGTTAAAAAATTCATTATATGGCCTGAAACAATCACCAAGAGCCTGGTTCAACAGATTCCAAGTAGCTATACAACAAAAGGGCTACAAGCAATGCCAATCTGATCATACATTGTTTGTGAAAAGAAGGGAAGGGAAAATTGCAGCCCTAATAGTGTATGTTGATGATATAGTTATCACTGGTGATTGGAAAGATGAAATTCAAAGATTGAAGCGATTTCTTGCTACTCAGTTTAAGGTGAAAGATCTAGGTCCTTTAAGATACTTTTTTGGAATTGAAGTAGCCCACTCACAAAGGGTATCTTCATTTCTTAGAGAAAGTATGTCCTAGATCTGTTACAGGATACAGGAAAGTTGGGAGTGAAACTCATTGATTCTTCTACTGATCCTAATCACAAATTAAGTGATTGCCCAGGTGAATCCATAAAAAATGTGAAGCAATTTCAGAGGCTTGTAGGAAGACTACTATATCTCTCTATGACTCGGCTAGACATTGCTTATGCAGTGGGTGTTCTTAGTCAATTCATGCATGCCCCTAAGACCACCCACCTTGAAGTAGCTGAAAGAATTCTTAGATATCTTAAGAAATTCCCAGGTGCAGGTTTATTGTTCCAAAAGCATGGATATCTGAAGGTTGAAGTGTATACTGATACAGAACGGGCAGGATCACTAGATGATAGGAAGTCTATCAATGGCTATTGTACCTTTGTGGGAGAAAACCTAGTCACTTGGAGAAGCCAAAGGCAAAATGTGGTGGCTAGATCTAGTGTTGAAGCTGAATATAGAGTAATGTCTCATGGAGTGGCTGAAATAATGTGACTAAAAAATCTATTGAGTGAACTAGGATTTATAGTTGATGGACCTATAACTTTATATTATGACAACAAGGCAGCCATAAACATTGTTGCTAGCCCAGTACTACATGATAGAACCAAGCACATCGAGGTAGACAAGCATTTATTAGAGAAAAATTTGTCAAAGGGGAAGTGTAAACCCCATATGTTAGGTCTAAAGATCAACTTGCAGACATCTTCACAAAAGGGCTACATCATTTGTGGCACAATAATCTATGTGACAAGTTGAGGGGGAGTGTTAAAAGACGGGTTAAAGTTGTTTTTCTTTGTGTTTTTATTTCTGTCGCAGGGGTACTATTGTAATTCCCCTTCTCTTTATGTTATGTTTGGTCGCCCTAATATAAATACTAAAAAATTGGCACTGCCAACATCTTTTGGTGCTCTCAAATCTCTCTTCTCTCCTCTCTCTTCCTCTCTTCTCCCCTCTCTCTTCTCTTCTCCCTTCTCTTCACTTCAGTTCTAGACAAGAATTTTCTTAAGAGTGATTGATGAGTTTGACGTATTAGTTTTAAATTCTGAACTTTTTTTTGTTCCCTACTCATCAGAGAAGCCAAAGTCTTAAAACCCAGTTATTAATCAGCTTGTTTAGTGGTTCAGATTGTTTAAATGGAGACATATCGTACAACCATGCATAAAATCATCAACCCAATTTGGACCCTTGATGCTTCAAGCGGCTGTCACATAGATCAAATCCAGCTTTTTAAGGAGCATTAGAGTAGAGTTCTATATGGATTTCCATCAGACCCTGACTTGTGAGATTGAAGAAATTACATAATTTATTAATAATAAAATAAGAATAACCTCATTCATCTTCATCCTTCAAATGGACCCAAACTATCTTATGATTATTGAAAATTTTCACTAGTTGGGTTTTATTTTGAAAATTTAGGGAATAGTGAAGGGAAAATTTGATATTTTATTTTATTTCGTTCATGCTTAGCGATGATGTCAATTGTCAAAAAACTTTGGGATACTTTAAGACAATATGTAAATAATAAGTGTAGAATTAGTCAATTTCCTACACCATAGGGGTACTTTAACAAATTTGCCCTAAATTTTTGCGTGGTCTGAACCAACCTAAGCCTAACCCAAGTGAATCAAATTTTAGTGAGTCAGGCTCTGGTTGGACAGTTTGAGCTTGACCTAGGGCCTGGGCCAAGCTCAGACCTTATGCCTAATTCTTACGGTTGGGCCTGGGTTGAGCTTAAACCCAGCCCAACCCGCCTGACTTACACCCCTGGCAAAGGCTTAAGTGGATCTAAAGAAACTTGAGTACATTTCCTTCATTCATGCATAGAAAAACTGATCCATGTTACAAGTTGGTGCAAGGATGAAAAACCAGGCTATCCGGTGCGTCTAACACCAAGACATGGGAATAGGGAGGTCAACCATTTTACGAGCTACCCCACTACTGCAACATTGTTAGAAATAAGCATTTCTGGAAGAAAAGCTTGAAAACAAGTGAAAACGCCCACCAAAATAGACCTATGTTTCTCATTCCAGAATAGGCCTATCAAGATTCTCAAACACTAGCAATTAAATAGAGGTTGTTGTTCAACCATAATCTGGTTTAACGTTGGTTTTCGGTAAGATTAACAATTCACAAACACATTGAATATTCAGTTCACAAACATAATGAATAAAAGAGTAAGGAGAACATACCTAGTTTTGCCACAAATTGCTGAGTCGAACTCGAATTTCAAACTTATTAATAACCCAAATAGATCTACAATTGTAGTAACCAAAATGGATATACAACTAAAGTAACTGAAATGATTTCCACACAAACATATCTCGTATAATTTTCCCATAAAGACATAAAAAAATTGCCATTCGTGACTGTCGTCCACGTTGACAAAGCCGAAGAACCATTGAGAACCCATTGGTTCTCAAATAAAAAAAGGAGAAAAAAGCACGCGTAGGGGTGAGCAATCGGTTTATTTGGTTAAAAACTGAACTGAATAAACCAAATTTTTTAAAATCAAAATTTTCAGTTCGGTTTTCGGTTAAAACCAAATTTATTTAATATATAAATGTACATTAATATATTATTATATAAATTATAAGATATATATATATATATATATATATATATATAATACTATACGTTCTAATATATAATATAATATAATATAATATAATATAATATATTATAGATATTTTATATGATATGTAACATATATATTAGTATATAACTTTGTCAATGCCAAAATCCTATTGACCAACTTTCCCCCCTCCCCCTCCCTCAAAATCCAAAAAATCGAACACCACCCTTAGATTATTTACTAAATTTAACTTTTATGCCCTACACCAAAACCAAGGCAAAGTATCATCGTTATAATATATATACTTAAAAGTTATATTCTTTTTGTTAGTAAAGTGGATCTAAATGTTGTTTTTTTATGTTTGGTTGTAGTATAATTTTACATGCACTAGTATAAATGCATGTGAGTGCAAATGAAAAAGAACGCAAATTCTCGTTTAGTTTTGTTTTGGGTTTTACTTTATTCTATTTCATGTATTAATTTACTTCATTTGTATTGTAATAAAACAAAATAAGCTTAAATTGAAAACAAAAATAGGTCAGAATTTACACTTAGATAATTTGCACTATCGTGATTTTGCATCAGTGTAAATTCATTTGCATTGCAACCAAACACAACCTTAAGATTCATTGGTTCAAGTGTCATAAAATTTGTTTTGGAAACATTTTGTTCATGATATATAATATTAATATCATCTCAATTAGAAAAATGCATGTGTGTGAATAATAATTTAAAGTGTCTAGTTTGACGTTTTTGATAAAAATAAGAAATTTTATTTATAAACTTAAAATGTAGTTGCACCACAATGTTGTTACCCCGTGGATTCAGAATTGATAAACTTAAATGAATCAAATTTGGTAACACAACATTCATTCAATTGCATCTGTTTTTGGCCCTCGTGAGGGAAGGGTTCAATATGATACTGGAAAAAAATTGACAGCCAACCAATTGGTATTAGGGGTGAGCAAAGGGATCGGATCTAGTAGGCACAACATAGAAAGTACATTTAGCGAGCACTTTATAAATATTCTGACAACTGTTAAAAGTTGTCTTTAATCTTTTTTCAATGGTAGGTTGGGGTGTTTCAATGGACAAGTGTAAAAAAAAAAAAATTAAAGTGCTCATTTATCGTGCTTACAACGTCATGCCTACCTGATTCGGACTCGTAAACAAATGGATAGGTTCTACTTGGAGCCAAATGAAACCAACATCGAACCAACCCTACCCAATCTTTATAGGGTAGACATGCGGACCTCAAAACTCCCACCCCGACACAACATGGGGTTTGGGCCAGGCCTAGCACTACATGATTGCTACAGAAACCAGGCCATGCCCATTCACTGTGGCACGTCCACTTTACAGCTTCTTCACCTTATATATCATTTATGTTGTTGATGTAGATGCGATCTTGGTTATTTGGGCTTAAAATTTGACCCAAAGCATCCCATTCATTACTTTGTGCAAGACTAAATTATAATGACAATTCATAATACTTAAGAGTGCAACTTTACTTAGGTTGGGATTTGTTAAAATTTCAAAATTTTAATGAACCTGAACCCTAAACCAAGCCTATTGTAGTTGAAATTCTTCAAATTGGGCATCTCAATTTGCAACTCAATACCATCGAAGCTCACTAGCATAGATTGATGGTTGCAAAACTTAAAACCAATCAACCAGCATCATAAAAAATAACTAATAAGGGGGTGTGGGGGGATTGGTTAAAGCCTTTCTGGTATCATATCTTTTGGCCATCATAGATTTTTCCTATATGAACTTCAGAATTGATGCAACGTTAACAAACTCGGACTGGACTCAATTGAATCGATGGTGAATTGATGAAATTTTTTTGTTCTTTTTTTTATGATTTTTACATGTTGAACTGAATAATATGAGTGTCAAGGGGTGTTTTAGAATACAAATGTTTTAATTTGTTTTCACTACTTTTTGAATTTCCCAAATCAAAAGAACAAAACACGCTCTTGATTCTTGAAGTGTGTTTTTGTCTTGAGAAATAAGAGCAAATTGATTTTGTTAAAAAAAAAAACTTTTTTTTTTTAATTAAACCATTAAAATGATAGTTTTTAAAACAAAAACAAATTTTTGTACTATCAATTTTATGATTTAAAAAGTTGATATTAAATAACCATACGAAAAAACGTTCTTTATACCAAGAATTCAGTACACGTTTTTTCCAGTTTTGGAATAAAAAAAACATATACAAACGAGAACTTTCCTGTGTTTTTGTTTTAAGAACCAATTTGTTTTGTTTTCACATCAAAAGTTTTTTATTTCGTGCTCCATGAACAAAGATTTGGCTGTCTACTTTTAATAGCCCACGCTGTTGGCAAGCTAGTGCACATAAACATCATACACGAATAATAAGGCTTGCAAATGGTATCAGATTGTCGAGTTTGAATAAGGATTTGATTTCATTAGGGGCCCGGGTGATCTAAATTTTATCTGTTTATAATCGGATCAAATATTAATTCTAATCGATTTGATTTAAATATGTACACCCATATATGCTTAAAAATTCATATTGTATCTATAAGTAAAGATAATTTGAATAAGGTGCTTTTACTAAATTGTCATAGATTCAAGTTTTATATAAGTAATTTTATGCAAAAAATATAAGGTAATAGTCATTTTTTAATATATTTTATTAGACTGCATTTGGAATCAATGTAAAACGTCATCGGTGTAAAGATATACTAATGACATTTTACACTGAACCATCATTAAGTATCGTTGTATTTTTGAAAAATGTGACACATTTGGTGTAAAGTCTTACATCAATAATCGATGTAAAATTTTACATATGATGAGGTATTACATTGATTTACGATATAAAACTCCACCCCATCTAAATATACACAAAACTGAATCGAAGTAGAATTTTATATTGATCATTATTACATATTCTTTCCAAACACAAACAAAACCGAACCAAATTAAATATTTACATCATTCTTCATTTACACCCATTCTAAACACAGCCTTAGCCTTAGTAACATATAATTCTTTGACCAATTTTAATTAGTTTAATTTACTTGAACTTCAATATCGGATAAGATTTTAATTCGTAAATGAATCAAATTAGGATCTTCATCTACCTGTATCCAATTCAATTGGATTCATTTTCAACCTATAATGTGAAGCATGCCGATGTGCATTTCGGCTGTCAAATGGACTTTGAAGGTCCAAAGACTCGATCTAACATCCAATTCAATTAAAATTCATTGCATGTATGCGCGTGTGAAATAAACAATAAAAAAATACCAAAAATAATAAAATTAATATTTTATATTTATACACAAATATAAATGTACAACATAAAATTAATATTTTGGAGTTTCAGTTAATTGGATCGGATTGGAATGTGACTGGATTTGATCCAAATCCAATCCGATTACGGTACTACGTGGACTGATATATCACGTCACGTGAAGTGAGCCTGTGGACAGCACTGGCCACTGGCTGTCGAACGTGGGCAGCCAAAATTTTCTCTATTCCTGTTTTTTTCTCCAGCTCGATCTAAGGTGGTGTTTGTTTATTCCTCATTGGATCATTTTTCTGACATGAAAATGTCAATTAAAGGACTATTCCCTTGTTTTTTATACTTTTAGGTCTCTTGTGTAATTTGATAAATCAAGAGCGTTGCATAGAAGAA
Organism: Nelumbo nucifera; assembly: GCF_055504915.1. Taxonomy (NCBI): domain Eukaryota; kingdom Viridiplantae; phylum Streptophyta; class Magnoliopsida; order Proteales; family Nelumbonaceae; genus Nelumbo; species Nelumbo nucifera. The sequence goes on along the minus strand of NC_142649.1, from coordinate 199,498,024 downwards.
CATAAATTTTAGAGGTTGCCTTCGTTATTAGGTAAATATTTTTAGGGTTAGGGTTTTCTTGTTATTCGTAACAGACGGACAGGATGTTTTGATAATGAACGGATAAGATCTTATTTCTTGATCTATTATATTGTTTCTCAGTTGCGTCGAGTCCTCTTTGTAAGCCAAAACCCTAGAGCGAGTGTGCAGGCGGAGGAACACTACCATGGGTGAGTGGACAATGTCTTTCTTATCTATGTTTCATCGGTCGATGCCGGAAATCTTTAGACTTCATTTGATTTCATTGCTTTTTTGTAAATCATTTCACAGCTTCCTTACTAATTTTCTCGATGCTAGGGTATTTTTTTTTGTTGATTTTGATTCTAGTAATGAAATGATGGGGCTTCGTTCTGGATTTTGAATGTAAAAAATTCATGAACCTATTTGTCGTATTTTTGTTTACTTTGTCTCGCTGAAGCTACGCACTGTTTTCTAACTAAGATTTCTAAATGCTTCGTTTTACGACGTCGATGTTTTATTTGTGTCGGCCAATGGATTTGTGTGCGCTCTTCGTTTTATTTATTTTCCTTAATCAACTGTGGTTCATATGCTATATGGCCCGAGATTTATAACTCAATTTGAAGATCCGAGGTTTTTTCTCTTGATTTTATGTACTTGGTATTTTGGGTGCCTTCTGCTGCTTGTCAAGTTCTGGGAATGGAGTTTTGATTCTTTTCTTTGATATGTAGGGGCTTATAAGTACGTGTCGGAGCTATGGAGAAAGAAACAATCCGATGTGATGAGGTTTCTGCAGAGGGTTAGGTGTTGGGAGTACCGCCAGCTGCCTTCGATTGTCCGAGTAACTCGACCCACCCGCCCCGACAAGGCTCGCCGGTTGGGTTACAAGGCGAAACAGGTAAATGCTGTTATATTCCATCTATATTTTCCTCACCGAGTGTATCTCTGTGTTTTCTGTGATCTATTTTTTATGTTTATTCAGTTACATCTTGCACGTTCTTTCGAAAGTCAAATAACTCAATAGTTTCAGATTAAATAATCAATTCTATGCTTCAATGACTTAGTATCTTAATTTTTTGGCTTATTGTTATTTGTCGTTGTGTTTTCTCACTTTCATTCTTATTGTTATAGAAGCTGGGACTGCATTGTTAACAGATATCATAGTAAATATAAGACTGACCAGTGAGATTGACATGTCCCGCTTTGTTCTAACTACAAAATGAAATAGTGCGATGTAGAAAAGATAAACCAGCTTGGTGAATGTCTGCTATGTCATTATCTCAGTAATTTATCATTATAAAATGAGTTAGTTAATAAAGATTTAATACAACAGAAAAAGTGGAAAGGTAATTGGGCACTCTATTGTGGCCGTCTTCATCCATTTTGAGAAGCAAATGCAATGCTAAATCTTCCGCCCCCCTTTTTTTCTTTTTATTGTTTTTGGGAATCACCAATTCACCACCATGACCTTCCTTACATAGTCACCAACCATCTTATTAAATACAGCTGTCTTTCTCCTCCCATTTTTTTGAAGAGTTTCTGTAGCCATTCTTGTATTGCTGATAAATAAGTTGCTGTGAACCGGAAGACTGATATTCAAAATAATTACATTAAAAGATTTATAAAAAAAGTAATTACATTAAAAGGACTTCCTGGTACATGGATGATCTGTATCTCTGTTAACTTGTTCTTGAGGCCCTGGTGTGTAACTCTAGGGTATCCTTAAAGGTGAAACAACATGGACCTTTTGCCACGTTGACATTAAAAACCTGCCACAATGGCTTGAGCAATGAATGGAAGGGCGTTAAAGACACCCCATATTTCACAGGGAAATTATTAGATTAAATTTCCTAATAAAAATGAAAATTACGTGCGAGTTTAAATAGCCTCATATTTAATACTTTCTATCTTTTCAAAAATTAAAAAAGACACAAAATTTAGAGGGATCAGGAGAAGAGAACTGTCTTGACGATGACACTATGAAATGTTATCAAGTAGATTTGATCCTTTTATGAAATTCTAGACCATAATTTAAAAAATGAAAACCACTATGGTGAGGTATGCATTGCGAAAGTTTATTGCTTGAACCACCTTAATAATGTTGACGAGGTCTTGCTTCCTATGAACAAGTGTATGCCTCATTTCTGAAGCCCATCTGCAGGCTATTTCTTTCGGCCTAACCATCTAATTTGTACTTTTTGTCTTAAATCTTGAGATGATTATTTGATTGTTTACCCTGTTTCTGTGTCAAAACTATTGACTTTTACATCTTGTCTACCTTGCATCCCTACAACTATCTGTATATTTTAATTTGGAGGCTGGTTTCTCATATGCTATAATTACTTGTCTCATATTGCATGGATTATACTTGAAATATTGTTTCCAGGGTTATGTGATCTATCGTGTCCGAGTTAGACGTGGTGGTCGCAAGAGACCTGTGCCAAAGGGTATTATGTATGGTAAGCCAACAAACCAAGGTATCACCCAGCTGAAGTTTCAGCGCAACAAGAGGTCAGTTGCAGAGGAACGAGCTGGTCGGAAATTGGGTGGCTTGAAGGTGCTCAACTCATATTGGATCAATGAGGTTTGTAGTGTTAATGTTATCTGGTTCTTCCTCCAACCATGCATTTGTTCATATGAAAGTTGTGTGTAATATTTTTACTCTTTTATGCAGGATTCTACCTATAAGTATTATGAGATCATTTTGGTGGATGCTGCCCATAATGCAATCCGCAATGACCCAAGAATCAACTGGATATGTAAGCCTGTGCACAAGCATAGGGAACTTAGAGGTCTCACCTCTGCAGGGAAGAAGTACAGGGGTCTCCATGGAAAGGGGCATTTGCACCACAAGGCACGACCTTCCCGAAGGGCTACCTGGAAGAGGAACAATACCCTCTCTCTTCGTCGCTACCGTTGATCCTACTACCTGCTTTTCTTGTTGCTCCTGGATTTTCATATTACTTGTTCTTGTTTCTTTAGCATGCGGAAAAAATTTTGGGACATGTTCAGTTTGGAAGCTTTTAGACATTTCATGCATATTAGTTGCGTTTTAACACCTTTTCATTTCATTGAATGCTTTTTGATGCTTGGGATACTTGCGTTGCGTCTAATTCTGTTTTGAAAAGTAGAATTGGACTAAGGTGAAGATGAGATTGTTTGGTTAGAAAATAAGAGAAAAACAGGTGTTATTTTGAGCATTTTATCCATACTAGTTTCCACAATTGTTGAATTTGCTAAATATATTGAGGTCTTATAGATGGAAGTCTAGAATGCCACTAACGGTTGTACACTAAGGAATTTCCAACCTTTTAATGCCATTAGCAAGTTTAGGCATCTGAGCTTTAAGAAATGTATTGATTCATGGGTTTTTCAAATTAAAGTAAAATTGCTACATGCTGATCAACTGAAGTTGCAGTTTATGTTTCGAAGAACAAAATGATACATTATCGGCGGACACCCCCCTCCATCTCTCCACTCCCAATTACTCAAATAACAGGAGTATGATCTTAAACATGCTGATAACCTAGAGCTAGAAGTTGTAAGTCGCAAGTTGTGAAAGGCTGAAAGCACCTCATATGCATCCGTCTCGATACTTGTGCCAGTGGCTTTCCATATGCATCCATTGCAATCTCCAGAAGCCAAAATGAAAATTCATATCCAAGAGACAAGAGTAACTATTGGAGAAAACTACTAAAATTCGTTATGCCTTTCCTAATGACGATGCCCGTGTTTCTTATTAGTTTGGAAAGAAAATCAATTCAAATTTGAAAACTCTTAGATCAAGTATCGAAGTAATATGAATCATACCCGTGTCCGGATCAGCTCCACACAAGGGCTCCTTGCACCGACCTCACATCAGGAGTTACCAAGTACCAACTGGCTGTACATCAGGAACATCTGAACATCTCGTTACTTATATCAACGTTTTTGAATTGCTGTTTGGTCTGGATGGTTGGACCGTTGGGCCCGGGAATCGTTCAGGCAACTGGTTACGTTTTACCCAAAACCCGGAATCTGGTAAAAAACCATTGAAAAAGTCAACAAACTGTTGAATTGAGTGGTCGAACTGTCGACCCATTCAATAATTTTTAACCGTTTTTTATTTTTTAATTATTTTGAATTTTAATGTCAGAATAAACCATCCATTCGAATCAAATGGTCAGATCGTTGAGCTGAAAACCGGTGACCAGAACGATTCCATTTCTGGGTCATTTTTTAAAACGTTGACTTATATTATTATTCATGTGAGATGTTTCCAATACACCGTAGGATGTGATTGTAAAAAGGCAGAAATCGGTGTGAACAGCGCTCTGTGAGGGATAAATTCCAATTCCAAACGGAAGTATGTATTTTAAATAAAAAAATACTGAATTTTAAGAGGGAATTTAATTTTGTTTCAGTTTATAGTAGGGAGAGAAACATGTTATGACATGGTGGTGTGGCATTTGTTTTTGTTTTACAAAACAACCATTCCCATTGTTGGACACAACCTAGATAGTGAAATTACATGTATTTGAAGAGGTTTAATTTGTGATTAAAATTTAAATGAGTTTTGACAGAGGAATGATGGGTAGGTAGGATATAATGTGATGATTTCATAATTAATATATGCATCAGCCTTAATTTTTAACGGAAAAGTACGGACAGGCTAATTTTTATAAGATTAAAAGAGAGGAGAAACAAATTATAATTGTTTATTTTTTTTTAAGCCACGCAAATGGTAGAAATTTGAGCTAATGAGATTCTTTAAATTCTTGGAAAAAGTTTTCTTATCCCGAACATTGGAAATTTGGAATTGGGACATGGACAGTTGGACGGCCGACGGCGTGCCCAGGTGAGAAATCTGACGACGTTCCCATCCCCTGTAAACATTCACTCGAATCTAATTAAGCGCGCATCCACTGCTACCCATTCACGCAATAAAACGGACAAGGCTTATGCCCAAAGATAGTGTTAAAAGCTGGTTTTCTTTAAAAAGAAACAAAAGAAGAAGAGTTATTAAAAGAATGAATACTTCTAGGACTAGCTTTGGCTTTTCAGTTTTCAGTACGTAGAGTACAACCGGGGCAATACGGCCGGCCGTGCACACGCACGTCTTCTCTTTTCCAACCGTTCTCTCCTCTGGTAGTATAGACATATACTTACTCATCGTCGAAGCCGTTTCTTATACCGAAAGATATAAATCATGCATGCATCACTACTCACCCACCCTTCATCAAGTTAACGGCCGTACGTGCCTTTGCCTTTGAACCTCTCTGTCATTTTCGGCATGTATTGCTTTGTGTTTTGGCCACCTGAGGCCTGAGCTTTCTCCGTTTCTATTTAAAGAACAAGGACCCAAGCTGGCTGTTGTCTGTAGCTTCTCACCATCAACCCCTAAAAGGCTAAAACCTTTCTCCTTCTTTCTTAGATATCTTCCCTTCATCTGCCTCAACCTGACCAGAGAAGCTCCCTCCCCTACAAAACTACCTGCAAGTAGTCTTTATTAATTGTTTAACATGGCAAGACTACTAAAGAGCCCTCTTCTTTCAGTACTCCTCTTCTTACTGTCATCAACCGATGCAGATATCAATGTTGCAGACTTTGGGGCCAAGGGAGATGGGAAGACAGATGCAAGTGAGGCTTTTCTCGCAGCATGGGCGGCCGCCTGCAGCTCTTCAAAGCCAGCAACTATATACGTACCACCCAAGAAGTATTTCCTTCGTCCAGTGGTCTTCCGTGGGCCGTGTAACAATTCTGGGATTACATTTCGAATGGATGCCATCCTGGTCGCTCCGGATTATAAGGAGATGCCATCTTCTGAGAACTGGCTCATGTTCGATGATGTCGATGGGGTGTCTGTTCTCGGAGGGTATCTGGATGGACGAGGCTCAAGCTTGTGGAAGTGCAAAAGTGTATCGAAGAATTGTCCTGGTGCTGCAACGGTACGTATATATATACACATATCATCGCCATGGTCTTGATCTATTTTTCATGTAATAGATTAATCATCAATTGCGTTTGAATAACGATCGATGATGATCCATTTGTGCAGTCACTTGGTTTCTACAGCTCGAAAAATATAGCTGTCCAGAAATTGACATCGATCAACTCCAAACTAGGCCATATTGTTGTCCATACATGTCAGAATGTAGTATTACAGAAAGTTCTGATTCATGCCGCAGACCAGAGCCCGCATACAGATGGCATACATGTGCAGAATTCGATTAATATCAGCGTATTCAACACAGGCATCAAGACCGGTGATGACTGTATCTCCATTGGTCCTGGAACAACGAACTTGCAGGTTCAAGGTGTTGCTTGCGGGCCTGGACATGGCATAAGGTGAGATGCTACATTTCTTGCATATCCATCGTTTTTGTTTTTCACGTCTGATTTGGTCAGAATTATTCTGACCTCAGTATCAGAATCAGATTTCAGAGGCTTAGCCCTTGATTTTGAGCCATTGTCATATATACCTGCTTCTCTCTTTTGGGCGGCAATTCTCAATCGATCTGAACTGCCGATGAAGCCAATCCGGTCGGTTGCCTGGCCATCCGGGCTCTGGCCGCCGGCTATCAAGATTCAGGCTGTGCAGCTCCTAATCCTATTCGTATTTGACCTGTCCAATGAGTTTTCATGTATTGAATCTGAATTCTGAAGGGGTGTTTGTGCATGTTGCAGCATTGGGAGCTTGGCTAAAGACCTGGAAGAAGAAGGTGTGCAAAACGTGGTGGTGCAGAGAGTGGTGTTCACAGGAACTCAAAATGGTCTAAGGATCAAATCTTGGGGTAGACCCAGTAATGGGTTTGTGAGAGGCGTGGTGTACAAGCACGTTGTGATGAAAAATGTCAAAAACCCAATTGTTATCGATCAAAATTACTGCCCACGTAATGAGAATTGTCCTTACCAGGTAAACAATTACATAATTTTCAGTTAGAGGTTTCTTTTGTATCTCTGAGCTTTGAAGCCTACAAAGTACAGAGTCTTAGAATAGGGAGAACATGAATAATAATCCATTATCTTCCATTTGATGAGGGATTTTCTTCATCAGCTATAGTCTGTATGGACTCCTATGATGGTAGTCCTCAGCTTTAATTTGTTGAATTCGTTTTCTCTTTTTCTTTGGCGGGTGCAGAAGTTGTATAGAAGTAAATGGCAAAGTGCTATTGGTTCAGTTCACATTGATGTGATCTAGTCAGCGTATCTGTTATGATATTTTCTACAGGACTCTGGAGTGCAAATAAGTGGAATCTCGTATAGAGACATTAAAGGAACATCAGCTACTAAAGTTGCTGTGAAGTTCGATTGCAGTCCAACTGCTCCATGCAAAGATATCGGCTTACAAGATATAAATCTCACTTACCAGAGTAAACCAGCACAGTCCTCCTGTCAGAATGCACGTGGAGTAGCTCATGGTGTGATCGTCCCACCAAGCTGTTTAATACAATAATTGTTATTTCAAACGTAACAGCAGAAATTACTTATCTTTTTAATTGATTGTTTGTTTCTCCTTGTAAATCAGGACAAAATAATTTTTTTTTTGGGTAGAAATCAGGACAAAATATTAGATCATGTACATTTGTTACTGTAAAGCAAAGAAAAATGTTCAACAATTGTATATAATTTATATAAACCCATGTCTGAGAGAATAAAAGCCTGTGTTGTAAAAAGATATCCTGTTCTCCTATATTTTCCCCAATATTTAAGTGTAATTAGATCTGAAGAAAGACTGTTGCAATTCCTCATTTTGGATCATGTATTGCAGACCACAAGATGCCTTAGGCTCCCTCATACAGTACAATTCTACAAGTTTGCACAATGTACAAGTTTCATTTGAGGAGATCTGTCTTCTGTAAAGAGACACAACGATGAACATGGATAGAGTATGTCATAATTTCATTTTGATGGTGACTTGGATTCATTTGATGCAAAGGTAGATTAGGGTTTAACAATGGTGTCTCAGTGAGCTAAACATTAATCTCCGTGCATACCTGGACTGCCAAAACTAGATTAGGGTTTTCATGCACTTTCTGACCCTTTTTGTCTAAAAATATTTCCTGCTCAGTCCATATAAAACTAATTGTTGAATGGCACTCCTAATAAACATTATTTTATTTTTTTTTTAAGCCGGAAGGAAAATTCGTTGATTCAATTGAGGTGGTTGTTTTTTGACTTTTTAGAGAGTTGTTTTTTGACTTTTTAGAGGCTCTGAATAAAGAAGGTTGTTTGTGTTGGATCAAACCTTTAGCATATGAAATTCACTAATTTTACTATTTTACCCCTAAATTAGACTATTCGGTTGCAACGAAGAGAGAGAGAGAGATCAAGGGTATTTTGGACTTTCAACAAGGTCTGAAACACATTTGAACGCGTTCAACGCCTGACCCATGTCTTATTATTTCAGATCTGAAGATAATTTTTAGACCCAAATTCAGATACACTTCCAAACACCTTTGATGTTTGAAAAGCAACATTTTCAGATTTCAGAAGTCTGAAAAGTGTTATCAAACACCACCCGAGTCTTGGTACAATTAGCCTGAAAATCAGAGAATAAAATCCGGTAGACCTCCCAAGATTCAGACTGACCCAAGTATAGAGCATGCTTAGAAATGTCATGGGCTGGCAAATTCCTTGATCTATAGACATGCGAAATGGAAACATTTTGTAGCTGAGACGAACAAGCATATCTCACTTTTAGGACTGTTTCACGGGTCGGGTTGGGTCTGTTTACTGCGATTTTTTCAACCAACCCGACCTGATTGGGTTACCTGACATAGAAACCGAAACCGACCCAGTGTTAAGCAAAACTGACTTGGTCGGTTTGATTCGGCTTGGGTCGGTTTGGATCAGTTTCGGTTCTAAGTTCATCCCTGTGATAAAATCTTGCTAATTTTAAAAACAATCATAAATTGAACATCACTTCAGCCATCTCCTATGATAAAATTTAAATGAAAAGTTAATCACAAAAGTTGTTCATTAATTCACTAATCCAAAGTTTCTTGCAACCATTCAAAAACTAGGTGGCCTAATGGGCTTTGGAACTTCATGTTTGAACTAGGAACTAAGTCGGTTTAGTTTGGGTCGGTTTCGGTTTCCTTGTGTAAAAACCGAAACCGACCCGAATAATCGATTTAGGAATTTGCACAACCTGAAACCGACCCATACTGATGAAAACCCAACCAACTCAAATTAGGTCGGGCCTTCTTATGAACAGCCCTATCTCACTTTGACACATTTTTGCAATATTACAAGTATAGGAAAATGATGAGTTACACATTTTGTAATATGACCCAAGGGATGGATACATGGTCATTGGTCAATTAGAGCCATTGACCTGAAGTATCGGGCCGAATTAGGGCTGTCAATGGATTGGGTCTGAACCGAATTGATTGTATTGGTTCTACTTTCAGGATTTGGACTGATGGATCGATTCCGGTTCTTGTTTTTTGGTCCTGATTATTATCGGATCGGGACCGGTTCCCAATGTATATATTGTTTTGAACAGCCACCAGGCATTAATTATTTGATTCCACCGTGTCTAAGCTTGAAAAGTATATTCCCGGCAAAGAATTTCACCAGAAGAAAGTATGGTGTCTTGCTTGCACAACACCGAGCACCTGATCTGCTCATTATGTATGTAACAAGCTATTAACAGGAATGACCTGCTGATAATCTAGTTGCCTAAAATCTCCGAACATCATCTTTGAGAATGGTGCTTATATGATAACCATTTATAGCATTTCGTAATCTAATCTGAACCAGGTGCTCTGTGATCTCAGGGCTTAGGCTACTTTGAACCACGGGTAGTTACCATGGCGTAAGGACTCTGATTATAGTGGTCTATGCTAGATAAGACTAGAGGATGTGGGACAGTGAAATTGCTACAGGACTTTTTTGCTGGTAGCAGAATGATAGCTAAGGTGGCAATTGTCCTTCTTTAGGGCAATTCTGGCAAATAATGTATCAGAAAGATGGAGGCCTAGAATTCAATTCATCTGCGCTCCCCACCCCCACGGGTATATTTAAGATTATAAGAAGTGAAAAATGAATGTGGCACTAATATTCATTGTTGTGAAAATTTTATTATTTTTATATATTTGAATCTTACATTTAAACCATTTCTTAAAGAAATCTTACAATTTATATGATTCATGTAACCTGATGCATTTATTTGGTTGTTTTAAGTTTTACTGAAGGGCTTTTATTTTCACACCATTATTACAGTAGTTTTTCTGTTTAGAAAATTAAGATTTTTTCCCATCATATGTAGGTCAAAGACTCTGCTTGGCTATGCTCATGCATGGGTTGCTGCTTAGGGACTCACTTGGCATGCATCCTACATGTACGGAACTGGTAATGCTCTATGCACGAACGGATATTAGAAATAATACTTTTTGGGGTTATCTTGATTAAAGAATGTGGAATTTAAAGCTGTTTGATACACAAAGTAGTACAACATTGACTGGCTCAAGAAAACCATAAAGTTTTCAAGAACAAACAAGCACCATCTGAATGATATTAACATCTGGGCTTCACAACATTTGGAATAGAAACATGAGGATTGAGCTTATAAGAACTAAGAGTGGAAATACAGTTAGACCAATCTGACCTCTGATTGCATCATTAGGAGATACCTCAGGTGCTAAAGGGCATGCTAGCCCTTCCTTTCCTTCACGACACTCGCTGGAAAAAAGGCCAGGGGGATATTTCCCATAGAGGTTAATGTAGCTGAACATGGTCGATGAACAATCATTGGTCAAGTCATTCAACTCCACTGCATAGGGGCATGCAAACTCCTTAAAAGCTCCACAACAGAGATTTGGAGAGTACTTGGGCCCTTTGCACTGGCTTGTTATTACTGAGTAGTTCAGGAACTCAAAGTTCACGGGGCAACCTGCAGATCACCAGAGGAAGAACATTATTTCACCATCATTTTAACATCTGGAAACATGATGCAATTATTACAAAACTATTGCTATCGGATACATTCAAACATGGCTTTAGCTATACCCCAATTAACTACCAGTTTGTTCTGTTTTGGAGTCCAGATCTGCGAGGCACGCTAAGTGAGTACACTGAGAAAGCACACAATCAGTGTGCAACACCTGAACCACCAGCATGACTCCCATCCCATATGTGCAGTGAATTGAGCACACATGGAGAATGGCAATCAGTGTGCCTACTCAATGTGTTCACCAATTGCGCCTATCAGATCTGGCAAAATCAGTTAGTCTACTCAATGAACTGACCCTGGCTACATTTTTTTCTAATAAATTATTAACATACATGAACTAACCTATATTGGTCTATTCCTATTCAGGGCATCATTATTCATGAACTGACTATGGCTATTCTTTAAATGTCTTGAAACTTATATTAGATACATGAATTGGCCAATTGATGGCTCTAAAAATTTAAATGTATGTGCAAAACATACCTTTCAAGTTTTTTTTTTTTTTTTAAATAAAATGATAAGTCATAAAAACCTTGTACATCTCAGGTTTCAAATGTTATGTATACTTTTATTTTTTCCAATCAGTGCACTTGTAACCAAGATTCTTAAAATCAAGTGCATCTTTAGCCACACATCAAGTTTTGAAGCATTTGATTCGAGAGTTTTGTTGATTGCTTGAACTCAGATGATAGGCTACAAGTGATACTGCTATTACTGAAAATAGAAAATAATAAAAACTTGGCATATCTTATAACATCTTCCACCTCTTATCATTAATACTAGTGTACCTTTAGTATTTTACACTTAAAGATGCAATTTTTTCAATGTTTTATACTTTAGGAACAGATTTGTCATACAACAGAATAAATTTTGATATTAAGGCTGTGTTTGGTTGCTGTGCAATTTTATTTGCACTAATACAAATGCATGGGAGTGCAAATGAAAAGAATGCAAATTCTGATTTGATTTTGTTTTGGGTTTTACTTTATTCTGCTTCAAGTCTTATTTTACTTCATTTTTTACTGAAATCAAACAAAATACGGAAAATTTTGAAAGAAAAATAAATCAGAATTTGGACCTAAATCATTTGCACTACCATAATTTTACATCAGTGCAAATAAATTTGCATTGCAACCAAACGCAGCCTAATATACAATAAGGATAGTTATTGTTCACACATTTTCCTAAAGCCACCGATTTTCCCTCACAAGTCACAGTAACCTTAGTGGTTCATATGATCAAACACCAAAACAAATAATTAATCAATCAGAGATACAGAGTCAATGGGCTACTAAATAAATCAGTGCACTCAAATCAAAAGGTCGAATTTTTCTATACAGTTATCTTAATTATGAATACTAATTAAAAACTATGATACTGACAGATATACTAAAATTGTGAAAAAAAAACACATCTGCATTTGCAATGAAACACTATCCAAACTAACATAAGCTTTTCACACACAAAAAAAGATCCATATAAAGCTCATTATAATCTAATTTAAAAAAGCCCACAGAAAGCACAAAACCAGATATCCAGAAAGGAATAATTCCACTAATTCTTTGCACCAGCAGTCTATATATCACAAGAGATAATGCACTGTATTAAGGTAACAAATGCAACTGTAAAAGTGTTATTCCAAATAACAAATCTTATCATCTTATACATGTCACTTTATGCAGCAAGCAGTCACTTTCACTTATTGAAAATATAGAAGATTAATCACACCGATTTACTCAATCAACATAATTATTTTGATATTAAATCACATCATAAACAATAAGCCAATTAGAACAACAGAACTGGCAACGAAATTGGGGGGTTTGGGGCTGGGGAGATTCAAGATTGACTGAGAATTTCCCATAAAAAAATGTGAAATAATTCCTTCTTTTATTTTTTCATTCTTTTGGTGAGCAAACTAGGTTTGCACAATGTGACGGTTGCCAGCTGGAACCAGCTGCATTGAGCTTAAACCAACCACATTTTTGCTGTTCAATAGTCTAACGCGTATGTTTGACCTGGCAAGCTGGAGCTCATCGACAACATTGCTGCCACCAAACCCAGAAATCAACACCCAATATGTGGGGTTGGGCAAACCTGATTTCTCTATTTTGTGCGAAGAACTGTGAATAATTCTTGCACATGAGAAGCTTATGCAAATTTTCAATAACAACTCAAATTATAGCACTAGTTCGTATAAAGAAAATAAAAATCATTCAAGTGAATTGCTTCTTTCCCGATTGAAATTCCATACTCTGATTTTTTTCCTACCTTTCTTTCCTGAAATCAACAAGGATATTTTCGGATATCTGAAAACTCCAGCACGGAATAGAGCATTACAAGTAAACGCTATACCGCTAAGTTAGTCAATCCATAAAAGCCCCAAGTTCACAACGAACTGTCTACATTTCCAGAAAAATAAAAGGGACTCTGAACCCACTTCAGATATTATGATCTTGAAAATGCAACAGAAGTATACCGAAGTTCCATGAGAAAAAACGAAAGAATTTGAGAGTGAAAGCGCAGAAAACTAACTTTTTTTCGCCTGAAGGAGGTTCCGACCGGTAGATCCGTGACAATCAAAGACATTATCTGCAAAGATTGGATTGAAACCAAACATGAGAAAACAAACAACCGCACAAACGGGAGGCCAAACTCGAAACGTATTTAAAGTCACCTGAAATGAAGCTCGAAGAATCAGCCAAGCCCATCCAAAGGAGGAACAACAGAGCTGCAGACAAGCAGCGATTCGGCACCATTTTAATTTTAATTTTTTTTCCTCTTGTTTCAAGAGATCTTTTGATCTTCCTTTCCACGGAGCTCTCAAAAAGATGCTTTCGTTTTGGGTAAAGGAAATAGAATTAGATGATGACCGCGCCCAATTCCAGATTCTGAGCTGTATATCAACTCAACTGTAGTAGAAACGCGTTTCTGTATCTTGCGGATTGCGAGTTGTGAATTGTGACTTGTGAGAAGTGAGAAATGTTGCTTTCATCATGATTAAGGAAAGATATGGTAACTGTTTACCGAAATAAATTGACTAAATGTTTTCATAATTAGTGTTAACTACTAATTAAGATTATTCAGTCGTCCGGTTACAGGTTACCTAAATCGATTTTGCCTTTTTCCGGTGGATCCCACTGATGTCCAGCCGGGCTGTCACTGGCATTGATGATTGAACTGGCGGTGGCTCAGGTGTGGAGCCCATGTGCTTCAACGTTCAACCAATGGCTTCGAGCTTTGACTTCACATGACGTAGGGTAGATAAATCTTGCAACGCTTAACCAAGCAAATTCTATTGGCTTCAACAAAAATAAAAATAAGGGTATAAAAAACAAGGAAATTCTAGGAAAGGTGAAGGGGCAAAATCACATTTGATGTTTCCTAGAAGAATAAAATGTTGGAATTCAGATGCAGTCAATCTCATATTAGTTGGTTTGGTTTGTACGAAGATTGGATGAGATGCGAAAAAGATGTTGGTTGCTTTGGTTTGTAGGAAGATTCGAATAAGATGGGATGAAATGGGAAAATGTAAAAATTTAACTTTTCAAAATTTAATTTTATATATGAAAAAAATACTTTCACGACCTGGTTCTCCTGCCACCGCCGCACTGCCGCTTGGTTTTCTTGTCACCGCCGCACTGATTCGCTCCTTAATTATATAGTGACCGAAAAGCTGTTTTTTTAGTGACTCAAAAGCTTGACCCAACCTCTCTAATTGCTTCATTATGTAGACGACCTAAGAACGGACTCGGTGGAAGTAATTGAAGTACAAAGAAGGATTACCTCTGGGTGCTTTTCATAGAGATCATCAGGATCAGAAAAGGACGAAACCCCTAATTCACGAGCCACGGCCAAATAGTTCGATCGAGAATGTGCTAAAACAGTGTGCCCTTGTCGAACCAAGGTCTTAGCCAAGAATTGACCGAAATTTCCGAACCCAATAATGGCGATCTTTAGCTTCGTGCTCTTCTCTAAGCGGTCATTTATCTTTGCCTCGTAATCATAGGGTTGAACAGCATTGAGAGCTCTGATTTGGAGACTGCGGCGAGGAATTCAGGTTCTGGAAGTGAAGGAGAGAAATGCAGACCGATAATGAGGAAAGCTGCAAGAGATTGCATGCAGCTTCGTAGGTAGATTCGGAGTCGTTTGGGAAGGATGCAATGCAGAGAACGAGGCCATTGTGTTTGCATAGCGAATCAGTAACGGAGTTGTTTGTCGTCATCATTGTTCCTCGTTGTCGCTGGAAGGCAATGAACAGTGGTTTTTTGAGTTTTTCCATTGGATTCCACTGTTTTGGTGTGACGCCGATTTTACGATTTTGAGATCTTTTTTCTCATTGCATTTTTCTATTTCCCTCAAAACAAATAAGAGATTCTCATTCCCATCCCACAGACCAAACGGAGTCTTACTACAATTAGGGCTGTAAATTGGATTGCCCAACTTGAAAAGAATTTCAAGTAGACCAGGTTCGAGCCCATTGAAAATTTAACAAATTCTTGATGCAACCCAACTCAAGTTGTAGTACCCCCAAGTCCCTAACCATAATCTCCCACACCACCATCAATCCATTTCAACTACACCGGGTTTGATTTGTCCAGCATAGTTAGAAGTGCTTATGTTAAGTTTTCTCAAAAGAATATACTTACCTGGATGGGGTCTATGGGTGATGAAGAAGAGTTTACATCAGCGCCCCCGTGCATTAAGAATATTTCCCTGTTGTTATTGCAAAATATTTTCAATATACGATTGGGATGTACTGTGAGGGTACAGATGCAAATTCAATGAAGAAGGCCCATGATCTAGATTGGCGACCTACATTGCCCCAGAGAGGTCTTTTTTTTTTTTTTGAGGGGGGGGGGGTGTAACTTGGAAAAATTTTTAAGTGCAATGTTGAGAAAAATAGCGTAGAATAACCTTCTTCATATATTAGTAGTTCAGGTCTTAATTGCAACTCAAATGCAAACCCAGAATTGACCCTCTTAATAATCGGGACTCAAATGCAGAGCCAGACCCTGTGTGATATAGGATCCGGTTGATCCGGGTCTTACAGGTTGGCTCCAAGCATTGACAGCTCTACCTCCCATATCAGTGGCTTTCTTTTTTTCTTTTTTACTTTGGGTAGAAGCCAACTAGCCAGGCCCGTGGTTCCAATTCATTACAGATTTACAAATTTATTTTGATAGTACATGAAGACAAAATTCTGTTTAATACACTTAAACAGAACCATAATATAATAGAGCAAGTAAAACATACAGATGTGAAAGGAATCAAAACAGAGAAGCTTTATTTATTGTATGATTTGGATCTATTCCTTCATTACTTCTTCAATGGTAACATAACGGCCATTCTCTATTGAAAGCTGGGCTGCAACACCCATGGCGACAGAAAGCAATCCATCCTGCAAATCTACTGCAGGGGCTCGGACACCTTGAGCTCTCAGCAGAGACAGGAAATTGAGGTGTTCCAAATAGCTCGATCCATGATGCAGCCCATCGTATCTGGTGAATGCAATCCCAGTGAGTTTCAAAAGAGTGGTCAGAATATTTTCCATAGTCAATAATTGATTTTAGTTGACCAACTAGTGCATCAACATGCATCATGGGGAAGCTGACAAAAGATGAAAAGAGCAAGAAATATCAAAACAGAGTCTATACACACTTAATCCGTTTGTCCTCAGCTTTTAAAGTTTGCACTCCATCTCTCCCTGTTGCTCGACTGCCCACCCGCACGATACTCTCAGGAACAAAGGCCTCACCCTGTAAACAAGTGTTAAGTTGGGTCATGATGGGACCAGTAAAAAACCAAATACCCAATATCCACTGGCTGTCTATCTCAGATTCTCAGTTAGGAAGAAAGAGTGGTCTACCTTCCCAATGTCACCAACAACAGATATTTCTTGCTCATTTTTACTCCCTTCAGCAAACATGCAGAGGTCAAGCATGCCACGAGAACCATTGTCAAATTCAATGATAACAAATGCATTATCAATGATATCAGGTACCTGCTTCCAGAGGTAAGTTGTGAGTACAGACAAAAGGAAGCAACAAGATAAGAGCAAAAACTATTACATTTCAGGAATTATTATCTGAAACAACTCAATTTCAACACAATACAGATCAAATGCTTCCAGGTCTTCATTTTAATTTTTAAACTACATAAAGATAAAACATATAATATTTTACTCTGGCTGGGAAATTTGTCTCCAAAGTTCAATTAAGCAGCTAACATGCAGGGGAGGAGGCCCACTTTCTTTCCCCTTATCTTCCCTTCCCTTTTCTTTTTTTTTTTTTCTTTTCTCTTTTTTCTTTCTTTTTATTTATCTTCCTTACCTTTCTTTTTTCTTTCTATTCTTTCTTTTTTTCTGTCTTTTTGTATGAGGTGTTTGTGAGGTGCATGAGGCATATGCCTCTAGCACACCCCATGAAAGAGGCATATGAGGCCTATCGCGTATGCCTCTAGCACGCCTCATGAAAAAGGCGTATGACGCGTACGCCTCTTGCACCTGAGGAATATGCCTCAGAGGTATTAACACCTCTGGCATATGCCTCAGTGTCACGGGGGCTAATCGACGGGGCCCCGTGCAGTGCTCAATGGGGTCGAGAAAGCCTATAAATGCAAGCAACAACACACAAAAGGAAACAAGAGTGCACACAAATTAGACAAAAGGCAACTTGTATTGCATTAATCAGTGGTAAGCACAAGCACACAGTACAGTGTCGAGGGGATCTCGTGCTTAACCTTTACATGCTTATGAGCTCACTCGACTACCTACCTCCCATCAAAGAGTACGTTAAGCTTTTGGGGGAGTGACAGAATGATACATCAAAATACTGAATATTCATACTACTATTTACATAATTGCCATTGGCATACCCCCCTTTACAAAAAGAGTACAAGGACCCAACCCAAGACACTTAGATGGCGTGCTGATGGTGGCTGATCCGTCACAGTCTCCCCCACTCAATTCAATCTTCGTCCTCGAAGATTCTTCCTCAGGTACTTGTCCAGCTTCACTGCGAACAGAAGGTCTTCTGCAAGCTCCCAGGTGACTTCTTCTGCAGGTCCCTTCCACTTCACCAGGTACTCCCATTCTGATGTTTGGGAGGATTGGGACAACCTATGGTTGAGGATGGAGTCAAGGGATCGGTTCTTGGGTGGTTGGTAGGATGGGTGTGGGCGTTGGCTTTGGTTTCGGGAGGTATCTTGGCTGTCGGCATGGTAGGGTTTAAGTTGGCTTACATGAAAGACAGGTGCACTTTTAGCCAAGGAGGTAGTTTAAGTCTATAGGTTGATGCTCCTACTTTGGCTAAGATTTCACAGGGTCCCTCATATTTTCTCACAAGCCTGGGGTGTACTCTTCGAAAGAACCTAAGGCAATGGGTATGGAGTTTTACTAAGGCCAGGTCACCTACTTGGAAGTTCTCGGGTCGTCTACCCAAATTGGCCCATTTCTTCATTCTTTTGGAGGCTTTCTCTAGTGAGGCTCGTGTGAGGTCAAGGCATTCTTTCCATTCCCTGGTGAAAGTGAAGGCTCGAGGGCTTCTCCCTTGATGGTCGTTGACGATGCTGTGCGGACATCTTGGTAGTTGGCCGGTGATGACTTCAAAAGGACTCTGATTGGTGGAGGAGCTCTTCTGTGTATTGACGGAGAACTGTGCAATGTCCAACAATCGAACCCAATTCTTCTGTGTAGCTGATACAAAATGGCAGAGGTACTCTTCAAGGAGGGAGTTCATTCTCTCTGTCTGCCCATCTGACTCTGGATGGATGCTGCTGGAGAAGTTCAAGTTCGAACCAAGAAGCTTGAATAGCTCTGTCCAGAAAGCACTAGTGAATCGGGGATCCCGATCACTAACAATGTTCTGTGGGACTCCCCAATATTTCACCACGTGCTTGAAGAAAAGGTATGCCGTGTCTTCAGCTGAAAAGTACTTTGGTGCTGGGATGAAAGTGGCATACTTGGAAAATCTATCAACAACAACAATAATGGATGCATAGTCTCCCACCTTAGGAAGACTGTTGATGAAGTCCATGGAAACACTCTCCCAAGGTTGTGAGGGCGTTGGAAGAGGTTGTAGGAGTTCAAGAGGCTTGGCACGCTCAGGCTTGTCTTACTGGCAAATCAGGCATGCCCTTGTGTATTCTCGAACATCTTGCTCCATATGAGGCCAATAGTAGGCATGTTGTAGAAGTGCCAAGGTACGCTGCCACCCAGGGTGTCCTGCCCATAAGCTGTCGTGACATTCACGTAGGAGAGTCTTCCTCAAGTCTTCAACTCTCGGTACAAATATCCGCCTTCCCTTTGTCAAAAGAAGGCCTTCTTCAACCCAAAATCGCCTAGTCTTCCCTTCACGAGCAGCTGTCAATAAGCTCTGAGCAATGGGGTCCTTTTGGAGTCCTTTCTTAATGCGCTCAATGAGGTCCAGTCTGATCTGACTTTTAGAGGGACCTTCACCTGTGGATAATGTTGCAAGCTCGGCCTTCCTGCTAAGTGCATCAGCAACCCTGTTCATCGGCCCTGCTTGTATTCTAGAGTCATGTCAAATTCCACTAAGAAATCTTGCCATCGAACTTGCTTAGGGCTCAGCTTCTTCTGTGACTGAAAGTAACTAGTAGCTATGTTGTCAGTCTTGACCATGAACTTGGAGCCAAGCAGGTAGTGTCACCATGTGCGGAGGCAGTGGACGATGGCTGTCATCTCCTTCTCTTGCACAGTGTACCTCCTCTCTGTATCATTCAATTTGCGGCTCTCATAGGCGACGGGATGTCCTTCTTGCATCAAGACCCCACCAATGGCAAAGTCAGAAGCATCTGTGTGTAGCTCACACGGATTGCTTGGGTCAGGCAAGTCGAGGACAGGTTCTACTGAGATAGCTCTCTTCAAATCATCAAAAGCTGTTCGGCAACATTCATTCCAGATCCACATGCTAGTCTTCTTCAGTAAGTTGGTGAGGGCAGTGGCTCGTGCTGAGAATCCAGAGATGAATCTTCGATAGTAGTTCACGAGGCCAAGGAAGGAGCGAAGTTCGGTGACCCTGGTGGGAGGTGCCCAATCTTGAATGGCCCTGACTTTAGCTGGATCCATGCTGATTGTGCCTGCTCGAATTATATGGCCGAGGAAGGCCACCTCTTCTGTGGCGAAAGAGCATTTCTCCTTCTTAACAAACAGGTCGTTGTCCCGCAAGACCTAGAAAACAGTACGGAGGTGGTCAACATGTTCCTCCAAGGTTCTACTGTAAATTACAATATCATCAATATACATAACAACAAATTGGTCCAAGTAGGGATGAAATATTCTGTTCATCAATGTACAAAAGGTGGCTGGAGCATTAGTGAGCCCAAAGGGCATGACAAGAAACTCAAAGGACTCGTATCGGGTAACACAAGCTGTTTTGTGTTCATCCCCTTCGGCTATACGCACTTGATAGTACCCCGACCTCAGGTCTAGCTTGGTGAAGTACTTGGCCCTGCTGAGGTGGTCAAAGAGGTCGGCCACCAAAGGTATGGGATATTTGTTCTTGATGGTGAGCTTGTTGAGAGCTCGGTAGTCAATACAGAGCCGAAGAGATCCATCATGCTTCTTTTGAAACAGGACTGGTGCTCCAAAAGGGGCCTTAGAAGGCTGAATCAACCCAGCATCCAACAACTCATTCAACTGCTTTCGTAGCTCGGCCAGCTCGGGAGGAGACATTCTGTATGGCGGGCGTGCCGATGATTTGGTTCTAGGCTCCAACTCAATCTTGTGATCAACTTCTCTCCTTGGGGGAAGCTTCTTCGACAATGTGGGAGGCATGACATCCTGGAATTCTTCTAGTGCCATTGTAATTGCTGGCGGGATATGCCCGGTTGGTGGGCCAGGCAAGTCGGAGTCCACCAATGTGGCTAGGTAAGTGGTCTCTCCTTTCCACACTCCACCCTTGAGTTGCAATGCTGAGAGCATCTTGGGGGTGGACTTGGTCTCTGGCACAACTGGAACCATGCAAGGAGCCTGATCTTCAAATATGCACACTGAGTTGAGGAAGGGCATGGGCACCGCGTTTACTTGGATTAAGAAGTTCATGCCGAGAACAACCTGAAAATCATCCATGGGCACGACTGAGAGGTCTATCATCCCTTCCCAGTCACCAAGTTGCAAGACCACTCCACGAGTTACACCTTGTATGGGTTTGGCATTAGAGTTCACAGCCTTCAACCATCCGACTTCCTTGGTAGGTGCAAGTTCTACTCGGGATGCCTCCTCCATAGAGATAAAGTTGTGTGTAGCACCTGTATCCACCATGGCTCTTGTGGGCTTACCATTCAAGCGAATGTTTACATGCATCAGTCCCTTCGGCTTGAACTTCGGTGCTTCATGCGGGTTCGCCTTCTTCTTCATTGCATTGAGTCTTCGTAGAGCCCCCATTCTTGTCTCCTCTAGTTCCTTCTCCTCCTCGCTGTGCTCATCATCACTAAGCTTTGCAAGCAAGGCATTGAGCTTCCCCCGACTAGGACAATCCTTGGTCCAATGTTTTCCCTCACAGATGAAGCATGGTGCTGGAGGTGTTCTCTTCACAAACTGACCACCCTCCAGAGTCCCCTTCCGGTCTCCTGTTGAACTTAAAAAGTGTTGGGTTTACTTGGCCCGGAGTCTCCCTTGGGCCCATAGTAAGGTTTCCTATCACCTCCTATCTTCCCTAGGCCCTGATATGAGTTGGGTTTGGGGCCATCTTTGCTTGGTCGCCTGTTGTCTACTAGTTGTTCAGCAACGGCCATGGCTGTGGCGAGGTCCTTCATACCTCGTCTCTGGAGTTCAAGCTCGGCCCATTGTTGTAGGCCGTCCATAAAGTTGAAGAGCAAGTCCTTGTCTAACATGTTCGTGATCTCGAGCGATAGTGCAGAGAACTCCTTCACGTACTCATGCAATGAGCCTGTGTGCTTTAGGTTCTTGAGCTTCCGACGGGCTTGGTACTCCACGTTCTCTGGATAGAACTGGCGTTTTATCTCGCTCTTGAACACGGACCAAGTATCAATGGAGCATAATCCTCGCTCCGCATCGGCACATCTCCTGCGCCACCATAACATAGCAACATTAGTAAGATACATAACAACAGTACGCACCTTGGCCGCCTCCTCAACGAGTTCGGCGGCAGTGAAATATTGTTCCATTTGCCACAGGAAGTTGTCAAGTTCCCGGGCATCGCGGGTCCCTGCATATGAGGTAGGCTCGCGGACTTTGATCTTTGGAGGGGCTGGAGCAGCAGGTGCACTGGCTGTACTGGCCATCAGTCTCTTCAGAAGGGTCACCTCGCCCTTCAAGTCGTCGAGCTGGATCTGTATGCCCTTCACTAGGTCTTCTAGTGGGTTGTCTGGCCTGTTGGAGCTGTCACCGAGCTGGTCCTCCAATCTTTCCACAACCGCTGCTACGGTCTCAAGGTTGAGTTGAAGCTCGTCCGCACGGTTACGAGTTTCACCAACCACTGCTTCACAGCGCATGATGCGCTTGTCCATGGTCGCAAGCTTGCCAACTGACTTGTCATGCTTGCTAGGCTTTGAGCTGACGCCTTTGTCTTTGGGAGAGCTACCTCTAGGCTCGTCCTCATCATAGACCCGTGAGATCCCTTCCTGGATCTCCTCTCGCATATCATGCTTCTTCATCGGGCTGGTGTTGTTGCGGGGCACAACAGGGACTCGTTGGGCTTGACAGCCGCTAGTGTAAACGAGGCTCTGATACCAACTGTCACGGGGGCTAATCGACGGGGCCCTGTGCGGCGCTCGATGGGGTCGAGAAAGCCTACAAATGCAAGCAACAACACACAAAAGGAAACAAGAATGCACACAAATTAGACAAAAGGCAACTTGTATTGCATTAATCAGTAGTAAGCACAAACACACAATACAGTGTCGAGGGGATCTCGTGCTTAACCTTTACACGCTTATGAGCTCACTCGACTACCTACCTCCCCTCAAAGAGTACGTTAAGCTTTTGGGGGAGTGACAGAATGATACATCAAAATACTGAATATTCATACTACTATTTACATAATTGCCATTGGCATACCCCCCTTTACAAAAAGAGTACAAGGACCCAACCCAAGACACTTAGATGGCATGCTGATGGTGGCTGATCCGTCACATCAGGGCGTTATGTGGGTGCTTTGCCTGCAGGAGGCACACAACCAGGCACACGCCTTGCACGCCTTTAAAACACTGTTCAACTTGTGGTCCTAGAATACCTGTACAAAGGCTCTATATCATGTTGGATACCTCAATTTTTAGTTTAAATTTCATATCTGGCACTGTATCCAGCTGTGCCTTGCTATATCTGGGTAACATAGTATCCAACCGCCTAGACACATAGGCTTCAGGAAGTGAAGTCTTAGTTGCTCTTCTTGTTACTTGTTAGATGAGATGCCCAAGTATACAAACATGAGCATTGAGTAAAGGAAAAAAGGAATACTACTCTCACTTTTCAGATCTAAGACATGGATATTTTGATGAGTAACTCGATTAATATGATGATAACATGACTTTGGGCTGTGTATGGATTGCAGCGGAAACAACAAGGTGAGATTCAAGGGGATATGTGAATCAGCTGCGCTCTGAGTTTTCACCATTTGGCTTGGAAAAAGAAGAGAGTAGACTCCAGATGGCACATAGCAGTGGTTGTTTGCCATTTTAAAGGATTTTGAAATCCTTAAGGCTGTGTTTGGTTTGAAAGAAAAGGTAGGGAAACCTATACAAGGTTTGTACAGGTTTCCCTACCTTTTCTTTCAAACTAAACACATCCTAAAGAAAGCTGATCATTCCATTTATGGCTCCTCTGCCCTTTCTGTCCTGCTCCATTCCATCCCCTGATGTCACGAACCCAAACATAGCCTTACATGTAGTTTCAGTAATCTCATTATTCAATGATTATATATTGCCAAATTTTATGGGTGTAATATTTTAAATTCTTATGCTATGATTCATAAAGGTACTTTTATATATTTTTAGAAGTGTCCATGTATAGTTTTGAAGTGCCCATGCAGTAACCATACCATACGCCATATATAATATGCACAAGACAGGTATGCAACATGATCAGGGGTTCTATAGTAGTGGTAGTATAAGCTTATTGATGAGATTCCATGAATAGAGATGCTAAATCCTGAGAGTGAACTAAAAAATATATACTTGGCCTCTTGAACCTTCAACTAGTTTGAACTTTGAAGACAACCATAAGCTCATCAGAAAAATCAAATGCAATTGTAGACAAAACAGAAATATAGAAAGATGGTAACTAGAAGCATCAGGTTGTAAGCTTCAGCATAGGAAATATATGGCTTACTAGCCCTTCTATTTGATTGACTAGATGTTTTGACATGAAACAAATGTCTCTGAATGACATATCAAAATAACTATTAATATGATAACCCACATAGATTTACTTATAGAGAGTTCTAGTAGTTTCAGCTTTGGCCAAGTTGCACAATGAAGCTAATATATAACTCCATATAAACAATGATAGAGAAACAGAATGGTGCGTAACTGAAAACTTTATGTGGAGAGTAAAAATTGTATTTCTCTATATTTGTTCAGGCATATATGTACAAGAGAGCAGAAAGATAAGATACAGGGAAAGAGATAGGTCCTAACAGGTTATGTTGAGTGAACCGTGCATACATGAGTCATGCAACGGCTTGGTGGGCAAATACTAACTGAATAGATTATAGACCATTAGCTGATGGAACTTCTTAGATTTTTTATTCAATTACACCATCTTACTGATTTAATACTCCACCCTAATTCCTATTTAAGGTTGTAAAGAAGCCAAGACTGACTATAGAGTCCATCTCATTTAGCTAAATGAGCTCAAGCTAAAAGAGGGTGGCTTTAGCTTGGTTCATGACCAGTTCTTTAAATATTTGGGGGCCTTCTGTTTTTGGATTTTGAGAGGGGGGAAAGTTGGTCAATGGGATTTTGGTTCCCATTGACCAAGAATCCCATGTTCTTTTTTCATATTAATGTGGGAACTAGGGAAAGTTTATTTTCCCGGGTAAGTGATACCCATCTCCTAGGTGGGTAAATAACTTTCCCACCAGGGGGGGAAGTTTCCAACACTTGAATGGGACAAAAATGCCCCTTTTAATAATGGATTTTTATGGCTAAAATGGTCATTTCCTTTTTTTACTTGGGAAATAAAAGAACATGGGTAAATACACTTACTTGGGTAAGTGTTTCCCAAGAAAATCTATGCTAGCTAACCACCAGCATAAAAACACTTTTATAAAAGTAATTTTATGAAAAATACTTTTATGAAAGCAAAGTACTTTTACAAAAGTACTTTTTTTTTTGAAAAAGGGAAAGTATATTAAAGAAAAAAGGTATACAAGTTGTATACATCAAAAGGATGAGGAAAGTTCCCTAGGAACCCAACCTCCCAGGTTAGGCCAAGAACCCAAAGAAAAAACAAAACACCACTTAAAACCCAACCCCCAAACAAAGCCCTTAGAAAACGGGCAATCATAGGCCCTAGTAGCCTCTAAAAAACAAACCCCCAAAATTAGCACTTTTACAAAAGTACTTTTATAAAAGTAATTTTATGAAAAGTATTTTTACGTAAGTAAAGTACTTTTACGAGAGCACTTTTACAAAAGTACTTTTACATGAAAGCACTTTTATAAAAGTAATTTTATGAAAAGTACATTTACGTAAGTATTTTTACGAAAGCACTTTTACAAAAGTACATTTACGAAAGCACTTTTATGAAAGCACTTTTACAGAAGCACTCATAAAAGTACTATGAAAAGTACTTTTATGAAAGCACTTTTAGGAAAGTACTTTTAGAAAAGCACTTTTATGAAAAAACTTTTACGTAAGCACTTCTATAACAAAAGTACTTTTATAGAAGCACTTTTGTGAAAGTATTTTTATCGAAGTACTTTTATGAAAGCACTTTAAGTACTTTTTACAAAAGTGCTTTTATTCATTCACTTTGGATTGAATTGTACCCAATCCGGTCTATTTGCATTTTAATTGGACCGGATTGGATTGTGGCAGGTGTTGTAGTTTTTTATATATTTTCTGGATTTCTCATGTTACTTTGGTGTTTGATTCAATTTGGATTGGATTGGACCCAATCCGGTCCACTTGCATTTTATTTGGACTAGATTGGACTTGGTTTGTTTGGATTTGGTCCAGTCCATTTATAAATGGACCAATATTGGATTGGACCAAATCCAGTCCAATTGACAGCCCTACCGGTAAACATCTATGCTAATGATTTTGGAGACCTAGGTTGGTGGTTTATGACTGCTAACACAATTTTTTTTTTTAACAATGAAAATAAACAATGTAAGGCACTTGCCAGTTTGAAAAGAATTCATTTTTCAGGAAAAAAGTGTTTGGTTCATTCATAGCAATATTTTCTCATTTTACCCATTTTTACCCATTATTGTCCATTTTAGAATTTCATCTTGGGCAAGAATGAGAAAGAATGAGGGTTGAACCAAACATGGCCTAAATATACCATATTTTGACTTGACAAACTTCTTTATTTTCTTTTGCTCACTTTACTGACATGAAACAAATGTTTTGCCACATGAATCTGGCAAGCTTCCAACTCCAGGTCATAAAGAGACCCAAAATTAACTTAGGTGAGCTGAACTGAGAAATTAAGCCTTAGGTTGGTAACATGCCCAAATCAAGCTGGACTGGAAAAGCTCAGCTAAACTTGGTTCATTAACAAATCTGCCTATCAATATGAAAATAAGAGCAGTTTCAATGGAGTAACATCAATATATAATAAATGAAGATAAGGTATAAGTTCATATTGGGGAAGTGGGTTTGGAGGTTTGGGAGAGAAAGGGAGAAACTTTGGAGGAGAGTGGTGGCATGTAAGTATGGGGTAGTGAACTTTGGGTGGGATTCAAAGGAAGTGAGACACTTGTATGGAGTTAGTGTATGGAAAGGGATCATGAGATTTGACTCTTTGACAATTCCTTTTTATACATGGAAAGTAGGAAGTGGTTCGAGTATAAGGTTTTGGGAAGATGATTGGTCAGGGGTTGGGAAATTCTGCGAAATCTGCCCATGCAAGGTCATACAATCTGGGCAAGAAGGAAGTGCCTATTTCAGAATGCTATGAAGTAATTAATGGTGCTGTGGTTTGGAATCCAAATTTCAGAAGGCCTCTTTTCGATTGGGAGGTGGAGAGTGTTTGGAGCTGTTGGCAAAGCTTCAGGCCTTGGAGATCAATCCCTCAGCTGCAGATATCAGATTATGGAAAGAGTGTAAGGATGGGGTGTTCACAGTCAAGTCAATGTATATGGCTCTGATCGGAAATCAGGTGGCAGCTGATCCAGTTAGGGGTGTTTGGGGGAAACCAGTGCCACCAAGGGCTAAAGCCTTTGCTTGGCTGATTGCTAGAGGTTGCATTTTAACTCAAAACAACTTAAAGTTCGGAGGTTTTCAGTTTCCAAGTAGGTGTGCACTGTGTTTTGCTGGAGAGGAAGATGTTCTTCACCTAATGCTTCAATGCAGCTTTGCAACTCCAGTTTGGTCCTATTTTTTCAAGCTGTTCAAGGTGGACAGGTGCTCTATGTCAAATCCAGCCGAAATCTTTAGTTTCTGGCCAAGAATCCAAGTTGGTGTTAAAACTAAGATTTATGGACCTGTATTCCCTTTGCTGTTTTTTGGGAGATCTGGAAGGAAAGAAACAGAAGAATTTCTTAGGAGAAAAATAAAAAAAAATGGAAGAGGTGGTGGATGTCATCAGTTTGACAGTTATTGGTTGGTGCTGCTGCTTCCAGAGTTTCATGGGCTGGAAGAAAGAAGACTTTTGTGCTGATTTCTGGACTTCTCTGAACTCATAAAGGAGTTCTGATGTCTGTTTTTGATCCTGAAAGTTTCGTTTTTTGTGGTTTCTGTGTTGTCTCACTTGTTTTTTGTTGTATTTTCTTCTATTTAGCAATAAAGTTTTTTCTTTATTTATCTTCAAAAAGAAAAGTTCATATTGCACTCAGGTTCCTCAAGTGCCAGGTTCCTCAAGTGCCCTTCTGCTCGTGTACCTTATAAATAGTATCAATATATACCAGAAAAATAATTTGTAAGTTACTGCTTGACTTGTTTTACTTATCCGGTTATCCCTTTATGCTTACAATTTGGTTCTCCCGGTTCATTAAGACTTACCTTTCCCTCATAGATTTCATCCTTGTGGTTAACATCAATATCTCCAGAAGCCATCACCCGAACTGGATTTGCAGCTGCAAACAGTCTCATGAGATCAAAAAAGTGACAGCACTTCTCTACCAGAGTTCCTCCTGTATTACAATTAAAACGATTCCAATTTTTGACCTGTTATAAAAAGGAAGGAAACAAAAATCCATTAATATAGTAGCAAGTTTGGAAGTGACAAAGGAAAGAACAAAGAGAGAATAGCACATGCTACCTTAACCAGAAAAGGAAACCGGTGTTCACGTATTGCCACCATTTTGACTTGTCCAAGTATTCCACCATTAACTATTTCTATCAGCTTAGCCACAGGTGGCATGTACCTATACTCCAGGCCAACTTGCACCAATATCTCTGGCCTCCTACCAGCAGCATCTATTACCTAGGAGAACCCCAGGTTTCACTGAGACTTTGATGTAACCCCAATATATGTTAATAACAGAAGTGACAGAAACTAGCCTAAGGTAGCTGAAGGCAATTTTACAAGGGAAGTAAACATGAGAAACAGTAAAAATATACACAATATGTGAATGTATATGGATACTACATGTGTGTTTGTGTAGATGCAGAATCATAATCCCTAAGGGGGGTTAAGAAGGTTTATGTGTAGGGGCTTAGGAAAACAAACATAATTTTATTTATTTCTCATAAGTCCATTACAAAGGCAATGACGATAGCCCCCTTTCGCACAATTATTCCAGCATAATGAACTTTTATAATTCCGGCATCACTATAATTCTAGTACAAAGGTAGAAACAACATTCAAAGAATGCTTGTGTCAGAATGAAATCTTCTTCTGACCAAAAGATAAACATTAAGATTTTTTTTTTTATGAATGATAATAAATTTATTAATTCAGAAGCAGATTTAGAGTGAGTTCATACAAGATCCTAGGGAGAGGCACGAGCTGCAGCCCCTCCTTGAATCTTACAAGTAAACTAGGAAAGAAAAGCAAGAATCACAACTGAGCCCAAAACAATTCTTCCCTATTTACCCCTTGCTTGGCTAACACATCTGACAAAGTATTTGCTGATCTCCCCACCCACTCTACAGTGACCAACATATTCCTTGTCAACCAACTAAATTTCTTCATTTCATTCTTGTAACGCCACATAGCCTCTTCAGGATTTTTCAACCAACCCACCACCACTTTGGAATCCCCCTCGATCGTTAGGTGTTGTACCCCCAGCTGGTTTGCAAATTGCACCCCTTGTACAACAGCTAAAAGTTCTGCCCTGATGGAGTCCCCAGTTCCCAAGGGACTTGAGTAGAGCAACAAAATCTCTCCCTTCTCATTTCTCAAAGCACCCCCCATTCCGGATAATCCTGGATTACCCAAGCTACTTCCATCAAAGTTCAACTTCAGTGAGCCTTCGGATGGAGGAGACCAACTTGTAATTGATTTGTCCTTTAGGGATGAGCACCTCGCTACTGCTGACCAATGTCTCCAAAGGTCATCAAAGGAGAATTGATGAAAGATTTCCACGGTCTTCAGCCAAGGTATTGCCCTATTTAACACACAGCCTTTCAATTCTTGACTGCTCCTTTCCTTTTCTTGAAAAATTCTAGCATTCCTTTCTTCCCAAAGAGTCCAAATCAAGGCAGCACGAGCACATCTCCACATAATTCTCCCTATTTTTGTAGGCCAATAAAAGGTAGAATGGTTGAAGAGCATGTGAACATCTGCTGGTAGACTCCAACTGCTCCCAAACAACGAAAGTAGCCAAGCCCAAAGGTCTGTAGAAAAGGGACAAGATATTAATAGGTGGTAACAATCCTCACCGTGAGCTCTACAGAGGATACACCAATTAGGACAAATACAGAGGAAAGGCCTTCTCTTTTGTAGGTTATCTAGATTGTTTACTTTCCCATGGAATACTTTCCAACAAAACGCCATAATTTTTTGGGGAACTGGCCTGCACCAAATTTATGTTGACGGAAAGGGTTGGTGAGTAGAAAGTTGAGAGATGGACTTGAGGAAAGAAGCACAAGTGAAGGTTCCATTGGGTCTAGGAGTCCATACCCTCTTATCTGGCTTGGAGGGATCCAAACAAACTTGATTAAGACGACCAAGCAAGATAGAAAGAGATTCAATTTCATCATCCCTAAGTCCTCTACGAAACCCAAAATCCCAAGTAGGATCTAAGGGTGTTCCCAAAGGTGAGACAAATTTTGAGACCACCTCTTTTTTGTACAAAGAAACAGAAAATAGCGAAGGGAACAGATCCTTTAAAGGTGTGTCTCCTACCCAAATACCTCCCAAAAATGAACAGTGTTGCCAGAACAAACTTCATACCTGATAAAATTGAGGAATTGAGGAAGGGTGTTGTGAATGGCCTTCCAAGGTGTTGCAAGGTTAGCTTGCCTTGATACACCAACATCCCATCCATTCTCTGACCTCCCATGAATGCTTCCCACCACCTCATGCCACAATCTCTCTCTTTCCAATGGCCATTAACACAACCATTTCCCTAACAGAGCTTGATTTTTTCTAGTTACCCTCCCAAGTCCCAAACCCCCCTCTTCTTTACTTCTGCACACAATTTCCCAATTAACCAAGTGATCCTTTTTTTCTTGTCCCAGCTCCCATAAGAAATCTCTCATCAACTTCTACAATTTCCTAGCTTCCCTAACTGGTATCATAAATACAGACAAAAAATAGGTAGGTAAGTTAGCCAAGGTAGCTCTTATTAGGGTAGTTCTCCCTCCTAAAGAGACATAATTCCTCTTCCATGAGGCCAATCTCTTCTCAAACTTTTCTATCACTGGGGTCCAAAATCTACTCTCCCTAGGATTTGCCCCTAAAGGAAGCCCTAAGTATGACATAGGCCAAGCAGAGGTGGAACACTCAAGACACTCCGCAATAGCCTCGACCTCCCCTACCTCCAAATTTATACCCGCTATGCAGCTCTTTTCCAAATTAATTCTCAAATTAGAAATACTTTCAAATCCTTGATTAGCTCCTTTAGGTTTGCTACCTTTTCGCTAAAACCTCCTTCACAAAAGATCATTAGGTCATCTGCAAACTGAAGGTGGGTGACGGGGACTTGGTGTCTCCCTATTCTCCAACCCCTAATGGCATCTTCACTGTCAGCCTTAGTAATGATCCTACTAATCACATCAGCTACTAAGGTAAAACGGAAGGGTGAGAGTGGATCCCCTTTCCTGACACCCCTACAAGCTGGAAAAAAGTCCCTCACCATACCATTTACCATAATAGAGTAGTGACAAGTACTGATACACCCAAAAATCCAACTACACCACTTGTCCCCAAATCCACAGTTTCGCATAACCTCTAATAGAAACTCCTAGTCCACCAAATCATAGGCCTTTTCAAGATCCAATTTACAAATGAAACCTCTCTTCCTAGACCTTTTCATTTCCTCCACACACTCATTCGCAATTAAGATCTGATCTGTTATTTGTCGCCCTTGAATGAAAGCCCCCTAGGTTTCACTAATGATAGAAGGGAGGACTGTTTTGATCCTCAACGAGAGCACTTTAGCCAGAATTTTATAGATGCTTGTCACCAGACTAATAGGCCTATAATCTTTTGGGTGGTTGGCATCATTCTTCTTAGGTATCAAGGCCAAAAAGGTGGCATTGATTCCAGGGCTTATAATGTGATTGTCTGCAAATTCCTTAAAG
The DNA here is from genome assembly GCF_055504915.1 of Nelumbo nucifera. Lineage (NCBI taxonomy): Eukaryota > Viridiplantae > Streptophyta > Magnoliopsida > Proteales > Nelumbonaceae > Nelumbo > Nelumbo nucifera. The sequence continues at coordinate 199,466,247 of NC_142649.1, read as the reverse complement.
ACTTCAACTAAATCCTCTTTCAACACCTCCCAACAGTATTGATAAAAACCCATTGTAAAGCCATCTGGACCTGGAGCCTTGGATCTATCCATTAGAAAGATGGCCTTCTTAATCTCCTCTTCCTCGAAATCCCTTTCCAGCCACCTTGCCACTCCGTCATCAATTCTTGGCCATTCCACCCCTTCCACGACTGCTCTCTCACTCAAAGGTCTTTTATAAATCGATTTGAAGTGGTCCACAAATTTTCTGGCTAAGTCATCCTGGTTGGTAATCACCTCCTCGCCTATCTCTAGCTTAGTCACAAGATTCTTTCTTCGTCTCCCATTTGCCAAATCATGGAAAAATCTAGTGTTCCCATCGCCTTCCTTAATCCACTTGTGTCTAGATTTTTGTCTCCAACTGATTTCTTCCCTCAGTAACACCTCTTCCAAATCCTTTTTCAATTGTCTCCTTAACAATCTGTCCTCCTCGGTCAACCCATTTTGAGATTCCTTTACATCCAAGTTTTCTATTCGAGAGATTAGGCACAATTTTTGCTCCTCAATTCTACCAAAATGATCTCTATTCCACTATTTTATTTTGGCTCTCAACCTTTTTAATTTCTTATGAAACTTGATCCCCTTCCATCTTACCCCCCTCTCCTCCTCACCCCACCATTCCTTCACTTTTTTTACAAAATCTGGATGGGTAAGCCACATATTTTCGAATCTAAAGGGTTTGGGTCCTGTAGGAAAAAACTCAATACCTATCTAGATAGGACAGTGATTTCGAAGGTGACCCTGGGTAGCGCTCTAGCAACCAAGTTTTCCAAACTATTCTCCCAGGCAAGGTTAAATAAGAACCTATCCAACTTCGAACACAAAGGGGTTTCCTAAAGGTTGGCCCAAGTGTAACTGGCTTGCAACAGAGGTATTTCCTTCAATTCACATTCTTCAATAAAACCATTAAATTTCCTCATGCTTGTTGTAATTACCCGTTGGGGATTATTGGTTTCATCAGAGAATCTAATGACATTAAAATCCCCGCCCAGGCACCAAGGGACATCCCATAGCCCCTTGATTGCATATAGTTCCTCCCACATCTCATTCCTCTCTCTATAGGAATTAGGGCCATACACATTGGTTAAGACCCATACACACCCATCCTCTACATTCTTACACTTAATGGAAACTGAGAATCTGCCTATCAATTCTTCCACTACTTCCACCACATCCTCCCTCCACAGTGTTACGATCCCCCCCCCCCCCCCCGAGGCTCCCCAAGAAGGAGACAAGCTCCAACTAAACCTCTAGACCTCCAAAAACTCCTCACCCATCTCCCATCTAATTCCATCATTTTGGATTCTTGTAACAACACAATAACGGGTTTTTCCCTTCGGAGTAGATCTTTAATCACCCTTCTCTTTCTTGCACTCCCTAATCCTCTTACATTCCAGCTAATAATTTTCATCGAGACAAAATAGCAAAAACACCCATGAAAAGGCCATAATCTCCTCATTTTAGGCCCTTCCCCCTATCCCCTCTACCTCTAAATTCTAAATCTCCCTCAATGTCTGAGATTAGCCTTTCCACTTCAGATCTTTTTTTCTTCTTTGTTCCTTTCCCCCCCCCCCCCCCCCTTCCTAATACAACAATCATCCTCTTTCTTTCTCCATCCTTTCTAGCCAATGTCTGAGGAAGAATTTTACCCTGCTCACACTTATTTTGGCTACAACATCTCTCTAAGAATCCTTCCTTTTTTTTAGTTCCTCCATCATTGTACAGATCAACTCCCAAATTCTGTCTGCCTCCCCCTTACTACTTCCTTCCATCACCCTCTCTCCTCCTTCCACTATCACCCTCTCTCTTGCACCAGAACCTCCTGGATGGGAAGCTAGAATATCTGTTACAGGCATAGCACACGAGTCAGTACCTAAAAAAGAATTGACACCCATACCTGGTAGGACGGGGGTAGGACTAGAATCACTGGAATTGAGTTGCTGACAGGCGACAAATGGTTTTAAAGCCTTTCCCCTTTTTGGACAAAGTTGTGAAGTAGACATAGTGAAAGAATCACTTCCTGACGACCTACCCACTTGGAAATCCTTTCTCTGTGTTTCCGACACTAGAATACCCACATCCATCCTCACGTCCGATTCTTGTCCCTCTCCACCAACATCCTGTAATTCATTAGACTCAAGGTCAGCTCCCTCGACGAAGGGAAGAAGAGTTTTCACAGCTTTAGGACCACTTTCTTCGCCATTTCTAGTCTTCCCGCCACCTGCCTCTTCAATCTCTTCCTCTAAAAACAACAACTTTGTATGCAAACTTTCTATTTCAAGTAAATCTTTATTGCTTTTCGGAAACAGACTTCCCAAACTTACAGTTTCGTCTCTATTAGAATCGCCACTGCTGTTTTGTTCACTCAACCAATCTTCAAACCCTGTTCTGTTCAAATCACTAGGCTTTAGATATCTCGGGTTGCACCTATCTGGTGAGAGACGGTTCGCCAGGTTGGATGGGACCCACTGTAAAGAGCCTCAAGACTGAGAGTCTTGAGATTTTGCACCTGAACTGTTCAACCGAAAGGAGGGATTTGAGGTAGAAGAAGATAGACGCTTAATCTCGTCTATCAGCTCATCCCTCCTCCCAGTCACGTGCTTACTTAAAGGGTCCCTTGGCCCATCTGTCTTGTAATGGGCCTTGGGCTCAAAACTTGTAATATAAGAACCCAGCTTTAAAACCTTAAATTGAGTGGCCTTCTCCGGCCTACCAGAAAACGGATCCACACGACTGGGTCCATTTTCTAAGTCTTTTCCTCCCACATGACCTCTTAACAAGTTACGCCCCCTATTTTAATGGTCGAACCAGCAACCCTCCCTGCCTGAGGTTGCTGGTTCAGCCCTCTCCCTTTAGACACTGGTATATTTTTTACTATTTTCCCTGACACCACCTGCACAAAAGATCTGCCATTTGTCATAGCCTTTTCTTGCTTTCTACAGGTTTGACCTTCCATCTGCCCCAAAGATTTTTGGCTTCCCAGAATTTGTTGGCCCTTTTTAGTGAAACATTCCTTCCCATTTGAATTAACCAATCTCACAAGTCCACGTAATGCTTCTTCTTCCTCCTCCCCTCCTACCATACGAGTCTCCTTCCATAGCCCTGCTTCAACGGAGGATGCTAGCCACACAGAGACAAAACTCCCCTCTGTTCATACCTCTATCTTTCGTGGAATGTCTTCTGGCTTCACACCACTTAACAGGACTACTACTGAATAAATATCACCTGAGAAAGCTCCTTTCAAGATTCCTCCACACAATACTGCTATAGACTCTGCTACTTCTTGTTTCCACAGATGAAATGGCAAGCCTATTACACGCACCACCACACCATCTTCGACAAATAAATCCTTGGAGTTGGATGTTGGATTCCATTTAAAGACTGTGAATGATCCGAAATCAGCCTGAATATTGATAGTTGATATTTCCAATTCATTCTCTACTGGATCTAGGAGGGCTTTACAGTTATCGAAGGGGGTTACTATGAAGACACTCTTCAGCATCAACCTGGTTGCCAGTAAGTCAGCTACCCTCCTCCAATCATTAACCTTTTCTTTGGCTTGTATCACAAACTTACTATCCCACTCTTCTCTCTCTCTAGACCTCCCACCGTTCTACATTGGCCTTTTGTTTTTGCCATGACCACTGGCCCTTGTTCTACCCTGCTGTTGCTGAGATATGCCTTCTCCTCCCTTATGGAAGCTTTTTTATCATTTGCTACTCTTTGAGCAACCAGTCAACTTCCCCCCATCCTTGGCTCTGTTTTCCTGCTGGTAGACACACCAGTTGCCTTCGTCCCTTACCAAAAAATTAAGACAAAGCTATGAAGAAGCCTTTTCTATTCCTCTTACATTCAACAACATATCTTCTCCCTTCTAATGTACTAAAATCCTGTCAGTTTATCTGCTTACCTTTTGAATAGGCTCCAGCTATGAACTCTCTTAGCCACTCGATCACTTCTAATCCTTCCAGCAATATTGTACCCTTTTTCGCTTCCCTTACCTTCAGGCTTACCTTCCCCTTGATTCTCATCTCTTCGAACAGGAAATTTTTTGCTTCTACCTTCAAGGATCTCCTCCACTGACCTGCCTGCACGAACTCCATTCCCTTACCTTCAGGCTTACCTGCCTTGACTTTAGAGGACTGTGTGGGAACGATGGAGGGCTGTTCTTAGAACTAAAGATTTGAATAGGTCGATCAAAACTACAAGATAAACATTAAGATTATCCAATGACAATACAATAAACCCTTGAGAAAAGGGATATTGCAGCAAGGATTTCCCTATAACCAAATTGATGTTGTCTAAGTACCTTAGCAATTATATCAGGAAATTTTAAAACCTAAGCAAATTTCACTATTATTTCTTGTACTAGTAAAGGCAACTTTATTAATACCAAAATCAGAAGAAAAGAGAAATAAAAGAGAAGATAAGATCATCAGAACAAGATGGTCAAGAACCTAGGCCAAACACCACAGACCAAGCTTGAGCAATGCAACAAAACCCTTAGATACCCAACAAGCTAACCCAGACGGGCTGAGATCCAATCAAAAATTTCCCATCCATTCCCAACCCAATTGTCTGCTCCAGCAGAACGAGATGTCCACTCTGACAGTCAAGATACAAAATTTTCAATTATGTGCAATTAGTTTTTTTGTTTACAATGTAGAAATAATAAAATTGTCAATTAAAAGAAAAAAGAAATGATGGAATGTGCATATCAAGAGGGGATGAATGGAAAAGACATCTCAAATTCTCAACTTCCCATTGTATATCCTAGCTAGAGTTTTCTAATTTCAGTTTTCAAATATAGGGAAAATGTGGAGGGTGATGCACAAATTCAGGTTAGGTAGTGTATGTTATAGTCAATATCACTAACTACAAAGAACAAGATAATTAACAGTGATAGACTTCATGTTCCATTTAATATGATTCAAGTAAATAAAGCAAGGAAAGATAATTATATCATGGAGTTAGAACACCATAGAATAATAGCCACATATGCTCGACCTTTTTGCAATCTGCAACTGTTGTGCACAATGGCTTCTCCACAAGTACATGATGGGGCCTTGGGTGGTTGATGATATCCATAAGGATTTGATAGTGAGTCATGTTTGGAGTTGATACAATCACTACATCACAAAGTCCACTCTCCAATAATTCCTTGTGTCCTGAGAAAACCTACAGAATTCTCAAAGTCACATACAGAGTAGACAGAATATGAAAAGCATGTGCAAATCCCACCAAAGTACTATTGTACCATGGGATACATTTATTAAGAAGTGATAGCTGTACAGATTCCTTGTGTCCTGAGAAAACCTACAGAACTCTCAAAGTCACATACAGAGTAGACAGAATACGAAAAGCATGTGCAATTCCCACCAAAGTACTACTGTACCATGGGATACATTTGTTAAGAAGTGATAGCTGTACAGATCATTCCTTGGTAGTGGAGGGAGATTTAAGGAATGCAAGTACCATATGGTAATTTATTAGAAACTGCCGAAATTCAACTTAATAGCATCTTTTCAATTTTCAATGGTTCATATGGGCTGCGTTTGTTTGCAGTGCAAATGCCAGTTCAATGCATAAATGTACTCTGGTTCAGTTTTGCAAGCACTTATTAAGCATACATTTGTGTACTGATAATGACGGCTATCACAACTTTCAAGATATGTTTGCACTCACAATTGAATACAAAGTTTATATCAATTTTTTGGATACAAACTTTGCACTCATGGTTGGTAAATGTAGAAAAAAAAGATGAGTTTTACTCTTGGAACCCATGTTTGTACTCATTACAACCAAAAACCGTTTGGTTGAAATTCAAAATTTATTAGTACAAAATTAAACCAGTTAGAAGGAATTTTGAATGGTACATATTTGTTTTTGCACTGGAAACAAATGCAGCCTTCAAGGACTATATTAAGTTGGTTAGGGGGTAATTTTGCAAAATCAGAGTTTTCTTTTCAGGAGATGGTAAGATAGTATAGGGTTGTTCTACAAGATCTGTGTGGGCTGATGGAAATTCACAGCTCACCAAAGAGATTGTCATAAGTTTTGATGGAGAACATGTATATTACTGTATTATTTTTTTCATAGTATTACTTTTACAATTTGAACTCATTGGTTGAATTATAGAGGTTCCATGCCTCATGGAAACATTTTTATACAAGAAACGTGCTAAAAGCAGTAAAACCACTCATGTGCATTACCCTTCCAAGACATGTTGTATGTGTACTGTGATTTGTGGTACAAATGAGAACACACTATAATTTCATACCTAATTGGAATTTAGATAACAATATTACACATACATTATGCAACATTGAAAACCAATGGAAAATATGCACTTTTCTTAGTTTACAACAATACAGATACATTTTGGAACTCTAGGAAACAAACTCATTTTTTATTAGCATTATGACAGTGACTGCATGACTCTGTATTAGACAATGAAATTGAATTGAAAAACTTACGAATACAATCTGTTGAAAGGTTATTATTCTGTAAGTTTAGTACCGCAGGGGTACTTTGGTACTTCCAGCATCTTTTATTTTAAGTTGTGTCGCCCTAGTATAAATAATAAAAAGTTGGCGCCGCTAGCATCTTTTTAAGACTCCAAATCTCTTTTCTTTCTTCTCTCTTCCTTTCTTCCTTCTTCTCTTCTGGACAACATGGTATCAGAGCGGGACTGTCAGATCTGAAAGAAGAGATCGAGCAAACCTTTTCTGTCTTCTTCCTTCGCCAGCTACAGTGAGATTTATTGAAGATCCAGATCCAGTTTTCATTTCTGCATCGGACTGAAGTACTCTCTCTCCCTTTCTCTTTTTTTTATTTTTTCTGGTCATGTGCCAGAACAGAACCTGTAATAGGTTCAGTTAGTTAATGTGCGGTGAGCAGCACTTCCTTTCCTTTTTTGTGGGATTGGCTGATCCCTGTAACAAACTGTAGGTCGGACATGACCTTTATATGCTGTGACAGCAGCCTTCTGATGAATTTGTAGGTCAGGGATGACCTGTATATGCTGCAACAGCAGCCACACTTGATTTGTAGGTCAAGAGAGGACCTGTACATGCTGCGACAGCAGCCATACCTGATTTATGGTAGGCCGGTGATGACCTGTTAGTTCTGTAACAACAGCTGGTTTTGTTTGAAGAACTGAGCTTTAAAAGGGGAAAAAGGAGGGGAGTGATTGTGTTATGGGCCCGGGCGTAGGATCTCGTCACGGGTCGGTCCACGGGGAGAACCTCTTGCTTCCCCTTGCGCCTTCCCTTGCATGCAGACCCTATTGTGGCAACCGAATGGGTGATTTGTCCAAGAGACCACCCGAACTCTCCTCACTCTTCTCTTAACTGGAAAACTGAATGCTTTTATTCCCAATTCACAGCTCCTTAAATAGGAGATTACAAGAGGTGACTCCTTATTCCATTCGGCTAAGCTAGGACAATCCAATTTAAAATCAAACTCCTACTTCTAATAGGTAAACAGACTCTTACTAAGAACAGAACTTAACTCCTATCTCTAATAGATAAGTAAGAACAGAACTGGATAAAGTAAGCTAATGGAGAGCTGGCAGGATAAGCTGACGTGGCAAGATAAGTTGCTGTGTGAGCCCTCCTCACTGCTGCTGCCGGCGGCGGCGGTATGCCCTTCCCACGAATGCATCCATAACAGATTGTCTCTAATTCCCTGGTGCAAAGAGTTTTGTTGGGGTGTTCGGCTGTTTTTTTTAGGGATTTTGTGTTCACCTGGAGTGTAACCTGAAGTTGTGATTATGAGTGGTGAAGACTCTGCCACATCTGGAGTCTCTTCAATGCAAAACGGAATAAGTGGGGGTATAGATTTATCCTTCCCTATGGCTGTTATACCCCTAGATGGCTTGAATTATTTAGAATGGTCGAGGGGGATCAAGTTATACATTACTGCAAGGGGAAGATAGGGTATATAAATGGGAGAATTAAAGAATCGAATTTTGGGAGTGCTGAGTATGATAGATGGAACCAGGAAAATAGCATGGTTATGTCCTGGCTTTTGGTGTCTATGCAACCTCAGGTAAGAAGGAACTTTATGTGGGCTAAAACAGCTTATGAGATTTGGGAGCAGGCAAAATCGACCTATTCTGAACTACGTCACTATGCAAAAATCTATCAGTTACAGGCAGAATCATCCACTTGTAAACAGGGGGAGAGGAACCTTTCTACGTACTATTCAGACTTGACCTCTGTCTGGAAGGAGTTAGATCACTGTAGAGAAGATGGGCCGAATGGCCCATAGACCATCATTTCATGTTATGTTATGTTTCTCTCTGTTGTGGGCCTCATTCTGGGCCCATACTCTGTAATGTTCTGTTTTTGTATTTTCCTGCCCACTCAAGGGCCTCTCTGTAATTTGTCAAAGATTAACTTATTAATAAGATGTTTAGAGTGTTAGAGAGAGGTTATGTTCGAACCTCTTACTCTCTAACACTCATTGCCGCCAGCTCTCTCTTCTCTTCCTCTCTTGTTTGTTTATTTTCTGGTTTGCATCTAATCTCAAACAGTTCCATACATCAAGTGGGTTGTTTTTCAAGTGGGCTGTTCAGCCAACTGTATGAGGAAGTTCTAGGGCTGAAAGTTTACAGTCATCTGCCTGGTTCTTGGAGGTCATTGGAGGGTGCCCAAGTTTCTATAAACTTGGAGAAGGGTTCGGTGACCAGGAAGAATTAGAGAGCAAGTTGTTTGGCCTGATTTGAAATCAGAGAAAAAGAATTTCGAAGTTATCTCAGAGAACAAGTGTTCGGCCTGGTTTATAGTTCAAACCAGAGACTCTCTTACTGTAAGTCTTTTCTCAGTCCTTTGCTGGGTTACTTTTTGTTGTTTGGGAGGACTGTTAAAGCATTCAAAGCCCACCTCCATTCGACCCACTGTTGCTGGACTGATTCTACTCAGAAATTTCTGGGTTGTTTTGGAAGTGCTATTCGGCTGATTATTGGACTGCCAAGCTACTGAAACTGATCTAAACTAAGTGGTACTAGTCTCATCTTCATCCCAGCCTCTTCTTGGACCTATACTGAACACTTTGAAGTGGTTTCTTCTAGTTAGCAGTAGGCTGTTAACTACTGCACTCTGAGTGTTCGACAAAAGGTCTCTTAAGAACTGTGACCTTTTTTTTTCTTCTTCTCTTTGGGACAACGGCTGTTGGGAACCTGAAATACCTTGTGTTTGGAGGTTTGTTGGGTGTCCTTTTAAGGCTGAAACAGTATAGAAAGAACTACCACCGAACTGGACTGTCACAGTTATCAAGATTGAACTGATTCTGTGAGCTAGTTGTTGTTGCCTATTCAGCTCAAACTAAACTCATCAAGACCCCAGTACTTTGGGAAACCTATTGAAAATCCTAATTGGAGCCTTTACATGATGGATTTCTCAAGCCTTGAAAACAAGAATGCTGCTGAATATGGACAGATTTTGGGAACCCCAACCGATTCTATGCTGGCTGTAACTACAGTTAAGCTAGATGGGACCAACTACTTGGCTTGGTCACAATCAGTGAAAATCCATATTTGTAGCAAAGGAAAATGGGGTTTTATTTCTGGGAGCAAGAAAGCTCCTCCAGATGATGATCCATCTTATGAGAGATGGGTGCAAGAAAACTACACAGTGATTGGGTGGCTTGTGAACTCAATGCAGCCACAGTTAGTCAGCACTATCTGTGGATGAACTCGGCCAAAGAAATCTGAGATAGTGTTGCAGAAACTTACTCCCATAAGTTGAATGTTGCGAGAGCTTACAAACTGAGAAGTGATGTGAAGAATCTAAGACAGGGGGAGAAGTCACTTGCAGCATACTTCTCAGCCCTAAAATCTCTATGGCAAGAGATTGATTTGATAGAGGCTATGACATGGGATACCCCTAAGGATGCTGAAACATACAGGAAATTGGTTGAAAGGAATAGGGTCTTTGAGTTCTTGACAGGGCTGAATTCTGAATATGACATTACAAAGCAAAACATCTTGTCCAAAGAAGATGTTTCATTGTCTCAAGCATATGCTTTGGTCAACAGTGAAGAAAGTAGGAGGCAAGTGCAGGTTCAAGGAGTCGGTACCAATGATCATTTTGCAAATATGAGAATTAAACCCAAAGGGGTTACAGGAGCGTGGCACAGGAAAGAAGGAGGTGGTGTGTGAATATTGCAAGAAGCCGAAACACACCAAGGACAAGTGTTGGAAATTGCATCCCAGTCTTGTCCCTATCCGATTCCAGAAGAAGAATGATAGTAGAAAGACAGGAAGTGCACATGCAGCCACAAGTACAGATACAGAGGTGGAGTCTGCCAGTGCACAATTGGCAGCCATGAAAGCTGAATATGAGAAGTTTGGAAAGATGATCAGCCAGCTTGAAGGTGTAACTTCATCATCCAACCCTTCTGGAAGTCCAGCCACCACCGCATTTGCTCACTCAGGTATAAGGGCTTCTGCTAACCATGCATCCACCTCAGGTAATCCCAAGACCCCTTGGATCATTGACTCAGGTGCTTCTGATCACATGACCAACCTTTCCACTTTGTTTGTGTCATATGATTTGCTTACTGGTCGTGACAAAATCACCTTAGCTGATGGTTCTCTTGCCCCTATTTCTGGCAAGGGAACTGTCAAGCCTACAGACTCTTTACTCTTATCTTCCACTCTTCATGTACCTAAGTTAAATACCAACTTGTTATCTGTAAGTATCTTGACCAAGTCATTGAATTGTTGTGTAACCTTTTTCCCTTCTCACTGTGTGTTTCAGGACCTGAAGTCTCGGAAGGTGATTGGGAGTGGCCATGAAGCGAATGGAATATACTTGCTCGACACCCCTGGCCAATGCTTTGATCATCCCAAGAATGTTGCTTTTGGTTCTACTTCTTCAGAGTCTGTCAGTCAAATTATGTTGAGTCATTGTCGGTTGGGTCATTTACCTTTTTCTGCTTTAAGTCATTTGCTTCCCAAACTGTTTAAGGGAGTCAGTGTGTCCAGTCTCAATTGTGAGTCATGTTAGTTGTCAAAGCATTGTAGAAAAAATTACCCTGTGAGCAATAAAAGATCTTCTTTTCCTTTTCATATCATACACTCTGATGTGTGGGGGCCTTACCACTTATCATCTATGGGGGGTTATAGATATTTTATCTTGTTTATTGATGACTTTTCTAGATTCACTTGGATATACTTAATGAAATCCCGAGACTTGTAAGGCAATTTCATGAATTTGTTTTAACTCAATTTGATACCAGAATTAAGGTTTTCAGATCTGACAATGCAAAAGAGTATTTTGAGAAGAGTTTATCCTTGTGTCTCTCTGACATGGGGGTTATTCACCAAAGCTCCTGTGTTAGAACCCCTGAACAAAATGGAGTTGCTGAGAGGAAAAATAGACATATTGTTGAAGCTGCAAGGAGCCTTTATTTGCCTCACATGTTCCCACAAGATTTTGGGGTGATGCTGTACTTACTGCTACCTATCTCATAAACCGTATGCCATCCAGGGTTTTAGGGTTTAAATCCCCCTTCAGTCTTCTTCATTCAGACAAGGATCTCTTCCCAATTCCTCTTCGTGTGTTTGGCTGTACCTATTATGTTCACATTCCAAGTGTGCAGAAACACAAATTTGAACCAAAAGCCCACAAGTGCATCTTCCTTGGTTACTCCCCCACACAAAAGGGTTATTGTTGTTTTGATCCAAAGACTGGCACCCGACATGTCTCTATGGATGTTACCTTTGATGAACTTTCTCCTTTTTATGGTTCCTCTCAAGAAGGACATTGTCAATAGGGGGAGAGTCTGTCACAAGTTTTTGCTCTTCCCCTTCCTGTCCCAGTTGAGTCTCTTGACAAACCTGTATCCTCACCAAATGAATCAAAGGAGGATCAGCCACTTCATTCCTCTTGTCCTAGTGCTCCTATTTCTTTACCTCCTCGTTCTACCCATAATCCCAAAGTGTATCAAAGGCAGAGATCCAGGAATGAGCAAGTGGTTTCCCTTACAACAGATGAGGCTCATACACTCCCAATCACAGATGAGATAACAACTACTGCTTCAGCTCCCTTGGAATCATCCTTCCCAGATCTTGATGTCCCCATTGGTGTTAGGAAAGGAAAGCGGAAGTGTACTGCACACTGCATTCCCAAACACCTTTCTTATGACCTACTTTCCCCCTCATACTGTGCCTACCTCTCCTCAGTTGCTTCTAACCCCATTCCTAGGTCTGTATCAGAAGCTCTTGGGATTCCAGAATGGAGAGATGCCATGCAGACTGAAATGGATGCTCTACATGAAAATGGTACTTGGGAGGTGGTGGATTTGCCTGAAGGGAAGGATTCAGTTGGGTGCAAGTGGGTTTTTACCATTAAATACAGGGCAGATGGGACTATTGAGAGGTACAAGGCCAGACTTGTTGCAAAAGGCTACACACAGACATATGGGATTGACTATCTGGAGACTTTTGCCCCTGTTGCTAAGATGACATCTGTAAGGGTTCTTTTATCTCTGGCAGCTCACTTTGATTGGCCTCTCTATCAGTTAGATGTAAAGAATGCATTTCTGAATGGTGACTTACATGAGGAGGTCTACATGTGTCTTCCTCCAGGAATGTATGGGAAAGATATGCAAGGAAAAGTATGTAAACTGAAGAAATCTCTTTATGGCCTCAAACAATCTCCTAGAGCCTGGTTTGAGAGATTTAGAGCTGCACTTGTTAAATTCGGTTATGTTCAGACACAGTCAGATCATACTCTTTTTGTGAAGAAAAGTGGATCTCTAGCAGTGTATCTCATTGTGTATGTTGATGACATTATAGTGACTGATGATGATGCCTCAGGCATTCTGGCCCTTAAGTCTTTCCTCCGTACAGAATTTGAGATTAAGGATCTGGGGGAATTGAGATACTTCCTTGGCATAGAAGTTGTCAAATCCAGGGATGGGATTCTTATTTCCCAGAGGAAATATGTCCTTGATTTGTTGTCTGAAACTGGAAAATTGGGTGCAAGACCAGCTGCAACTCCTATTGATATGAGTCACAAACTTTTAGCTTCGGATGGAACTTTGTTGGAAGACAAAGGGGTCTTTCAGAGACTTCTTGGGAAGCTTCTGTACCTGTGCATGACTAGGCCAGATATTGCGTACGCTGCCAGTTGCATTAGCCAGCTCATGCATGCTCCTAGAGATACCCATATGGCAGCAGCATAACGGATTTTGTGCTATATCTAAAAGGCTCTCCAGGAAAAGGAATTTTATTTGCCAAACATGGTCATCTGAAACTTGAAGCCTATACTGATGCTGATTGGGTTGGAAATATTGATGATAGAAGATCTACTTCAGAGTATTGCAGTTTGGTGGCTGGTAATGTTGTTTCTTGGAGGAGTAAGAAACAATTAGTTATGGCCCGATCCTCCGCAGAAGCAGAATATAGAGCCATGGCACATGGAGTCTCGGAATTATTGTGGCTAAGGTCCTTAATGAAAGAACTTGGAATTGATCATGACAAACCCATGATGTACTGTGATAATCAGGCTGCCATCAACATTGCTCACAACTCGGTACAACATGATAGAACCAAACATATTGAGGTTGATAGACACTTTATTCGAGAAAGAGTCTCCTCCGGTGAAGTGTGTCTTCCATTCATTACTTCTGAAGGACAATTGGCAGATTTCCTCACCAAGGGCATTTCCAAGGTAAGGCTTCAACATGACACTAGCAAGCTGGGCATGATTAACATCTATGCTCAGCTTGAGGGGGAGTGTAGAGAAGATGAGCCGAATGGCCCATAGACTGTCATTTCATGTTATGTTATGTTTCTCTCTATTGTGTGCCTCATTCTGGGCCCATACTCTGTAATGTTCTGTTTTTGTATTTTCTTGCCCACTCAAGGGCCTCTCTGTAATTTGTCAAAGATTAACTTATTAATAAGATGCTTAGAGTGTTAGAGAGAGGTTATGTTCGAACCTCTTACTCTCTAACACTCACTGCCGCCAGCTCTCTCTTCTCTTCCTCTCTTGTTTGTTTATTTTCTGGTTTGCATCTAATCTCAAACAGTTCCATACATCAAGTGGGTTGTTTTTCAACTATCACTATCAAAGTGCATTGGAAGTGTGATGAAGATGCAAAAGTGTACAAGAAGCTTGTTTCCCAACAAAGAGTGTTTGCATTTCTCCATGGCTTGAACCCAGTGTATGAATCCATCAGAGTCCAGATCTTAGGCAGCAAAGATCTTCTATCTGTCCAGGAGGTTTATGCATTAGTACAGTCAGAAGAAAGTAGAAGAAATTTAATGAACAACTCTGGACGGGATGCAGTTGTGTTGGCAGCAAAAGGGAATGTTACTACAGGTGGGGGAAATTTTTTTAAGAAGGGGGACCTTCAAAAAAGGGTGAAAGACAAAGACAAAGACAAACTATGGTGCACCCATTGCCAGAAACCCCGACACACCTGTGAAACATGTTAGGATCTTCATGGGAAACCAAAATGGGCCCAGGAATTGAACAAGAAGCAAGGTTCAGATCTGAATAAGAAGTCAAGACAGCAAGGTCCAAGAAAGTTCACCACAGCAAATATGGCTTCTCAGGAAAATCAGCCCCCCACCACTACTATGACTCAAACACACACTTCTGGTTCTGACCCGAGGGAGGATATTATTAATTCCTTCTGTGACCATTTAGAAATCTATGGTGGAGCAATTCTTCAGATGGATTCTCCTCCTTCAACTTCTTTTGCGTCTACATCAAGTAACTCTGCCACAGCTTTCCATGTATCGTCTCATTCCCCTAACTCTCCTTGGATAATTGATTCTGGAGCGTCAAAACATATGACTAGTAAGTCCACTTATTTCCAGACTTACCACCTCCTCTCTAGAAGAGACAAGGTGAGACTAGCTGATGGTTCATATTCTACCATAGCTGGTCAAGGAACCATTTCTCTTCCCTTTGGCCTCACCCTGACTAATGTCTTACATGTTCCAAAATTCCCTATTAATTTGTTCTCTGTTAGTATCACTAATTCTTTAAACTGCTCAGTAACCTTTTTTCCCCTCTTATTGTGTACTCTAGGATTTGGCCTTGGGGAAGACGATTGGTAGAGGACGTATGGTGGATGGACTCTACATGCTGGAGAATAAGGCTGGTCTTACAGTTACAGAGTCCAAGAGTCAGTCTAGTACGAGTCAGGTCTATTTATGGCACAGTCATCTCGGTCATTTGTCTTTTGAGTCTTTAAAATTGGTGTTTCCAGAATTATTTAAGTCAATGTTAGTGTCACAATTTACATGTCAAACTTGTCAATTGAGTAAGCATTGTAGAACTCATTTTTCTTCAAAGAATAATAAATTTGAATTTCCTTGTCATATTATTCATTCTGATGTTTGGGGCCCTGTTACTTTACCGTCCAAGAATGGCTACAAATATTTTATTACCTTTATTGATGATTACTCTAGATACACATGGATATATCACCCAATTTCAAACTGAGATCTAAATTTTCCAATCCAATAACGCCAAAGAATATTTTCATAATGATCTCACGGAATTCTTTGCTTCGCATGGATCACTTCACCGTAGGTCATGTGCCCGAACACCACAACAAAATGGTGTTATTGAAAGAAAGAACCGACACCTTCTTGAAGTGGCCAAGGGTTTACTCATTCATATGAATGTCCCGAAACGGTTTTGGCTTGAGGCTGTCCTTTGTGCTACCTATCTCATTAACTGTATGCCCTCTCACTGGTTAGAGTGCAAAGCCCCACATCAGCTTCTTTTTCCTAAGGCCCCTTTTTTTTCTATTCCTCCTCGTGTGTTTGGTTGTCGTTGCTTTGTTCAAAATTTGGCACCCACCCGTGGAAAATTGGATCCTCGTGCTATTCCTTGCATCTTCTTGGGATACTCCCTCACTCAAAAGGGGTATTGATGCTTTGATCCCGTCTTTCGGAGATATTATGTTTCTATGGATGTCTCTTTCTTTAAGAGTGAGCCTTTCTTCCCTGTTTCTCCTCAGAGGGAGTGTAGGAATGAGGAGAAACTAGTTCAGCTACCTCCTCTTCCTGGTCCTCCTCCCTTTCGTGTTTTCTTTCGACGTCGCAAAGGCTAGCCAAGTTCAAGAGCTGTGGAGCATATAGAAGTTGTACCACCAATGCCATCAAACTCTCCGGGGTGGATCCTTCCCAACTAGGTACCTTGGTTCCCATTGATGTTCCTAACCCTATTGCCATTGATACCTCTATTGCTGATGACCTTGACCTTCCTATTGCTCACCGGAAAGGTGTTAGGTCTTGCACCACTAAACACCCCATGTCCCACTTTGTTTCCTTTGAGAACATTTCACCTTCATTTCGAGCATTTCTCTCTTCCATTGACAGTGTTCCTATTCCTAAGAATGTAGCAGAAGCTCTTTTGATACCTGAATGGACAGATGTTATGAAGGAAGAGATTAATGCTTTACATAAAAATGGCACATGGGAACTTATAGATCTTCCTAAGGGGAAGGAACCAATTGGGTGTAAATGGGTTTTCACATTAAAACATATGGCCGATAGCACAATGGAGCGGTATAAAGTTCGTTTAGTGGCAAAAGGGTTTACATAAGTGTATGGAGTGGATTATGCAAAAACTTTTGCAACCGTTGCTAAGATGAACTCATTAGAGTTCTTTTCTCCTTAGCTACTAATCTTGACTGAGACCTTCATCAATTTGACATCAATAATGCATTCTTAAATGGTGACCTGAAGAGGAAGGAAGTATACATGGTACAACCCCCTGGTTTCCGGGCTCAAGGTAATGAACAGAAAGTGTGTAGGTTAAAAAAATCATTATATGGACTGAAACAATCACTGAGAGCCTAGTTCAGTAGGTTCCATGTAGCAATTCAGCAAAGAGGATACAAGTTGTGTCAATCTGATCACACACTTTGTGAAAATAGGGGAAGGAAAGATTGCAACACTAATAGTATATGTTGATGATATAGTTATCACTGGTGATTGGAATGATGAAATTCAAAAGTTGAAGAGTTCCTTGCTACCCAGTTTGAAGTGAAGGATCTAGGTCTTCTAAGGTACTTCATTGGAATTGAAGTGGCTCGCTCACAAAAGAGTATCTTCATTTCCCAAAGAAAGTATGTCTTAGATCTACTCCAGGATACAGGAAAATTGGGAGTGAAGTCTGTTGATTCCCCTATTGATCCTAACCACAAATTAGGAGACTGTCAAGGTGAACCCATTAAGGATGTGAAATAGTTTCAAAGACTTGTAGGAAGATTCCTATATCTTTCTATGACTCGACCAGACATTGCTTATGCAATGGGTGTTCTTAGCTAGTTCATGCATGCCCCTAAGACTACCCACCTTGAAGCAGTAGAAAGAGTTCTCAAATATCTTAAACCCACCTTGAAGTAGCAGAAAGAGTTCTCAAATATCTTAAGAAGTTCCCAAGTGCAGGTTTGTTGTTTCAAAAGAATAGGCATTTGAAAGTTAGTGTATACCGATGCAGATTGGGCAGGATTCTTGAATGACAGGAAGTCAACCAGTGGCTATTGTACCTTTATAGGAGGGAACCTAGTTACCTAGAGAAGAAAAAAGCAGAATGTGGTAGCTAGGTCTAGTGTTGAAGCTGAATATCAGGTAATGTCTCATGGAGTGGCTGAAATTATGTGGCTAAAAAATTTGTTGAGTGAATTGGGCTTTCCAGTTGATGGACCTACGACTCTTTACTGTGATAACAAAGCAACCATAAACATCGCTGCTAATCTTGTGCTACATGATAGAACTGTTGAGTGGGCCGATTTGTGTTTAGTTTATTTTCTTTTAAATTAAGAAATTGTTGGGCCTTGGGCCCATTAGTTTTTATTTTTTAAAGAGTTGTAACTATTTAGTTTGAGTTGCCGCCCTACTAAGGGCATCTTTGTAATATCTCATATTTAAGTTAATTATAAATAGAATAAGGGGTTGGCGGCTAGGGTTATGATACACAATCCTAGTTGACCTTCTTCTCTCTTCTTTCCTTTCCTCTTCTATTGCTGAAATCTACAGCTTTCACCTCTTCCTTCCACAAGAAGCTTGATCGAATCAGCAGACAGTGGTTTCTACTCGGTATCAGAGCAGGTTGAAGGTTCTGGAAGTGATTCTCTCATGCAGCCCTAGAAGGCCGACTACATGGAGATTTAAGAGGCAGATTGAAGCTCTCAGGTAAGCCCAGTTTTTGGATTTTCTTGATGGATCTATATGCCCTGTAGCTGGTCTAGGGTTTCTCATCAAAATCAGGAAAAACTAGAGAAAGGGGAAAAGTCCTGTTTTTGTTAGACTCTTCAATTTTGACCTAGGTAGTGGCGCCCTATTTTTTTAAGGTTCCTTGGAGTTTTTTATAAGGGGCAATTCAAGTCCCATGTGGTTTGGAGGCTTCTAGAGAGGGCGGTTGCCTTTTCTCTCTCTTCTCCCATTCCACAGAAAGGGAATCTTTCGTGGGGAGAAAGTTCAGGACACCAAAGAAGTGTTGTTGGTTCCAGAAGGTGTTTTGTTTGTTTTTGCTGCATTTTTTATTTGTTTTCTATACCCTTTTGAGAAGTATGGAGGGACACAAAGTTGAATATAAGCCCGGGAATGAAATGGGACCTGTGGGAGAAGGTGCTGGAGACCCCTTCGGAGCTAGGACCATTACTACAGTTAGGTTGGATGGTACAAACTACTTGGAATGGTCCCAATCTGCAAAGATGGCCATTGGGGCTCGTGGAAAATTGGGGTATATTACTGGTGGAGGTGAAACCTGAAACTGGCAACTCCCGGTGGGTGCAAGAAAATTATATGGTAATGACATGGTTGTGTAATTCCATGTTGCCACATATAAGTAAAATTTTTTTATGAGCAAATACTGCTAAGGAGATATGGGATGTGGTTGCAGAAACCTATTCACAAAAGAAGAATGTTGCTAGGGCTTATCAACTGAGAAATCAGATTATTGCTACAAGGCAGAGAAATAGATTTGTTGCAGCTTATTTTTCAGTCCTTAAGACCCTGTGGTAGGAGATCGACCATCTAGAGACCTTTGCTTGGGAAACCACCAAGGATGCAGCTACCTATCAAAGACACTTAGAGAAGTATAGGGTGTTCGAATTCCTTGCTGGCCTTAACCCTGAGTATGACATTGCACGACAACATCTTCTTTCCAGGGACAGTGTCACTCTCTCCCAAGCATATGCATTTGTGTCAGGAGAGAAGTGCAGGAGGGATGTAATGATGAAGAATCTCATGTCTGATCAGTCCGCTATGGTAAGTGCTGTGAAATCTAAACAGAATGGCAATGAAAACAAGGAAGACAAAAGGGACTTAGTCTGTGACTACTGTAAGAAGCCTAAGCATACAAGAGATACTTGTTGGAAGCTTCACCCACATCTTGTGCCAACCAAATTGAAGAATAAGAAAGGAAATGCGCACATGGCAGTTACCGGTGACACTCCGGCCCCCCTTACTACAGCTGCTTTGGAGTCTGTTGCAGTTGTTGTAGTAAGGGCCGAGCTTGAAAGGTTTGGGTTACTCCTGAATCAGAGGAATACAACTAGTTCCAGTTCAGCCGCAAGCGGACAACAAGGTACAGGTAGCATAGGTGGAGCTCACTCTACCTCCTTTGCCCACACAGGTATTCAACATGTCACTGCAAACTATGTTTCTGCTTCAGGTAAGGAGAGATCTCCTTGGATTATAGACTCTGGAGCCTCAGAGCACATGACCCATTGCTCCACTATTTTCTCTTCTTACCAGCTCTGTTCTGGCAGAGATAGGGTCTCCACAGCTGATGGATCCCATGTTCTTATTGCTGGGAAGGGATCTGTCAAGATTAATGATTCCATTTGTTTACCCTCTGTCCTCCATGTTCCTAGATTGAGCACCAATTTATTATCTGTTAGTAGTTTGACTAAGAACCTGAACTGCTCAGTAATTTTTTCTCCTGGACATTGTATTTTGCAGGATCTGGATTCAAAGAGGACGATTGGGAGTGGTCGTGAAGTGAATGGAATCTACCTCCTGGATGCTCTTCCAATTCACCAAAGTCATCATGTTTGCAAGGACAGTGAGTCAAAATCTGTGGATCAGATTATACTTTGGCATAATCATCTGGGTCATTTGTCTTTTTCTTCTTTATGTTCTTTGTTTCCAAAACTGTTTGAGTCTGTGAGTTTGTCAAGGTTGAAGTGTGAAGGTTGTGAACCTGGAAAGCATTGTAGACACTCTTTTAAACCTAGTAATAAAAGATGTTCTTCTCCTTTTGATGTTATTCATTCGGATGTGTGGGGCCCTTATCATGTTCCCTCTATGGGCGGCTATCGCTATTTTCTCCTGTTTGTGGATTATTTCTCTCGATATTCCTAGATTTACCTGATGAAATCCCACGATGAAGTACCATCCTTGGTGAGGCAATTCCACCAGATGGTATTAACACAGTTTGGAACCAGAATAAAGATGTTCAGATCTAACAATGCTAGGGAATATTTTGAGAGACATCTTGCCTCATATATGTTGGAGTATGGTGTTGTCCATCAGAGTAGTTGCTCCTACAGTCCACAGCAGAATGGTGTTGCAGAGAGGAAAAACAGACACATTGTTGAGACGGCAAGAAGCATGATGATCACAGCTACAGTTCCGGTTCGTTTTTGGGGTGATGCTGTTCTCACAGCAGTATATCTGATTAACAGGGTGCCTTCTCGTATACTTGGATTCAGCACTCCATTCGGCTTTCTTTTTCCTCAGGGGGGAGATGTTTCATATTCCTCTAAGGGTGTTTGGGTGTGTCTGCTTTGCACATATCCTTGGTCCTTACCGTTCGAATCTTGATCCCAAGGCAAAGAAATGTGTCTTCCTTGGATATGCAGAGAATCAGAAAGGGTACCGCTGCTATGATCCAGTCTCTGGGAACCGGTTTGTTACTATGGACATTACCTTTTTTGAATCTGCGTACTTCTTCTCAAGGAATCCTTCTCAGGGGGAGTGTTTTAGGGAAGTAAGTCAGCAGTCTATCCCTCTCCCAGTTCCAGTCCCTGTGTCTACTATTGTGCTTGACCACCACCCGATGTCACCTACCTTGCCACCTCCTTTGCGTTCCGTCTCACAGCATTACTCACAGCAGAGACTTCATTAGGCGGTTGATTCCACTAGAGCAGAACTCACACCACTTCCTGTCGATCCCTTGGAGACTTCAGATTCGGCTAATACAGATTCAGGTATTCTTCTTGATCCCACTACTATTTCAGTTCCCATTAGTCCTACTAACACTGTTACAGATAACCTTGATCTCCCTATTGCTCTTAGAAAAGGGAAGAGAAAGTGCACTGCTCATTGCATTTCACAATACTTATCCTACAATGGACTTTCTCCTTCCTACCGTGCTTTTCTCTCTTCTCTTGATTCAGTGTCTATACCCAAGAGTGTTAGTGAGGCTCTCTCCAAACCTGAGTGGAAGACAGCTATGCAGGAAGAGATGGAGGCTTTGATTAAGAATTAGACATGGGAGATTGTGGACCTACCAGAAGGCAAGGAGACAGTTGGATGCAGATGGGCTTACACAGTAAAGTATAAGGCAGATGGAAGTATAGAAAGGTACAAGGCAAGACTTGTTGCAAAAGGGTACACACAGACCTATGGCATTGATTATCTAGAGACATTTGTGCCAGTTGCAAAGATGACCTCTGTTCGGATACTCCTTTCTCTTGCTGCCTCATACTCTTGGCCTTTGTTTCAACTGGATGTGAAGAATGCTTTCCTAAATGGGGATCTGCAAGAAGAGGTGTATATGGATCTTCCAGCTGGTTTTTATGATAATGCTGAAAAAGGAAAGGTATGAAAGCTAAAGAAGTCACTATATGGCTTGAAACAATCTCCCAGAGCATGGTTTGACAGATTCAGAAAGGCCTTGATTGTTTTTGGCTACACTCAAACTCAATCTGATCACACCTTGTTTGTGAAGCGCAGGGGATCTTTGGTGTCAATCCTAATTGTTTATGTGGATGATATTGTTGTCACTGAGAATGATCTAAGTGAGATTGATAGTCTGAAGAGGAACCTGCATAAGGAATTTGAGATTAAGGATCTTGGAGAACTGAGATACTTCTTAGGCATCGAAGTTGCAAGATCGAAACATGGAATTTTTATCTCTCAAAGGAAGTATGTCTTGGACCTTCTCCAAGAGACAGGGAAGCTTGGAACAAAGGCAGCTAGCACCCCCATTGATCAGAACCATGGAATCAGTGCATCAGAAGGTGAACCAGTAAAGGACCTTGGGAGGTACCAAAGACTTGTGAGTCGACTACTATACTTGTGTATAACAAGACCGGACATCTCCTATGCAGTAAGTGTAGTGATTCAATACATGCATGCTCCACGAGACCAGCACTGGAAGGCAGTTGACAAGATCCTTACTTATTTGAAGGGGCATCCAGGTAGAGGCATATTGTTTACTGATCATGGACAGCTGAAGCTAGAGACCTATACAGATGCGGATTGGGCAGGATGCCTTGATGACGGAAGATCAACTTCAGGAGTGTGCACCCTAGTTGGGGGTAACCTAGTCTCATGGAAGAGTAAAAAACAAACAATTGTGGCAAGATCAAGTGCACAAGCCGAATATAGGGCCATGGCACATGGAGTTTCAGAACTTCTCTGGATCCGTTCTCTGTTTGAAGAAATCGATGTACAGGCAGAAGAACCTATGATGCTATACTGCGATAACCAGGCAGCAATTAATATTGCCCATAATCCAGTCCAGCATGACCGAACTAAGCACATTGAAGTAGATAGACATTTTATCAGAGAAAGGGTAACTTCTGGAGAAGTTTGTCTTCCATACATTTCTTCTGATCTGCAGCTTGTTGATGTTCTCACAAAAAGCATTGCAAAGAATAAGCTGGAGCATGATCTACGCAAGTTGGGAATGTGTGACATCTACTCCCAACTTGAGGGGGAGTGTTGAGTGGGCCGATTTGTGTTTAGTTTATTTTCTTTTAAATTAAGAAGTTGTTGGGCCTTGGGCCCATTAGTTTTTATTTTTTAAAGAGTTGTAACTATTTAGTTTGAGTTGCCGCCCTACTAAGGGCATCTTTGTAATATCTCATATTTAAGTTAATTATAAATAGAATGAGGGGCTGGCGGCTAGGGTTATGATACACAATCCTAGTTGACCTTCTTCTCTCTTCTTTCCTTTCCTCTTCTATTGCTGAAATCTACAGCTTTCACCTCTTCCTTCCACAAGAAGCTTGACCGAATCAGCAAATAGTGGTTTCTACTATCTACTAAGCATATCAAAGTTGACAAACATTTCATTAGAGAAAAGGTTGTCACAGGGGAAATGTATACTCCCTATGTCAGTTCTGAAGACTAACTTGCAGACATCTTCACAAAAGGGTTACATCACTTGCGACATTATAATTTATGTGACAAGTTGGGCATGATTGATATCTATGTCCCAACTCGAGAGGGAATGTTGAAAGGTTATTATTCTGTAAGTTTAGTACCGCAAGGGTACTTTGGTACTTTCAGCATCTTTTATTTTAAGTTGTCGCCCTAGTAAAATAGTAAAAAGTTGGCGTCGCCAGCATCCTTTTGAGACTCCAAATCTCTTTTCTTTCTTCTCTCTTCCTTCCTTCTTTTCTTCTAGACAACACAATCTTCATCAAGATTAAGAACAGGTGTTCATGGGTCAGTTTCTATAATTGTATTTCACTTTTAGTATTGGGGTGACTCAAATTGGATGCACTGATGCACCTAGTCATCTATCTATCTATCTATCTATTATACTATATAAAACAAATACTTGCCTTGGTTTTGATACAGGTCATAAAAGTTAAATCCAAATACCATGTATCATATATGGTTAATACTTGCATTGGTGCACAACATGTCCTTTTACACTAGTACTATATAATGATGTATATACTTGCCTTAGGTTTTTGTGCAGGCCAAAAATGTTAAATTACAGCATCATATATAAATAGGTTAAAAGAGTCCTATTGCAATGAAGAGAAAATTTTTTGCCACACCATAAAGCCAAAATTGAGCTGATGATCATTAATAAGGGTGGGTCACACCTGTATTGTTACCCACCATTATAGGTATCAGGCATCGTGGGTAGTGGATGATTGTCATTGGTTAATGGCTTTGGTTTTAACATACTGGAGATTTTTTCTACACTAGCATTTTCTATGATTAATATTTAAAGAAATATAGTAAAAAATTCAAAATCTAAATATCTTTTCATCTTTTTATGTTTTTATCCTTTCATCTTTACTTGCACATATGCCCTTAAACTACTTAGCAGAAAAAGTCCAGCACTCCTTGGTCCGACCAATTACGACGTGTAGATCTCAACTTCGTCTTGTTCTAGCTCCACCCAACTAATAATCGAGCAAAGAGATCAAACGTCAGCCTAGCATTCATGGACATTATCTAGACCTGACCAACCTTATCCTTATCCATGGCAATTGGATCGAGTCATGTTGGGTTGGATGTAGGTAATTTCGGGTCAATTTGGGTCAGCTGACAATAGCTACACCCTAATCCTAAATATTCAAGTTAGGAGTGACCCACAGGTCAGACGGGTAAAAAATACGGGTATAACTGACTGGTTCAAACGGTTTGAATAATTCAACCACCCAGTTCAATGACAACTCGAAAAGAAGTGACCCGTAGCGACCTGTGTTCCAACACAACTCGAACCCGCCTTTCGGGTTGGGTAAACTTTTCTTGCCAAGTCTACTTATCAGAGACTATTTAGGCCATGTTTGGTTCAATTCTCATTCTTTCTCATTCTTACCCAAGATGAAATTCTAAAATGGAAAAGAATTGGTAAAAATAGGCAGAATGAGAAAATATTTCTATGAACCAAACATTTATTTCCTAAAAATGAATTCTTGTCATATTGACAAATGTCCTATGTTGCTCATTTTCATTCTTCAAAAAAAAAAAAAAATCATGCCAGTATTCACAAACTGCCAGCCTAGGTCTTCAACAGTCAATGTTTACCACTTGGCATAGATGTTTTGTAAAAGTACTTTCACAAAAGTGCTTTAATAAAAGTACTTTCGTAAAAGTGCTTTTATAAAAGTACTTTCTTAAAAGTGCTTTTGTAAAAGTACTTCCGTAAAGGTGCTTTCATAAAAGTACTTTCATAAAAGTGCTTCCATAAAAGTGTTTTTGTAAAAGTACTTCCATAAAAGTGCTTTTGTAAAAATACTTTTGTAAGTCCTTTTATAAAAGTGCTTTATAAAAGTGTTTTTGTAAAAGTGCTTTTGTAAAGTACTTTTGTAAAAGTGCTTTCCGTAAAAGTACTTCCATAAAAGTGCTTTTATAAAAGTATTTTCGTAAAAGTGCTTTCATAAAAGTACTCCGTAAAAGTGCTTTTATAAAAGTATTCATAAAAGTGCTTTTATAATAGTGATTTTGTAAAAGTACTTTTGTAGCAGTGCTTTCGTAAGTGCTCTTATAAAAGTGCTTTTATAAAAGTGTTTTTATAAAAGTGCTTTTATAAAAATACTTTCATAAAAGTGCTTTAGTAAAGTACTTTTATAAAAGTGCTTTCGTAGAAGTACTTTTATAAAAGTACTTTCGTAAAAGTGCTTTTGAAAAGTACTTCAATAAAAGTGCTTTTATATAAGTACTTTTGTAAAAGTACTTCCAAAAAAAGTGCTTTCATAAAAGTACTTTCGTAAAAGTGCTTTCGTAAAAGTGGATTCATAAAAGTGCTTTCATGTAAAAGTACTTTCATAAAAGTGTTTTTGTAAAAGTGCTTTTACAAAATTAAACATTTATGGCAGCAATTTTGTAGACAAAGTTTCCTCAAAGAATGAAATGAGCAAGATGGGGCATGATTATTTTTCATGCTACAAGCTACTCAATTTTTGTGCTACGAAGCTGATTTTTCATTCTAAAAAGAAGAGAAAATTCCCGATCAATACAATGTACTTAGGATCGAGTGACAATTTGGTCCCCAAACTTTAAAATGCAACAATCCGGTACCCGAACTTTCAAAATGTGACAATCTAGTACCCAAACTTTCAAAATGTGACAATCCAGTACCTATTGTTAATTAGTCCTTTAATCAGCCGTTAAGTGGCATTTGAAAAGTCAAAAATGCCCTTCGAATGGCATCTAATTCTCTTTATGAACCATCCAAACATTGACAAAAAACTGAACAGTCCCAAATATTAGCCTCTTCTATTCAAAAAAGTTGGTGACTTAGAAGAATCTAGAATTTAGGACTGTTCATTTTATTATCAATGTTTGGGTGCTTGATAAAGAGAATTAGATTGTATTATTAGGGCAACTTTTACTTTTCAAATGTCACTTAAAGGCTTATTAACGGACTGATTAACATAGGTTTTGGATTGTCACATTTTGAAATTTCAGGTATTAGATTATCACATTTTGAATGTTTGAGTACTGATTGTCCCATTTAAAGTTTGGGAACCAAATTGTCACTCGAGCCAAAGTACATGATCTTATCGGAAATTTTCTCTAATGTTATTTATTCTTAGCTAGAATGAGCAAAAATTAAGAGAATGAGGCCTGGTTACTTATTTATTATATTAATTAAAGAATGGCCGAAATTGGAAATTGAAACTTGAAACCCACCCTACTCTGTTGACTGTTGACAGATAGTTGCTCCAAATATCAAATATGGAGGATATTAAAGAGTGCTTACTGTTTAGTAGAAGTGGAATTTCGGAAAGAAAATTTGTAAATCTGATCATCATGCATACATACCTCCGGTGCCCAGTTAAAGGATTTGGCTACATCCAGAGCGAGTTTCTGAGAAGGGACGTGAGGGTCGGCGATACCAACGACGGCGACGCCTTCCGTCCGAAGATGGGCTAAATTGATCAGGTGTTCCCTCCCCATCATCCCCACGCCTACGATTCCGTACTTCACTATTCCCGCCATGTTTCAGTCTCTCAGAGTCAGACTATCAGTCTCACTACGGCCTTGGCTTGGTTTATATTATCTTCTTCCCGGCTGAAACGCCCAACGGGGAATACACAACAAAACTGAGAACCATGACCTGACATTTTTATATCAGCCGCAGGTATCAGTGTATCTAGACTCTTTTGCCTATCGGTACAGTCCGGAGCAACGCCCGTTCGAACAGTGTTCGAACAGCCTTTACAACCTTTCATCGGGAATATCTCCGTAGTTCTGCGAGATATTTCCAATGCAAGGTATGATATCCGTTCGAATGGACTTTGCTCTGACTGAATCGGTCTAGAATTTTTTATAATATAACTACTTATTTCATGAGTAACTAACTATTCGAATAAATAGTTCTTAGTGTTTGGAGTCCTTTCTTAGATTCTTAATTTTTTATTTGAAAAAATAGTTATTAGTGTTCGGAGTCCTTTCTACACTCACTTACATTTTTTTAAGTAATTATTTGGATTACACCGTTTGGTGAGCCAATTAATCAATAACTAAATTATCTAAAATCCACCATGATTTTTCAGCATTTCTCTTTAATTCATCATAACTTTTTAAAATGTCTAAAAAACCCCATGTCAGTGAGTTTGTATTCTCCAGTGTTAGAGTGTACATTGACGAAAATTGTCCATGCCAGCATAAATGAGATTTTCATGATCAAACTACCCCTAAATGGTAAGTCAACCTCATTAAACATATTTTTATGATTAGAATGCCCTTAAATGCCCAACTGCCTAAAGATTTTTATTTGTTAAGGGACAATTTGCTCTCATTGTGATGCTTTAAAGTATTCCAAAGAATTGAAAAATGGGTTTTGGGTTGAATAATAAATGAGGTATTTCTGAAATATTGAGAAATGTTTTTGATGAGGGGTGATTTGGCCCGACCTGATAAGTAGGGGACACGTGGATGTAGCCCACCAACTGGACAATGATTTAGCACTACGGTCACCTCAAAGAATCAAGCCACCTCAGCAAGTCAAGTCACTTCAGGAGTCCCAGTCACCTCAGATAGCATCGAACTCTGGGCATCTCGGATGGCTGAGACTGGCAAAGTGGTATGTAGCAAATTCTAGAAGATCGCCAACTATCTCTGAGCTCTCTGGAATCATGACGCGGAACTATAGGCCTTATCCTCATTCCGCCCGATTTCGGATGAGACGATGAGCCTTATCAGCCAGCATGTTATCCACTTCCTGGAGTGGAACAGACTCCTACCACCCTATTCGAAGATCCCAGAGAAGTCTCCTTAGGGCTCACGGCAGTTCAACTATATAAGGGCACTCACCCCATAGCATAAGGTATGCACGATTAAGTGCATTCTAGCTTTCTACTTACTGATTCCCAGCTCGCATCTACCTATTGAGTACTAACTTAAGCATCGGAGCGACCTCGCCGGGTTAGTCACTCCGAGTTCTCTGTTCCCTCTTTCTTGCAGTTCGAACGATCCACTTGGCAACTGACGTCCGAGTTGCTTTACAGCTAGGAGCATCCAAATCGCGCACGATCAATTGGCACCATCTGTGGGAATTGATTAAAAAGCCAATCTCTATTCCCTATTTTCTCATCCACTCAATGGCCTCTACAAGCAACACCACAAGGAGCGTAGACATGACCGCCTCTAGGGATAGGAACAGACCTCAACTAGCCAAGAGTTCCCCATGGTCTGTACCGGCCAGTTTACTATCCCCTTCACTGTTTTGGGGGTCCCAATTATATCAACACAACAGGCCTAGTACTGAACCCAGTCATTGAATGTTCCCCTTCCCCAGGTAAGCACCACTTTCTCCGTGCCAGAACCCTCCGTTGTCCCTCCTAGGGTTGGGCATCAACAGTTCGACAAGCTGGTCTAGAGTGTTTGAACCATGCAGCTATAAATGCAGCAGATGCACTAGTTCCAGCAGTACTACTTCTACCAACAGTATCAACAACAGTTCCCACCGCTGCAGCCCCAGCGTCAGCACCAGTATCAACATCGGCCTCAGAATCAGAACCAGAACCAGCATCAGGCCCATGATCAACAGCAGCACCAGGGCGTATGCCGATCTCCTCCTCGAAGTGTGGGAAACTCACAGGTCCTAGTCCCTCCTCGGGATCGGGCCCCACCTCGGGATAGAGTTGACGGTCAGCGCACACCCCAACCTTCTCAAAGAGGAAACCCAAAAGATAGAGGTTGCAAGGACCAATCAGCAACAACACTCGCGGCCTAACAATCACGGGTTGCAAGCCAACGATCACCAGCTCAGGGCGAGAGGCGCGGGCTGGTAGGAACCCACTCCCACCTCGCGACAAAGTTCGGGGCTCAAACGAACCCAAGTAGAAGTACCTGATAAGAGGTCAACAGCAGTAAAGAAGCAGCGAATACGTTGCAAGATGCGCCAATCTTTTACTAGGAATAGTTTGCCACCAAGAAGCAGTCAACCGTTACAACTGAACAAGGTGAGGGAGGAAGTGAGCTCAGTAGTTGCACAGCTGGCTCTAGCATTGTTGAGCCGGCCCTCCCCCTTGTCACCCGAGATACTAGCAGCACCGAGGCCAAAAGGCTTCAAGACACCTACTCTAGAGACGTTCAATGGGAAGTTCGACCCCAATGACCACATCGATGCATTCTAGTCACAAATGCACCTTGCCAAAGTAGACGAAGGGTGCACATGCGTGGTCTTCTCCACCACCTTCAGAGGACTAGCAAGGTAGTGGTATAGAAACATAGCACCAGGCTCAATCAAAAGTTGGGCCCAGTTTGCCGACATGTTCACTGCCCACTTTGTCACTAGTAAGAAGTGCCCAAAATTACAAGAAAGCCTTCTGAACATGGTCCAGAGGGAGAACGAACCAATTCGGAGCTACATCAACTGTTTCAATGAAAAATGTCAGCAGATACCAGACCTCGACCCAGCCGTGTGCCTCACTGCGGCACGAAAGGGAGTAAAACACAAGGAGTTCGCGTGGTACATCGAAGTACACCACCCAAGGACATTCAAGGAGTTCCTCGACCTCACTGAGCAGTTCATGAGTACAAAAGAAAGCACTCGGCTCGAAGGCAGAAGTCCAACAAGGCGAGAAGAGGAAGAGAGAAGACGAAGGAGCAAGCAGCAACAAGTATAGGTGGAAGAAGAGTAAGTCCCCGAGGAGAAGTAAGTCTCCTCATCAAAGAAGCAAGTCACCATCTAGGGGTTCTAGGTTAGGTCGGTGATCTATGACCCCTCCTATTGAAAGAACATCTTACACCCCCTCAATACAAAGCGAGGTGAGATCCTGATGGAGATCAAGGATTCTTCGTTTGTCAAGTGGCCACCCAAGCTACGAGGAGATCCGGCAACCAGGAACCTAAATGTCTACTATCACTTCCATCATGACATCAGGCACATCACTAAGAACTATCGGAACCTTCATGACGAGATTGAAGAGCTTATCTGCCGCGGGTATTTGACCTGTTCTGCATGCTCTGCGAGCAGTAGTGTCCACCTATTACTTGTCGATGAAGTTCCTGACGAATTGTGGAGTGGGGGTAGTACGAGGTGACCAGCTGGAGTCGCGTAAGTGCTATGTGGCAACATTAAGCAGATGACGTCGAACTGGAGCAACCATCTGACTACTCGGAGGAGCAAGCTACTCCAATGGAGGAAATAGTCCATGTACTGGTTTCCAAAATTGAGCCGACGAAGACCTTCTAGATCGGTGCCCTGATAAGTGAACCGCTCCGATCACAACTGGTAAGTTTCTTACTTAATAATTTAGATGTTTTCGCTTGGTCTGCAACAGAAATGCCCGGTATTGACCCTAGTGTGATTACTCACAAACTAAATGTGGACCATTTAGTCATGCCAATTAGACAAAGAAAACGCAACCTCGCCCCGGAATGGTAAAGGGTAGTCGACGAGGAGGTCGGGAAGCTCCTCGCAGTAGACTTCGTTAGGGAAGTCCATTACCCGAGCTGGGTGGTCAACCCCGTGCTGGTAAAAAAGGCCAATGAGAAGTGGCGCATGTGCGTCGACTACACTGACCTTAATAGAGCCTGCTTGAATGACTGTTTCCCCTTTCCCAGAATAAACTACCTAGTGAACGCGACCTCGGTGCACGAGTTGCTGAGTTTCATAGACTCCTACTGCAGCTATAACCAAATTAGGATGTACATAGCCAACCAGGACAAGACCACTTTTGTAACCGAGCTAGGGCTGTATTGTTACAAAGTAATGCCCTTCGGGTTAAAAAACATTGGAGCAACTTTCCAACGACTTGTAAACAAGATTTTTGAGCCGTTGATTGGTAATAAGATGGAATGTTATGTTGATGACATGGTTGTGAAGACACAGTTTTCGAATTCCTTGATTGATGATTTAAATTATGTTTTTCAAATTTTGAGAAAATTTAACATGAAGCTCAACCTGAACAAGTGTGTCTTTGGGGTCACCTCAGGTAAATTCCTCGGTTACATAGTGAACCGACGTGGCATCGAAGCCAACTCAAACAAGACCGGGGCTATATTAGATATGAGACCACCCCAAAAGATAAAGGAAGTCCAAAGGCTAACTAGTCGGGTAGCTGCCCTAAACCGGTTTATGTCTAAATCGGCGGGTCGGTGCCTACTTTTCTTTAAGGCAATAAAAAAAGAATAAAGATTTTTCATGGACCGAAGAGTGTCAGCTCGCATTTGACGAGTTGAAAAAGTACTTAAGTACCGCCCCAGTTTTGACCCGACCTAAGGAAGGTAACGAGCTAAAATTATACCTCTCCGCGAGTGACGAGGTGGTCAGCTCGGTACTAATCAGAGAAGTAGACCGAGAAGTTAGCGTATGCGCTAGTAGTAGCAGCTCAGAAACTATGCCCATACTTCCAAGCTCGCACCATCATCGTTCTTACCAACAAGTCTCTGAAGCATGTTTTGCTTAAGCCCGAGGTTTCTGGTAGGTTGACGAAGTGGGCCATCAAGATGAGCAAGCACGACATCTGGTTCGAGCCACGACCAGCGATCAAAGCCCAAGTCTTGGCAGACTTCGTAGCAAAATGCACGTTTATCGCGCCAACCCCTAAACTGATTGAGCCTGCTAACACGTCGGAGGCATCAACTAGCGCGACACCGGTCTCGATCAAGGTAGGACCGATCTGGGACGAGGAGCCCTGGATCCTCCACGTTGATGACTCATCTAACTATCGAGGAAGTGGTGCTGGACTAATATTGTACAGTCCGAGTAAGGTAAAGCTAGAGTATGCTCTCCAGTTCGGATTCGAGGCATCGAACAATGAGGCAGAGTATGAGACATTGATTGTCGGGTTCAGTTTAGCAAAGGAAATGGGCGTAAGGCACCTCGTAGTGTGCAACGACTCTCAATTAGTAGTAAACCAAGTCAATGGTGACTACGAAGCTTGAGATTCTACTATGACGGTTTATCTCGCTAAGGTAAGGGAATTCTTGCTCTACTTCCTTTCCTGGTTTATCAGGCAAATACCGAGATCCAAGAATACTGAGGCCGACACCCTATCGCAGTTGGAGAGCACCAGTGACAATACAATGCGAACAATATACAAAGAAGACCTGCCTCGGCCCAACATTCTCGGGGGGTTAGAAGAGATCGCTCCCGTGTTGCAAGCAGAACTGAGTTGGATTGACCCACTTGTTGATTATCTGCTCCACGGGACCCTACCAACAAAACACAATGCAGCTCGGAGGGTAGAGCGTCAATCAGCTCAGTACGTCCTTATCAATGAGCGATTATATAGAAGGTCCTTTACACTCCCTTACCAACATTGCTTGCGGCCTTCAGAAGTAGAATTGGTACTTCGTGACATCCATTAAGGTCTTTGTGGAGGACACTTGGGGGGCAGGGCGCTAGCCCAAAAGGCACTAAGACAAGGGTACTATTGGCCCACCATGAAGGCAAACGCACTCGAGCTCACAAGAAATGAGACAACTATCAAAGACACACTAACATCCTCTATCAACCAGTCGCCGATCTAAAGTACCTGAGTAGCCCGTGGCCCTTCGCGTAGTGGGGGATTGACATCCTCGGACCATTGCCACCAGCAACCGGGCAAAGAAGATTTTTGGTCATGGCGGTGGACTATTTCACAAAGTGGGTGGAAGTTGAGCCGCTGGTGGCAATTACAGCCCGGAACATGTAGAACTTATTCTGAAAAAAACATATGTGTCGTTTCAAACTACCCAAGGTGTTGATCTCAGACAACGGAAAGCAGTTCAAAAATATCAAGTTCCAGAAATGGTGTGCCAGGATGGGGATTCAATAGAACTTCACTTCGGTAGCACACTCGCAGGCGAACGGACAGGCCAAAGTGACGAACTGGGCTATCCTCAATGGATTGAAGGCTCGCTTAGCGTGAGCTAAGGGGTTATGGGTGGACGAGCTGCCCAGTGTCCTTTGGGCCTACAGGACGACTGTCAAGACCGCAACTGGTGAAACCCCCTTCAACCTGACATATGGGATAGAGGCCATGATCCCTATAGAGATCGAAATACCGACGTTGCAGTTCGAAGCGTACGACGACGAACTCCGAACTAACTTGGGCCTAATCGAGGAAGTGTGCGACCTGGCATACATCTGGATTGCGGCATACCAGCAACGGGTAGCTCGGTACTATAATGCCCGGGTTAGGAGACGACAGTTTTGGGTTGGGGACCTGGTGCTCCATAAAGTGATGGTACCTGAGCCCGGAATAGGTAAGCTCAGTCCAAAATGATAGGGTCCGTACAGGGTGAGACGAGTATTCAGAGAAGGCACATACGAGCTTGAGACTATGGAAGGGAGGCAGGTACCTCAAGCTTGGAACGCTGACAATGTGAGGAGGTATTATCTATGAACTCGTAAGCTGGAGAGAGGACTTTGAGTCACTCCCAGAGCCTAAGGGCCATGCTGTTGAGCTGACAAAAGACCTCGGCACAATACCAGTCCCAGTCACATCTTCGACATGGGCAGATAAGTCCCAGTCGCCTCTTCGGCATGGGCAACTTAAGACCTAATCGCTTTGGCATAGGCAACCTAAAACCTAATCTCTTCGGCATAGGCAACTTGATACCTAGTCGCTTCAGCATGGGTAAATGTAAAAGTAGCCCGCATGCAAGCAGGTCGGGCACATACTCTACAGTATCTGCTTACTTTGGCGTACATCGAGATCGGCTTATTCCTACTTGTATCTAGCTCATCAACTCGACACTTCGGGGTAATCCACACTTAGAAAAATTTGCACAAGAAAAGAGTTTGAAGTACATTCAAAAGAGAGAAAGAACTACATTGTATTGATAAAAAAGACTTCAAAGTACATTAAAAAAAAGAAAGGGAGAGAAAGAACTACTATCGAGCTCGGACGCTCAGTACATAGTGCATATATAGGGAGGTCCAAGAAAAGAGGCAGATTTCAATCTTGGTGGGGCTCCTCGCCCCCTCCTTCAACGTTCTCAAAATCTTTCGCTGGGTCTACCTCCATGGATGTGCTCACAGTTGGAACCTCATCAGTCTCCATCACCTCATTGCCTGCTACGTCGATGTTCCCCGACTTCTCTCCGACTTCTTCTTCAGTGGCGTCCTCGCTATCCTCTTCAGAGTTTGGGTCTTCCCCCTCTGCTTGCTCCACCATCTCCATGGAAATCCCCATGGTAGTCAGTGGTTTGAGGTCGGACTGAGGGAAGGCACGCTAGGCCAACTAGCGACAAACTTTGGAGCCCTTGCGGAAAGCCGAGGTCGCAGTCTCGCTTATAAAGTTGTTGAACTCTGAAGAAGCCTTATAGGTCTGAGCTGCATGAGCATCGACCTCCTTTAATTATTCAAAGAAGATGGTCGTGCGAACAACGAGGAGCGCCTTATGTTATTTGACTTCTTTTTCCAGCTCGTGGATGTGTTCATCCTTCCGCTTCGCTTCGGCCTCACACTTCTTCGCTAAGTCCACAGATTTTAGCATCTTGGCCTTGCTCTTCGTCACCTTAGATTCGACAGACTGCAATTTGACTTCCTAGCTCTTTGCCTTCGATTCGAAAATCTGTAGCAACTCCATTTGGCGACCAGATTGCTCCACCAGCGAGTGGATCATCGAGTTCGTCTGCAAGAAGGGTCGTGCCAATTAGTAAGACAGGAAAAAACACAAGGAACAGAGAATTTAATTCAGAAACTTACCACCATAAGATGTCCCTAGGCTATGGCAGCAAGCTTGGAGCGTGGCATCCCGACATATTTGGAGACCTTGGCAGGAAAGATAGCCTCCTTACTTTTAAGTGTGGCAACACAAGCATTGAAGATACTCTGGACCTCCTCGGGGACTGCGTTGGAAGCAACCACCTCGGGTTGAACGAGCCAGGGTTTTGGCTCCTAGGCCACTTTGGGTCTGTGAGCTGGGGTCGCTGAGGACTTAGTTCCTTGGTCTTCCTCAACCAGGTCAATCACCGAGGCATCTTCCTTCCTTCTCGGGGTAGCTGGAACAGCGGTGGTAGTGACGGTCTCGACAGCTGGGGGATCGGCACGAGAAGCCTTCCTCTTGTTCATGTTAGAGAATAGTTTGGAGACCGGGATATCCGCCATAGTACATGCAAGGAAGAAAGATGCCATTTTAATAAGAAAGCTAGCATAGGAGAAACGAAGTGCATGTAACCGAAGTGAAGACCTACTCGGACTCAGCCCTGCACTAACTAATTTCTCCTTAGCCAGAAAGGTGTCTAGCTCGAAGCTGAGCTTCGCCCAGGCACGAATTTGCTTCTTCATGTCTTTGTTTATCTTGATGCCGGAATCACTAATGGCCGTTCTCCAGTACGTAGGAAACGGCCACCCCCCAGCTATGGTAACAATGAAATAACGCCTCTTCCAGGCCGAGACCTTATTGGGAAAGCCATGCAAGATTTTATACCTAGGGCAGGGAGTCAGGTAGTAACTTCGGAGCTCGGAAGACTAAAGACTGGCTGAATTTTTCTTGATAGAACAGAGCGAGCTAAATGTATCCATAGACAAAGGTTTACCGAAGTGATGAAACAAGGAAATGGTGCCTACTATGGAGCAAACTGAGTTCGGGTGGAGCTGTCCTGTGGTGATGTTAAAGAACTTAAGGATTTCTACGATGAATGGGTGAAGAGGGAAACGTAGCCTGGTAGTAAGCTGCTCTTTGAATTCGACGACTTCGTTGGGGTCATGATCCTAGGGGCACCCTCCCATCGGAATACTCCAAACATTGTCCTCGGGAAATTTGTAATACCGAGCTAGAGTTTGGAGCCTCTCCGTAGTCATCACCAAAGGACCGAAGCGATCTGAACCCAGCCTCCAAGAACCGCGGGAAGTCGACGCCTCTTTTCCGGAGTCCTCTTGCTCCTTTGATGGGGAGTCTTCATCGGACAGGATAAGTTCAGAACTATGTGCCAAAGTGCCCATCTCGGCAGGACCGGACTCTACCATCTAGCCCGAGGAGTCCACCTCAGCCCTAGTTGACTCGCTATTGGCATCTAGTAAGCTACCAGTACTGACACTCGACATCGTAATTAAAGGGAAACAAGTAAAAATGAAGGAGGCTTACCTAAACCGAAGAGGAGAGGAGACGATTTCGGAGACAAGGACAAGACGACACTGACCTGAAAGAAGACATGAGAGCTCAGGCCATGATTGCACAACTTACGACAGAGAAAATGGGGACCCCAGGGCCCCTATTTATAACCACCATGGCTGATCTTGGACGGTCAAGATCAATGTGATCCAACAGTTCCCAGAGAAACTGGTTGCACACCCCTCGAGGGAAAAATCGATTGAGCACATGTTTTAATGTCCACAAGGTTAAATAGCCCACACATCCCTGATACGCGATCTAGTTTCCTGGTCGAGGCAGGCGGGTCAGTGAGGTAGAACCATCGGATCGACAATCAACCCGGAAGGTAGCTAAGGCCAATTGGTGAGGGAGTGGGGGGCAATTGGTGAGGGGTGATTTGGCCCGACTTGATAAGTAGGGGACACATGGATGTAGCCCACCAACTAGACGATGATTCAGAACTACGATCACCTCGGCGAGTTGAATCACTTTGGGGGTCCTGATCACCTCGGGTAGCACCAAACTCTGGGCACCTTGGATAGCTGAGACTGACAAAGTGGCACGTAGCAGATTCTAGAAGATCGCCAGCTGTCTCCTAGCTCTTCGGGATTATGACACGGAACTATAGGCCTTATCCTCATCCCGCCCGATTCAGATGGAGACGATGAGCCTTATCGCCTGGCACGTTATCCACCTCTTGGAGCGGAACAGACTCCTACCACCCTGTTCAAAGATCCCGGAGAAGCCTCCTTGGGGCTCACAACAGCTCAACTATATAAGGGCAGTCACCCCATAGCATAAGGTACGCGCGATTAAGTGCATTCTAGCTCTCTACTTACTGATTTCCAGCTCTCATCTACCTACTGAGTACTAACTTAAGCATTGGAGCGACATCGCCGGTTTTGTCACCCTGGGTTCTCTGATCCCTCTTTCTTGCTGTTCAAATGATCCACTTGGCAACCGACGTCCGAGCTACCTTACAACTAGGAGCATCCAGATCGCGCATGATCAGTTTCAAATATAACAAAGGGTAAAATGATTATTTGCCAACACTCGTCAGTTTGTTTAACGTCAAGTTAATGACATGGGGTTCCTTGGACATTTTGAAAAATTATGATGA
The DNA here is from genome assembly GCF_055504915.1 of Nelumbo nucifera. Classification (NCBI taxonomy): domain Eukaryota; kingdom Viridiplantae; phylum Streptophyta; class Magnoliopsida; order Proteales; family Nelumbonaceae; genus Nelumbo; species Nelumbo nucifera. Next base: position 199,428,642 of record NC_142649.1, on the reverse strand, counting down.
GTTTAAGAGAAATGCTGAAAAGTCATGGTAAGTTTTAGACAATTTCCCAATTTTGTATAAATGACAATTATAGTTTTTAAGAATATTACGTTGAAACATTTTGATGAAAATGACTAACCACACACATGGGCCCATATGTCAAACACATGGAATTATTAAATAATTTATTTTATTTAATAAAATACAATAAATAACTAAAAAAATAATTTCTTGTAATAATAATAACAACAACAATGATGATGAAGATGATTAGGGGTGGCAATTTTTCACTCAACCCGCTAAAACCATCCAACCCACCCAGCATCTAACTCACCCAACCCTTCCATTTACTTGGCGGGTTAGAAATGGGTTTGATCACCCATTGGGTCAATTTAAATGGGTTGGGTTGAGTTGGGTTATGGATAACCATTGGGTTAACCACTAAAGATATAAGTATCAATTTCTTAGCCATTTTTTTAATTTTCTTCATTTGAATGAAATAATTTATAATTAATGCATTAATTTTATATTAATTATTAACTAAAACTAGTTTTGTTTCAAATCAACACACTTCACCCAAATCGACATAAATCCAAATCTACTTGACCCGAGTTCAGACCAGCTCAACTTGGTCTTAATATGAATAGACCCGATCACCTTGGTTCAATTCGTTTGGGTCGGCCAGCCTAGTCCGAATTTGACCCGACCCAAGGCATGTCGATCCGAGTCGACCCAAATATGAAACGGGTTGGGTAGGGTGGGTACATACCCTAAACCCGCCCCGCTGCTTTGCTCGGTTTGGATCACCCGGCCTGGCTCGTATCTATGTAACCCAACCCCAATCTAGATCGGTCTAATTTACTTCTCTTGATCCTATTCGAGCCAGTCGGTTCGGTCCCAAACCCGTGCACAAACCTGATATGAGCCGGTCCAAGTCAATCCATCAGACTGAATCGGTCAGGTCTAGTCCGACCGGACTGATCTGGATCTAAACGGTTCAACCACTCTTGATGTAATTATTTTGAAGACAATCCAATTAGATAGTTCAAGTTGGTCTAACCGGTTTGAACCTAAGTGGTTTGGTCAAATCTGAAACCTGAACATGCATATAATGTAATTTGAATCTTTACCACTTGTGTAAATAGTAACTACTATTACCACCAAGCTATGACCAACTTATTTGTCAAGAGGGAATTAGTTTTTTGTTTTAAATACATAAATATAAGATTAATGGGTTTGGGTGGATTGGATTGGGTTAAAGCAAGTTTGGGTTGAACCCAATCCATTTAATTTAATATATAACTGGGTCATTAATGTGTTGGTGGGTTAGATGAGTTGAATTTGAAGCTCAACCCAAACCAAACCCAACCCAACCCGCCCGTGTGCCACCACTAATGATGATAACAGCAACAATGATATGCTAGAAATTAAATAGAAAATATACTATCCAACCTCCAAAAACCAAAAGTTTAGATTAATATTTCAATAACAATAAATAATGTTTTTTCTTAATTAATCACAAAAAAATTGCAATCAATGTCATAAGCAAATATTAACATGTTAATCACATTTTTTATATGAATAATGCGGGTATTAGCATTTTCATTCACAATGATAGCGAGGAAAAATAAAAAAAAGGGTTTAGAACTTACCTAACCATAGACTGCCACCAACTAGGTGGTTTATCTCCTTCCCAAATAACTAATCTAGGGAAAATGGCAAAAAAAGTAAAGGGTTAGATAAAACCGCCATGGAAGCTTGTCTAAATGGAGAGGAAATGTAGAAAAATATAGGAGATTCACATACCTAGAATGTAAGCTCCGCTCAGGTTCCTTGTCACTGCCGTCACTGGAAAGGTCTTCATGCACTTATTCTATTGTCTTTTCTATGGTAGGGGCACTTGGTGGAAATTTGAAAAGTTTATGGAGACAATTTTGTCCCACCAAATTTGAATAAGTGCTTATTTAATAAGCATTTAAAATAAACTGGCCAGGGTTGCTTCTTTAAGCACTTATTTTGGGTTTTTTTTTGCTAAACATGAGTAAGTGCTTATTGTCCCCACCACTTATTATTCAAGTACTTGTTTGAATAAGTCGTTTAGTTGCACCTTCGTATGGAGCCATCGAACGCTAAAAGCTCCCTCGAATTATTCAGACTAATTCGGAGGTAACACACGAAATATTCATTCCAGCAGTACCCTTTGGAGAATTCAAAAAAACCAAAACTACCCCACATCTTAAATCATCCCAAGCCCAAATCTAAAACCATTTTTGCTTTTTAATATTTTTAATCATATTATTAAAAATATTTTAAATATCTTTATTTATCCTTATTATTATTATTATCATTTAATTTATTTCTATTATTCCTTAATAGTAGTATATGATGTTTCCTATATTTTTTAATTTTTATTTTCTTTATCTTTTACATCTTATTAGATCTATAATACTTTTTTTAGTACTTACCTTTTTACATTCTTTTAATATTTATAGATCTATTTATTATACATTATATTCATTTTATATTATTTTTAATAATATTATATGATCCATTTTATATTTTTAAAATTGTATTTAACATTATTTTTCCTTATTTGATCATTTTAATATTATTTTTAATTTTTATTAATTTTTTATCATATTTTATATTTTTATTATTTTTGTAGCATTTTTTATAATATCATATTACTTTAATCATTTTCTTTTAATTTTATTTAAATAACAACTTTAGGGGTAAAATTGTAAAATACAAACTTTTTAGGCATCACAACATTTAGATTACCAAACAACTCCATTATATTCAGATATTTGCAAAAGCAAAAAAAAAAAAAAAGAATTTACCATTGAATACTTTTAGAGTTTTTTTCGGAGGTTTTTCTGCTTTTCAGACTTCAGAATTCAGATTTACCAAAAACCACCTTAGTCAAACCCTCAAACGTGAGAGTTTAAAAATTAAAGCTACTAATACTTGCTCTAGAATGGTCTTGCGATGATGGGAATAGACTAGACTTTAAAAGTTAAAGCTACTAGACATGTTGCCGTTGGATGGATGTTGTGATATATGGTTGCTAACTGGCTAAAACACCATATAAAGACTAGATGCAAGGGATTAACTTCTTTCATTTTCAAAAGGGACTTCACTGGATTGTGGAGGTTCCGTCATTTCATCTCTTTGGCTTTCTGTGTTTTGATTTTTGAAAGCTCAGCAATCCTAGCCCTGGCTTGATTGAGCATTGACTCATTGACCCAGTGGCCGAACCAGTAATGTACCCCAGCCCATTTTACTACTTGATTGTTAAGTGGGAAAAGGTCTCTTGACATTGCTTTCTTTCCAAATTTTCTCTCATATGAAAAAGCATGGGTATATATTGTATGGGCCTATCTATGACTGGGCCCTGGGTAATAATTCAGGCCATTGGTTCAGACCTGACCGGGCTATGCCCCTTGTTATAGGTGCTAATTAAGCCACACTCCTCGGTTCTCTTTTATGGATGGTGGGGAGGTAGAGCTGTCAATGGGTGATGGTTTGTGTAATAATATATAGAGATTCCTGATTTTATTGTAATTTTTGTTGTATTTTTTACGTCTAAAATGGGTAACTTTTATAAACAGTATATATAAAAGATAATTTTGGTTAAAAGAAGTTGATTTTATGGGCATATTAACAGTTTACTATTATACTGTCATTTTTTATTAGGATCATATTATTAAAAATGAAAGTTCTAAGTTGTTATCATAGATAATTATAAATGTTTAAGTATAGTTGAGTGTAATCACCTCAAACTACTGCACCATCTCGATTAATAATTGGTTCAGTTCTGTTTTGGGTCTATCTTATAAAACTGATTAATAATCGGTTCAAGACTGGTCTGCCCTATATCGAACCAAACTTTTCTCATTGACAGGTCTAAGGGTGGAGCGGATATCATCAGACAATCTCTTGTTCTTTTCCCTTCCAAATCACTATCTGTTGCTTTTCTTTTTCTCTTACACAATAAGTTCATTAACATATTCTAAATCAGTTGCCAGCTTTTACATGCATAATTAATTAAGCCTATTCAAATCCAAGGCTAGGATTGAACCTCTTGGCCCTCTCCATGTGGTCTACTACCCTTTTTCTGAATCGTTTTCAATCTAAAGTGATACTAACTGACTAGTGCATTTCCTCATCAATGGTATATACATTTTTGGACCCACAATCAGTCTTCGTCAGATGGGCAGACCGGGTCGAATACGGTCTGAATCGGTGGCCCAAATGAACCGGGTTATGCATGGTCATCCTGTTTCCTTGATGTATTAATATGAATACCCAGCAAAGGAAGCAAATCCTATCAAAAGAAAATATATGAGAAGAAACAGAGGGAGAAAAACCTAGGCTTCAAAACAATGAACAAATAGGTTTGATTGTTGAGCAACACTCTACAGAGGCTCATACTTGGGTAGGAAATCAGGGCGAAGGGCCAGGGTTGAGAATGTGATATGACTGATATCTAACTTTGATTTGTGATTTGAAAGCTGTGTGGAGCAAGTGATGGTTATTACAACGATGTCATTTTAAGTGACCAAAACTAGCAACAATAAAAGTTTGCTCTTTAGTGCGCATGATGGTGAGGATTGAAAGCATTAGAAAGGGGAAAAAGAGAAGAGATTATGTTTCACTATACATGGCGATTAAAGGGTCCAGCCCAAAAGGCAAATCACCTTCTAAAACAAGACGATGACAGTGAAGGGTGGTTTCTTTTTGTTTTTGTTTCTTGGGCTTTATAGATTGGATATTTTAGTGGATTTCACAGTTGGGCTTTACTTCAAAATGCAGGAATAATCAATGAGAGCCACACAGACAAGGAGGGTGACTCACTCTTGCTTGTAGGGTTCCTTGCAGACCTGATCATGTAGATTGCAGAGATGGAGTCACTAGATGCCAAATGAGTGTGTGTGTACATGAATTGGGGCAGATTTGAATAGGCACTGCAGTGATGGCTTCATGTTTCTTGTAGGTGCCAATGGCAAGGCAGAATTCAATTAGCCAAGCTTAGCTTTGTAGGGGAAATCTACCGCTGACGCTGAGGTATTATGGACTATGAGGCTGTCAAGAGCCGAGCATAGCACTTCCTGACTTGGGCTCACTAGAAAAGTGGTTCAGGCTCAGCTCAGATTGGTGATAAGCCTAAGCTAAACTTGGGTCGTTCAAGTCAAATTTCAAAGCCAGTAAAGCCCAAAATTTACAAACTTGTAGTTTAGAAATTTGGATTGGCTGAACGCTTTAATTAGTTGTGTAGCAGGCCGTGGGACCAATGATAAAGCCCCACACCAGTGATAAAATACATGGGGTCCATATTAAGAAGTTGAATGGTTATGGGCCCATGTATATTATAATTGATGTAAGGTATTATAATTGGTTTTACCCATGGTTTTCAAAACCGGACTGGAAAAACTGGATTGGGCCAGGTTGAAATTTGAGTTAGAGAAGAAAAATATGAACCAAACATTAACTTCAGGTTGGGTTAGGATTAAGGCCTTATATTACTTGTTATGTAACTGATGCTGCTCGAAATCGTCTGCTTCCTTGCTAGAGATAGCTGGGATGACGAGTGTTGAGGTCGGCAAACTGATCTGCAAGAGAGACAAGATTAGAGTGTTAGGGGGTTTAGATCGGGGGTGAGCACTTCAATGCTTAAGCTAGTTGAGCCAAAATGAACAAGAAAGCAAGGGGAGTTGAGAGCTAAGAGTGACATTATTTGCACTTAATCATACATACCTTGTGAAGGAATGTTGAGGTCCTTGTATAAGCATTGGGGTCCGAGTTCTGTGTCTGGGATATCCGGGAGCATAGGACCTTATCAGTCTATTATCTTCGGAGCATGTTCATCCCACATGGGCGGTGATCCTCATCCAGTCTCTCCGAGCCATACGGGAGTTAGGGCCGTCCATGCCAAGTAAGTAACGTGTTGCCACCTAATTCAGGACCGAAAGGCATACTATCCTGGATAAGGGTGACCCGCCACGTAGGTTAGTAGCTTGGTACCCCAGATGTCAATTGGCTAATCAAGTCTTTTGCTACCCAGGTCGGGGTCAAGCCAGCCTCCAAGGTCCTTGGCTTTCTCTCCCAAGGTGATGTGTGCTACCTTTGTTAGGGGTGATCTGCCTTGCATCCTTTCCCACCAGCCTTACCAGGTCGAGATGTAAATCGGGTATGTAAGTTTAGGTCATCTAGTATCTACCCAACCTGCCTCACATGGCGCCAAGGTATCATTCAACAGTTCAGATTGGTCACGTGTTTCTTTGTGATTGGTCAGTCAAATCACACCTTCGTCAAATTAGGAGTGAACGTAATTCGCATGGGATCTCTATACTCTATAGTGCATGCTTAACACATGCCCTAAAACACATCCTAACTTTGCATTGAGAACAGTTTCCCAGATGTTATCAATGCATACTAAGATGTACACTTTGTATAGAAGGAGCCACATGCCAATGTTTATAAACTAGCATGTTCACTTTTTTATTGGTCACGTAATAGGATACATAACTGTGCAACCAATAGATACAGGCTCTTGTATATTCATGTGTAAATATCATACAAGGGTTTATTTGATCCACAGTTAGAGTTGAAATCGGAATGGGAATCAGAATGGTCTATTCTTCCTGTCAGCTGTTTAATTCATATGGGAATGAAAATCGAAATCAAAATAAACTGAAATGGACTCTCATTCTCAAGAGAGGGAAAAGGGAATGTTCATTCCCTCAAATGGGGTGTGGATTGGCATGTTAATTCTTGCCTAAACAGTTAGGCTATGTTTGGTTTGAAGGAAAAGGTAGGGAAATGAAAGGAAAAGTAAAAAAACTTATACAAGATTGTATTTGTATAGGTTTTTTTACCTTTCCCTTTCTTTCCCTATTTTTTTTCTTTCAAACCAAACACAGCATTAAAATTGGAATAAACATTCCGATTCTAAACCCCATTCATATAAATCAAGCGGACCGGACCCTAAGGTAGTTGAGTGATATGGACATCTGCACGGGCAATAGATGAGAGAATATAGAGGAAAGGAAAATAAATGGATCAAAATAATGGTGGCATGTGAGGGAAAATATGGGCATTACGTAGTAAAGATGTATATTAAGGATTTGTCACATCTTTGGGCCGGGTGGAAGAGAATAATTTGATCCAATTCAAATCAATGGATATGCAACTAAGTTATGCTATCCATTGTGTAACCCAGTGGAAAAATTGTGGTTAGGGTTACAGTACATAACCCAAGCCCCATCCGTTGCCCAGTTTAAAAGTCAAGTGGAATATGCAAATAGTAAAATAGCCCGATTAGTAATAGTGTCAATTGTGGGACTGTTACTTACCCACCCAAGAGCAACAGGATCTGGGTCTGAACCACCTCTGATTGAGAGGTCAACCTGCTTCATTTTAGAAGAATCAATTGGTTATCTGTAGTCGTTTCTTCACATACTCTCAAAGCCCGAAAGCCGACCCCCACGGCCCCACCGTCACCGATAGAAGAATCGAGATAATTTGGCCACTGATTCTTTTCATGGTAAAGAATCTTTATACAGTATATGATGTTATACATCAAGAAGCGTAATGACAAATTCAAGTGTAGGTCCTTGTCCTTTACTTTGAGCGAGAAATAAGACGGTGCGCTCTGAGGCACTAAGAGTCAAGAATGTATCAAAAACCGTGAAATCCTCTATCTCGGAAGCTGGGCAGCAGGCTGAACCCCACACAAACTGCTTGCTTCTACTACTTATTGATTGATCGCTGATAAACACACAAAATTTCCTGGGACGATTAGATCAACTCTTAATTGCTTCTAGCTAGTACTTTAGGGAGTATCATTCCTTTAAATAATACATTAGGCTCTGTTTGCATTGCATTCAACCTATTTGCATTTCTAAGCATTTACACCAGTACAAATGAAATTTGCCTCACAAACAAACTTGAACGTAAAGCTTAAAACCCATCCCACTAAAATGATGTTGACGAATGACTAATATAACTAGTAGGATGGGATATTTAGGGAATAGAATAGAGGGTTTCACTTTCACATGGTCCATTTCATTCACGTTCAAAACCCTAATAATTTGGTTCTCCACTAGGGACAAGAGGTTAGAAGTGTTGTGATGTGGAAAGGGGATTCCTTGACAAAAGTGAAAAGCGGGAGATAGATGGTGAGGGTTTGGGTTGAGTCATTATTACGTCAAAGTGAAAGGGGGTGTGTGTGTTGGGGGAACACGGCAAAGTGTTAAGTCAAACCCTAAGCATGCAAAATAGGCCCAGACAGCACCAGGAGGTGTGGAACAGCCTTTGCTCTCGCTCAGCTCAAACCTTCAACTCTTCAAGGTGTGGGGGGACCGGAACTGGCCTGGTGCTCACCCATCTCTTTGCAAAGTAGCTTTATCAGATAAGCTCAATTGGTTGGGTCGTTGTCTTCTTTAGCTTGTAATCCCATTTGCTTCATATCGTGGTATACCTTTGAATCATATTGTACGTGCGAATGGTTGCTAAGTATAAAATTTTGTAAAGGGAGCCTCTGCTGGCGTCTCATCATCAGTTCAAGGAACAAGACCAATGAATTGCAACTGCTGCGGGTGCATGGGGAGTTTGGTTTTATTAATTATGTCGTTTGAAATTGGCACCCAAAAATTGTGGCTATTTGGTACAAAAACCTTTTTATGATTGTACCGGTGCATGCGGATTAGGGCTGTTCATAAGAATGTCCAATTCGATCAAACCGACCAACCCGGACCAACCTAACTCGAGTCGGCCGGGTTTTCATCCGTACCGGTCGGTTTCGGGTTGGGCACATACATAAACCGAAATCTCGGGTCAGTTTCGGTTTTCTTGCGTGAAAACCGAAACCAACCCGACCCGAACCGAACTAGTATTCTACTAGTTTGGTAGTTCCTACTTCCTAGTTTGAATAATTTCCTAATTCTTAATAGTCTTCTACTTTTAGATTTCTACTAGAACTAGAACTCTAAAAGGCCCATTAGGCAATTACAATTAGAATTCAATTAGGTGTCATTTTTTAGTTTTTTACCTAGATTAGAATTTAAAAGGTTTCTAAATTTTTATTTTATTGATTTACCTACCTAGATTTACCTAGTTTTTTACTCTAGAAGGCCCATTATTGACACTTGTTTTTACATGAAGAATTTATTGATTTTATTCTTTATCTGAATTAAATTTAAATTTATCTTGAACTCTTGAATATCAAATTATCAACTAATTCAGATTTTATTTGACTTTGTACAGGAGCAAAACCGAAACCGACCCAACCCAACTCAAACCGACCAGGTCGGTTTGGCCTATCAGTGAGTTGGTTTCAGTTTCCATCTTAGCTAACCCAACCAGGTCAGGTCGTTTGGGAAAATCCCAAAAAACCAACCCAACCCGACCCATAAACACCCCTAATGCGGATTGCGGATAGGTAGTCGTAACTTTTACTTCATTTTATTGTTATGTCAATGGTTTATTTACAAAAATGATATTTAGTTAATTACAGAAATACAGCCTAGCTAGCTAGCTAGTACACTGTAATGCTTATAAATTAAGACGCTGGAACATTTTGCTATTGAAATTGAGACTTTGGCTTGGACTGGTGCAAAGGCTCAATTTGGAAGGAGTATAAATACAAATATGCATGTACAGTATAATTAATACAAAATATAAGGTTTTGCACTCTATATATTTACATTTATACTTCTTCCAAATTGAGCCAAAAGTACGAGAGTATTGCAATTTGTAAATATAGGGGTGCTCACGGTTACGTTACCAAACCAAATCGGTCCCATTGCTTTTTGAAAAGTGCTGAACCGAAACCTGACTGAATCAATTGGTTAATTAATATGGCTTTCAGTTTTCATTTGGATTCTCAATTTTTCGACTTTTCATGAGGAGATCAAATCAGCCTCCCACAAGATTACCCCCCACAACGTCCCACAGTACATCCCTATCATGTATTGGGTACATCTCCCGATGATATATCAGAAATGATGATGTCATCACCGGGAGATGTTCTCAATACACAGCAGGGATGTGCTGTGGGACGTTGTGGGGGGCTGATTTGTACTCATGAAATACCTTGACCAAAACTAAATTATTTTTGTTTTAACTTTTGCCTTATTTTGTTTGTTTGATCAGTTTGCATTTTTCTCATTTACACTTAGGGGTGGGTTCAAGCCGAGCCAAGCCGAATAATACGAGGCTTGAGTTTGGTTTGAGTAAAAAATTCATAAGCTCGAGCTCGATTTTGAGAAAAAAATATTTTATAAAAAATAAAAAATTATATATAAAAATATTTTTTATTTGATATTTTAAAAAATAAGAATTATAATATTTTTATTATATATATATATATATATATATATATTCGAACCAGCTCACAAGCCTCACGAGTTGAGCCGAGCTCGAGCAGCTCGTGAAAAGCTCGGCTTGTTGCCACCCCTATTTACATTCTCATGTATTAGCATTACTAAAATGAAATTGCACTCCCTCAGTTCCATATAAAAGTGGTAAATTTAAAATTTTATATGTTAAAAAAATTGCTTACTTCACTGAAACTAATAGAGCCTTGAGATCCAACCAAGCCTAATTGAGCTCATTAAATCAATGTTTTAAAAAACAACCCGGAGCCGGAACCATTCTGGCCACCGGTTTCTGGGTCGATGGTTTGAATGTCCAGTCCGAATGACAGCCCATTCTGACAAAATAAATTAAAAAATAATTAAAATTTAAAAATGGCCAAAAACTGTTGAATGGGTCGATTGGGTTGATGGTTTGAATGTCCAGTCCGAATGACAACCCATTCTGACAAAATAAATTAAAAAATAAAAAATAATTAAAATTTAAAAATGGTAAAAAACCGTTGAATGGGTTGATGGTTCAACTGCCCGAGTCAATGAATCGTTGACCGATTCAATGGTTTTTGGCCAGGAACCGGATTTGGAGTAAAACAAAACCGATTGCTTAGACGATTCCCGGGCCAAACAATCCAATTGTGCGGGTCAACAACAGTTTGAAAACCATGCATTAAATGTCGATTACACACACCGGTGGCAAAATAAAAATAAAATGAAAGCTTCCATTAATTTCATTTGCATTATTACAAAGGAATGGGAATACAAATTAAAAGAGTGCAAATTCTGACGGATCACTTTTTGCTTTGGACATATTACTATACTTTAATTTGCTTTAGGTTTATTTTACTTCATTTCCACTATAAACAAATATACAAAAAAAGAGAGTAAATTTTAAAAGGAAAATAAATCACAATTTGCATTCAATTCAATTTATACAAATGAAAATGCATTAATTGCAAACAAATTAGGCCAAAATATCAAATTAAAGGCAAAACCACCCAATAGAGTGACGTCTTTTTCAAGCAGCAGGGATACCATATATATACAAGAGGCCGAGCAGGAGCAGCAGTTGCACCATCCTGAATCTGAATCTCCCTGGAGAGAGACAAGACAAGAGGATAAAGCTCAGTGATTGCGCCATGAGAGGAGCGGATCCAAGTTCTGAAGTTAGAGATGCCCATGCTTTAGCTTGGCAGTTGGCACAAATCTCAAAAGAAGCTTCTAAATAACTTCAAAACATACAGATGTGAAGGGAGATGCATGGTATGAGGATGTGACGGGTCGTTTGTAAATCTCACCAGTCACCACACGGCTTTTCAAAGAGATATTAGGGGACCCCATTGAACCATTGTTTTTAAGGCACTGGCTCCCATCTGGGGACACAACACGAGCACTATTTGCGGGTCTGAGACCCTTATTTATCAACACATTGTATTAGGACATACCCTACATGTATGTGGAGGCGGCCTACAGTAAAAATTATCAATTCATGATTCAAATAAAACTTTTTATGAGTTTTGACTTTTGACCACCTCCCAAAATACTTGATTCATCAGGACTACGGCTTTCTATTTTCTTTAATAGAAATTTAAGTTAGTTTTTGGCATGAGCCCAATTAATCTTAATCTAGATATGGATGACAAGTCATGGAGCTCAAGACCAGTTATGGGTCCCACCCAAACCTATTGTCTCCCTTGTTTTCAAAAACATTTTCATTACCAAACTAGGGGCATGCAGCACCAACAGAATTGATCCATACTGGAATACCAAGTTCCTTTGCCTGCCTTAAAAAAAATAGGCTTGGGTCCACTAAACTCTAGCTTTGTTTGCTTGGAGTGCAATTTCATTTGCTTTAGCTTAGTGTGGAGTTGAAATTTTGGTTTATAGGTTTCATTTTGCTTTGATTGTTAAAATGAAAGCTAAAGTAATAGCGTAAAGCCCAGAGACAAAATAAAATAAAATAAATTTGTAAAGCTTTCATTTGCACCTCATTCATTTATACCAGTACAAATGAAATTGCATTGCAAACAGACAGACTACATGTCTCTTCCTCCCTCCCATACACATAAAAATCACGCTGAATTGGTATTCAATCGATCTCCGGGTGATTCAAAATAACAAAAAACATCACTAATTCTGAATTATTAGTGGAACTGATTCAACTGAAGGAAGAAAGCTAAATGGAGGTCAATTATTGTAAAAAAAAAAAAAATTGATATATCAGAAGGAGCTGAGCGATCTTCAACTTCATTAAAAAAAAAACCATTCGAGTAAGGTAGCTAGTGAGATATCGATATTGTACAATCAGATTGAGAGCAATAAAAGTATTGGAAGGTTAAAGCCATACTATTAGACGGTTAGTATTTCAATAGAATAATACCAACTCTTTGCTTCTATGGAAATTCCTTTTCAAAATCGGATTAGACCAGTTGGTTGGACCAAAAAATGGAACCGGTTAGATATTTGATTTCATTTCATCCTAAAATCACTTTTTTGACCCAAAATCATTGATTTGATCAGTAACCCACCGACCCGGGTGGTTGAACCGTCGAATTGTCAATTCAGATAACAGTTTTACTGTTTTTTATTTTTTAAATCAGAATAAACTGTCCATTCGAATTGGATGATTGAACCTTTTGACCCAAGAACCAGTTTCAAAAACAGTTCCTTATCCGGTCCGGCTTTAAAAATCTTGGTAAGAACACTAAACATATTTTGATTGAGTAAAAAGCAAATGCAGTTTCGAGCATTAACTGCATGGCTAGTCTAAAACTGAGAAACTTGGCTATGTTTGGTTAACATTTTGATCTAAAGAATCATTACTTAAAAAATGACTTTTGAGTAAAAAAAAAATAGTTTCCAGTAATCAAGTTCTAATCAACTTGCTGATCTATTGGAAACCTCCGAAGACCGCTGAAATTCCACTACCCCGACCTTTTATTAGTGCATTTTCTTTGCTCTTGTATACCAAAAATAAAAGGAGTTGGCCAAAAAAAAGGAAAAAAATAAAAGAAAAGAAAAGATACTCTGAAATCCTGTCAAACACAGCCATAATTTCTTCCACATCTCTTCTCTTTATTTTCTTTTACTTTGTGAAATCAGGTGACGTTGTATTTTCAGTCAGCTGGGCGAAAAATCAGCTGACGTTATTTTCTTGTCAAATGACATAAGATACCACTTTCAGTTTCAGTAAATAAAAACAAAAAATATATGCATGAGTGGGGAATATGGGATTGATTGTTGGCGCTTACATTTCATGAAGAAGCAGCAACTCCTAAGAGTGTTAATTTCAATAAAATATAAAGAATAATCAGGAAAACTAATAAGCCAGTTATGCGGGAGGCAGTAAAAAAAAGATCAGTCTAATTTTGATTAATTCTTTTAAAGCCCTAAGAAGCTATATTTTTTTTATTTTTTTTTCCAAAATTTTGGGCATTAGTTACCAAAAGAATTCAAGATATTTAATTTCTCTCTCTCTGAACCACGAAAGTCTGCTACATATGTACAAGTTTTACATGCATTCTGCATTAAAAAAAGCATGTTTCTGTCTTGAGCAGAATATTTGCATATTAAACCTTTTCCGCTTTGATTGATTCAAGTTCTCAAAATCCATTTTTTTCATTATTTTATTGATTGATTCACCGTAGCAGACATCTGCTGCAACCACGGTTCAGCGCTCCCCTGCAACCCCAAATGAAATGTGGTACTGGTTTCAACCAGGTGGAGTGGTGGACCATTTATGAACCTGAGTCGCACCGTTTTCTGCTGTGGAGCTTCAAAAGCTCAACATCCAATCACCATGTTCAGCAGCAAAAGATCCGTGTCCCTGCAGTCTAGACTCCAGCGTCAGTTTTTGATTGCTCAGGATTTTTGGTTGGGAGAATGTTTCACAGTTTTGGCATGTATGGGGCCATGTCTGGCATCTCTTACCATCCTTGTATTGGACGGTTATGATTTCTAATGGCATAGGAAAAACTTGGGTGGGCACTTTTTGCCAGGTGGCAAGGTGGCAGCCCTTCATCTATATGATCAGGGAATCATGATTCATGATAAAGCCTTGGATGCCTCTGGCTCCATACCAAAAGTGCACAACGGGCATGGCCTCAACATCACGCGCGCTTAGGCTTGGGCACAGCCACAGGGCACACCATCATGGAGGCGTTACGCGTGCGAGAGAGTGATAATGCACGTGCGATTGACAGATGATGCCAAAGCATCTATACCACCACATTTTTGCATCTTATAGGTCTTATCACAGGGAGAGAGAGAAAGAGAGAGCGCGCAAAGCAGAACTGGGCCGTTTTGCAGGTGAAGGGGATAAGGGAGACAAAACTTTTGTGGGCCCTCATCCACTCTGCACTTAAAGCAAACAGAGGCCCATTAGCAAAAGAAGGCCTTCCGGCAATCATGACCAGAGTCTTTTCTGCCCAGCCAAGAGACAACACGCGGTACGTAGCTGTAGTGGTAAAAGCCAAAGCCAGAATACCGTATTGTATGTACGAGATATTTGCTATATCATCCTGGGATTCTATTTCCTGGTTTTATTTGCCGCACAATTTAATTTCTTTTGCACTGGCGCAGAAGTATGAGAATGCAAATGATTTAAATATATTTGCTTCAATTTTTGCAGTTTAGATTAAGTAAAATTAAATTAAGGGTGTAATTAGGGTAGATTTGGATTGAGCATTTCTGAAATTTGAATGGGCCTGACTTTCTTCCGTTATATATATATATATATAAAACAAGAGTGGGCCTCACTTGAGTACCCAACTTGCACGCCAGCTGAGTAAATAAAACCTGATTAACTGAAGCAAAGTGAAAGTTAAAAGTAAGTGGACCAAAATTTGCGTTTTTTTTTTTAATTTTTACTCTCATGAATTTGTAACAGTGCAAATGAGATTGCAGTCTTTTGGCCAATGCAAGGGAAATAAATCAGGGAAATTTTCATAAATATAGAGTTGCTGATGTTCTATCATTCTGATATGTATGTTAAGGAGAGCTATAACCAGTAGAGTTTCGATCGATTGCACTCCCCATAGTCATCACTCATCACCAATTCAGAGAAAGAACTTCAGTTCAAATCTGTTTTAGTTCCTTCTGCGCCGTCTCTAGCTCATTCGTCTCCTGACTTTCATCAGAAGGACGATAGCTTAGCTTATGCTTCTCCGACTTGTTAATTAGCCCGCACCCGTTGTCAGGCTTTGGTTAAATTGATCCGTGGTTTTTTTTTTTTTTTTGAAATTGAATTGGTATTATTGATTTTTGAAAACCCCCAAGTTGAATAAACTTATTAATCGGTTGAAAGGTTTCGGTTTTTGACCAGTTTCTTAGGTTGGTTCGATTAGCCACCTGTTTCTTAGGTTAATCAAAATGGAACCGATCAGTTTTCAGTTTTTTATGAGCACCCCTAGTCTTGAGTTTTAATTCTATTATTCTTAATACAAGTGAAATGACAGATTAGAAGAAATTATTTGGCAAAAATTTCCACCATGCTAGATTAACGAACACTGGCTATGTTTGGTTTGAAGGAAAAAATAGGGAAAGGAAGGGAATGATAGGAAAACCTTTACAAATCTTGTATAGGTTTTCTTCCCTTCCCTTTCCTTTCAAACCAAACACAGCCTTAGCTGTAAAAGTGAAAAAGTTGGCTTTGTCATATCGAGAAACAACAAAGCAAGGTAAATATAAATGGTTTACTTTTTGTTTCAATTCCTTTTTTTTTATTTATTTTTCCTCTTTCTTTGGAGGGAGAGGGAGCAATGAGTCCGGTGACAAGCAATGAAATGGTTAAAATGAAGGTTTTAAAAACCGATTCGGAAACGAAACTGTTCTAGCTATCGGTTTTTGGTTCAGAGGTTCAACCGTTTGGGTTTTACGATTCGGACAGTCTGCATATTAGGGCAAATTTATACGAGATTTCAGATTTGAGAGAGGAGAAAGAAAAAAAGAGATGTCAGCTGAGAAAGCCAAAGGCTGAGAAAGAAGAAAATGAAGGAGAGAATGAGGGAAGAAGAAGGAAGAGGAGGAGGAGGATTCGATGCTCACCAGCGACGACAGCGGCAACAACGACGGCGAGGCGGTGGCAACAAATGCAGATCAGAGATCTGAGTTCTCGGATCTCAGATCTGAGATCGATTTCTCTAAAACACTTGTAGTCTTCTTCTTCTTCTTCTTCTTCTTCTTCTTCTTCTTCTTCTTCTTCTTCTTCTTCTTCTTCTTCTGTACTAGATCCCAAATCTAAGTTTGTGTCTCAGGCTGGATCTCAGATTTGAGTTATACTCTCTGCAACTTTATATTACAAACCGCTGGTCAGGTCAAACAAGTCGACCGTTCGACCGCTATGGTCAGTGGTTTTTTGACGAAGTCAATGGTTTTTTATCCAAGAACGGGTTAGGGGTGAAACATAACCAGTTGGTTGAACGGTTTCTGGGCCGAATGGTCCAACCATCTGGGTCAACGACGATTCAAAAACATTAGTTAAAATGATGATGATGAAACGATACTTTAAGATATAATTTTCTATGATTCAAATATTCAATAGCTTGCCAAACATGCATGGAGACCAAAATTTCATTAAATTCCTTAGGCTCTGTTTGGAAAGAGTAAAATACAAATTTATAGATTACAAAACCTTGTATTTTATATTATTTTGTATGTATTTACATTGTACATATTTATATTTGTACTCCTTCCAAATTGAGCCTTAGATATTAATTTTCCCTCAATATTCTGTTTCAAGAAAAAATCAATAGAAGAAATTGAAATTATTATTAGACGTGAAATGGTATGATTAGGTATTAATTTTCTAATGTCTGATGGCTGATATCATATAATGACACTTATTGTAAAATAAAATAATGAAATATGTTACATAATAACATCATTCTCACCCTTGGCTTTAGAAAAATGGTATGATTAGGGCCATAAGAGCAAAAATGTTGTATATTTTTCATGCACAGCAGGCTGAACAACCTATCACAACTGAACACGATAATGCTCTGTAAAAGTAGATGTGGGTCTCATGTTGGTGGGTTACCCAGCCAACTACCCATGATTTTCTCTCTAACCCATTTGTGGATTAGAGAATAATAATAATAATAATAATAATAATAATAATAATAATAATAATAATAATAATAATATTATTATTATTATTATTATTATTATTATTATTATTATTATTATTATTATTATTATTAATGTAAATGTGCCATGATAAAAGTAAGTGATTGAGATCATTTAATTGCATTTTCTCTACTAAAAAAAGTACTAATGAGGTCTTCAACATCAAACTCTAATTTTTTTTTCTTTTCTTAGATGAATACTTTAGGCTGCATTTGTTTCAGGTGTAAATGCACTTTTACACGGATGGAGCTGAAACATGATGGTTGGGAGAGGGTGTAAAATATGGACTAGTCAGGTGTAAATGCATTTGTTGTAGCGGGAGATTTATCAGAGAGGAAGGGAGGGAGAGAGAAGGGCAGAAGGGAGCCAAGGGACAACCTTATCCGTTTACACCTTTTATAAAAGCAGAGAAATTAGCAAAACCAAGAGCATAGAGAAAAGGGAGAAATTCTTAGAGGCTCAGAAGAGAGAAAGGGCAAAAAGACAGAGCCACCTTATTAGTTCTTGAAAAATTTTCACTATGACAGCTAGGAAGAGCTACCTCGCCAACAATTAGTTCTGGTACCATGTTCCAATTTGACAAACCGACTTGTGGAATTTGAATCACGCTACTTCGCCTGAGTTCAAGAAACCGATGACCAATGTGCATGATGCTGCAGTCATGGAGGGAGATCTGTGCCGACGCGGAGGCATCCAATTCCAGGACAGTGTACAACACATATGAAGAAAGTGGATTTTATAGATTAGGAATAGGGAAGGGCAACCGAGGAAAAGACCATGAAGATGTATATTAGGATCAAGAATCTGATATGCACGGTCCAGTTCCTCTTGAGCTTACAAAAATAGCTCAGGGGAGGCTGCTGGAATTGAATTTGTTAGTCGCCTATCTCGTTTGCCAGCCTATTGTTCCTCCTCATCTTGATCCATTTCAACCTCTCCATCGCTAGCTACAGTGTTAGCTTGTGTCACTGCCGCTAGTACTTGAGCCCATTGATGTAGCGGAGAGTTTGAGCCACCAAGACGTAGAAGATGAGATGGGCAATGGTGAGGAGGCCGATGGAGACCCAGCAATGGCGACACTGTAGTCTAGGCGACTGGACCAGGGCAATGGAGACCAGGCCTAGGAAGAGGAAAAAGAACTAGAAGAGCTTCCAAATTCCTTCTTTTCGAGATCGAAGGCCCACTTCTTCTCCAAGGTTTTCTCGAAGTGGAGCTTGATTATGGTGTTTAGGGCTTGTAGGGTTGTTTCCTTCGAGACTGCTGGGTGTTCGTAGCCCACCATTGCTGACTGCATGTCGAGAGAAGAAGAGAGGAGAATAGAGAGAGAGAGAGAGCGAGTGAGCGAGAGAGAAAGAGAAGAAGAGAGAAGGAGAAGAGAGAGAGAGAGCGATGTAATAAATACATCGATAATTTCAATGTATTTATTATATCGATTATCAATGTAATTAAATGTAAACATGTAATTTTACACCAAAAATCGATGTAAAATTACATGTTTACCAAATGTCTACAAAATCGAACCGGGGTGTAAAGTTTACCCGGTTCGATTTTACACCTCTACCAAACGCAGCATTACTTAAGCTTAAAATTGTAGTCACATGAATATTATTGAATAATTATTTGTGTAATAATACAATTCCTCAGGGACAATGGACAAGAATAGTTTTTACTTTTTAATCAGAAATTTGTTATAATATGATGGGGACTTTCTACGAGTAAATGACCGTATTGACACCATACAATGTTTGTATATATAGGATCGGGTTTGCTTAGTTGGGTTGTCCAATGACTTTCCCTGAGGCTACGTTCGTATTATTAGAAAATAAAGAGAAAATAAGGTTGGGAAAAAGTTATTTAAAAAAAATCGTGAGAATCTTCAATGTGGCAAAGTAATTTGCAGCTTCAAAGGAGTCTCTTGCTTAGTTGCTTTCTCTCCCCACCCTCTAGAAAGAATTTCGGTTTGACATGTATGCATATAAAATAAGTCCTCATAGGTAAGTTATTCCTTAAACATGCTGTCAATCCGATAGATCTACTTTAATTTCTGCTGGATATAATTTGGATAATCTATAGAATTTCTCCACGTGGCAAAAATAAGTGGATGTGAAGCTCCCTAATTGACCTGATTCGAAGTGGGTCTGTTAGTCAGGTTGTTTGAAAGATGCTGCATGGCTATCAAATCTTTCACCATGCAAAAGTGTTTGGGGGCCAAATCGGCCCTTGAGGATCTATTTATATCCTCTATTTGTCAAGCAAAACTCTAAATTTGAATTCATAAAACCTTACCGCCTGCATTCTCCTCCTCTTACTTTTACTACTACCACCACTACTATTTTATAATTTTATTACTACTTTACTACATAATAGCAATAATTATTATAATTTTATTACTACTTTACTACATAATAGAATAAAATATTAAAATAAATTTTAAATATTATTATCAAAGTTAAATATCGATATGCTGATAGGGGCGTATCATACCATATCGGTATAATTTTTATAATTTTTTTATTTTTTTTAAATTGGTTTAGGGGTAATTTAAGGCTCCTCCACCCCTTGAATCGATCAGAACCCCGATACATCCTTTATAAAGACATATCGGAGAGCTCCCGAAACGATACGAACCAATACATATTGATACTTTGAACCTTGATTATTATAAATAAGTCTTTTATAAATAGATCTTTTATAAAAACACCCCTTAAAGTTTGTGATCTGCCTAATTAGGGGGGTCATAACCATCTAGTTGAACCCCCCCCCCCCCCCAATCTACCTCTTGGAAGTAGAAAATGATTGTTTTGACCGTAAGAATGTGAAATGCTAGGAATAATTTCAGAATAAAAACCATGGGCCCATAGCTTACCATTTCAAAGAGTAATGGTGGAATTAACTAAATCAGTTGTAAACTATAGATTTTATAGATGCACTAACTGATGGGTAGTCCACTTGGTGTAATGGATGAATTGTCTTAGTCGTAGTGCGATTTCCAATCCTGCTATTATCAAAGAAAAGAGTTGTTGATGTGATGTTATACTATTCACTTAAAAGAGTAATGACTCTTAATACAAAAAAAAAGGTTTTTAAAACCGAATCGGTCAGGGTCTGGTTATAGGTTCGAATGGTCCGACTGTTCGACCCGAACAACTGGCTCATTCTGACAAAAAAATTAAAAAAAATTGAAAAACGGTCAAAATTATTTGAACGGTTAACCAGTCAGTTCAGCGGTTTGTTGACCAAAATCAACAGTTTTGGGAAAAAACGGAACCGGTTAGGTGACCGGTTCCCGGTTTTTCTGGTCCAACCGTTTGGTCCGGTCTGGTTTTGAAAACCATGCTATAGATGTATTTTTAATAAATGCAAACTATAGAGTAAGGTTTTAGTAAATCCATGTAAATAAGAAGTGTTTTTAATAAAAAAACTATAAATATTATGGTAAAAGGTGGCATATAGAACTAATGTATACAAGGGTGGTGTTTGTCATCGATGTCGTTTTCTAAGAAAACGGTGCCACATCAGAAAAAGTGGTGCTTCAGAAAAATGACTTCTTATTTGGCATCGTTTTTCCAGAAAAAAAACGTTGCTATAGACCACACCTTGGAAATCGGGAAAGTGTGGTTCGAAGAAATGCCAAATTCAATGTTTTCTCGATAAAAGCTCATTGTTGCCAGCGGTGAAATGATGTGGCATCAATGTGACATCATCTTGGGCATTGAATAATGTAGACCAATGCTGAAAATAGTTATTCAACACTGGTACCAAACAAAATCAGTGTTGTTCCCCCCCCCCCCCCCCCCAAAAAAAAAAAAAAAAAAAAGAGCCTATGTGGCAGCATCGATGTCAAACAATAAAAAATGAGCCATTTTATGAGAAAACTAGCGGGGACCTGTGCGATACATGAGATTTATTAAGCGAAAGCTAAACAATAGAAAAAGTCGTTTACTAAAATACCCCTTATAGTTTCATGGAATTACTAAAATTTACCCTATAGTTAGTATTTTACTAAAACACCACTTATAATTTGCAATGGATTTACTCAATCTTCCATTAGATGATAGTGAAAAACGACAATGTTGACCCTAATGTTCATTTAAATAAATTTAATCAAAAGAAAATAAAAATGATAATACCATTTTTGCCCTTAATAAGACACGAGCAACCCCTTTATTGACTATATTTGGTCAATTTTGTTTTTTGTATAAAAAGTTCTTAAGGGTATTTTTGGAATAAAAAATCATGGGCCTAATGGAAAAACAAACACTCCTTAATGAAAGGTTGATGAAGTAAATAAGTTGTAAAATATATGGGATGTTTTATTAAAATGAAAACTATAAGGTAGTTTTAAGTAAATATGTAAACCTATAAGGTGTGTTCTAGTAAATGTCCTAGTAAATTCCTTGCACAAGGTTTCACTTGGAAACATATAAGAGTATACAATTGTTTTATATTTTCAACATTTTAAATAATTAATAATTATTTATATTTTATATAACACTTTTAATAAATTTTTTATAATAAAAAAAATAATAATTAATTTCAATTTATTCTAAATTGATTAATTTTCTAGTATTTTATGAGAAAATGGTACAATGACAAACCCTCGTGCATACAACACTGTTTTCTCATAAAACATCTATGAAGCAACGGCATTGATGCCAAATACCTAATAGAGTTCTGCATACGTGGTTAATTCATATGACCTTGATGGACGACATAGATTGCATATATCACCTGCCCACGTGGCAAAATCTAAGGAAAAAAACAGAAATGCTTGAGAACTTCCTCTAGATGACACGTTACACATTCAGTTTCTGCTTGTCTTTTTTAACTAAAAGGATGTCGGTTGCGTATATTCCTTTACCCCTAAGGCCTAAACTCCTGATAACGTGTCATGAGCTTAAAGCTCCCAAACAGCCCGGGCTGTATTCTCCAAACAGCCAAAATTTGTGCCGTACGTACAAGAAGGCTTAAGAGAGAGGGAGAGGGCTGATTCCTGATTAGGCGTAGATAGCTGTTTAACAGCTCTCACCTAGGAAATGGGAAGGTACTGTTCCTCAATCTTATCTTAAGTATTCTTTAACAACTAGAATGATACAAAGCAAATGTCCATCATGCAAAAGCTAACTGTAAGTCAAACTGACAAGCAAGCAGCAAAGATCAATGTTGGTAAAGTTATTACGTTATAATTTAAGCCCAAACTTTTATTTAAAATTATATATTATTATATATTAAGCCTAACTATTAATTCCTCTAAAATATAAGCATTCCAATTTCCAAATCTATTTATGATGCATGTTTGCCAGGTGGGGGGCCTTTAATTTCATGCAGTCAAAAGACTTAGCTCCAATCTTAGTTATTTTATTAGTTTATCAAAAAAAAAAAAAATCTTAGTTATTTTAGTGTTTGGGAAATGGGTAAAACCTCTGTTCTCTTCCTACCATGTAGTTTAAAGTACAATACAACAGAAAGGCTATTTACCCCTCTTTAGTGTTTGTTTTTACTGGCGTCAGGTTCATGACCAACAAGACATCAGGACCGTCCTTTCATATTATCTTCACATGTCTGCTGAATATGATATTATTTTCTTTATTTTTTTACAAAAACAATCCAAAAAAAGAGATTCTATGGAGTGAATGGGTATAATACTATCATCACCCAATGTCATAAAAGGAGACCTACGTTTTGAAAAGATGTAAATCAAGATAGATGTAAATATTTTAGTCGATTTGGTTTTATGATGTTTGGAAGGAGTGTAAATCAAGATTGGCATAAAATTTTACTCTGGTTTAGATCTGTTAAGATTTGGGTGGAGTGGAGTTTTACGTTGTAAATCAATATAAAACCTCATTACATCTAAAGTTTTACATCGATTGTCGATATAAATACTATATTAATAAAATTGATGTAAAATTCTACACTTTTTGAATCCACGTTTTTCAAAATTAATGGTCGCTTTTTTACAATTTGGTGTAAAACCTCATCGATGTACTTTTACACCGATGAAATTTTACATCAATTCCAAATGAAGCCTAAGGCTGTAAATGTAGAATTGGGGTATTTATGCATCCTGGTTCAGATTTGTGAGTATTTGTTTGAAATAAAAAATGCAATGATTAAGAGAGGAAAGATATTTTTTCCGACCTTTCCTAGTGTGAGGAGAGTGCATTATCATTTCTTTGGTGCAAATTTGTATTCTTCAAATCTTAAGTTGATCGAATGGGAGAGACCACCGTATAACGTTTTGCATCGATTTAAAACAAATTAGAAAGGCTCAGTTTGGAAGGAGTGCAAATACATACAAAATAATACAAAAATACAAGATTTTATACTCTTCATATTTGTATTTGCACTCCTTCCAAACTGAGACAAAAGAACAAAAGAATGGGCTAGAACTGAAAACTCACTTTACATCCTTTAACCGAAAAACGGGTATTTATGTAGAATACATATATTTGTATTTGTATTGCAAACAAACAAAGCCTCAATTTTTCTGAACAGAAATATGGTGGGTGTATAATCCAATTATATTTTTTGCATTTATTATCAATATATAATGCAGCACTTTCATCTTAATATACAAATTAAAAAAAAAAAACAAGAAGAACAAGAATAAGATAAATTAGGGGTACGTAGCTGAAATTCTTTAAACCAGGTCATCAATTATACAATGCTATTATTTGATGATACAAAGGGAACAAGAAATGATGAAAAAGTAGAGCTAATCAACTACCCAAAAACCAAAAAGTATAAAATTTGGAGAAATAAAGAGAGACAAAGATAGTCACCAAAGAGGAAAAGAGAGACTAGTACATGAATACAAATAGTTTGTCGCAGTACAGTCAGTATTATTAGTGAAACAATTCTCTCTCTCTCTCTCTGCTTTTTTTTTTTTTTTTCCTTTTCCCTCCCATACACCACACCACTGGAGGAATCATCATGAAACACCCTCTGCACCCTGCACTCCCAAAAGGCCCTTCTCTTCATCGAAACCTCTCCTCCCTTAAATTCACCCCTTTAAACCCCCTCCTCCTCTCACTTCTCACTCCCTCTCCCGGAAAACCATGAAAATCACTTCTCACCCGCTCTTCTTCTTCTTGTCTTTATTCATCTTCAGAACCAGTGTGGGTTTCTCTGCAACTCTCCCTCTTCAATTCCTTTCTTTGCTCTCCCTTAAATCCTCTCTCAAGGACCCTCTCTCCTCTCTCCGCGACTGGAACCCCACCACCGTTACTAGCTCTTCTTCTTCTACGCCTCTCTGGTGTTCCTGGACAGGGGTTGTATGTGATCGAAATACCTCCCAAATTACCTCACTCGATCTCTCTCACAAGAACCTCTCTGGATTCATTCCTGCAGAAATCCGTTTTTTATCTCAACTGAACATTCTGAACCTCAGCGGCAATGCATTTGAAGGAACCTTTCCTACCGCCATTTTTGAATTATCGATGCTCAGGACACTGGACATCAGTCACAACAATTTTAATGGTAGTTTCCCGCCCGGGATCACCAAGCTCAAGTTTTTGACAGTTTTTAACGGTTACAGCAATAGCTTTACTGGTCCGTTGCCACATGGGATCACTCGGCTTCGGTTTCTCGAAGAGCTCAACCTCGGGGGGAGCTTC
Source organism: Nelumbo nucifera (assembly GCF_055504915.1). NCBI lineage: Eukaryota > Viridiplantae > Streptophyta > Magnoliopsida > Proteales > Nelumbonaceae > Nelumbo > Nelumbo nucifera. The sequence goes on along the minus strand of NC_142649.1, from coordinate 199,403,546 downwards.
TTCAAAGGTGGTATACCGACGGGTATTGGAGGTTTGCCGAGATTAAAGTTTTTACATTTAGCTGGGAATCTTTTGCATGGACCAATTCCACCTGAGTTAGGCTTTATGACTAGGCTGGAGCATTTGGAGATTGGGTACAATGAGTTCTCCGGCGGGATTCCGGTGGAGTTCGGGCTGTTATCGGAACTCAGATATCTAGACGTTGCCTTTGCAAATTTATCTGGTCTTCTGCCGCCGGAGCTTGGCAATTTAACCATGCTCGAGTCGCTTTTTCTCTTCAGAAACCGATTTGATGGTCCAATTCCGGCGACCTACTCGGAGTTGCGGGCATTGAAGGTACTTGATTTGTCAGATAACCGGCTTTCTGGTCAGATTGCGGAGGGTTTGTCTTCGTTAAAGGAGATGAGTTTGTTGAGCTTAATGAACAACGATCTAACTGGCGAGATCCCAGCTGGAATTGGCGAGCTTCCCAACCTCGAGTCCCTACTGCTTTGGAACAATTCGCTGACAGGAAATCTGCCACAAAACCTTGGCTCAAATGCGAAGTTGCAGAAGCTCGATGTTTCTTCCAACTCGTTAACTGGTCCGATTCCACCGAGTCTCTGCCTTGGAAATCGACTTGCTCGACTCATTCTTTTTTCCAACAGGTTTGACTCTGAGCTCCCTCCATCACTTTCAAATTGCACTTCTCTGTGGAGGTTCCGGATCGAAGATAACAGACTGTCCGGCGCCATCCCTCTCGGTTTCGGTCTCTTGCCTAACCTGACTTACATGGACCTGAGCAAGAACAACTTCACCGGCGAAATCCCAAGAGATCTCGGCAAGTCCGTGAATTTGGAATACTTGAACATTTCCGAGAACTCATTCAACAGTCCATTACCGGATAACATATGGAGTGCGCCGAATCTACAGATATTCTCGGCGAGTTTCAGCAAACTCACAGGGAAAATTCCCGATTTTATCGGATGCCGAAGCCTGTATAAGCTGGAAATGGAGGGAAATTCGCTCAATGGAAGCATTCCGTGGGATATCGACCATTGTGAGAAGCTTCTGTCTTTGAATCTCCGGCAAAATTTGCTCACTGGGATAATCCCGTGGGAACTGTCGACGCTACCGTCCATCACCGACGTTGATCTCTCTCGCAACTTCCTCACCGGTACGATCCCCTCGAACTTCGATAACTGCAGTACGTTAGAGAGCTTCAATGTGTCGTTCAATCTCCTTACTGGTCCTATCCCGTCTTCCGGCACGATCTTCCCGAACCTCCATCCATCGTCATTCTTCGGCAACGAGGGCCTCTGCGGTGGAGTGGTCGAGAAACCCTGCGCTTCCGACAGGATGACGACTGATGACGCCAGATTCCATGAGCAACCCAAGAAGACCGCCGGAGCGATCGTGTGGATCATGGCGGCTGCTTTCGCCATCGGGCTCTTCGTTCTGATAGCTGGTAGCCGATGCTTCCACGCGAATTACGACCGTCGATTCGTAGATGATCAAAAGGCTGGCCCATGGAAGCTAACCGCGTTCCAAAGATTGAGTTTCACGGCGGATGATGTGCTAGAATGTTTATCAATGAGCGATAAGATAATCGGGATGGGGTCCACAGGGACTGTATACAAGGCAGAAATGCCAGGTGGCGAGATCATAGCGGTTAAAAAGCTGTGGGGTACGCATAAAGATACGGTGCGGAGGAGGCGAGGTGTGCTAGCGGAGGTGGATGTGCTGGGGAACGTGAGACACCGTAATATCGTGAGACTACTTGGGTGTTGCAGCAACAACGAGACAACATTGCTGTTGTACGAATACATGCCGAATGGGAGCTTGGACGACCTACTGCATGGGAGGAACAAGGGAGAGAATCTGATAGCGGATTGGGTCACCCGGTACAAGATAGCACTGGGCGTGGCGCAGGGGATCTGTTACCTCCATCACGACTGTGACCCTGTTATCGTGCACCGGGACGTGAAGCCCAGCAACATTTTGTTGGACGCCGAGATGGAAGCGAGGGTGGCAGATTTTGGCGTGGCCAAGTTGATCCAAACGGACGAGTCCATGTCGGTCATTGCCGGGTCGTACGGCTACATTGCGCCAGGTACGTACGTAGTACGTTTTGTTGAGTTGGTCTCTCATTCTTCAATTTGTTCGTTTATTCGCCAAGTCTCTAAGATCAGATGACTAGATGAGATGAGGGTTTACTCTTGGAGTTATATATCCATATCTATCTCTGCTGCCTCCACGGCTCACGTTAGTGACGTTGTCTTTCTTTTTGGCATGAGGACTGAGGAGGTAATGGTGTTAACTCTACAGTGAGCGTCAGGGTGTGGTGCACATCGGCGCATCCTCAACTCAAGTATTCAATTTTTGAATGGTGGCATCTGGCATGGGAGATGAGAAGATTCCCTTCTTTTGTCACCGCGCCCTTTGTAGTTGAGTTCATTGCGCACTATTGCGCGTGAAATACCCTACTTTTTTACCCACTTTTTGTTTTTATTAGTTCATATTTCCGAAGACTTAAAAACAAAAATAATCAGAGCCTTTTGATGTGCACATCACATGAACTCAGATGAGTGGGATGTGGAAATCAAAATTTAACTAATTGAGATTGAGGCAGGAGGATAATTGATGAGTAGAGTTTAATTGATTTTGCAGAGTATGCTTATACATTACAAGTGGACGAGAAAAGCGATATATACAGCTTCGGGGTGGTGTTGATGGAGATACTGAGTGGGAGGAGATCGGTGGACGCCGAATTCGGGGACGGCAACAGCATTGTGGATTGGGTGCGGTCGAAGATCAAGAGCAAGGATGGAGTGACGGAAATCCTTGACAAGAATGCCGGTGCATCATGCGCTTCCGTGAGCGAAGAGATGATGCTGGTTCTAAGAATAGCATTGCTCTGCACAAGCCGCAACCCGGCTGACCGACCGTCTATGAGGGACGTTGTGTCAATGCTGCAAGAGGCCAAGCCCGATAGGAAGATCCCCGGCAGCCAAGGTGACAGCGGCGGTGGTGGTGCTAACTCTGTGCCTCAAAAGTCAGGATTAGAGTGTTAATATTAATTTTATGCTTTCTTTTTCATTATGGGGGTTGGTATAGCCGTACATGATCAGAAGGAATTCAAATTTAGGATCTTTTTTCCTTCTTTGTTGATGGAAATTCTGTTTCATAAACTAATTAATCATGCAAGTTAGTTTTGGGTTATTATTCTAATCATCCTGGGGATGCCAAGGCCCAAGGGATCGGATCAAATTGGACATGTGCAGATCCAAATTTGATTAATTAATACCCAAATTCCAATCAGATCTAATGAATGGTAAATTAAACTATAAGTAGGGGTGCAATTTGGGTGGAGTTGGGTTAGGAATCGGTTCAATTTGAATGGGCCCTCTCTATCCCAAACCCAAGCCCAAGCCCAATGTAGTTGAGATTCTTCAAGGCGCAGGCAACCCAACTTTCGACCTTAAATAAAAATAATCAAACTATTATATTATTATAAAATGAACAAAATGAATTGAAAATCACTTGTTTGAAACTTGAACCTATGACATTTTAGGGTATTAATTTTGTGGATATCGTAGTTATTTTTATTTTATTTTTTTTTAAATAAAACCAACCATCTTGTCAAACACTCCTTGATAAAAACACAATATTTTCGAACCAACTTTACTACTTTACCAAAAAAACAACCTTACTAATGGATAAATATAAGTTGTTAATATAACACATTTAGATGGAAATGAATGGAATTATATTGGATGAATTAGGAAAGATTCATATTTGATCCAATTATAAATGGACTGAATGTAGATAGCCTTTAATGAAATCAAATTTGAATTCAAATCCAAGAAAAATCCTATACCGTTTGCGGCTCTTAATTATTCTCTCTTTAAAGAGTTCAACTTCGGTCAGTGCAATGACTGTTCTCAGTACTTATGTGATTTCTTTTATAGGGAAATAATCCCAATGCAAGATTGAGAGAGGCTGTTCTAACGGAGATATTCTTCTTGTAAAAGCTGTTCGAATGGTCATTGTACTGACCGAAGCCGAACTCCTTAATAACTTCTAAGGCTAAACTGAAGGGTATAATATACATAAGAAGTGATGAATTAGTAGATTGTTGTAAATTAGCACTTTGAGAGATCCGAAGGATACTTTTGGGGGATCATGGAGTAGTAGATATTAGGTAGGGAATGAAGTGCACAAAGCAGGAGGCATCCAATGTCGTTAAAGATAGAAAATGTCAACAGAGAGAATGATTATAACCATGTGTCTCTCTTCTTTTGGCGTAGCAAGCTTTTACACGTGGGGCCTATTTTATGCCAAAGCTGAGCACTGCAAAGCCAAGCATTACTTTGAATATCCAATGCAAGGTCCTTTTATCTGCTTTTTAAATAATTAAATAACAAGAGAAAGAAGCTCTTGATTCATTATTGTTAGCAATTACTAAGTTTTCCCATAGTCTTGTATGAGTAGATATATTCATGGGCCTGATCAGGTTCGGGTTCAGATTTTGGATCAAACTCATTAGAATTTTGACAAAAATCAAACCCAAATCCGGCCTATGATCAGGTTTATCTGTGAGGTTAGTGTGAGCCTGTGAGGCGTGCTGTGTGAAGAGAAAATCCGAATTTGCTTTTCCCTGAATTGAAATTGTGTACAGTATTATTGTAGCAATGCAAGGGGGAAAGTGTGCATTTTATTGTGACATAAAAAACTTATTTTGTATGAATTCAGATTTCTTTCTGCATCTTCTCTCCTCTGAAAGGGAGGTCGCATGTGATTGAGTCCGGCTTCAGTCAAGGCAAAGCCCGTTCCAACAGCCTTTACAGCCTTGCATTGGAAATTTCTCCGTAGTTATGTAATTTATTTAATGAGAGATATTCTCAATGCAATGTTGCAAGGGACTGCTCGAAGGGTGTGAGCACCGACTTGCCTTGATAGAAGTCGAATTCCTTGTGATCATAGTGATCACAACAGATCTTTTCTGGTTAGAAAGTTGGAACCGGATCTGCTCCACCACAAAACTATATAACATTAGTGTGTTTATTTGTGATTGGTTAGATAACATTTAATATACAGCTGTGTTGGTAATAGATGTGAGGGGCATTTTCAGATAGCAGGTGGATAAGCTACTTTCCCCTTGTTTACATGTGGCAGACTCGGCTTGCAATTGATAGATTCTAGCATAGTGTCTCTGCTTGGAGTAAGTTGACCTTGCTTGTTCCCATATTTCCTTGGCTGTCTCAGCCCATACAAAATTCTGCTTAACCGATGGTAGCATAGTAGTCAAAAGTCATGACATAATCATGCAGTTTTCCTGGTCCCACTTGTCATATTCAGCCGTACTAATCCTAGGTTCCTTCACATTTTCATTGATATACCCTGCCTTGCCTCGGGTTGTGATGTACAGCCACATCTCCTTAGACCATGTCAAATAATTTTTGCCAACTTAGGGAATAATAGTCATTAGAAAGCTCATAGAGTCAAGACTGTTGTTCATTCCTCTTTGGTTGGAAGAAGTTCCAGAGGTTGCAGAGTCTTCGGAGGCCATAACAAAGGCTGCTAGCAGAAGTTTCAGACCTACAACCCTTCTCCCACAATCCACATACTCACAAACACACAACCCTCACTGTAAGATTTAAAATCAAATTGCAGTCACAGTAACACAAAACCTTCTGTCACAGATTTTTAGGTCTAACTGACCTCCTGTCAAATGAACCGCTAGGAGAATTTTAAAAAAGGAAAAGAAAAAATTTGTTTCCCTCAATGGAGGGGCATTTTCGGATATCCCATCACCCATGTGGCACTTAGTAATGCTTAGGGGTGTTCACTATATATCCAGTTTGGTGTAGTTAAGAAAAAATCTGAGACCAAACCAGTAAATTATAATCTGAAAAATTTCCTAGATCAAACCAAATCATTTTAACATGGAGACCTAATTAAATCAAACCATTTTAATATTTTATTATGGATTGGTGTGATTTCTAACATGGTTTGGGCATTAATATATTAATACATTCAATCATATCTCAGTTGATGAAGAGTAAAAATTTAACGGTTTGCTTACAAATTTGGAGCTTCTGCAAGTCATGTGGTTTATTTCAATTGATGCTTTGAAAATTGCTATTGTTTACAACTACAAGTAGAACATAAAAGACTCCAGATCTCCTACCCACGAGAATTCTGCCCACATCAACCCACAACACACTATCCTCGTGAATTGAGAACATCTCCCCTTGCATAATGCTATGTAGGAGGATGAGATGTTCTCCATGTGTGGTTGCGATGTTATGTGGGTAGACATGAGCAGAGTTTGTGTGGGCAGGAGATCCGGACTCAACAGAAAGGTTAACAAATGATTTCGTAGGAAGAAAACGAGTGGTGTTTGGTTTAATCTAAAAACAAACGTCTTAATGCCCAATAAGAAAGACAAAATGAGTCAGATATGAGATAAATAGTGGTAGCTGCAAGCAGCTCAACCTGGATTCTTGATAAACAACCATGCTGGGCTGGTAGGTAGGACATGTAAAGCTGATCCAGTCTTGTATCTCAGATGGGTCAAGACCTACACTATGACAGGCTTGTCTCAAGGACAACTTGACCTGGCAAATTTTCACAACTTAACCCACTTCAGTTAGATATGAGATAATGAGAGTGTGTAAATTTTTTTTTTTATTAAAATACCCCAATTTTATTAATTTGGGCATTCTCTAATTACAATATGTAATTTGAACAACTACATTTCTCTTCATTCAAATCTCACTCATTAAGTCTTATATTTAAGGTTTTAACTCCCATTAACATTTATTTAATTGTATTTTGACTAGAATACCCCTATTTTTTAATTCAACCCCTCTTTAATTATGAGGGCACAAAATGTAATTTGAACTATACATTTTTCCTCATACAATTTCCTCTCATTAACCCTTATATTTAGGGCATTAGCCCCCATTATTTCATTGAATCCTATATTAATTAACCATATTAAAGAAAAAGGCTAATTGTCGAAACATCCCTCAAGCTTCTTGTTGTTATCGAAACCTCCTCTAAAGTTTGGTAATTGCAACCACCTCCCCTGAACTTTGAGATATAGTTGCAAATAGATCCATTCATTAGAATCCTCTAAAAAGAGGCATGATAATGTCCAAAATACCTATGTAGTTACTTTGACCAAAATGCCCCTATGTTAGAATCACTCAAGGTAAAACTGCAATTTTAAATACTTTTTTTTTTTGTTTTCATAAATTTTGTATTGTTTTTTTCTATAGAAACCAGTCTCAATAGTAACTACATGGATATTTTGGACGTTGTCATGCCTCCTTTTAGAGGATTCTAACAGAAGGGCCTATTTGCAATGATGTCTCAAAGTTTAGTGGAGGTTTCAACAATTTACCCTAATGCTCAGTTTGGAAGGAGTACAAATACAAACAAGTATAGTGTAAATGCATACAAAATAAAAGCATTTACACTGTACATATTTGTATTTGTACTCCTTCCAAATTGAGCCTAAAGAAAAATAAGTGTGATAAATAATGATTGCTTTTATTGATGATAGAAAAAAAAAAACAAATTCAAAAACAACCTAAAAATGAAGTTGTTTTCCTATTTGATGGCAAATCAACAATTCAACCTTTTGGAAAAAAATGTGTCAACTCTTGATGTTATATCTATAACTTTTTATAGATATTTTTAGGCACTTCTCTATAAGTATAAAACACACAAAAGTATGAAAAATACAAACAACTTTGTAGAAAAACATTTGGGCACTTCTCTAATATCATACATTCATTAAAAATTTGTACATACACATATGAAAACCATCATTTAACTAGAACCCAAAAAAAGTCAATGGATAATCTGTTCAATCATTTGGGCCAATCCAAGCCTTATAACATTGTTTCAACTATCTATTTTACACCATTTTACAGAAGACAACTTTCTATATTTTTGTAATAATGTGTTTATTCCTATATATTTTTTATTTTTTCATTACTTAATTATAACATCATTGGTTGGTCCATTTTACCCAAATGATTGAACCATTAACCCACTACTTAGATGGAAAATAATTTTCGAGTTAATTTAATTTTTTACTATATTTACATTTTTAATAAAAATAATTCTTATTTATTACACTTATTTTTGTTTAATATGATGAAGACATAATATTAGAAATGGATCTAAATATTTTTTACAAAATTCCTATATTTTTAATAATTGTTGTCAATTTCATCCTTTTTAAAAATGTTTTTTAATTGTGACATATGAGTTAACTCCAAGGTTCAAAATGTCAAAATAATACACCCGATAGGGGCATATCTTTGGGCCTCCAATACAGGTTTTAATGGAAGTTAGGTATTGATACTTTGAACAATGGTTAGCCCATTTAAAATGTTAAAAAGATGATGTGGCAAGGCCCCTATCATGACATCAAATCAAGATGTTATAAAAGAAATAATAGTTTTCTTCAGCCGAACTTTGCATATTAAAAGTATTGATACTTTGAACCATGGTTAGCCCATTTGACCTAAAAGGTTTAATAATTTTCTTCGCCCAACTTGAATTTTGCATTTCATTTCCAACATTAAAAAATACTTCTTATTATTATACTTACTTTTGTTTAATATGATGAATATTAGAAAGGTGTCCAATTTTTTTTTTATAATTTTTATATTTCAATTTATTAGAGATATTGCCTTGAATGTATGACTTAATAGTGAAAAGTAATAGTTTAAATTATGTTTTTTGCCCTCAGAATCAAAGATGGACCAAATTCAAAAGAAGTGGTATTTGAGTTGAGAAAAAAAACCACAAAGCCCATTTATTTAATACAATGTTTTAAAAATGTCATTGACTTGGATGGTCAAATTGTTTGACCCAGGAATGATTAGATTCCTAGTTCCATTTAAGGCCTAATCCGTTTTTTTTTTTGATTGGTCAGCAAACCGTTTACCTAGACAGTCTAACCGAAAAACCACTCAACCCAGACAACAGTTTACAGGTTGCAAAAACAAATCATAAAGAAGGGTAAATTACAAGGACCCCCTATACTATGGGGTCTGTGACAAAAGTCCCCTATACTTTTTTTGCGACAAAGATCCCCCTGAACTTTGGCCGTTAGACAAAGACCTCCTTCTGTTAGTGTTCCATCAGTTAACTTTGAAAAAGATTCTCAATTGACTATTTAAAATTTCTAGGGCAAATTTCTTAAACTACCCTTATGGTTTACCTAATTGACTAACTCTACCCTTATTGTTTATATATCGTCTTAAAGTATCCCTAAGTTTTCTAACAATTGTCTAGCCTTACCCTTGTTGTTAGTATCCACTAATGTTCCGTCACAATTTGTGTACATGTAACACCATGTGAGCTGTAAAAAAAATTTAAAACCCAATATTACCCTTTTCTTTATAAGTTTCACAATTCAAATGATCTGTGCATGGGTGTTGGTACAAAAAGCTTTAAGAGCAAGAGAGTCTGTTGTAGATGTTGGCGGGGATAACGAGAGATCAGTTGTGGCTGGGCCAAAAGCTATCCCATTGCCACCACCACCTCCTTTCAAAGATTTTATTTGGGTGGTTGCAGCAAAGGTCAAGCGACTGGGCACAATGGCCACCACAGAAGCTTTCCTTCACGGTGGTTGAGGGAGCTTATCCGGTGTTGAGACTTCACTAGAGATTGTAGCTCTGTCATCTTCTTCATCGTCAAAGGAATTTCGATGCATAGGAAAGATCAAAATGACTAAGAAGGAATCTATAACTTTGTGGGTAGGAAGGATAGTACCAGAGAGGGAGAGTTAATCTTCAAGGCTTAAGCATTTTGAACGCATATGAGCTTGCTTTGTTAGACGACACCATGGTGTGCTTGGACTATGGAAGCCCGAAGACAGACCATTGAAGGGTTTCTCTGTGGATAGGTCCGCTTGTTGTCAACAGGTCAAAGTCTTCAAAAGCCATCTCCTACTACGCCCGGTATAACAATATCATACATTTCCTCGATGTATTACTATTTTCTTTTTCCATGCTTACTCTCTCTATCTCTAATCACCAGCAAGATTAACAACTCTCAGGTTGTCTTCTGTATATCAAACAGGTCTCACCTAAAGAGTTCAGCTTCCAACGGTAACAGAACCATCCATCAGATGTAAGTAGTATATATGTAACGCCGAGGCAAAGTTCAGCTTCCAATGGTAATAGAACCATCCCTCCCCACTGCCCCTTCACCCTCACTGACCTCATAGCGTGAAACCCATTCGCCACAACAAAGCCTCTTCCCGTGGTGAAAGATATCGCCACTTCCATCCTTGCCGTTGATACCCTCGACGCTGCAACTGAGCTACTTCCCATAGTCGAAGACGAGACTCTGCCAACCACTTCAATTTTGGCTGACAACAATGCCTATTAAAGATGAAATCTGATCTAGGTTCCTCCGTTATTTCTAAGATATTAAAGTCTGATCTGGGTTCCTTCATTTTTTCTAACAACTTTCTCCAAACAAATTATCTTTTTAGGGATCTTCCACTATAAATATGGGCCAGCAGTAGCAAACATAAACCGGCTCTTGACTGCAACACCTGATTCTATTTCAAATATAACTGTGATTTTGCATTTCTGTGACTTTTGGATGATTAAACATGCCATGGATTAGTTTCATTTAAAGGATTAATCAAGCCGAGTTCTATTGTTACTGATTCTCAATAATAATCCTTATCAAGGAAATACAAAACTTAGGAGTGGCAATGAAGGATTATGCCATTGACCAAATAACAACAATAGCAACGAACATTTCTACTACATTTATTTGGTGACTATAAACTTGTTAATGTGGTGTAGTTAACAATTTGCCATTTCTTTCAATAAACAAATGGTAAATTAGATGCATGATTAAAGTGTCAAAAACTTCACCATGCCAAAACCGTGGACATCGTGATCAATTATCATCTGAATTGAAGCCTGTAACTTAGGCAACTTCTATGGTGCCAGATGGAAGGGTGTTTCAATCTTTAATATGCAAACCTAGAATAAAACCAAGTATTAAGGGGGACAAGACAACCAGGTCTGATCGGATCACATCCCTAAACAACACTTTTGACCTGAACGATTTCGTTGGTTATCGAAAAAAATCTATAATTAGACAAGTTTCGTGTTATTTCTATCACCGACTTGACTACATTTAATTTATTGGGGAGTATTCCAGCAACGAAGACGAACACAATGTGTATCAGAGTTAGGATGAATCTGATCAAATCAACCGCCAGCAAGATGCAATTTATATGTTTTTTAACTATTAACATAACATGTTAACACCGTGCCTATTCATCACATGTCCCCGTGTACTTCAAATTCAGCCACTCACTAAGGAAGAAGCCAAGAGTGACAACTTGTTCTGAAGAATAGGCTGATCTCAGTCATATCTAATTATGTGAAACATACCTCAACTGAAAAGTTATATTTCACATAATTAACATATAATTTTTTATATATTATTTTGATTATTTGTACTTTTTTATTATTTTTAAATATTTTTTATTTAACTATTATATTATCGATTAATTCATTTGACTCAAACCATTAAATCACGACCCAAAAAGAAAAATAATTTGATTTCTAGGTTGACATTAAATTTTGTATTATATTTTCATTATTGATAAAATTATATCTTATGTATAATATTTATTTTTGTGATTCTTTGTATTTTCTATTTTTAAAAGTTTTATTATTTGATTATGACATCATTTCATTTATAGGTTGATTTTAATTTTGGCATTCCATTTTCATCATTTACAAAAATACTTCTTACGTTTCATACTTATTTTTGTTCAATATAATGAATATACAATATTAATGGCATGCTCAGTTTTTTTTTGTATTATATATTTTATTTGTTTTGATTATTTATTATTTAATCATGGCATTATTTATTAATGGATTTGACCCCAAATGATTGATAAACAATGTTTGACATATAAATGTGAGTCCGTTATAAATGGACCGGGTCTAATCTAGTCCAATGAATGTTTTGGACCAATTTGGACTGGTCCAATTCAATGTCTAGACCGTCCAATCTGTTCAAATTCATTTTGATTTAGATTGGCTTCAACTCAAACCCGGTCCTATATTCTTATCTTACATCAATAAACCAGATATTGGCTTAATCCAACCCAATCCAATATAAATTTGTTACCATATCTAATTCAATCTAATAAATATTTTGGACTGGATTGGTCCAATCCAATATGTCTTGTTGGTCTGTCTAATCCGTCCAAATTGATTTTGGACTGAACGGGATCCAATCCAAAACCGGTCTATTGACACCCTTACATAAAATCAAAGAAATATTTTTTTTGTAGCATCTAGAACCAATGTTATATAATTGTAGATCACTTAATCACTTGTTAGTTATTATTGTGATCCAGATGGACCATGTGTGGATTTGTTATTCCCATGCTTTCTTCCCACCACCTTGTGTATCATATACATGCACATGGAAGTTAGTCAAAGGAAATCCTGTTTCAAGTGTAAGTTTGATGCATAACTAATTTGCTTTATATATGCATACATATTATAAGCAAATTCTTTTTCCTTTGCTGGAGTCCATGACCAAAGCTCATTTTCTTTGCTTTGGAAGTCTTTTTGTGTATTGTGTATTTCTGGTAGAGTTTATAATCATCATTCATCAGGTACTGATCATTTTTCTTTTTCATCAGTGTTGGATCCCAAGGCTACAAAGACTCACTGTTCTGGCCCACTACTTGTTCGTGCCTCAGGTAATTAATGTAGAACAGATGCTCAAGGATCAACTTCCATTTCAAAAGAAGATTGAATCAACTTTTCACCAAAAAAAAAAAAAATTCCTTCCAATCAGACAGCTTATAAGTTTTATTTGGCATGCATTTACACTGTATATATTTGTATTTGTACTCTTTTCAAATTGAGGCTTAGTGAAACATCTGGAGAGCCCAAATCAGTTGCCTGTTACTTTTCCAAACTATACTGCTTGTGGTTTTACCCCTGCACCCAAGCCCTTTACTTCCACCACAGGCCACTATAAGGCCACATTTGGTTCGTAGGAATAGGGGTTTAGATTCAAAATCGGAACGGGTTATTCCAATTCCAACTGTTTAGTTGGGCGGAATTGGAATCTCATTTCCATTTTTTCTTTTTTGGTAGAATGGCATTCTCCCATTTGAGAAAATATTCATTCTCTCCCCTCTCTTGGGAATAAAATCTCATTCCTGCTCATTCCAATTGTCATTCCCATGCCTATCTGAATCAAGCAAATTATGGGAATAGATCATTCTAATTCTTACTACAACTATGAACCAAACGTACCCTAAAATTGTACTATCAGTTTTTTCTTTTTTTTCTCAACCTCTTCGGGATCGGGTCATGGAATAGATCACAACTAGAACTCAATGCACCTAACATTTATACAACAGATTCATTAAACTACAAATCTTGTTCATGTTTGTTGAGGTGAAATGGTACATAAATAACTCATGTTGGTCCCACTTCTAAAGAAAGAAATGGATCGTGTTTTGCTTCTTCAAAAGCATCTGAGCAAGTGGGTTTCATAATTCCAGTCACAAGGATCGGTAGGAACCTACAAAACAACCACGCAAATGAGCACCAGTGGTCTAGTGGTAGAATAGTACCCTGCCACGCTCACCGCATTCTCTTACCTCTTTTTTTCTTGAGCTCCCCTGTATTTTGTGAGACTGGATCTGCTCCTTACACCGGGCACCTCACACCCACATCCTATCATGCATTGAAAACATCTTTCCTACTTATAAGTTATTTTCACGTGATGACAGAAGCTTCCCATTTCCTAACATGGCAAAAAAAGAAAGGGTTCTTTTTTTCTCAACCCGAGTTGTCTTCAAGCCTTCAACAACTCAAGTTTGCCAAAAAAGAAAGGGTACAACAACTCTGCAGGCTGAGGCTGAGCTTTTGCAGGGCCCAATTGCGGTGTGGATCTTAGCCATCTAGGGTTCTATTGGTCTTGGCTGAAACAGCCGATATGTATGGCTTGTTGCACCCGAGCTACATAGGCCAGATTACTGTTTCTTCTTGGTGGATAGTTGTTCAGGAATCCCAAAAATGTGAGGTAGAGTTTCAAATAGAAACCCTATTTCAAATGTATGGTATGCTATCAATGTTTTAAAATCTAGGTTAAAAATTTCAACACAATAGGTCTCGTAACCGATGTAGTATTGGCAAAATTTAGCTCCTTTGGTCAAAACCCATTTTATGGTGTAGGCAGGCCTTAGACCAACCTCCTTCAACAGATTTTGATTTTTTTTAAATCTTGTTTAAAACCTGATTCAGAGGCTAAACCACTTTTCCATGTGAATGGTCACTGGTTCAACTGTCCAGTATTAAGAGTTCGGCTTTGGTTAATGCAAAGTCCGTTCGAGCCAAGGTTTTTAAAACTGACCCAGAGAATGAACCGGGTCTTATTCTCAGGTCAAATGGTTTGACTTTCAATTCTGACAAAAGAATAAAAATTTAAAAAAAAAATAAAAAAATGGTCAAAACCGTTCAAATGGTTCAAACGGTTAACTGCCCGGTTGTTGACCAAAATCAATAGTTTTTGGGAGAAATCCAGTTTTGGGGAAAAGCGAAACTAGTCACCTGACTGGTTCCCAGTTTTCCGGTTTGACCGTATGGTCTAATCTGGTTTTGAAAACCATGGTTCGAGCAGGGGCGGAGCTAGGGGGACCCAAGGGAGCCATGGCCCCCCTATGGTTCAAAAAATCTCAACTTCCTATGTAAATTTTCCCTTCCCCCCACTCTCTACCTCAATGGTCCCCCCCCCCCCCCCCCCATGGGTCCATCCATACTTCATTTAGGTTTTGCCCCCCCTTATAAAAATTTCCTGGCTCCGCCCTTGGGTTCGAGTAGCTTCTACCACCTTGCATTGAGAATATCTCCGTATTCATGTACTTTATTTCATCGGGAGATATTTCCAATGCAAGGTTGCAAAAGGCTGTTGGAACAGTGTGGGCATGGGTTTGCCCTGATGGAAGTCGCTCTCATAGGATAATGGGTCAATAAATAATATTATGATAAAACAATTTTCAGTCTATGAATTGAATGGATCATCAGTTTAACCATACAATCATCTACATGTCTAATATTCCACAATGATTTAGTATGTGTTTGATTTATTAGAAAATAATAGAGAAATAGAAAATTAGGGAAAAAGTTCTTTAAAGATTTTGTAAAAGGTATTTTCACCAATTTTGGGTTGACTATGATACATGAAAAACTTGTAACCTCAACTGGGATCATATAAAAGTGGCAACCAATCAGGTGGTCAAAGCTCTTTGTAAAAATTAACAGCAAGTCTTGATTGTTGACCTGTCCGATTGAATCGTTCGAACCATCACTCAACCTTAATTCTAGGTTAGGTTCTATTGAAACCCCCCCCCCCCTCCCCTCCCTTGGTTAAAAACTGTCTAACTTGGGTGGTTCAACCATTGACCTATTCAACCCAGTAACCAAGTCGCAAGTTGCGCACTTAATTATATGCAAACTTTTGGAAGCCATAACTTTGCACTCTGATCTATACGTCCCAAGGGCATTATGTGCTTTGCCTTGCTATTTTTGTGAAAGAAAACCTTTTTTTGCCCCAAATTGTAATTTTTAATATTTTTTATAAATAAAAAAATTAAAAATATAAATAATGTAACATAATACATATATTATATGTAATATATGTAAAACATAATTATAAAATATATGTAAAACATAAAGATGATATATGTAAAACATGATTATACTATTTATTGATAAAATATGTATTTTTACACACACACAAATACATAGTGTTGATGCAAAGTAGTTTGACTCGATTGACTTTGACAGTTGAACTGACGACTTGTGACTCAAAGGCAAAAGCGGGTCGGCCTCCGAGTCGGTTTTTAAAATGTTGTTTATCATTCTTATTATTAAGAAAAAGCTAAATAATAGAAAAGGTCATTTACTAAAATACCCCTTATAGTTTCATGGATTTACTAAAATCTACCCTATAGTTAGTATCCATTCTATTGGTTATATTTGGTCAATTTTGTTTTTTGTACAAAAAAAAAGTGTTAAAGGTATTTTTGGAATAAAAAATCATGGGCCTAACGACAAAACAAACACTCCTTAATGAAAGGTTGATTAAGTAAATAAGTTGTAATATATATGAGATGTTTTAGTAAAATGAAAACTATAAGGTAGGATTGAGTAAATATGTAAAACTATAAGGTGAGTTCTAATAAATGACCCTAATAGAAACACATAATAGTACACTACTTTTAATATTTTAATATTTTTAAATATTTTCAACTTTTAAATAATTAATAATTATTCATATTTTATATACTACTTTTAATAATTTTTCTATAATACAAAAATAACAATAATTAATTTCAGTTAAGTTTATTCATCAAACTGATGAAACTGACCAACCCGATCAACTTGACCCGAGTTAGTCGGTTATCTAGTATTTTAGGTCAATTTTGGTTAAAAAATTTCCCAATTCGACTATGTTGGATCAGTTTCACTTTGGCCATTTGTAAACAAACCAAAATCGAATGACTTGACCATGGGGATATATATATACATATTTTAATGTGGAAAAGTGGGAAATTTCTAATATTTCTTAGTCCAAAATGTTTTATATCATAAATAAAATTTTCAAATTTATTTTTAATAATTGCATTGTAATTTTTAAAATTTAATTTAAATTTTCAATTTAAATCTTTTGAACCAACTCACCAAACCAAAAAATCAACCCAACGGATACAACCTGAGTGGGTCGGTTTTCACAAAATGTCAGTTGGTTTCAGTTGACTAGCTCCCCAACTTGACCAATTCAATTTGGTTGGCCAAATAGCCAACGACTAAACAAAACCAACTCATGAACACTCATAATTTCAGATAAATTAATAGTCTCATCTCTGATAAATAACAATACTTTAATCTCCAATAATTATTGAAAATTTATAGCGAAAATACACAATTATTGAAAATATATTGATAATGAAAAATACAATAATCACAATAATTACAAAAATATAATAAGTATTAAAACTATATTAACTTAGTCAATAAATAGTATAATCTCAAATAATAGTTTAATCTCTAATAAATATTAATCAATTTAAAAATTTCAATAATAGTAGTTTAATCTCCAATTATTATTGAAAGTTTTCTATTAAATAACAAAACAAAATAAATTTATACATAATCAATGAAAATACACTTATCACAAGAAACAATAAATAATTACTGAAATTCAATAAATATTAGTTTTAGTATGTATAATTATATAATAAATACAGCTTAATTAAGAGTTTAAAATTATTATTAACAAATATTAATTTTTTTGAAAGTTATTTTCTCGAATTATTACTTGATATATGTGAAGTTAGTTATTTACAATATTATGTAAAAATATTAAATTATTATTAATTTCAATATTATGTTATAATTATTTTTCTACTTTTCAGATTTTTTTTAAATTTATTACCTAATTTATTTATTTTAACTATTTAAAATCTAGTTATGTTAGATATTTTTTATTTAAAATATTTAGTTATTTAAATACTTAAATAATATGTAAAATATTTAAATTTCAAAATATTAATTATTTATTGAATTTAATTATCCATAAAATCCTAATTTATACTATTATTACATAATTTCATTATTAATTTTGTAATATATTAAATAATTATTATTATTTTCAATATTATGGTATAATTATTTTTCTACTTTGAAGAAATTTTTTAAATTTGTTACCTAATTTCGTTATTTTAACTATTTAAAATATAGTTATGATAAGTATTTAAATAATCTATAAAATATTTAAATTTTTGTGTTATTTGAATTTTATTTATTTAAAGCTATTACATATTATTAAATATTTGAAAAACATTTAAATTGATAATCTAGAAAAAACTTAATTTAAATTGTTAGTAGATAATTTCATGATATATTTTGAAAAAATATAAAATTATTTTGTACTTTTAATAAATATTTTAAAGTTATTATATAATTCTGTTAGAATATTTAAATAATTCTTAAATATTTTAATCAAAACTTTCTTTAGATAGATATAGATAAATAGTAGGGGAGAGGATAAATAGGAATTAGAGATAATTTAGAATATAAATAGGAATTGGAGACAATTTTGGAGAAAGTGGGGGATAGTGGGGGAGGTAATTTAGGAGAAATTTTTGGAGAATATATTATTTAGGTTATTGGGAAGATGCATCTCATTGGTTGTTTTGAAAATGACATGGAATAAAAAATTAAAAAAATTTAAAAAAAAGGAGAAAATTTCTTCACTTCATTGTTTTAATATATACTAGCGGGGACTCATGCAATGCATGGGGTTTATTAAGCGAAAGGTAAATAATACAAAGGATCACTTACTAAGATACCCTTATAGTTTGATGGATTTACTAAAATCTACCCTATAGTTAGCATTTTACTAAAACACCACTTATAATTTGCAATGGATTTAACCAATCTTCCATTAAATGATAGTGGAAAATGATAGTATTGACCCTATTGTTCATTTAAATAAATTTAATCAAAATAAAATAGAATTAAAAATACCATTTTTGCCCTTAATAAGACACGGACAACCACTCTATTGGTTATATTGGCCAATTTTGTTTTCTCTATAAAAAGTGTTAAGGGCATTTTGGGAAGAAAAAATCAAGGGCCTAATGGCAAAACAAACACTCCTTAATGAAAGGTTGATAAGTAAATAAGTTGTAAAGTATATGGGATGTTTTACTGAAATGAAAAATATAAGGTAGGTTTAAGTAAATATGTAAAACCATAAGGTGTGTTCTAGTAAATGGCCCTAATAGGAACACATAAGAGTATACAATTATTTTTTATTTTCAACTTTTTAAATAATTAATAATTATTCATATTTTATATACTACTTTTAATAAATTTTTTATAATACAAAATAACAATAATTAATTTTAGTTAGGTTTATTCATCAAACTTATGAAACCGACCAACCTGATCAACTCGACTCAAGTTGGTCGGTTTTCTACTATTTTATGTCAGCTTTGGTTCAAAAAATTTCCCAATTCAGCCAAGTTAGATCTGTTTCACTTTGGCCATTTGTAAGCTGGCTAAAATCAAATGACCTAACTATGGATATATATTAATATTTTATATTTTAAATATAATTTTTAATATGAAAAAGTGAGAAATTTCACATATTTCGTAGTCTAAAATGTTTTATTTTATAAATCTAACTTTAATTTTATTTTTCAATAATTGTACTATAATTTTTAAAATTAAATTTTATTTTTAAGTTTAAATCTTTTGAACCGATTAACCTTTTGTGAAAACCGACCCAAATCGATACAATTTGAGTGGGTTGATTTTCACAAAAGGTCAGTCGGTTTCAGTTGACCAACTCCCCAACTTGACCAGGTCAATTTGGTTGGCCAAATAACCTACAGTTGGACCGAACCAATTCATAAACACTAATAATTTTAGCTACATTAATAGTCTTATCTCCGATAAATAACAATAGTTAATCTTCAATGATTATTGAAAATTTATAGCGAAAATACACAATTATTAATAATATATTGATAATGAAAAATACAATAATTACAATAATTACAAAAATACAATAAGTACTAAAGATATATTAACTTAGTCAATAAATGTATTATCTCAAAAAATAGATTAATTTGTGATAAATATTAATTAATCAATAAGTACAATAAATTAAATTAAAAAATTCAGTAATAGTAGTTTAATCTCCAATAATTATTGAAAGTTTTCTATTAAATAACAAAACAAAATAAATTTATACATAACATTGAAAAAACATTTATCACAAAAAACAATAAATAATTAATGAAATACAATAAATGTTAATTTTAGTATATATAATTATATAATGAATATATATTAAGAGTTTAAAATTATTATTAATAAATATTAATTTTTTGAAAGTTATTTTCTCAAATTATTGCTTGATACAAGTGAAATTAGTTACTTACAATACTATATAAAATTATTAAATTATTATTAATTTCAATATTATGTTATAATTATTTTTCTACTTTTTCGTATTTTTTTTAAATTTATTACATAATTTCTTTATTTTAACTATTTAAAATATAGTTTTGTTAAATACTTTTTTTTTAAAATACTTAGTTATTTAAATACTTAAATAATATGTAAAATAGTTAAACTTTAAAATATTAATTATTTATTAATTTTATTATCTATAAAATCATAATTGATACTATTATTACATAATTAAATTATTATTAATTTCAATATTATGTTATAATTAATTTTCTACTTTGAAGAAATTCTTTAAATTTATTAAATAATTCCATTATTTTAACTATTTAAAATCTAATTATGATAAATATTTAAAATTTTTTGATATTTGAATTTTATTTATTTAAAGCTATTGCATATTATTAAATTTTTGAAAAACATTTAAATTGATAATTCGGAAAAACATAATTTAAATTGTTAGTGATGTGGCATAATCCGGTTGCTCCCTGTTAGAGACGATCTGGCTGCTAGCAATGATGAGAACTGAGGTTTCTGCAAGAAAGGAGTCAGAGATCCCGGGGTGGCTTATCCGGCGGGGACACTCCGATGGTTAAGTTAGCACTTAGTAGTACAAAGCTTGAAGATGATATTAGAGAGTTAGAGAGCTAGAGAGCAAAGATTAGGTGGAGTGGTTCCTGGGGGTGAGGTCCTTATATACCGGAGTCTGCGTGGGTTTGGTGGAGTGGTTCCTGGATCCTTGCTGTGATGGGATCTATTTGCGTGTTAGGTGGGTAAAATGCCACCAACCGGTAAGGTTACCCATTTCCGCCTGAATCGGTGAGTGGGTGAGCTAATATAGCCGTTACAAGGTACGATCCCGTAAGACGCGGAGCACGGTGGTGAGATCCTCGGGGTTGCCATGCGGTGCTCGGTCTGAATAGGAAGCGAGCTGCCTATAAGGTGTCGGGCTGCTTGGTGGCGAGCTGACTAGTGGCAAGCTGCCTGAGCTCGTGTTCCTTAGACTTGACCTGCTCCGAATGCCAAAGTGCCTTAGTGCTGAGGTGATCTTGCACCGAGGTAGTCTTGTCTTCGAGGTTGATTCTTTCCGAGGTGGTCCATCTATCCGGGCTCAATCTGTAGCGGACTTGATATCGTCATCCTGGTCGTGATCTGATATCGGGGTGATCTTAGTTCGGGATAGCTTCAGTTCGGGGCATCAGGATACCTGAGGTCTCTTTGTAGCAAACTGATCATGTTGAGTTGTCTCTTATTCCAAGTCACATCCACGTGTCCTCTTGGTGAGTTCACAATTTTCTTAAGTTTGTACTTTCTTGGTTTAAGTATGTCTATTTCTAGTGTAGACAACCTTTTAGGTAGTGAGGTCGAGGGTGCCGCCGTGCAAACCGCGGCCCCAACAGGGGAGGCCAGCTCGTCGCTGGGTGACTCCCCTCTTCGGTCCCTGGATGGGGGCTTTGTTGCCTGGGGATGAGCCATCTCGGCTCGGGGAGATCAAGGTCTAGGAAGAGGGACCGTCCTCTAGAACAGAGGTCCCATCTTCTTCTCGAGGTCGGGACCCAGATGACTTCGGTCCCTTGACTATGATCTCGGACAGATTGATGTGTTTGGTAGCTCGCTATCGCCTTCCTGATAGCTTAGTTTTTAGCCTTCCTTTAGGTCAATTCCCTTGGGTTCATGATCACCATGAGCTCGTTGTTTTTGAGGAGCAGCTCGCTACTGGGTTGCGCTTCCCTTGGGTTCATGATCACCATGATCACCATGAGCTCGCTACTGGTTGGTACGATCTCCCTTTTCCACGAGTACAACCGTCCCCTGTCCTTAGACACTTTTAGCTCGATCTGTGCCATTAAGTGGAACTCGACTTATCTGTGTGGGGACGCCAGACAGAGCTACTACATTTCTCCCTGGCTCGGGTTCAAGATACTGTTCGGCTGTTCGAACAAGGTTCCGACCTGGAAAAGGGGATATTTCCTCATCCGAAATCCTGAGGGGTGGCCTTTTCCAACTCACTGGAGGGTGGCAATCAAGGATCCCAGAGTGAGACTAGATGCGGAGACCAGGGCAGTCATCAACTCCTGGAGGGACCTTGGCCTCGGGATGAAGGATTTCCTGGCCGAGGACAAGCTTGTGCGAGCCAGGCTGAGCCCTCCTGGTAGGATTCCACCTTAGTTTTTTTTCTTTAAGGTTCTAATTAGTCCGCTGCTAACCTTCTATTTTTTGCAATTACCATGCCGGAGGTCGATGCCAGGAATCTTTTCAAAAGCATGCATAAGGGGACGAAGAGGAAGGCGAAGAAGCCTCGTTGGAGGCCAGTCCTTCAACCCCTTCTCCGTCCGAGGTCCACACCGCGGAGCTGATCTCCGCCGAGCTCCCCTAGGAGGAGGTCCACCCTCACCCTCCCATGGTAGATATGCATGAAGAAGAGGGAAGTGCTCGGCAGTAGGAACAAGAGAGCACCCCAGCGCTTGAGCTGGAAGTTGCTCAGCCTCCCGAGCCGGCGAGCACTTCCAGCCACTACATGGTGGTAGGTGCTTTTACCTTATATTTTTGTTTCTTTGTGAACTTTTCAAAATGTACTTACCTAGGTTTTTCCTTGCCAGGTGAACTCCTCCATTCACGTGCTGATGTGTCAGTCACAGATTCGTTTCAAGCAGTTTTAGGATGCCAAAGAGGAGGCATAGAAACTGTACCGCGAACTCGATAAAGCTCGGGGCGAGGTGCTGCAAGCCAAGAAGGGAGCTCAATGTCAGAAGAAGCTAATCCTGGCTTTAACTGAGGAAAAGGAGAAACAGCAGGAGCGGATCTCCGTGTTGACTGAGGAGAACTCAACACTGATCGAGGAGAGAACAAAGCTTCGATGAGAAGTTGAAGATCTCAAAATGACGGTTCAAGAGCGAACTCGGATCTTTGAGACCGCTGTTGAAGATGCACGAAGCCAGGCTGTTGAACACTTCAAGCAATCTTCGGAGTTCCACGATCTTCAAGTTGAGTATGGTTCGAGCTCCTACCGCTCCGGCTTCAAATTGTGCAAGTACATGATGAGAAAGAAGTTCCCCGACCTCAATCTTAAAGTCGTCTCTGCGTCTGAACTTACTCCCGAGGATGCAAAGGCAGCAAATGCAGAGCCTAGTTCATCAGAGGAGGGGAGTGATGACAAGGTCCAAGAGAAGTGCCCCTCTAACCAGGAGAATGTGGAAGATCATATGGAGACCGATCCAGCTGATAGTAAACCTTGATCTTTGACCTTTCTTTTCTTGTATTGAATGTACACTCCAATGCCGTCGAGCTTGGGTTAGAACAAAATCTCTGTACCTGCACTTTTTGTGAATGAAATGCCAATCCTTTGAGTAATCCTTTGTGTAAAAGATATTCTAAGTACAGATAACTTTTGATCTACGCAACAAATGTGTAGATTACCCGAATTGTCGAGCTATCGAGCTGTACAATAAGTAAGGATAATCGTAATAGAAAATTTTCTAAGTGTTTGTTACCCCGAATTGTCTGCAAAGGCTTAGTAGGGGTAACTCCATGTAACGTACACCGAGGTGAGCGACATCGCGGGGTATGTACCTATCATGTCCACGCACAAGCTACTTATTTGAACGTCGGTTGTCCCTTATGGGTCCGACCTTCTCTTATGTGTCGCGGTGTGCTAGACATCGAAGGGCTTATGCTCATGTTGTCTATGCCTCAGGTATTCGAAGAAATTTGCCTATGCCAGCGAGGCAACCAGATCTCATGTGGTGCTGAGGTCCCCGCCAGTTCGGTACTTTAGCCCTCAGGCTCTGGGAGCGACTTGTAGTCCACTCCTGGACTTTGCTCGTGCCGAAGAGGCGACTAGGTCTTTTGCAATATTGTAGCCCTTAGGCTTTGGGAGCGACTCGTAGTCCACTCCTGGACTTTGCCCATGCCGAAGAGGCGACTGGGTCTTGTGCAGTATTGTAGCCCTTAGGCTTTGGGGAAGACTCGTAGTCCTCTCCTAGACTTTGCCCGTGCCGAAGAGGCGACTGGGTCTTGTACAGTATTGTAGCCCTTAGGCTTTGGGAGTGACTCGAAGTCCACTCCTAGACTTCTGAGAGTGATTCTCAGTCCGCTCCCCTAATTCGACGATCACAGGTAGTATCGCCTTAAATTGTTGATGTTTCACGCTCGAGGTACTTGCTTTCCTTCTAGGGTTTTAAGCTCATACGTACCTTCCCCAAGTACCCGCATTACTCGGTAGGGACCTTCCCAATTCAGTTTGAGCTTACCTACACCGAGCTCAGGTACCATAACTTTCTGAAGGACCAGGTCCCCGACACGGAAGTGCCACTTTCTGACCCGGGCATTATAATACCGAGCTACTCTTTGCTG
The DNA here is from genome assembly GCF_055504915.1 of Nelumbo nucifera. Classification (NCBI taxonomy): domain Eukaryota; kingdom Viridiplantae; phylum Streptophyta; class Magnoliopsida; order Proteales; family Nelumbonaceae; genus Nelumbo; species Nelumbo nucifera. The sequence goes on along the minus strand of NC_142649.1, from coordinate 199,379,127 downwards.
GTAGGCTGCAGTCCGGATATATGCGAGGTCCCGTACTTCTTCCACCAGGTCGAGGTTAGTGCGGAGCTCGTCACCATTTTCTTCTTCATCGTATGCTTCCAGGCGTAATGTAGGTACCTCGATCTCGGTTGGGATTACCGCTTCCGTGTCATAGGTGAGGTTGAAGGGGGTTTCACTTGTGGCGGTCTTGATAGTGTTTCGGTAAGCCCATTGTACGTTGGGCAGCTCATCTACCCATAGCCCCTTAGCTCGGGCTAAGCGGGCTTTCAGTCTGCGAAGTATGGCTCTGTTCGTGAGTTCCGTCTGCCCATTCGCCTGAGGGTGTGCTACCGAAGTGAAGTTTTGCTGTATCCCCATCTCGGCACACCGGTTCTGGAACTTAATATCTTTGAACTGCTTACTGTTGTCAGTAATGAGCACTCGAGGCAGTCTGAAGCGGCATACTATGCTCTTCCAAAAGAAGTTCTGTACAGTTCGAATTGTGATTGTTTCTAGGGGTTTTACCTCCACTCACTTCGTAAAGTAATCCACTGATACCACCAGGAATTTCCTCTGTCCTACCGCTGGTAGGAATGGTCCAAGAATGTCGATTCCCTACTATGCGAAGGGCCATGGGCTGGTGAGGTACTTCAGGTCAGTAGCAGATTGATGATGGATGCTGGCGTGCCTCTGGCATTTATCGCATTTCTTGACATGCTCGAGTGCGTCTGCCTTCATCGTGGGCCAGTAATATCCTTGTCATAGCGCTTTCTGGGCAAGAGCCCTGCCCCCCAAGTGTCTACCACACAGGCCTTCATGAGTGTCGTGGAGAACAAGCTCAGCCTCTGAAGGTCGCAAGCAGCGCAAGTTGGGGAGCATGTAGGACCTTCGGTACAGTCGTCTGTCTATCATGATGTACTTAGTTGCCTGTCGCTCTACCCTTCTGGCCGCGTTGCGATCTGCAAGTCGGGTTCCGTGAAGCAGGTAGCTCGCAAGTGTATCAATCCAGCTCGGCTCTATTTGTGCAATAGGAGCAACCTCTTCTGTCCCCCCGAGAATGTCGGGCCGAGGTAGGTTCTCTATGTACACAGCTCTCAGGGTATTGCTACTCGTGGTTAACCGGGATAAGGCATCGGCCTCAGAGTTCTCGGACCTTGGAATTTGCCTGATGAAGTATGATTGGAACCTGCGTAGAACTTCCCTGACCTTGGGTAAATAAGCAGCCATGGTGGGGTCACGAGCTTTGTAATCGCCGGTGACCTGGTTGACCACGAGCTGGGAATCGCTGCAGATGATGATGTGTTTTGCTTGTACCTCGTTCGCTAGTGTGAGCCCGGCTAGTAGTGCTTCATACTCCGCTTCGTTATTAGATGTTGCGAACTCGAACCAAAGTCTGTACTCTAGTTTCACCTCACTTGGCCTATGCAAAATAGCGCCAGCTCCGCTTCCTTGTTGATTGGATGAGCCATCTACATGGAGGATCCAGGGCTCCTCGTCCCAAGTTGGCCTTGCTCTAACCGGGGTCGGTGCCACACTGGTCGAAGCCTCCTTTTTGTGGTCGAGCTCAATCAGTTCGGGGGCTGCGGTGCTGAAGGTGCATTCTGCCATGAAGTCGGCCAAGGCTTGGGCCTTAATCGTTGTCCGAGGCTCATACCGGAGGTCGTACTCGCTGAGTTCGATGTCCCACTTCGTCACTCTGCCAGATACCTCAGGCTTGAGTAAGACTTGCCTCAGAGGTTTGTTTGTGAGGACTATGACTGTGTGAGCTTGAAAATATGGGCGAAACTTCCGAACTGCTGTGACCAGTGCGTACGCCAATTTCACGTTCTCCGGGTACCTGGTTTCGACGTCCTGCAAAACTTTACTCACATAGTAGATAGGTTGTTGGACCCGATCTACTTCCTTTATTAGTATCAAGCTGACCACCTCATCGCTCGCGGAGAGGTACATCGTTAAAACATCACCCTTCTCGGGTCGGGTCAGAACCAGGATACTAACTAGGTATTTCTTCAGCTCGTTGAAGGCGAGCTGGCATTCTTCAGTCCATTCAAAGTCTTTACTTTTCTTAATTGCCTTGAAAAAAGGTAGGCAGCAATCTATTGACTTGGACATGAAGCAGCTTAGAGTAGCCATACGGCCATTCAGCCTCTGAACCTCTTTCAACTTGCGAGGTGGCTTCATATCCAGGATAGCCTTTATCTTTTCAGGGTTCACTTCGATGCCATGCCGGTTAACTATGTAACCTAGGAATTTACCCGAGGTGACACCAAAGACACACTTGTTAGGGTTCAATTTCATACTATACTTGCGTAGAATTTCAAAAACACATTGCAAGTCACTTATTAAACAGTTCGAAAATTAGGTTTTGGCGACCATGTCGTCTACATAGCATTCAACCTTATTGCCGATCAACGACTCAAATAGTTTGTTGACAAGTCTATGAAAGGTCGCTCCGGCATTTCTTATCCCTAAGGGCATGATCTTGTAACAATACAATCCTAGTTCGGTTATGAATGTTGTTTTCTCCTCGTCGGCGGGGTCCAACTCAACAACTCGTGCCCTGAGGTCGTGTCCACTAGACGGTCGATCTTAGGGAGTGGGAAACAATCCTTCGGACAAGCTCGATTCAGGTCGGTATAATCGACGCACATGCACCATTTACCGTTGGCCTTTTTTACCAGAACGGGGTTAGCCACCCAGCTCAGGTAATGGACCTCCCTGATGAAATCGGCTGCGAGGAGTTTCCCGACCTCCTCATCGACTATCCTCCAGCGCTCCGGGGCGAGGTTGCGCTTTTTCTGTCTAACTGCCCTGACTAAAGGATCAGTATTCAATTTGTGAGTTATTATTTTTGCATCTGTAACAGGCATCTCTGCCGCAGACCATGCGAATATATCTAAATTTTTAAGTAAAAAGCTTACTAGCCGTGAGCAGAGAGGCTCCTCGATCGCTGCTCTGATCTAGAGGGTCTTGGTTGGATCTTCTATTAAGTTCGGGATGTGGATCATCCCTTCAGTTGGCGTAACTCGCTCCTCGAAATACTCCACAGGTCACTCTAGCTCGAGGTCGTCTGCAAGCTTGGCTTTCCCTTTGAGGGCGGCAACATAGCACTTGCGGGACTCAAGCCGGTCGCCTCGCACTGTCCCAACTCCGAAGTCCGTAGGGAACTTCTTCGCCAATTAGTAGGTGGACACCACTGCGTGAAGCGCATGGGTGATAGGCCGACCTATAATGGCATTGTATGGGGAGGGAGTCGCGACCACCAAGAAAGTGTGCTCGAACCTCGCGATGCAAGGTCTGGTGCCAATCTCCACATGTATTGAGATTCGGCCTAGGGGTCTGACTTCTTCTCTGCTAAAGCCTACCAGTTTAGTGCTTGTTGGCTTGAGGTCGCCTTCCTGGAGCTAGAGCTTGTCGAATGCGTCTTTGAACAGGATGTCTGTTGAACTGCCAGAGTCGACCAGGATACGCTTCACCTCGAAGTCGTTGACCCTCATCTTTATAACCAGTGCATCATCATGGGGGTATTGGACCCCATGTGCATCATCTTCCGTGAAGAATATCGGGACTTCGGGCCTAGGTCGCTTCGGCGGATTCTGCTCTTCGTGTTCCAGTTCACAAATTGAGGACTTCCCTGCGTTCCAGGTGCAGCCCGCGACTATGGATCCGACAGTGATTGTGTTGATCATCTCGCGGATCGGTATTTCCTCAAGCAACTGTCTTTGCAGTTGCTCGTTGTGTCGGCTGCTGGACTCGGGAGCATCTCTCCTTTGCTCCCCCTATCGATCTACCTGGTTTTTATTACTTTTTTGTACAAAATTTTTCAGATACCCGCGACGGATGAGCTCTTCAATCTCGTCGCGGAGGTTTTTACAATCTTCGGTACTATGACTGTGATCTCTATGGAAATGACAAAATACATTTTTATTTCTAGTGGCTGGATCTCCCCTCAACCAGGGTGGCCACTTTACAAAAGAGGCGTCCTTGATCGCCATGAGGATTTCTCCTCGCTTCGCGTTGAGGGGTTTGAAGTTCGTTCTTTCAACTGGGGGAGCTCGGGGATGAAAATCTAACCTATTCCCTCCCCTGGTTGGGGACTTGCTTTTCTTCCTTTTGCCGCCACCATTGTTCGAGCTGTTGTGTTCTCTCTTTCTTTTCTCTGCCGGGGCATCAGTCCTTTGGTTCATCTCTTCTTCAGTCTCGATGAACTGATCGGCGAGCTTAAGGAATTCGGTGATGTCTTTGGGTTTGCTTGCCACCACATGCCATTTGAATTCCCTGTGGGTGATACCCTTCTTTGCTGCCATGAGTCTTACGACGGGGTCTAAGTCCGGGATTAGTAAACGTGTCGTTGAAGCATTTCATGTAGTTTCGAACCGACTCTCCTTCCCTCTGGACTATGCTAAGGAGGCTTTCTTGTGACCTCGGACACTTCTTGCTAGTGATGAAGTGCGAGGTGAACATTTGCACGAGCTACGCCCAACTTTTAACTGTCGCAAGCACGAGGTTTCTGTACCAAGTGTGAGCTACCCCTTTGAAGGTCGTGGAGAAGGCAATGCACATGCAAGCTTCATCAGCCCCAACGAGATGCATCTGGGATTAGAAAGAGTCTATGTGATCATTGGGGTCGAAAGACCCGTCATACTTATCCAGGGGGGTACCCTGAAGTCCTTCGGCCTCGGAGTAGCTAGGAGCTCGGAGGACAGTGGAGAGGGTACAGAGAGAAGGGGAGCGATTTTTGTGATTCCCGAGCTTACCTCCACCTTACCATTAGGCTGCTCAGGTCGGCTAGGTCCTGCGAGCTGGCTTCGGTCTACTGCTCGAGATGCCTTAGCACGTCTCCTTCGTTGTTACTTAACTGGCTCCGCAGCAGTGCTGCTGACCTCCGCGCTGTCAGAAGGTGTCTTGGCCGGGAGTGATTCAGGCTGTTGACGCTGGCTACTGCGGACAGCAAGGCCTTGTCTGGAGTCTACGACTAGGACCTCGAACCGGTTTCCTGCAAGAGTGCCTTCAGGTTGCGAGGGCCGGGGTGGACTAGTTCTGGTGGGTCGAGTATCTCTCGACCTGCTTACTTGCTGGGAGATGGGAGGAACAAATTGTCTTTCCCTCCTGCCGCGAGACGAGACCTGGGTGGTCTCCCCCCGACAATGACGGCTGTTTTGGCGGCGAGGCTTGCTTGGTTTGATCGGACACTGAGGCGGGGTCGGCTATTGGTTATGCTGTAGCGGTGGGAACTGTTGCTGGTACATGTGGTGCAAAACTTGCTGTTAGTAATGCTGGAACTGCTGGACTTGTTGCATTTGGGCTTGAATAGCCCGCACACAGTGTACCAGATCACTTAGTTGGTTTTGTCCGGCTCTAGGGGGAACCATAGAGGGTTCAACGGAAGTCGCACCCACTACAGGGGGAAGTGGGGCATTCACGGGCACGATTGGCTGAGTCACGGTCAGTGCTAGGATTCCTCCCGCGGATAGCGGTATGGTGAAATGACCTATGCAGACAGACGGGAACTGGGGTTTCCCCCCAGAGATGTTTGCTTCATTTTGTCCGGCGTTGCTGGAGGAAGCCATGGATTTGATCTTGAGCTTGAGATTTTTGAAATGGATATAAAAGGCTTTTAGTAACGATTTCCCGCAGATGGCGCCAAATGATGTGGCGTAATCCGATTGCTCCCTGCTGGAGACGATATGGCTACCAGCAACGATGAGAACTGAGGTTTCTGCAAGAAAGGAGTCAGAGATCCCAGGGTGGCTTACTCGGCGGGGACACTCTGATGGTTAAATTAACACTTAGTAGTAGAGAGCTTGAAGATGATATTTGAGAGTTAGAGAGCTAGAGAGCAAAGATTACACATCATACCTTCGCCCCTTGGGGGTGAGGTCCTTATATACCGGAGTCCGCACGGGTTTGGTAGAGTGGTTCCTGGATCCTCGCTGTGATGGGATCCGTTTGCGTGTTCGGTGGGTAAAATGCCACCAACTGGTAAGGTTACCCATTTCCGCCTGAATTGGGGAGTGGGTGAGCTAATATAGCCGTTACAAGGTACGATCCCGTAAGACGCGGAGCACGGTGGTAAGATCCTCGGGGTTGCCATGCAGTGGTCGGTCTGAATAGGAGGCGAGCTGCCTGTAAGGTGCCGGGCTGCCTGATGGGGAGCTGACTAGGGGCAAACTGCCTGAGCTCGTGTTCCTCAGACCCAACCTGCTCCGAATGCCGAAGTGCCTTAGTACCGAGGTGATCTTGCACCGAGGTAGTCTTGTCTTCGAGGTGGATTGTTTCTGAGGTGGTCCATCTATCCGGGCTCGATCTGTAGCAGACTTGATATCGTCGTCCTGGTCGCGATCTGATATCGGGGTGATCTTAGTTCGGGATAGCTTCAGTTTGGGGCATCAGGATACCTGAGGTCGCTTTGTAGCAAACTGATCATGCTGAGTTGTCACTTATGCCAAGTCACGTCCGCGTGTCTTCCTATTACGAGGTCAAGTCAAATTCCCCTTCATCAGTTAATACATAATTTCGTGATATATTTTGTAAAAATATAAAATTATTTTTTGTGTTTTTAATAAATATTTTAAAGTTATTATATAATTTTGTTAGAATATTTAAATAATTCTTAAAATTTTTAATCCAAACTTTCTTTAAATAAACATAGATAAAAAGTAGGGGAGATGATAAATAAGAATTAGAGATAATTTAGAAGATAAATAGGAATTAGAGATAGTGGGGATATTGGGGGAGGTATTTTAAGAGAAATTTTAGAATAAGAGATTATTTACGTTGTGATGGGAAAGTGCATTTCATTGATTGTTTCAAAAATGAAATGAAATAAATAAATTAAAAAATTAAAAAAAAAAGTTTCTTTCACTGCTTTGTTTATAATATATATATACTTACGAGAGATGTTCCTAATACATAGCGAGATGTGATATTATGACCGTAAGTACTCTTTGAGGAACAGATCTCCTGCCTACAGAATTCTACCCACGCCTATCCACGCATTTTTTTATTAATGGTAATATGCAAATATGGGAGATATTCTAAAAATCTCCCTCCTACGTCTTATGCAGGTTTTCATACCTTCTCTCTTTCACCTCTCCCCCTCTACAAAACCCCCTTCCATCATCCATTTGCTTCCCATCCCCCTGTGATCTCTTACTCCATCCACCTGGATGGCTGATGATGATATCCTCCGTGAGCTCTCCAGAATCCTTGGCCCTGCCACTCCTAACGCGGTGGAGGCTTCTGTTGAAGATGCTCTACCAAATGAAGCATGGCAACGTAACCTTATTATTAAGGTGCATAATGATAAAATAGTAAAGTCCATTGTTTTAAAGGACATGATCACAAAAGCTTGGAAGGTCCCGACAACACTAGAGCTCACTAAAGATGCTTACATGGTGAGGTTTGAAAGCTCATTCAATCAAGATCAGATCATCGACAAAGGGCCCTGGCTTTTTGAGGATGACTTTATTATCCTCCAAAAAGGTGATCTGTCCCAAAAGCCAGAGTCCTATGAGTTTACACATGCAGATCTCCTATATGTTCATCTGATTGGGCTCTCGTTGGCTTATTTGAACGTGAATGCCGCTTGCAAGGTGGCATCGCGAATTGGCAAACCTTACCGACCATCACAAGAAGAGGTAACAAAATGGGGTAGATTTGCAGGCTGAAGATAAACATTGATGTATCGGCTCCTTAAACACAAGAAATACCCTACAAAATTCTTGTTGGATTTTAATTTCATAAGAGATTAAATCCAATGAGTTTGATTGGTCAATTACATGAGAAATTGCACCTATACACTTGATTGAAAAATTAGTTTTTCTCTTACAAAACCTAGTTTTGAACTTGTCACACGTTTAAAAATTATAATTTTATTTTTAGTATTTTAGTATGAGCTGATTTACACTCCTTAGAAATAGTAGAGAGTATGGGGTTTGATACCGTGCAATGTGCGTGCACACATGTGCATGTGTGTGTGCGACGCAATGAGGTGCTTTAGAGGTGCACGCTGCTTGCACCTGTGTGGCTCGCGAATGGTGGCCTTCGTTTTTGTGCGATACTATCCGTTGATGAGATCAACGGTCACGATTCGATCGGGTGTGATCAAGAGGCACAATTCAAAGTTAATAGTCATTAACTGTTAACTATTTTTTAAACAGTCACAATTCAAGGTGCTTCTCTAAACCAACACCTACATTTTCTTCATACCTCTTCATAAACTATAAGGAGCATGAATCAGACTTCAAAAACACACAATTTCGAAATCTACTTTCTCTCTCTCTCAGTCCGGTCTATTACAGTCTCACGGAAGGTTTTTTCAGAGATTTTTCAACTTTGCTGGTTGTAAATTCTTGCCCAATGCTCTATTGTATCCTGAGAACGGATTTGCCTGAAACCCAACAGCAAAATCGGTAAAACTGAGTGGAAACAAATAACGTTATAAAGACACTGTCTTTAGACACGCCTCAAAGCTTCTCCTCCAAAGTTTGAGTGACCCCATTGACCAACAATTCAGGAGAAACCATTATGGTCCAAATCCAATATGAGAGACTTTCGAGGTTTTGCACTTTTTGCGCGCGCATTGGACATGAAGTTGGTGGTTGCCGTCCCAAGCATAAATTAAAAACAGCCCTTGTCAACTGCACCACTGATGAAATTAAAGCACAGATGAAAATCTCAAGAACGGAATCGACACCGCAGAAGCAATCTCCGTCACCAGTCACCAGTACCGGAGAAGATGGCAATTCCAGCAACAGGGAGCGAATCAATTTTGGAACTCGAGGAACGACTCAAGCAAAGTTAAACCAACGATCTGAACCAGAAATAAAAGATCTCACAACCCGACTTGCAGATAGATGCGACGGAGAGAAAATACCTACAAAGGGGGAGGGCAGGTTTACTACCGAAATTGTCGGTGACACACCCGCCAAATCAGGCAAGTACAACCAAGACTCATCTCATTCCATTACCTCCGATCATGCCCCTGCAATTCTCTCTGATCGATCTCTCACTATTCATGCGCCAAGGGAAGTCACAAAGAGGATAGCCACCAAACGTAAAGCAGATTATGCCGAACCTCTGGTGGAAGACGAGATGGACTGCATTCCCAATGAGTTACCACATGTTTCAGAAGACCGTATTCGACTAAAGAAAAGAGCTCGCTTGAAAGCTACGGAGACTAATCTGAAATTGAACATGCCTGTGGACCTGGAACTGCCATGGTGCGGGAAGTCGACCGACAGTTCAAAATTTTAACAAACTTCTCTTTATGGAACGTCCGTCCTTCTTTTTTCTATCTGAAACAAAGAGTTCGTTAGACAAGTCTACAAGGTTGCTACGTCTCTGTAACAACTACAAAATCCATATTGTTCCTTGTCATGGCCTTGCTGGAGGCTTGTGGTTTGGTTGGGATCGTAACATCAATGTTGAGATAATTTCAAGTTCTGATTCTATAATCCATGGTTTTCCCCGTTATGCCACCTGGGACCTTCTTTGTTGTTACGTGCATCCATCAATTGAAGGGCGCAGATCTTTTCTGGATTTTGTTAGATCTTTCAATAGTGCCAATAATGAACCTTACTGCATAATTGGTGACCTGAATATGATTACTAAAGTTGGGGAAAAAAACACTGGAGCTCAACTAAAAGTAAGAGTGCTAAAAGAGTTCACTAAACTCCTCGATGATTGTGCTTTAATTGACTTGGGTGGTGCCGGTCCTCATTTTACTTGGTCAAACCGTCACAATACCCAGAACCTAGTAAAGCAGCGCTTGGATCGAACTCTAGTTTCCTGCAATTGGTCAGAAAATTTCCCAAATGCAACTGTATTCCACTTGCCAATGCTCGCCGGTGATCATTCACCACTGTTGTTGCAGCTTGTTCTAAAGCAAAAAAGAACTGGACATACCCGGTTTGAATCTTTTTGGTTCAAGGACAATGATTTCTACGACAAGTTCTTTGAGAATTGGACTCTTGCTCCAAGATCTTTCATTGATAAATGCAAGACGGTTAAGAATGGAATGGTCTCTTGGGCCCAACGTAAATATGGTTGTATACACCACCACATTCGAAGGTTGGAACAGTAGCTCTCTTATTTACGAAGTCTTGATGTGGCTTGCGATATGGGTGAAGAGGAAAAAGCTGTGCGACTCGAACTTGAGCGTTGGTTGGACAAAGAAGAAAAATATTGGAAACAAAGATCTCAGGATTCAAAGATACGTGAGGGGGGTTGTAACACCCGTTACTTTCACATGTTGGCCTCCAATAACAAAAGAAGAACGTCAATCCACTCGCTAAAGAATGAGAATGGATCTTGGACGTCCTCCCCCTCAACCATCAGACAGATCTAAACAGATTATTATAAACAATTATTTTGCTACTAAGGCTTCAGGCCCTGACGAGATTCAGGCATAGCTTATCAACATTTGTGGAACCTCATTGGCCCAGAGTTGACTCATTTGATCCAAGAGTGTTTCCGAGATCCTTATCAAATCGCAGAGGTAAACCAAACTTCAATCTGTTTAATTCCAAAATCAAATAGTATTGAAGAAGCAAACGATTTTATACTCATTGGACTATGCAATGTAACTTACAAAATAATTGCTAAAATCATCACTCTGAGACTCAAAAAGATTCTCCCTCGGATCATATCTCCTTTTCAAAGTGCTTTCACTCTTGGGAGGAAAATAACTGATAATACCATAATAACACATGAGGTTGTCCATACAATGAAGAAACAAAAGGGCAAAACAGGGTACTTCATGCTAAAGATGGACCTCTCTAAGGCCTATGATAGGATTGAATGGTCCTTCCTCCTGAAGGTTTTGTAGTCATTGGATTTCCGGGGTAGTTTTTGCTCTCTTATCTTAGCTTGCATCTCCACTCCTACCTTGGTAGTGCTGGTTAATGGAATTTCTGGGTAAACATTCAGGCCATCGAGAGGACTTCGTCAAGGATGTCCATTGTCTCCATACTAATTTATAATGTGCATTGAGACTCTCTCCTCTCTCCTTTGTGATAATTTAGAGCGCCGTACTCTTCATGGAATTAAATTTAGAAGATCGGGCATCAAGTTTAACCATCTTTGATTTGTGGATGATTTGCTTCTGTTTGGTAAGACCTCTTGGACTGAAATACATCGTCTTATGGAGATTCTTGATCTTTTCTACAAATGGTCAGGACAAATGATAAACTTCCGTAAATCAACTATCTATTTCAGTAACAATACCCATAGAAGACTACAATTGAGAGCGGCTTCATTCCTAGGGGTGAGACAGATGAACAAAAATGAACGCTATTTAGGCGGGCCGCTATTTTTCAGCAATTCTAAGATTAAAGATTGGAACCTTATTGTGGAGAAAATCCAAAAGAAATTGAGTGGGTGGAAAAGTAAAACTATTTCCCAAGTTGGTCGTACAATGCTTATAAAATCAACCATAGAAGTTGTTCCAAATTATCATATGCAAACTCTCTTATTGCCAAAAGCTATCTGCTCATCAATCAATAATCTTTGCAAAGACTTTTGGTGGGGCTCAACTGAAGGAAAAAACAAAGTTCACTTAAAGGAGTGGAAATTGTTGTTGAAACCCAAGGATCAGGGTGGAATTGGTCTTCATGATACTAAAATGAGGAACAAGGCATTAGTATCGAGATTCCTGAAGGAAAATAATGCACTTTGGGTAAAAATTCTCAAGGCCAAATATTTAGAAAATCAAAATTTTTGGCTAGCAAAATCAAAAGCCAACGCCTCTACCACTTGGAAGAGCTTAATGACTTGCAAACAATTCTTACATCAAGGTAGTAGATGGTTAATAGGGTTAGAATGGGCTGTAAATGCTTTTGTGGATAACTGGATTTTAGGCATCCAAGCTGATTGGACCAAAGTAAGTGAAGACTTCTCCAAGACCAAAGTAGCTGAATTCATCAATCACAAGAGGGGAACATGGGATCACGACAAATTGGCTCATTACTTTGACCACAACACAATCCAATCAATTCTCTCAATTCGGTTGCCTACTTCGGAAGCTCATTTTGATGATAAATTAGTTTGGCTCCCTATGCTCAGCGATAATTACTCCACCAAATCTGGTATGAAATCCTTACTAAATGAACTTCCTTCATCTTCTAACAATGACTTGTTGACTCAAAACATAAGTTGGAATTCATTTTGGAGGACCAAGTTACTACCACCAAATATTCTACTCTTCATTTGGAAGTGTTTCTAATCTCCTATCCACTAAAGTTAATCTCTTCAGGCTCCACCGCATATCAGATAAATTATGCCCCATATGCAATGCATAAGAGGAAATAGTTCAACACTTATTTTTTGGTTGTGAGATGGTCTGATGTATCTGGTTTGGTTCCAGTTTGAATATTCGTATGAACAATGAAGTAGGCCACCTCATTAACTGGATAGAATGATGGATGGAGTTGGACAAGGAACAAAATGGTGAAAATTATATTTTCTTGAGAAGTGCAAGCCTGTTATGGTTCATCTGGACAGCATGCAATGGGTTGGTTTTTAAAGGTTCAATTTTCCACCCTCCTTCAATTATCAACCAGGCTCAGATATTTGAAAATATGATTATCCAAAATACTCCCAATGAATCCAGTGTTCACAACTTGCCTCACTCCCCTTTGATTGTCAACTCAACTAGGTGGTCAACACCATCAGCAGGAGCGGTGAAACTCAACATTGATGGTACTGTAGGAACCTGATGGAGGGCGATTTGACCTGACCCCTTGAGAAGGTGACACGTGGACATGACTCAACAGAAGTAATAGCTCAGCACAACGGCCTGATTGCGACTAAGTAACGAGCTCGCAGGACAGTTCACTATGTTATAGCTCGCCACGGGATGAGCTCGCAATAGCACGAGCTCGAGGACCCCCAACGTATTGAAGGGGAATTCTCCAAGACAAGTCTATCCCAGCTCGCGAGCTAGGATAACCAGCTCGCTCTGGTACTTAGGCAGGAAAACTACCCCAAAGACAACCTCGAGAGGAATCGGCTCGAAGTGCCCCTAAGAGCTCGCTACAAGGTAGCTCGTAGCAGGACAGCTCGCTACAAGGCAGTGCGCTACGGAATAGCTTGCTACAAGGCAGCTTTCAGGAAACTTCTATCTGACAAGACCATACCCGCCAGACTGCACCACGTCTCTTGACTAACGGCGCAGTCCCTGCCAGCCCAACAAACTGCACCCGCGTCTCTCAACAGGTGGTGGCATGTCTGTCCTCCCAGGACGTGTCACTCATCCGATTAGGTAGTACCCTGCAACGGTTACCTACGCAGCCCTGATAAATAACGGTTGTGACAGAGGTTCAGTGGCGGTTATGCCCGATTTGACAAGAACGCCCATATTTAAGAGCCCCATGGTCGAAGGGGAAAAAGGTATCTTGAACATATCTTGATCTAATCTTGAGTAAACCTTGAACTCTCATTGATCTAGCGCTACCTGCACTCTTAGTCTTCTTTGCACTTTTTACTGCTCTCAGAAGCGTTCTAACTTAAGCATCAGAGTATTCCCACCGGGCAGGTCCCCCGGGAATCCTTCACCGTCTTCTTTTCAGGTACAGTCCGTCACAGCTAGGAGCCAATCGACTGCCAGCTAGGAGTGCCTGGATCGCGCAACATCATTTGACGCCGTCTGTGGGAAACGCTTCAAAAAGCCTTCCTCTAATCTCTGCAGCTCTCTCTGAGAACTTAGCAATCATGGCTTCTTCAAGTAATGTCGGACGCGGTACCGACCAGAACGCTTCAGGGGAACAACCCCAGCTCCCAACTGTTTGCATTGGACAATTCACCGTCCCCCTCTTTGTGGACAGAATTCCCAGCTTAAACATGCCCCTCACAGTGGCACCCGTGAACGCTCCACTCCCTTCCACGACTGGAGCAACCTTTGTTGAACCTTCCGTTGTTCCCCCAGTGAGCAACCAAAACCAGTTGGAGGATCTAGTACAGTGCATGCGAGCTATGTAGGCTCAAATGCAGGAGTTCCAGCAGTTCCATCTCTACCAGCAGCAAATGCTACATCAAGTTTCTCAATGCCAGTACCAACAGCAGTTCCCCTCACTGCCTCAGGCCCAACAGCCACTTCCCCCCCGGCATCCAGCCTCGAAGCAAGCCAAGCCCTCCCACTGGAGCGAATGTCCACACCGAGGGGAGGCCTCTCAAACCCAGAATCCTTCCAAAAGCCAAGTCTCATTCCATGGCAGGAAAGAGAGGCCATCCACCCCCGCTTCTTAGCCTGTAGGCAAGTCGGGGGCCTCCCAGCCGGTCAAGCCCGCATCACCTTGGCACTCCCAGTTCGAGCTCCCCCTCGTAGAAAACTAGTTCAAGGTCCTAGCCGCAGATTACAGGCAGGGCCCTTTGGTTCAGAGCTACCATTAGCAGTCCGAGCCCATTGGGCTCGGTAATACTGAAGCAAGCAGCACCAACGCTGAGTTGACAAAGCAGCAGTGGAGGCGCCGACGAGCTCGCTGAACTACTACTCGCGTCTTGCCCGAGCTCAGAAGTAAGGAGGAGGTAAGCTCAGATGAAGTAAAAGCTACTCCTCCCCTTTTAGTTCCTTCCCCCCTGTCACCAGAACTTCTTGTTGTCCCCATGCCAAGGGACTTCAAGCTCCCTCCTCTAGATAAGTATGATGGATCATTCCATTCGAATGATCATGTGGATGCCTTTCAGTCCTAGATGCACCTGGCAAGAGCCAGTGAATCCTGTATGTGTGTGGCTTTCTCCACCACCTTCAAAGGGGTAGCCCGCACCTAGTACCGAAATCTCGCGCCCAGATCAATAAGAAGCTGGGCGCAGTTTGTGCAAATCTTCACCTCCCATTTTGTCACCAGCAAGAGATGCCCAAGAACCCAAGAAAGCCTCCTCGGCATAGTTCAGAAGGAAGGGGAGTCCATTCGGAGTTACATCGAGCGGTTCAATGACGCTTGCTTACAAATGCTCGATCTAGACCCTGTAGTTCGCCTCACCGCGGCCATGCGAGGTATTACCCATAAAAAATTCAAGTAGCACGTGGTTGTCAATCAACCTAAGATCGTAACCGAGTTCCTTAAGCTCACAAATCGGTTTATAGGGACGGAGGAAGAGATCAGCCAAAAGGGCGAGCAGGCCCTTTAGAAAAGGAAAAGGGAAGACAAGCCCCTAACTCAAGGGGATAGCAAGAGAAAGAAGGATCCAACTCGGGGGGCAAGGCCGAATCAACCCTTCCGAGCTCCAGCAATAGAAAGGGCGGACTACACGCCCCTCAACGCGAAGCGGGCCGAGATCCTCATGGCACCTCGGCTGAAGGCCGATCCTAGTGTAAGGAATAAAAATTTGTATTGTATTTTCCACAAAGATCACGGTCATAGCACCGATAATTGTAAAAACCTCTGCGACGAGATAGAGGAGCTCATCCGTCGTGGATACTTGAAAAAATTTGTACACAATAATAATAATAAAGCAGGTCGTCAGGGAAAGCAGAGTAGAGATGCTCCCGAATCTAGCAGGCAAGCGGAACAATCACAGAAGCAGCCCCTTGAAGAGAGACCAGTTCGGGGGACCATCCACATGATTGTTGGAGGTTCGATTGTAGCGGGCTGCACTTCAGCCACAGCTCGGGCATAAGCTCACGAGGTCGCCAGGGAAGAACATAACCCCCCAAAGCGGCCAAGGGTGGAAGACTTGATCTTCTTCATGGAGGATGACACGCTCGTCATAAAGGTAAAGATCAATGACTTTAAAGTCAGGCGTGTCCTCGTCGACTCGAGCAGCTCAACAGATATCCTCTTCAAAGCAGCCTTCGACCAACTTCAGCTCCAAGAGAGCGACCTGAAGCCCACAAACACTCCCCTATTAGGCTTCAGCGGAGAGGAAGTCAGGACCCTATGAAGGATTACAGTACCTGTGGAAGTCGGCACTTGGCCTAGCATAGTGAGGCTCAACCACAACTTCGAGTAGTCGAAACCCCCTCCCCGTACAATGCCATAGTAGGTCAGCCGATCACCCATGCCCTACGAGTTGTGGTCTCCACTTACTACTTGGCCATGAAGTTCCCCATGGACTTCGAAATCGGGATAGCGCGAGGTGACCAACTTGAGTCTTACAAATGCTACGTCACCGCCCTCAAAGGGAAAGCCAAGGTGGTCGACGACCTTGAGCTGGAGCGACCTACGGAGCAATGCGAGGAGCGAGTTGTGCCCACGGAAGAGACCGTCTCCATCCTAGCATCGACAGAGGACCCAACCCGAACACTTCAGATCGGCGCTTCCATTGAGGAGCCTCTGCAATTTAAACTGGTATGCTTCTTACTTGGAAATTTAGATATTTTTGCATGGTCCGCGGCAGAAATGCCCGGCATAGACCCCAGCATTATAACTCATAAGCTTAATACTGATCCTGTAGTTAGGCCCGTTAGACAGAAGAAAGCAACCTAGCCCCAAAGCGATGGAGGGCAGTCGACGAGGAGGTCGGGAAGCTCCTTGCAACCGTTTTTATCAGGGAAGTCCACTACCCGATCTGGTAAAAAATGCTAACGGTAAATGGCGCATGTGCGTCGACTACACCGACCTGAACTGAGCTTGCCCAAAGGACTGCTTCCCACTCCCCAGGATCGACTGTTTGGTGGGCGCGACCTCAGGGCATGAGTTATTAAGTTTTCTAGACGCCTATTCAGGCTGCAACCTAATCAGGATGGACCTAGCCGATGAAGAAAAGACTGCAACAAGGTATGCCCTTTGGGCTAAAAAATGTCGGGGCAACCTTTCAAAGACTTGTAAATAAATTGTTTGAGCCATTGATTGGCCGAAAAATAGAATGTTATGTAAACAACATGGTCGTCAAAACCCAATTTTCGCATGATTTAATACAAGACTTGCATTTAGTTTTTGAAATTCTACGTAGACTTAACATGAAATTGAACCCGAATAAGTGTGCCTTTGGTGTCACATCGGGTAAGTTCCTAGGATACATCGTTAACCGGCATGGCGTTGAGGCTAACCCGGATAAAATAAAGGTCATCCTAGACATGAGACCACCCCGAAAAATGAAGGAGGTTCAGAAGCTGAATGGCCGAATAGTTGCTCTGAGCCGCTTCATGTCCAAGTCGGCAAACCGTTGCCTACCTTTCTTTAAAGCAATTAAAAGCAAAGGGTTTGAGTGGACTGAAGATTGCCAGCTCGCATTCAACAAGCTCAAAAAGTACCTCGCTAGCATACCGGTCTTAACCCGGCCCGAGGAGGGCGATGTTTTAGAGCTGTACCTCTCGGCAAGTGATGAAGTGGTCAGCTCGGTACTGATAAAAGAGGCCTAATATGTTAGTAAGGTATTGCAGGGGGCAGAGACGAGATATCCGGAGATAGAAAAGTTTGCCTACGCACTAGTTATTGCAGCCTGGAAGCTTCGTCCATACTTCCAAGATCATATTGTTGTTGTCCTCACCAACAGACCTCTTAGGCAAGTTTTACTCAAGCCCGAGGTCTCTGGTCGACTGACGAAGTGGGCCGTTGAGCTCAGCGAGTACAACCTCCAATACAAGCTGCGAACTGCTATCAAGGCCCAAGCCTTGGCAGACTTCATCGCAGAATGCACTTTTCAGCTCCGAAGTCCCCAGGCTGGTTAAGCACGGGGCCCCCAGTTCAGGCGAGCCCGAAGCTCCCAAACCGGTTGAGTTCGAGCACCGTGAGGTAGAAACCAGTGCGGCATCTCTCTTGGTTAGGCCAAGCACAAACTGGGATGAGGAGCCCTGGATCCTTTACGTATATGACTCCTCAAACCAGTAGGGCAGCGGAGCCGGAATCGTTCTGTACGGCCTAAGTGGCACAAAATTGGAGTATGCACTATGCTTTGAGTTTGCGGCATCCAACAATGAAGCGGAGTACGAGGCATTAATAGCCGGGCTAGTTCTAGCCAAAGAAGTGAAAGTCAAGCATATCGTCGTCTGTAGTGATTCCCAGCTCGTGGTCAATCAAGTCACAGGCGAATACGAAGCTCACGAACCAACTATGATCGCCTACTTAGCCAAAGTAAGAGAGGCTATGCTCAACTTCCAGTCACACTTCATCAAGCAAATCCCGAGGTCAGAGAACACTAAGGCCAACACCCTGTCCCGGTTAGCCGGCACCAGTGATAATGCAATGAGAACCGTGTACATAGAGAACCTATCTCGGCCTAGCATTCTCAGAGGGGCAGAGGAGGTCGCTCATGGCGTTCAAGCAGAGCTGAGCTGGATTGATCCGCTTGCGAGCTTCCTGCTACACGGGACCCTCCCTATAGACCGCAATGCCGGTAGAAGGGTAGAGCGTCAAGCAGCCAAATACGTCGTGATAGACGAACGGCTGTACCGAAGATCCTACACGCTCCCCTACCTGTGCTGCTTGCGACCTTCTGAAGCCGAGCTCGTGCTCCGCGACACTCATGAGGGCCTGTGCGGCGGACACTTGGGGGGCAGGGCCCTCGTCCATAAAGCACTACGACAGGGGTACTACTGGCCAACAATGAAAACAGATGCTATTAAGCTCGTAAGAAAGTGTGACAAGTGCTAGAGGCATGCCAATATCCACCATCAGCTCGCTGCCGACCTCAAGTATCTCACCAGCCCGTGGCCTTTCGCACAATGGGGCATCGATATACTTGGGCCATTTCCACCAGCGACAGACTAAAGGAAGTCCTTAGTGGTAGCAATTGATTATTTCACCAAGTGGGTAGAAGTTGAACCTCTCGTAACGATCACAACTCGAAACGTACAGAACTTCTTTTGGAAAAATATAGTGTGCCACTTCGGGTTACCTCGAGTACCGACTTCTGATAACGGTAAGCAGTTCGAAGACATTAAATTCCAGAACTGATGCCAAGACATGGGAATTCGACAGAACTTCACTTCAGTCGCACACCCT
The DNA here is from genome assembly GCF_055504915.1 of Nelumbo nucifera. Classification (NCBI taxonomy): domain Eukaryota; kingdom Viridiplantae; phylum Streptophyta; class Magnoliopsida; order Proteales; family Nelumbonaceae; genus Nelumbo; species Nelumbo nucifera. The sequence goes on along the minus strand of NC_142649.1, from coordinate 199,360,264 downwards.
CAAGCAAATGATCAAGCAGAAGTCACAAATAGAGTTATCCTCCGCGGACTGAAGGCACGGTTAGACCGAGCTAAAGGACTATGGGCAGACGAGCTACCCAGCGTTCTATGGGCTTATCAGACCACAGTGAAGACCGCTATAGGCGAAACCCCCTTCAACCTCACCTACGGCACTGAAGCAGTCATCCCAGTAGAGATCGATGTTCCCTCGTTACGACTAGAAGCGCATGATGATAAGGCAAAGGAAGACGAGCTACGTACCAACCTCGACCTACTTGACGAAGTAAGGGACCTCACATATATCATGACCGCAACCTACTAGCAGAGAGTAGCTCGGTACTATAATGCTAGGGTCAAGAAGCGGAACCTCCGCATCGGCGACCTGGTCCTTTGTAAAGTTATGGTACCTGAGCCCGGTGTTGGTAAGCTCAATCCTAATTGGGAAGGACCCTACCGAGTAAAATGAGTGCTCGGGGAAGGAACATACGAGCTCGAAACCCTAGAAGGTAAGCAAGTACCTCAGGCATGAAATTGTCAACTTAAGGAAATACTACCTATAACTACTGAGTAGATCACGAGTCACTCTCAAAGCCTAAGGGCCAAAATGCCGAGCTAACGTAGACCTCGGTGCGATAAGACCCAGTCGCCTCTATGGCATGAGCGAACTACTGAGTAGACCACGAGTCACTCCCTTAGCCTAAGGGCTAGAGCGCTGAGCTAATGAAGACCTCGGCACTGTATAAGACAACCGTTTCATCGGCAGAGGTCAAGTATTAGTACCAGAGGCGCAGGCGGCTCGGGTGTGAACCCTATGAAGTGCAGCTCATCTTGGTACACTATTTAAACCCGATAAGGGTAGTACAGCTCAGGCATACGTGGTAACCACTTCGAGGTACACTATGAAACTACCTCATGCACCAAGGAACAGCTCGGGGTAACAACTATTGAAAAATCCTACTTTGGGTATGTAGCTCTAACAGCTCGAGTGATAAAATCGCTTCGACAGAAAGTAAAGAGCACACCATACTTAGCAGAAAAAAGGTAAAACATTTCATTACTAATTCATATAAACAAAAAACCAGGCTTAACAGCCCGGGAAAAGTTTAACAGAAAATAAATAAAAAGTAGGGCCCAACCGCCCAAGAAAGTTCATCAAAAAAAGATATTTAAAACCGGGTTCTAATACCCGGGAACCACCAGAGTCCATTTAGAGAAAACAAAAAACAGAAGAGCAGCCACCGGCCTCAGGGATCCACCGCCTCCACATCCTCATCATCCTCCGGAGAGTCAGGCTCCTCCTCCTCCGCTAGGTCTGCCGTCTCAGGATCCTGACCCTTCATTGTTATGCCGTCGAGGTTGAGCCCGGAGAACTTCTTCCGGACCAGTCAACGACAGAGTTTAAATCCAGAGTGGTAGGAGCTCGAGCCATACTCCACCTGGAGGTCGTGGTACTCTTGGGAGTCCTTGAAGTCCCACACCGCCTTAGCCCGCTCGGCCTCCACCATGGTGTCGAAGTTCCGAGTTCGATCCTGAAGCGTGGACTCCAAGTCTCGAACCTGCTAGCGAAGAAGCTCCCTCTCCGCTGCCACCCTCGATGACTCCTCCCGGTAGCGAGCACTCTCCTCAGATAGCCGGGCGATCTGTGCCTCCTGGTCCCGGAGGAGCAGTTCTTGGGCTTCGTTCCCCTTTCGAGCCTGAAGGGCTTCACCTCGGGCCCGGTCGAGCTCGCCCTGGAGCTTCTGCATGGTTGACCTCTGAGCGAGAGCATCACTGGAGTGAATGTTGGTCTGGAGGGCCATGGCGTGGATGGCGGAGTTCACCTGCCAACAAAAGGTTGAGGTCAGAAAAAAAAAGAGAGAAGAAGAAGAAGGAAAAAGAAGAAAAAGTAGTCACTTACCACCATGTAGTGAGCGGAGGCTAGCCTGGCGAGCTGCTTGGGGTCCATCCCTCCCTAGCCAGCAACCTCCTCATGGGAGATCGCCCTTCGGCTCCTCCGTGAAGCCACGGTGAAGTCGGTGACACTCTCCTAGTTCTCGGTAGGGAACCGCGGGAAAGCGAGGGAGTGGGATTGCCTAGACGGAGGGAACTGCCCTTGCGCCGGGAGCTCGCCTTCTTCAAGGCCACCTTCCGTGACAACTCCCTCGAACGAGACCGGGGGGACCTCAGGCGGTGGAGAAACGAAGGTTGGATCAGCAGCCTCGAACTCAACGCCCCCAGAAGTGGAAGCTCGGTCAGGACGCGACCTCTTCGCCTTGCGCTTTTGGTTGCTGAATAGAAGGCGGCACGCGTCAACACCAGACATGATAGCTGCCAAAAATCACAAGGTATTAGTCCAAAAAAAAAAATTTACAAGACACTACGCGACCTAAAAGGCAACCTACCAGGGCTTAGGCCGGCTTGCATGAGCTTGTCCTCGGTCGAGTAGTCCGACCAATGGAAGCCAACAGCTGCCCAGGACTGCAGCGTTTCCTGAACTTTGGGATCCAAGTCAACCCCCGATTCCTGGATGGCGACCCTCCAGTGAGTTGGGAAATGCCACTCTTCGAGGTTGTGAACTATAAAATAGTCCCGCTTCCAGGCCGGGATCCTGTTCGGCAGTTCTTATAAGAGCTTGAAGCCGCGGCGGGGAGAAAAATAGTAGGAACGCCTTTCTGGAGACGCTCTGGGGGAAGCATTCTTAATGCAAAGAATGGTGGAAAGGATGTCAAGGTTAAGGGGAAGACAATACTCATAAAATAAAGAGATAGTCCCAACTACATTTCGGATGCAGTTGGGGTGAAGTTGGTCAACAGTGACGTTGAAGTGATTCAAAACGTCCACTATCAGAGGATGCAAAGGAAGACGGAGGCCAGCGATGAGCTGCTCCTGGAAGATCACTTTCTCATCAGGACTGTGCTCCTAGGGATAGTTACCGAAAGGGAGACTATAGACAAGGTCTCTAGGGAGGTTAAATTGGAGAACCAAGGTCCTAAGTCTCTCCATCGACATGGAGGAAGGACCAAATCTATCTTGCTCCCTGCCCCAAGAGGTAGAAGCAGTCTCGCCAGAAGCCTCCCGAGCTTCTAGAGCTTGCCCCCAAGCTCCCCCTGAGCTCGAAGGGGCATCATCTTGGTCATCACCCCGGGTATAGACGTGGTACGGATACCCAGACATACTGACAAAATGATAAGACTCACCAGGGAAGAGATGGACCAAAAAGACGGTGTGAACAGAAGAAGAGCTCGGGCAGCTAGATGAAGACGCGACCTCAGAATCCGAAAGCAAGGCAAGTTAGCGTAAAAGAAATGAGGCCTGAGGCCCTCCTATTTATAGCCATTGTGCCCTCAAATCGACGACTCAGATTAAGACGGATATGACGGATCATAGTCAAGCTGACCGCACACCTCTTGAAGCTAAAACGTGACTGGTCGCACATCTCCCATGATTAAGGTAATGACGGCTGCACGTCTTCTGGAATTGAGAGCCACTTCAGCACGTTTTTTGGCATTCAAAAGGTCCAGAGACCCCTTGACTTCTGCGCGCGTATTTAATGCGATCAGTCAATCAAGTTTGAATTTTGGGTCAAATCCACCCGTCACACTCCATGAACTTCTTGCGCCAGAATAGAACCCTTGGCTCGAGGAGTGGGGGGCAATTGATGGAGGGCGATTTGACCTGACCCCTTAAGAAGGTGACATGTGGACATGACTCAACAGAAGTAACAGCTCAACACAACGGCCTGGCTGCGACTATGTAACGAGCTCGCAGGACAGTTCGCTACGTTACAGCTCGCCACAGGATGAACTTGCTACAACACGAGCTCGAGGACCCCCGACGTACTGAAGGGGAATGCTCCAAGACAAGTCTATCCTAGCTCGTGAGCTTGGATAACCAGCTCGCTCTGGTACTTAGGCAGGAAAACTACCCCAAAGACAACCTCGAGAGGAATCGCCTCAAAGTGCCCCTAGGAGCTCGCTACAAGGTAGCTCGTAGTAGGATAGCTCGCTACAAGGCAGCGCGCTACGGAATAGCTCACTACAAGGCAGCTCGCTATTAAGCGTCGTAACACTTTCAGGAAGCTTCTATCTGACAAGACCATACCCGCCAGACTGCACCACGTCTCTTGACTGACGGCGCAGTCCCTGCTAGCCCGATAGACTGCACCCACGTCTCTCGATAGGTGGTGGCGTGTCTGTCCTCCCGGGATGTGTCACTCATTCGATTGGGTAGTACCCTGCAACGGTTACCTACGTAGCACTGGTAAATAACGGCTGCGACAGAGGTTCAGTGGCGGTTATGCCCGATTTGACAAGAACGCCCATATTTAAGAGCCCCATGGTCGAAGGGGAAAAATGTATCTTGAACATATCTTGATCTAATCTTGAGTAAACCTCGAACTCTCATTGATCTAGTGGTACCTACAGTCTTAGTCTTGTTTGCACTTTTTACTGCTCTCAGAAGCGTTCTAACTTAAGCATCGGAGTATTCCCACTGGGTAGGTCCCCTAAGAATCCTTCACCGTCTTCTTCTCAAGTACAGTCCGCCACAGCTAAAAGCCATTCGACTGCCAATTAGGAGTGCCCGGATTGCGCAGCATCAGAACCATCTCTTCTAGTGGCGGTATGATTTTTCGCAACAGTGCTGGAGAACTTCTTTTTGCTAGAGCAACTCCCTTAAAAAAAGAATTCCGTTGATCGCTGAAACTCTGGCTTTGGTGGAGGGTTTGAAACTGTCTTTAGATGTGGGTATTTCTTGCATTCTGGTTCAGAGCGACGCCCTCACTTTAATCAGATGTTTGTTGGTGGATTCATTGGATCCACCATGGTCTATTAGTGTCTTAGTCACTGAATGCAAACAACTGTTGCATTGCTTCTCTAACTATTCGATTTATCACATTCCTAGAAGAGCTAACATGGCTGCAAATAAATTGGCTAAATTTGCTAAGAGTTAAAACTTGGCCTTAAGCACCTAATTTCCTCCTCAATATTATTGTATAAGATATGTAAACGGAGCTTGTTGATGAGTGAATTTGCCCTAAGTGGCCTTGTAAAAAAATGGGAGATATTCTAAATATATAACTGCAATGAGGCGTAGACAGGATTATTGCAGATTGGATATCCGAACTCCAATGTTCATACCCGTAATTTCATTGCGTTTGGTAGAAAACATGATTCTCAATCCTCTACGGTAACGGTAACCAGAGGATATTGGACCTATCATGATCCACCACGTCACCCTTATGATGGCCCAAGAGCTGATATTCTGATTAGCCCAGCATTACGAATAGAACTGTAGACAATCGAAACTCGAATAATGCCAGTACCAGTAAAATGGATCCTCAACTCAAACGAGTCGGATCTGGGAGGTGTTGTGAGAGCAGATCCCGATTCCTCATATTGTGGGTCCTGCCGTCCTAGCCCCTGGGTTACGGAGACGTCATCTTCACAGAAAACTCGTCGGTCAAATGAGTTGAAGTTTTGCGTTCCGAGTAAAATTTTATCGGGGCCCCTGTTGGTGCGTTAAAGATGTCGGAGCTCTGCAAAAATTGACTTTGGCAGTGATTTATTTTCTTTGAACGATCTGGAGTGGCAGAAGAACTTCCCCAGATTTGGATGGTTTGGCTCTAGAACTGCCCAAAGTTTTTGTAGATTTGGATCTCGAGCGCGCTGCAGAGGTCATTCATTTTTTAGGAACACAGGCCGGATAATATAGGCAGGAATTTTTAAACATTTTTGGATGCGATTTCCCAGTTTGGTCTAAAGTAGTTCGAAGATTGGAAAGTTTTGAAGGTTCGGAGTTGAGTCTTGAGTTTAAATAAATTTATGGTTTTCATTTTGCGAACTCTCAGAAATCTTAATCTTTGTTTTTTGGTTTTACCGTTGGATCAGATGGCGGAGGGGACTGTTCAATCTCGTTATGTGAAGCTTACGAAGGATCAAGGGCCCGTGGAGGAGATTACGCCCGGGGAGCTTAACCAGCCTATTCAGGTTCCTCAGGTCTGATTTGCCTTTTATTTTATTTTATTTTATTTGAGAGTTTATGGGCCAATTCTGCTTCATGCAGTTATCAAGAGACAAGAGTACTGTGTTATTTGACTCCCAAAATTGATCGTTTGGTGGAATTGGAAATTTCGATGTTAGTACTGGAGTATCTGAAATAATTAGAGTTTGAGTGTTCTTTTATTATACTTTGAGTGTTACTGGTCAATATCTGAAATAATTAGCAGCAATGTAAGGGTTATTTTGGCATTGTTGTTTTCTTTTGGTAATTTTTGGAATATATTCTTCATGACAGTGTTAGATTTTGAAACGTTATTCATATACTGTAATTTAGAATGTTATTCTCTACAAATGGTGCTAGAGTCAAAACATAAATCATTTTTGCACATTATCTTTTGTGGATCATTTCAGTTAATTGTTTGGTGTTTGGGAACTACATGGAATGATTAAGTATGTGAAAAGGGGTCATTTCAAGAAGTCTAGTAGGAAATTTAAATGAGGCCGTTTTTGGATTTCAAGGAACGAAAGAATTTCTGTCTTTTATTAACAGACTTGTAACGTTTCCCTTTTAAGTCAATGAACTTACGGATCCCGTCAAGAGATGAATTTTTCTCTTTGTTCAGTGATTGATGTTATTAGAGCATGACACAAGATCTTTAGATATTCAACTAGAAGATAGGTTTTTGCTCAAAATTGATCCCTTCCTTGAGGGGCTTTGAAGTAAAATATTGTTTTTGCTCTCTAGGAAACTTAGGAAATTCAGGTATTGGTGGAGCATTTAGTGATTCTAACCAGGGTATTCTATATGTCTATTCAAGTCCAGCTGGTTATGGACTGTGATTAGGGAATTTAGGGTAGATGTTCTAGCCTTACTGAAGTGGATTGAATCTTATGTACTCATTAGCAAATCTAGATCTATTGTGTCTATGGTGAATTCTCTTGTTTACCTAGATCATGTGATCAGCATATACATTAGCTAGCCAGGTTATGTCTAGATGAAAAAGAAAAAAAAAAGAATTACGTTTGGGGGAATCCATTCCTTAGATAATGAGTCTGAGTACTTCTAAGTTGTGTTATCAGGATAGCCTTCTGTAAAGATCCAGATTTGGCCTACATACCGGATTTTTTTTTTTCACTATTGCATTGTATGTTGTTAGTGTAGGGGTATTTCTGTCTTTATACTTATGTTGAGGTTGCTGATCTGTAATATTATATTAGAACTAGTGTCCCTCACTTAAATAAGGGCACATGTGTCTTTTCCATTCTATTAATAATATAAAAACATGTCTGGCCGAATGGGAGATGTACTTTACCCTAATTCAAACTAGACTTTTCTTCTCTCTTTTTCTCCTCCTTTCTCTCTCTCTCTCTTTCTTCCCTCTTTCTTCCACTTTTTTCTTGACTGTTATCAGACTAACAGAACTCAAAGGCAGACCGAATTATAACATGGTATCAGAGCTCAACTAAGCAACTCGGATTTGCCCTGATTTCTGTTCTCTGCGCACTCAATCTAGGGTTTTCCCTTGATTTCTCTGCCATCGATTGGAGATAAGGGAAAGGGCTGAAAAGGAGTGGTCGCCCTCTTCCCTTGGAGGTTTCTATGCCTCCAGTTGTGTCTTGTGTGGTCGGTTGTTGTGGTTTCTAAGAAGCCCTCTCCTAATCGATGAAGAGAAGATGGCTGATTCGTGTGGTGCAGTAGGTGTCTTGTGTGGACTGATTTTCTTCTCGTGTGGTTTGTCTTTCAAGTGATGAGGTAAGATATTTCTGTGCATTTTTTCTGTTATGAATCAAATAGGAATTATGTTTCAGATCGTATGATGGAATTTCAGACTGTAGTGTGCTCGGGTTTATGCTGTTTTTTGTGTGATTCGAAGGAGGAGTGGTGCTCATATAGTGGTGAGATTTCAGGTAGTTGTAGGTAGGGTTTGTGGTGTAAAGAGTGCAGTCTTCAGCAATAACAAGTGCTGAAACCAGTGTGATCAAACACTGTGCAGTGTGCCGAATTCAGTGATAACAGAATTCAGCAATGGGAGATAACAGTGATAGCAAATCTAAAGTGATGATACCTACTGACTACCTGAATGTTCAAATGACCTCCATTAAATTGAATGGAGAGAATTATGTACCTTGGGCTAAATCTGTAGAAGTTTTTCTGAAGGCAAAGAAGGTGAAACACATAAGGGAGGAGAAACCCTCCACTGATTCTCATGAGTATGAAGACTGGGAACAAGAGGATGTACAAATTATCACATGGTTATGGAATAGTAGGGAACCCAAGATTAGTGTAAATTTCATGTTTCTTGACACTGCCAAAGATGTGTGGGGCCATGCTAAGAAGTTGTATTTTGGTCAAGACAATACAACCAGAGTATATCAGCTGTATTAGGAATACTTTAATCTGCAACAGGGTAATCAGAGTCTTGAGGAGTACTATGCTAGTATGAGAAACATCCGTAATGAGTTGAATGTTTATCACCCCCTCACTTCTGATGTCAAAATTCAGCAACAACAGAGAGAACAGCTTGACGTGACTCGATTTTTGGTGGGGCTGAAATCTGTGTATGAACCAGTACGGGCTCAGATACTAGGAGGGTCAGCTCTCCCTTCTTTAGAAGAGGTGTTTGCTCGACTTCGGAGGACTTCTATTGGATTTATTGAGAACTCTAATGTCTCAGATAGATCAACCTTTGCAGTGTCAAGGGGCCGTGGTGTTAGAGGTGGAGCTCGAGGAGTTCAGTCTGGTCGTGGTGGTAGCAGTGGTCCGGTATATGGCCAGAGTGGTGGTGGTGGACCTACATATAACCGTGGTGGTGGTCGTATTGGAGGTAGAGATTCAGGGGGAGCCCATGGTAGAAGACGTGGCTCAGGTCCGAGGAGGTGTACTCATTGTGGTATGGATGGGCATACCATTAATTATTGCTATGACTTGCATGGTCCACCCTCAATCTGGGCCAATCATGCCATGACTAGTGACACCAGTTCCAGTTCCAGACAAGAGAATCGTTCAGCTGATCAGATGCCTCTTACATCCACAGATGGTTCCGGGAAGGAGATGGTGAGTGTTCTACGTGATGAGTATGAGAGGTTTGTCCAATCCACATCTTAGCAGAACACGGCTACCTTCGCACACTCAGGTATGGCTTGTTTGGCATCCATACCCAATCCCTAGATTATTGACTCTGGAGCCTCCGATCACATGATTGGAACTCCAGGTGTGTTTTCTTCCCTCTCTCATTGCTCAACATCACAATCTGTTACCCTTGCTAATGGTTCCACCTCCTCCATTTGTGGTGTTGGTAATGTTGACTAGACCCTGTACCCCTATCCTCAGTTTTGTATGTCCCTAAATTTTCGTTTAACCTTATGTCTGTTAGTAAGTTGACAAAGTCACTTAATTGTTCCATTACCTTTTACCCATCTATATGTGTTTTTCCGAATCTCAAGACGGGGATGAAGATTGGTGGAGGGCATAAAGCTGGTGGATTGTATTATCTTGATGGTGGTGGAGAAACATCAATAGCTCTCCAGTCATCTCTCTCTCCTCTCCAGTGGCACTGTCGATTTGGTCATCCTTAGCTAAAAGTTTTGAAATCTTTGGTTCCTTCGTTGAGTCAACTTTCTGTTTTAGATTGTGAGTCATGTCAGTTTGGGAAACACCATCGTGTACCCTTTAGTTCTAGGGTTGATAACCGTGTGTCGAGTCCTTTTTCTTTGATTCACTCGGATGTTTGGGGTCCTTATAAAGTGATGTCATACAATGGATATAGATATTTTGTCATTCTTGTTGATGATTTTTCAAGGATGACGTGGCTCTATTTAATGAAAGAACGAAGTGAATTGTTTACCATCTTCCAGAAATTTTATGCTGAGATTCACAATCAATTTGGTGTTCACATTAAAATTTTTCGTTCTGATAATGGCCATGAATATTTATCTTCATCCTTTCTAGAATACTTGGACTAACATGGCATTATACATCAGACCTCATGTACCTACACCCCACAACAAAATGCGGTGGCTGAGAGAAAGAATCGTCATCTCTTGGAAACAGCACGATCCATCATGCATCACATGAATGTTCCCAAACCCTTTTGGAGTGATGCGGTGCTTACTTCTTGCTTCTTGATTAATCGGATGCCCACGTCTATCCTTGATGGTCATTCCCCATTTACTACCTTGTTTCCCACCTTGTCTTCGTTTTCTTCTTTCTCCCCGGGTATTTGGGTGTGTCTGCTTCGTCCATACTCTGGGCCCCGGGAACGACAAGTTAGATGCACGATCCCTTAAGTGCATCTTCCTTGGCTATTCTCGGACCCAGAAAGGGTATAAGTGTTACCATCCTAGTTTTCGACGTTCCTTTGTGTGTGCTGATGTTACATTCTTTGAGTATACTCCGTCTTTCTTGGGGTCCGGTGATGCTTCTTCCTCCTCATCACCTCCCTCTCTTCCACTTCCAGTTGCTGATTTTGCTCCCCTTGTTCTAGCCGTGACCAAGTCCTTGCCTCCGGTGCCACCACCTGTTGAACGCCCACCTATCCGTCAAGTATATACACATCGCCCACGTGTACCGGTTGCTACTCCTCCGGCCCCATCACCGTCGACAGATTCGGCAGTTGTCTCCACACCAGCCCTGAACCCAGTATCTGATCTTGATCTTCCCATTGCCTTGCGGAAAGGTAACGCACTTGCACCCTTCATCCTATTTCTAATTATGTTTCACTCACTCACCTTTCTGCTTTCCATCGCTAGTTTATTTCTTTGTTATCCTCAGTTGTTGTTCCTAAGGATGTCCAGAAAGCCCTTGCCTCTCCAGGGTGGTGCCGTGCAATGGAAGAAGGGCTCTCAGCTCTACTTCATAATCATACTTGGGACCTCACCGCTCTTCCTCTTGGGAAGAAGGTTGTTGGTTGTAAGTGGGTTTATACTGTTAAGTATTTGCCTGATGGTAGTGTTGAGCGCCTGAAAGCTCGATTGGTTGCAAAAGGGTACTCCCAAACCTATGGTATTGACTACACAGAGACGACCTCCCCAGTTGCTAAGATAGGTTCGGTTCGTATTGTGATCTCTCTTGCAGCTATGTATGATTGGCCCCTATATCATCTTGATGTCAAAAATGCCTTTTTGCATGGTGATTTTCTCGAGAAGGTCTACATGGAGCAACCACCAGGGTTTGTTGCTCAAGGGGAGGATGGTAAGGTATGCAGACTCAAGAAGGCTATATATGGGCTTAAACAGTCTCCTCGAGCATGGTTTGGTAGGTTCAGTGAGGTGGTAAAGAAGTTTGGTATGAAACAGTGCCAAGTTGATCATTCCGTCTTCAGTCATGACTCTCTGGCAGGAAAAATACTATTGGTGGTGTATGTAGATGATATTGTTATTACCGGGAATGATAAAATGGGCATTGACAGGTTGAAGACTTTTCTACAGGAACATTTTCAAACAAAGGACCTTGGTAAATTGAAATATTTCTTGGGGATAGAAGTAGCAAGGTCTAAGCACGGCATTAATTTGTGTCAGAGGAAATATGTGCTTGATTTGCTGGAGGAAACAGGTTTGTTAGGTGCTAAACCAGCTGAAACACCTATGGAAACAAATACTAAGCTGAGCAGTGATATGGGTGAAGTGTTTTAAGACCCTGGCAGATACCGACGACTTGTAGGTAAACTAAACTACCTAACCATTACTCGGCCAGACATTTCATTTGCGGTTAGTGTGGTAAGTCAGTTCATGCAGAAACCTCTGGTTCCTCATTGGAATGCGGTTCTAAGAATTGTGTGGTATTTAAAAGGGGCCCCTGGTCGTGGTTTGATATACAGAAGTGGTGGAACACTTGAAATAGAAGGGTATACTGTTGCTGACTGGGATGGTTCTATGTCTGATAGGTGGTCTCTCACAGGTTATTGCACTTTTTTCGGGGGTAATCTGGTGACATGGAAAAGTAAGAAGCAGACAGTCGTGGTAAGAAGCAGTGCAAAGGCAGAATATAGACCTATGGCACATACTGCTTATGAATTAGTGTGGCTAAGGAATCTTCTACAGGAGATAGGATACGACATTAATACTCCAATGAAGCTCTATTGTGACAATCAGGCTGCAGTTCATATTTCTTCTAATCCGGTGTTTCATGAAAGAACCAAGCACATAGAGGTTGATTGTCACTTTGTGAGAAAGAAGGTGCTGAATGGAGTGATAGACACAGCATACGTTAATACAGGGAACCAGTGGGCAGACTTATTTACAAAAGGGTTGAGTTAGGGAAGAGTGGGCTACATATGTAACAAACTGGGATTATATGATATATACTCACCAGCTTGAGGGGGAGTGCTAGTGTAGGGGTATTTCTGTCTTTATACTTATGTTGAGGTTGCTGATCTGTAATATTATATTAGAACTAGTGTCCCTCACTTAAATAAGGGCATATGTGTCGTTTCCATTCTATTAATAATATAAAAACATGTCTAGCCGAATGGGAGATGTACTTTACCCTAATTCGAACCAGACTTTTCTTCTATCTTTTTCTCCTCCTTTCTCTCTCTCTTTCTTCCCTCTTTCTTCCTCTTTCTTCTTGACTGTTATCAGACTAACAGAACTCAAAGGCAGGCCGGATTATAACATATGTATTACTGTGAACATTATCTTTGTGGTTAATAAAATGTTTTCTACAAGGAAAGGAAAGGATGTGAACATTTACCTAACTCTTGCATTTTTTTGTGGAAACTGGCTGCTTCCACTCAAACCTGCATTTTCATGGTTGGGAAGCATGAAGAGAAGGTACAGAATAAATGTTTTCATTGTGTGAGGCTTTCAAACTCCTTTTGTTCATTCTTTGTTACTCCGTAGCTGAATTTGTTGGGCTTGATATGGAATATCACTTTTAAAATTTGAATGTTAGAAGAATGTCACCCAAGGGAAATGGGTGATTTGATTGTGTAATACTTGAAAAACCACAACATATTTTTTTATATGCTTTACAATAATAGAAGATTAGGAAACTAAAAATTCGGGCTGATGGAAACACATTAGCTATTAGTATTTAAATTTAGTTTCTTATGTTATTAATTGGAATTGGTCTTTGATAGTATTCCTTTTTCACCGATAAAAAATGTACATTGGCATCCAAAGTTTGGTTTCTTAGTCAAAGATAAAAAAACAATAAAAGTTATTGAAGAACTTTTAGATATAACTAGTGGTTGGAGAATTTTCAGGGGAGATGATGGACCTACCACTACTAAGCACAAGATATACCTGGTTAAATAATCAGATCCAATCTTAGAGAATTTGGACAGGTTCGTGGTTTCTTCGAGCTGGGAGGATTGTTTTGCTAAGGTGTCACAGGAACCGTTACCTCGGCCACTATCAGATTACTCACCTATTTTGCTGGATTGCCGAGGAATAATACCAACCGTTAAGAATCCTCCATTCCAGTTTGAACACATGTGACTAGAGGAAGAGGGTATAATGGAGAAGATGAAGAGATGGTGGGAAGATTATCGAGTGGATGGATCTACAAGTCACATATTTTGCAGGAAATTAATAAATTTGAAGGTGGAACTCAAAAGGTGGAGCAAACAAACCTTCAAAGGGGTGGAATTGAAGAAGGAATGTATTGAGACGATATCAGACATTGGGGTTATTTCAAATGAGGAGAAACAAAGGAGGGCAAAAGCAAAACAAAAGTATGATAAAATCTGTTTTCAAGAAGAAATGCCATGTGTAACATAGTACATACTCACCACCTCCACTAATTTCTCCTAGATCCACTTCCACAGGAAGAAATGCCACAAACAAAAACAAGGCTCAAACTATTGCAGATTTGCTACAGCTGAACTAGAAGACTAGCTTCGACTCCTTGACTTCAAAGATTCCACAAATCCTTACTAACATTTCTCTTTGACCACTTCGAAAGCCCCCTAGCATTCCAGAAAAAAAAAACAGTCTCCTTTATCTATCCCTCTTAAATTTCCTTGCAAGATTCTTCCGCTGTCCTCTTTACTCTTCTTCAACCCAGTCATTTTCCACCTCTTCTCCTTCATCCCATTCCTCTCCTCCCTCCCGAATTGTACTTTTCTTATTCATTTGTTTATGGCTAAAGCATGGAGATAGAAATACCTCCTTTTTTCACAAAATGGAAAATGGTAGGAAGCTAAGTTCTATTAAAAGATCAGATGCAGGGGGACTAACTGAGGAAGAGAATAGGATTCAAAATGTTATAATAAATTATTATAAAGATGTTTATAGAGATAGATGGATATGTAGACCTAGATTGGATGGATTGGATTTTAGGAGATTAATAGAGGAGGAAGCTACAAAAAAAAAAAAAAAAGGAGGAAGCAAACTTATTGGAAGTGACCTCTCTAAGGAAGGAGTGTTAGAAGCAATCCAGGAGATGGAAGTAGATAAAGCACTAGGCCCATATGGTTTCACAATGGCGTTTTACAAGAGGAGTTTGAGCTTCATTGGATCTGATTTAATGAAGGTTTTTGAAAAGTTCCATAACAACAGGGCGTCAGAAAGAAGTTTAAATTTAACATTTATCACACTAATCCCAAAGAAGAAAGCATCTGTGGGATTAAGAGACTATAGACTAATCAGCCTAGTCGGTAGTGTTTACAAGATGTTAGCAAAAGTTTTGGCAAAAAGAATGAGGAGGGTTATGGGAAAGATTATATCTGAATTTCAGGGTGCTTTTGTTGATGGGAGACAGATAACTGACAGGGTGTTAGTAGCAAATGAGCTGAATGATTCAAGGTTAAGAAGCAGGGAACCAGCAGTACTACTAAAGGTTGACATGGCGAAGGCTTATGACCATGTTAGATGGAATTTCTTGGATTGCATGTTAGAGATATTCAACTTTGGCAAGAAATGGCGGAATTTGATGAAGGTTTGCATAACAACAAGAAGTTTTTCAGTGTTGGTAAATGGTAAATCAGTGAGAATATTCTACAGCTCTAGAGGAGTCAAACAAGGAGACCCCGTATCTCCTTTGCTGTTTATTTGCTTAACAGACGCGTTAGGTAGATTGGTGCACATTGCAGTTGAAGGAAGGGTTTTAGGGGGATTTAAGGTGGGTGAAGTGGATGGGGTCGCCCTACTTCAATATGCAGTTGATACCTTATACTTTGCAGAGGCAAAACAGGAGCACATGAAGACTGTTTGTATGATTCTTATTTGGTTTGAAGCAGTTTCAGGTTTGAGAGTAAATGTACATAAAAGTGAACTATTGGCAATAGGGGATAATGCAGATATTGGGTAGTTAACGGATTGTGTGGGGTATAAGGTAGGTAAATAAGTAAATTGTGTACAAGATATTTGGGAACACCTTTAGGTGAGAAATGTACTAAAAAGAAGATATGGGAGTCAGTGGTGGATAAAATAGACAAGAGGTTGGCTTCATGGAAGGTAAGATACTTATCTAAAGGAGGAAAACTGACCTTAATTAATAATGCCATATCTTCTCTACTGACATATCTCTTATCTTTGTTTCCAATTCCGACAAGCACAGAAAAGGTAATTGAGAAGAAAATGAGAGATTTTCTTTAGGAAGGTTGGAAGGAAGATTTCAAATTGCACTTGGTTAAGTGGATTTGTAAATCTAGGAAGGCAAGAGGGTTGGGGTAAGGAGTGTTGAGGATTTTGTGCAGATTTGTTAGTTGTTTTTGTTTATTATTTGTTTAGATAGGAAGTGGGGACCACAACACACTTGTTGGGACCCTTCGAAGTGATGCTTTTAAGTATGCAGTTTTACATGTTAGTCACTCTATAAGAGCATATTAGTCATTGTACTCTCTTTTTAATTAAAGTAATGATGTGTGCTTTAGTTCCTGTTCGTTTTTGGGGGGATGCAATTCTCATGGTTGTGTACTTGATTAATTGTGTACCTTCGCGCATCCTGGGGTTTAAGGTGCCACTTTGTCTTCTTTTTCCAAGCGGAGAGATATTTCATATTACCTTTGAGAGTTTTTGGGTGTATTTGTTGTGTTTACATTCGTAGTCCTCATTGTAGGAACTTGGATCCTAAGGCTAACAAATGTGTTTTTCTTGGGTATGCTCAAAACCAAAAAGGGTATTGTTGTTATGATCCAATGTTGGGGAACGAGTTTGTCACTATGGCTGTTACCTTTTTTGAGTCTACATTCTTTTTCTTTGGTGGTTCTCTTTAGGAGGAGTGTTTTGGGGAGGAGAGCTCACAATATGTTCCTCTTCATGTTCCTTCATTTGGTCCACTAGCTGCATCATTAGTTCCACCTATTGCTCCACCATCAGCTCCAATCCCATTGCCTGATCCACTACGGCTTGCCTCACAGTTCTTTTTGCGCCAACACAAGAGAGTTGACTCCACACATGTTCTAGTAGAAGAACCTGCACCACTCTTCGTTGGTCCATCCAAGATTCCAGGTTCGTTTGATACAGTTCTAGGCATTTCCCTTGAGCTTATCGCTTCTAATCCAATTGATGATGTTTCTATTACCTAACATCGATCTTGATCTTCCCATTACACTCTACAAGGGAAGGAAAAAGTGTACAATCCATTGCATTTCACACCATCTCTTCTATAGTGCCCTATCACCTTCCTACCGTGCCTCTCTTTCTTCCCTAGATTATGTGTTTATGCCTAGGAATGTTAGTGAAGCTCTCTCCAAACCTGAGTGGAGAACAACTACAAAAGAAGAAATGGAGGCTTTGATTAAGGGAGATAGTTGATCTTCCTATAGACAATGAGACAGTTGGATGTAGATGGGTGTTCATTATGAAGTACAAGCCTGATGGTAGCATAGAGAGGTACAAGGCAAGGTTGGTTGCAAAAGGGTATACACAGACCTATGGTATAGATTATTTGGAAACCTTTGCACTAGTAGCTAAGATGAGTCCAGTTCGGATCCTCTTGTCCTTAGCAGCTACTTATTCATGGCTGCTCTTCTAGCTTGATGTTGAAGATGCATTCCTTAATGGTGATTTGCAGGAGGAGTTATATATGGACCTTCTAGTTAGTTTCTATGAGAATGTTGGTGAGGGAAGTCATTATATGGTTTGAAACAATCACCTAGGGCATGGTTTTCCAAGTTTAGGGGGGGGCATTGATCCATTTTGGATACAAAGACCCAGTCAGATCACATTCTCTTTGTGAAGAGGAGAGAAGCACTTGTGTTAGTACTAATTGTGTATGTGGATGATATAATTGTTATTGTTACAAGGAATGATCTGATGGAGATTGATGCACTCAAGAACTAAAATATTTTCTAGGGATTGAGATTGCAAGATCCAAGCATGTGATATTCATCTCTTAGAGGAAGTATGTGTTATACCTACTATAGGAAACTAGGAAGCAAGGAGCTAAAGTAGTTGATACTCCTATTGACCCAAACCTCAGGGTTAATGCTTTGGATGGTGAGTTGGTTAAGGATGTGGGGAGATATCCGAGGATGGTAGGTTGACTACTATATTTATGTATGGCATGCCCAAACATTTCCTATGTTGTTAGTGTTGTGAGTCAGTATATGTGTGCTCCTTAAGTTTAGTACTGGTTAAGGATGTGGGGAGATGTCAAAGGATGATAGGCTGACTACTATATTTATATATGACATGCCCTGACATTTCCTATGTTGTTAGTGTTGTGAGTCAGTATATGCATGCTCCTTGAGTTCAGTATTGGGAAGCCATTGATAGGATATTTGCATTACCTAAAGAAGCATCCTGACATAGGAATTCTATTCTCAGACCTTGGGAATTTGAAAGTGGAGTCCTATATAGATGCAGATTGGAATGGTTGTCTAGATGATAGGAGATCCACATTAGGGGTATGTACCTTTGTGGGAGGAAATATGGTTTCATGGGAAGAGTAAAAAGCAGTAAGTGGTGGCCAGGTCAAGTGCAGAAGCTAAATATAGATCTATGGTCCGTGGTGTTTTAGAATTACTTTGGGTTAGATCCTTGCTAAGTGAGATTGGAATAGATGCAGAGGAGCCCATGATGTTATATTGTGACAACCAAGCTGCAATCAATATTGCCCATAATCCAATTCAGCATGACAGAACAAAGCATATTGAGGTTTATAGACACTTCATAAGAGAAAGGGTGACAGCCGGAGAAGTTTGCCTGCCTTATGTCTCCTCTAAGTTAGAATTAGTTGATGTCTTCACCAAAGGGGTTGCAAAGAACAAGCTTGAACATGACCCAAGGTTCAAAATATTGATACAGGCTGATATGTCGGTAGGGGTGTATCAGCCTGCATGGAGGCTCGCTTGCCCCTTTTTTTTAGTTTTTTTTTTTTTTTTTTTTTTTCAATCTGGTGCAGAGGGGTCAGTTTACTCCCAACTAGAGGAGTCAGTCTACCCCCTGAACCATGGTTTGACCTAAAGGACCCCCTATAAGGGCGTATTGGGAAGCCCTCGGTAAGATACGTGTCGGCGATACAGCTTGATATGTATCGAAATTTTGAACTTTGAAATGACCTACGCAGGTTGGGAAGGTGTGACATTTACTCCCGACTAGAGGGGGAGTGTTGAGGATTTTGTGCAGATTTGTTAGTTGTTTTTGTTTATTATTTTTTTAGATAGGAAGTGGGGACCATATCACACTTGTTGGGACCCTTTGGAGTGATATTTTTAAGTTTTTTATGCAGTTTTATGTGTTAGTCGCTCTATAAGGGCATCTTAGTCATTGTACTCTCTTTTTAATTAAAGTATAAATACTAATGGAGAGGGAGGCCAGATATAGTCTCTTTCTTTCTCAACTTCTTCCACAAGAAACACTTCTTTTCTTTACAGATTTTTGATTTAGCAGATTTCTACTGGATAAGGAAATATAATGTGGCCTGTGTAGGCAAGTGATAATAGCAATATGGCTTAGGATAACTATACAGTTCTGTCAACTCATCATTTTATAAATTATTAGATAGACATGGAAAAGGGAATGAGGCCATAGAAGAAGATATCATGTTCTACCTATTCATGCACCAATGGCAATCTTGTGATTTTGGGTGATTTAGATTTTGCATTTTGTGTCCTAGGAATAGGACTATTGATTTTGGGTGTGATTTAGATTTTTGCATTTCTGGGTGATTTTGATTTAGATTTTTGCATTTTTTTGGTGTACAGTAGGACTACCACTTTGCATTTTTGTGTCCTAGGCCTGGACCAGTGTAGGGCAGGACCTGGGTCTAGGTTAAAGCCCTTATTATTGGTGCTAAACACAGCCTGGGCCTAGTCCATGATCACTGCTAGTTATTTGATGAATCATCATCGTCATCTAATCCTTGTCCCAACTATATGGGGTCTGCTGCATGAATCCTGTTTCACCATACTGTTCTGTTCAGTGTCATATTAATTGTTAAATTATGAGCCCTTAAATAAATCATTTCTTAGTGTGTCAACCCATGTCCTTTTAGGTCTGCTTCTAGCTCTTCAAGCTCCTTCAACTTGTAACAGATTACTTCTTGTGGATGCTGTAGATGGTCTTCTCTGCACATGACCAAACCATCCTGCTTCTTGTTGTTGAAGATTCTTGAGTTCCTTCAATTCCATATACTCCATGGTGTACCAGCCTCATGCATCTCCACATAACCTTGCTTCTTTTGGTCCAAATTATCACTAGGACCATCAGGATCTGTGTAGATATTGGTCCATATTCAAAGTGTAAATAACAACACATATAGCCTGCTGATAGTTTGGATATTAGTGAAGAGTTGAGCCGAAATACATATACATATACTGAGAAGTGCACTATTCTGGTAGTATCAATATACTGAAAGAAAAAAAAAAGTTATCAAAGTCATGGATTCACTTCTTAGTAATAATTTGAAATGGGCATGACCTGCTTGATTCCTCCTGCTTTGGGATTTCAGATCTTTATGTTTATTTTAAGGATGTAAGATATACTTGAAGTTCTTACTAAGTTTGACACTAGTTTTCATGGTTCCTTCACTATCTGGATGGTCAAATGATGTTTTTAATTATTTGGGCTTTGGTGCAGATGCTCTATCTTTTGAATTGCCCTTGAATGTAATTATGTAACCATTGATTATGTGTTTGCAGTTGACTGTTCATAGATGCAGTGAGTGTGGTCAGCCCCTTCCTGAAAGTTATGAGCCTCCTGCTGATGAGGCTTGGACAACTGGAATTTGTGGTTGTGCTGAAGATACCGAGAGTTGTAAGAATCTTTCCTTCTGTACTTTTATGAAGATGGCAACCAAACTGAGAACTTTTTTGTTTCTTTGGATTTCAAAACTCCTTGTTGCATTTGTTTATATTGCTCACGTGTGAACATGGTCAACTTTCACAAATTAGTTTACCAACTAATCTGAAGTTGAGGTGTAAATACAAACTGGTGCTTAGAGGTACAACTTAGGTGGTCCTGGTTTGAGCTGCTTGAGCATTTGTTAATTTGAAGGGGCCTGGGCTGATGCAGTGGAAATTCTTCAAATCAGATACCCAATTTTCACCAATACCGGTGCTTTGGCACCCCTGGAAGAGGGATTATTTATTTAATTTTTTGTAAACAAGGATATTCATTGGGTTTAGGTTAGCTCAACACCCGAGGATTTCTTTGACAAAACAGTATGTGTGTGGGTTGGGGAAGAATACCTATAAAAGAGCAAATGCCCCTTCTTTCTGGAATTTTCATTGGACACTTTCTACCCTCCTTGTCTAAGAATACAGTGGGCATAAAGAGGGCTTATATGTCTGTTGCTGCCAAATATGAGGCCGAGGGCAACAAGGTGATTTCATTAGTGTCCAAGGCCGACAAGTTCGATCTGTAAACAAGAGAAGAGCACACGTCAGAGGCCCCAGGTGTTATCCCAGGGGCAGAGACTCCGACGGTCAAGTTAGCCGAATGCTTAAGAGGGGTCAGAACAGGCAAGAGACGAGAGCTCAGAGCTTAGTCCTTAATAGCCAAGAATGATTCTCTTGGGATTCTGAATGTGCTTACCTTGAGATGAGTACCCCCTTTTATAGCTAACCTTGCCTTAGGAGTGGTTGGAAGCAGTTGGTGATGTGCAACCAGGATTTGATCTAGCCGATGCCACGTGGCGCGATCTGAGGCCCACCAAGTATCCCTACATCAATGTCCTTACTCTCACTTCAGAAACTGCCCACTTATAACCATTCAGAAACTGTCCATGGATTATAAATAGTTTTGTCTTAGAGATACTGCCATGTGCAAATGCACGTACACATTTACTAGTGCAATTAAGTGGGATATGGGGAAGGAAGGGGTGAGAAGGAAATTTGAATGATCCAATGCCATTAAAGGGATTTAATTATTATATCATTGGATCTTAATGTATTCGGTTGAACCAGATTTATTGTTCTCTCTCTCTCTCTCTGTAAACGATTTATTGTTCTCCTGTATATTATTCTCCCTTGTTTACCAACTTGCCATTCTATGTAAAATGCTAGGATATGTATTTGATTTGAATTATGGCAAGAATACTGAAATTCTTCCCTGCTCACCTCTATAACAAATTTTGTATCTGTTATATGGTTTTTGATTAATATAATGAAATGCTAATGTTTTGTCCCCACAGGCTGGACTGGACTGTTTTGTCCATGTGTGTTGTTTGGCCGTAATGTTGAGCGCTTGAAGGAAGATATCCCCTGGACCAAGCCATGCATATGTCATGCTGTTTGTGTGGAAGGTGGCATTGCACTTGCAACGGCAACAGCAATCTTCCATGGTATTGATCCAAGGACATCATTTCTTATCTGTGAAGGTTTGCTGTTTGCTTGGTGGATGTGTGGCATCTACACTGGTCTTTTTCGACAATCATTACAGAAGAAGTATCATCTGAAGGTACTCTTGATTTTTTTTTGACTGTATATTGGTTTCCTGCACTTGATTTGTGAAAGAAACACAATTTTGAAAACCATATAAGCAAACACAAACTTGCATCCAAAAATTAGGTACATGCTTCCCATCAGACTTTTTAGTTTTTAACTTTTATTCCAGGCACACCATTGTGGACTATGGAGTATTTTCCTCTTAACTGAATTTTTCTGTCTAGGTAGCTTCTTAACAAAACTCATGTTTAAAGGGGTGCTTGTCATCTTTTTTGTATTTTTTTTTGGCATCTCTTTATTTCATAAATCAATAAAATTTCTAATTGTTACTGATAAATTTGGGTCCTAGTAACATCCAAGGTTCAAAGTATCGATACGATACGCATATCGGCCGTATCGTATCGGTACTTAGAAACGGCCGAAACACCCTTTTTTTGTTTTTTTTTTCAAATTTTGGTTTTTTGGGAAGCTTAAAACATGTTTTTTATTATTAAAAAAAGTTGGGGGTCTGAAACACCTGGAAACAGGCGTTTCGGACCATATCTTTTTCAAAAGATACGATACGATACGCCTGATACAGGGCTATCGTATCGATACTTTAAACCATGGAAACATCCAAGGTTGTTATTTGAATGATCAAATTGTTTTGGTAGACTTGGGATCAAAGTTCAAAATTTCGCAACGTATCAGGCCATATCGGCCGATACATATCGTTCCGACAAGAGCCCAATACACGGAATGTGTAGAAATCAGCTGTTCCGTTTCTTTTCATATGTATCCCACCAATACGAACCTATGTCGGGCTGTTTCAGCTCTGTATTGGCTAATACAGGCCTGAAATAGTCCGATACAGCCTAAGACACTTGATTTGTTTTAGGTGCCCTTCTTTCATTAATTTTTCTAATCTATATATATTTAATACCGAATTCCCTCTCGTTAATTTTGTTAATTACTCCTATATTTAAGTCTAATTTTTCTTTCATTAATTAGTTAATTACTCCCATAATTTAAGACATTTTTAAATTTAAATTTGAATTTTAGCGACTAATTCAAATTCTCTCATTAATTCCATTAATTAATGATCCTCTCCCATTAATTTCGTTTTATTAGTAAAAACTACAAAATTTAGCAATAGAAAGATTTTAACCATGGCCACTAGATTTTAATGACCATAAGTTCACCACTAAGCCACACCCATTTGTTTGTTATGGTTGTATGCATTTTTATTTTTAAGTAAATTTTCTCTTTTCTTAGTGGATGTTTATTAATAAATGCTAGAATTAATTGTTAAAATTTATATACTAATAAATATTAAGATAAATTGATGTATACACATTCACATTTTAGTTATTCCAACATTTTTCAACGGTTACTAATTGTATCCCGATATCTCACACTATATAAACCATTAAATTATGGATTTTTACATTTAAATGACTTATTTACAATCATATAAAAATTGAAATTATTGTTAGTAATATATTTTTTAGGATTTATTTGAATTTCCTAGCATATTTGTGCGTATCTTAATTGTTCGTCCGTATCTATGCGTATCCAAAGCGTATCCCGATTCGCCTCTTAAAATTGTCTTTCCAGTACACCTTGCGTTTCCAATACTTAAAACCTTGCTTGGGAACAAGTCCCTAAGTCTAACATGCCAAAATGCTAATTGCTGCTGTTTCCTTAGTGTATCTAAAAGCTAGCATATGCAATAATACAAACAAAGCTCGTAGTGATTAGGAGTAAATATATCTCAAAATTCAGTAGTAGAGGCTGACGCCTTGTGTGAAATTAGGAGCTACTTTATGGTGGTATTCATTTGTTTGGAGACCATAATAGTGAATTTGGGATTGCAATGAATAGTTGACAAAAATCTACATCTGCATAAGGTTGTGAATCTGGGGACTTTTATGAAATAGCAATGCATCCATGGTCAACACAACCACACTACGTATATGGCCTTTCTAAAACATACTAAGTATAAGCCACTGTTATCTTTCCATGCCAAGGGCAGTTCCTGCAAATTGTCAGTGATCTTGGTTCTGATTTGACTTGTCCTCTTGTTTGTCTTTATATAGCCAGAATGCTGGAATCTGGATGCACTTAAGAGTTAAGACCAAACCATGCTGACATTCATGCCCGGTTTGGTAATTGTGTGATATCTATTGGTTAGCCTATATACCAAAGTCAAGTTGCATCTTTCTTGAATCTTTGGCTTTAAATCATGGCCTTGTGGAGTCAAAATTTCTTATATATAATCCTAGGTATATTCCTAGATGCTTCTATCCCGTTGAGAATGTTGGACATGAAGGCTCAACTTTAATCGACTCTTCAACTCCAATCAGCCCAGAGTAGTTTGGTCAGCAACAAGACTGCTGTTTTTTCCTGCATCATGATTAAGCCAGATTCTTCACTGTGTAGGCTTGGTCCTCTTTGTGGAGGGGGTTTTACCTCTCCTTTTTCTTCATAATAAAATCTGGACTGTTTTTTGAAAAAAGAAGAAATGAATGTTTTAATACTGATGAAGGTATTGATTGCTTTCTATTAGTATTTCTCGTTTCTTTTTGTAGCAGCAGCTCATAAAGGAGCAGGTACTTCTTGCATCATATCAGAAATGGTAGAGTTCTTTTGCAGCACCTCTTAAACTATTTTAAAATCAAAACTTTGGTTTCATTGTCATTGCTATCCACATACAAATGTTGAATGCATAATCTCTCATAGAAGATCAAAGTGATTCTGACATGGTTTGCAAGATGGATATGAGAAAGAGTTCACTTTTGCTACAACACTTTCGTAGTGCAGGGCTAAAACAGAAAATCATGGCCTTAGATGTACTGCAGTGGTCCCACCAATAAGTCATTTCGTCTAATTCAAGGTGGGGGCCATGGAAACAAATCAAAGGCTTTGATTGTTTCAGCACAGGGCTACAACACTGTTGTAGCAAATATGGGTTGTATGGAAAAAGTCTTTTGCCAACAACTAGCCCCTCAAGGATTTATTTCCTGTCCTCCATTCACTAACCTCCCACAGAAATTTTATGACGGGGGTCAACATGAACAAAACTGATTATAAAAATACTAATTGATATTGGCAAACCTTTTGTCTCTGTTTATGGTTTTGTTTCAAATGAATACCTGGATTCAGATCAGTGCCCTGCAAGGGATTCTATCCCGAGAAAAGCTCCTTGGAGCTGTTGGTTTATAGGAGATGTTGAAATTTTGATTTAGTAAGCCTGAAAACCATCCAATTTGAGGCATAATCTTGAAAATGAGGCATCCCTTATGTTTCTTTGGCAATGGCTAATGATTACTTATGCTCACTATTTCCTCATTCCTCTTGTACTGTGTGCAGAACTCTCCATGTGATCCATGTATTGTGCATTGCTGCATGCACTGGTGTGCATTGTGTCAGGAACACCGAGAGATGAAGGGGCGCCTATCTGACAACATTGTCATGCCTATGACCATTGTCAACCCTCCTCCCATGCAAGAGATGAATGCGAGTGAGAACCGGGGATCTACACCAGCCTCTTCAAATGGTGGTGAACATACTAATTTGGAAATGCAGGCTTTGTAATCTTGGCATATTTTAAACAGAGGTTGGAAAAAGGGAATTTTGTTGTGTTGTTGTTATGTTTTGTGGAGCTCAAATGTCCTGGATATAGACAGAAAAAGAAGGAATTCCTTTGAGGAATACAAATGCACTTATTCTGATAACGTTTCTAATATTTTTTTCTAATTTGCATCTCCAATTATAGAATTGTGTTGAGACAAGGCATGGATGATGATGATCTCCCATTATTGAATTGCGGTTGGCTCTTAATTGTCATTATGTCCTGGTTTTTTTTCTTTTGGTGGAGCTGGATATAGACAGAAAAAGAAGGAATTCCTTTGAGGAATACAAATGCACTTATTCTGATAACGTTTCTAATATTTTTTTCTAATTTGCATCTCCAATTATAGAATTGTGTTGAAACAAGGCATGGATGATGATGATCTCCAATTATTGAATTGCGGTTGGCTCTTAATTGTCAGTATGTCCTGGTTTTTTTTTCTTTTGGTGGGGTTCCTAGTAAGTTTATTTTCATGGAAAATGATCCAGTGAGGATGCCCTCACATGAGCAATGGTTTTAATTTATGAAATTTCAGTTCTCCTGAACCAGATAAAGTTATTGGATCTTTTTTATTAAATCACAGAAATATATGATGTCCCTACGTATATGGCATAAGGCTGATTAGTGATGATGATCGTGATAGTGGTATATTTTCATTATTTCATGATGAGCGTTCTAAAATGGCTACTGGTGGATGAAAAGTTTCAGTCTTCAAGTAGGGAAATTATGAGCTTAAAAACCCTTGATAGCCTGATAGGGTGGAATGGCTTAACAGGAATATTTATAAAAAAAAAAGGCTTAACAGGAATAAATGTTAGGGGAAAACTGACATTTTCTCCCGAACGTAGCACCTGAAAAAAAGTGGCGGAGACCTTCAGTGTGTTAGACTGACGTGATAACCAACTACACCACGACACCGGCTTGTGTTGATTGCGTTCAGTCGTTCACTACCCTATGTCATGTCAATTTCCACCCCGATCAGGTATCCAGCTTCTCCCACCCAATAGGGTTGGGATGGAGGTTGCATTAGGAGTCTGGATCTGCTGACCATGTGCATTCAGCTATATATTAGAAATATTGCGGTAAGATGTGCATGACCAGCAATGTGTCGTGGTCAATAGATCCTTCGAACTCTGGGAATAGGAATGGGGATGGGGATGCTGAGTGAATTCTTTGCCCCGCACCAACCACAATATATATATATATATATATATATAATATAATTAAAATATTTTTATATTTTTAAAAATAATTTTAATTTAAAAATTTTAGAGATTCGAATCCCCAAAAAAATACCTCTGTCAAGGGTCGAGGATGGAGGATCATGATGGAAATTTGTTTCATGGTTGGTGTCAAGGACTCGCTCCATTGCCATTCTTAATGTCAATTATGCACTTAATACTCTAGATTTGGGATCTCCTACACAAGTATCCCCGACAGTTTGACACATGTGACAAATTGAATTGAATGGAAGTGCCGAATAGGTTGGACATGTTGTTAAAAGCCTCCTATCTTTCTCTCTCTCTCTATTTCATTTACGGATAGAAGACTTAAACCTCCCCTAGATAAAGAAAAATGACTAATATATCCGAGTTAAATTTGGGATTAAATTGATTTATAATTAATTTGGAGAAAAAATCCATCATCTTCAATTGTGAAAACTTGACTACTGACGAAACTGAGCCTTTCTAGAGCATTCTGAAACTGCTATAACTAACGTGTCCATTGCACTTGATGATAATATTAGAGATTCGACATAGGAATAATGTCCTGCAACATGGATTGCACCACAAGCAAAAGTCCCTTTCAACAATCAATCTCTAAGGCTGCATTTTGTTACAATGCAAATACAAATATCTACTTTTCATAAATATCCTCTTTCCAGTTAAAAAATGCAAAGTGGATTCATAGTGTAACATGTTTTTTGCATTCTTTTTGTTTGTTTGAAATTTGTATAAAGCATGGGCCCATCATTAAATGCCTTGAACTTTTGATCAAATACACCAATTATCATAAGAGTACAAAATCCAAAAATGCATATATTAATGCTCTCTCCTTAGGATATAAAAATGTCAAAAAATATATTTTTGATCTCTAAATCATTGCATTTTTGCATGTTAAACAATGCTTATAATATCAAATCAAAATACATAAATACCCTAATTCAACATTTGTATTACAAACAAATATAGCCTAAAAAGATGTAGAGAAAGAGCCAAACGAATACCTTGAACTTGAAGGAAGCGTAAATATCATCAACTTTGCCTTCATTTGTTTATACATAAATGGAAGCACAGTTGCATGTATTATATAGTATTTATACGTACAAATATAAATATCAAATCGGGTTCATTTTTTCAACCCAAATAATTAATTTTCAGAAAAAAAAAACGCTTTTCCACATGCCCAGTATGAATAAATGACTCTTAAACTTTTAAGTTTCCATAATGCCATATTTTTTTTTGTTTTTATAAAACGTAGAATTGGGTACTTGGCGATACCCCAATTTATCCTCTTTGCTTTCCTGCTTTAATCATTACACGTGCCTATCTGACTATCTCTTAATTTGTCTCCGTATGAGAAAGTATGCATCTGTACGTTAAATATGCAGCCACCTACTCCTCCTACCATCTTTTTCTGTTTTTTTTTTTTTTTTTCCACTCATAACACATATTGATTATATATATACACAGAAGCAACTAACGATGAAATTGAGAAGTGTAGTTAGAATCTATCTTCAGACAAGGGTTTCAGCAAAGTTGCAATAGTTTTGTTATTTTGATGCATTTATAGAATCAAACCAGTGGCTTGTCAAATGCTTCTCTGCCGGACAGTGGTGAGATCTGCTCGGAATGCTCTTTGAGCATGATTTGTTTCTCAAGCCATAAACGAGTTTGAGATTCTTTGCATCATCGTCAATCAATTAAAGTAAAATATTATGAGAGTTGAATTGAACTAACAGGAGGAATTCAAATTGATTTGAATAGATGATCAGGGTGGATTTTGGATTCCTCAGTTGCTGTGGACTTCGCTGCTGCGACCGATTTATATGGATGAACTGGGGTAGGTTTTGTGATCCTAATCTTTTCATCTTTAATATAGCTTTCATCTTTTGATATAAAGACGGAGAAAAATTAGCTTCCTTTGGGAGTGCTTACTTAGTTCTTTGTAATGCTTTATGTGCTTTTGAATAGTAAGAGCCTAAAAGGTCGCCCGTTTAGTATGTAAGTTGAAATGAACTAATGACAGAGCCATAGTGATTGGGCACCTGTGTTTCGAAGAAGTTACTCAAAGTAGTTTTGCAGTACAATTAGAAACCGACACTAACAGTCGGTTTTAAAGAAGCCAAAAGCATTTCTTGGCCCATCATATAATTTTCAAAATACTTATATTACTCGATTTGAAAGAAACATTTTCACTAAACATTCATAAATACTTATTAATAAACACTTGTTTTTCTAATTAGCTCCCCAAGCGGTGCGGTGCGGTGCGGTGCTTTATAGAAAGATCAGATGCTAGGTTTGCTGATAGGTCATAAAGAAAGATCAGTAATGGTGTTATTTCGTTTAACATGCATAATTACCAGGTATGAGTTTTAGAAAACTGACGTGGCAAGTTAATTCAACGTAATGCCAAACCCAAGTGGCTTGAGCCGGCTAATATGTATGATTTTTTTCATAATGAAAAACGACTGCCACATGTTTATTTTGCTGATCTGGCAATTGTTTTTTTTTTTTTGTCCTGCAGTGGATAAAGTAGTCATCCATATATTAAATATTTTGGGTTTGGGTTTGGGTTTGGATAATTGAGAGTATAAAATAGTCAATATATTTCTTTTACCCTTCTTATCTCAGTTGAGCTGGTTTTCCGGCGAATTCCTGATAAGCAAAGAGGAAAAGGGGGGCGGAGGAAGAGGAAGAAATCACTGCCGTTGTTGAAAGTTAAAGCGGTGGCGGTGATTTTGATAGATTCAAAAACAGAGGAAACCTTGAACCCTTTTTCCTTTATTTTTCGCCGTTAGAAACCCTGTTGGTGTTGAAATTTGGGTTTCTGCTCAGCTCATATTTCAACAATCACCAAGTAAGTTGCGGCAGCAGCAAAACCTACGAGCTAGAAATTTGGGTTTCTGCATCAGCTCATATTTCAACAATAGCCAAGTAAGTTGCGGTAGCAGCAAAACCTACGAGCTTGAAATTTGGGTTTCTGCAAATACTACAAGAGGAAACCCAATTAATTGGGTTTCGATTACAATCCCCTATCGATTTATCTACAAATTTCCTTCATGGCGAGATTCCAATAGTTTTGTTTGGATTACAGGATCTGGAGTACTTGAATCTATCATACATCTTCTCGGTCTCGGTCTGATATATGAAACAGTCGTAGGAGTATAGTTACTCTATTTCCTATAACTTAGGGTAGTTTAAGAAATTTGTCCCAAAATATTTTGAGTTTGGGTTTGGGTAGTGACAATAGAGAGTGAGAGCACTCAGCCACAACGACGGCGTTAAAAACCTACTTAATGACTTATTCGCTAAAAGACAAATCAACAAGCCATTCAGTTCAGTGTTGAGCCGCTTGTGCCATTTACGATAGGGAAAGTATGGATAAGCCCATTTCAGATTTATGAAATCCGTTTCTATGGGAGGAGGCATGCTTTCTGCTAGACTCCTCTGTTTTGTCCGCTTCGACGGTATGGGAGGAGGCATGCTTTCTGTTAGACTCCTCTGTTTTGTATCATGTTTTCCACCAAACCTTTTTGGGTAGTCTGATCTTTCCATTCATCACTCTTTTTTACTGCCTTTTTTTGTTCAATTCTTTTGTTATTGTTTGAACTATTTACTGAACTCTTCGTCTCTAACAATTTTCCGTTAGATTAAGAGTTTCATTTCATCATGCTCAAGAAATCCTTATTGTTCTTTTTCTCCACCTTGGGTTCATTACTGTCTTCAGGAGCTGCACCCCCTTTGCCCGATGGAGGGCTCAAGCTATGTCTTGGGTTTTGGCTAGAATTTACATTTAAATTCTTGTTGTCGTTTTTGTTCTTGCTATTGATGTTTTTTTTTTTTTTTTATCTCCTTTCTTCACGGTAGTTGCCATGGATATGGAGTTACCAAACCAGTTGATTTAGGTTTTACAAACAATAAATCTGTCGGCTCGGAACTCAATTTGGATGGAAGAGGAATGGGTGGTGGCTAGGGTGGTTCATCATCTGATTTACCTGATTTTCTAGTATTTCTACTCACCATCTCTTTAGTGGCAGGCTCTTTTAATGCAATGGTAGCAATAGATTCTGGGGAGTTATTGGCAAAGAAGACATTGGCATTATTGAACAGAAGTAGAGAACAGGGAAGAACTTGTTGCAACTACTGTATTGCCCTTCTTCTAATCAGGTCTACGTGTTGCCGCACTAAACTTGTATACTTGATCGTATGTTGCAAAGTCAAAATGCTTGGTTTCCGAGCATTCTAAGTGGCATTCTATGGTTTTTAAAATCCAAGTCAGTCTATAGAAAACCCAAAATGACATTTAAACTCAACTTTTTCGATATTAGGAGAGTGAAAGCAGACAAGAAGGGAGAGAGAGGGAGGAGAGAATGAGATTGCAAAAGAAAAGTTTTGGGTTGTGAGGGGGAGAAATAACGAAAGAGGAAAGAGAGTGGGAGACTAAATAAGGGGGCCCCAATAGGATCATTTTAGTCTTTACAGGTTAATTAATTAGCTTTCAAATAAAGAAAATAGAAACGAGAAAGAAGTCCAGACACATGTATATCTTAGAATGAATATAGGCACAAAATATTTGCACCTACACGTGAGACCCCTGTATAATATATATGGATATAGATAAGGAAAATTGTGATGTGAAATTGCCACCTCATAAACAAAACAAAGAAGCTGAAGTGGCCTGGATTTCAGATATATCAAATGAGCTTATCCGTATTTTTCCCTAATAAAGGCCCTAGAGACCGATAAGGTGGCTATGGCCTTGCCGCCTTAACCGCTTCACCAGCTGCCACTAAAAGCTTAACCTGCTTGGCTGTATTGCTGCTGGTGATTTGTTGAACTCGATTCCGAAATATGAGATTTAGGGTTTCTCCGATATGGTCCGTATTTCCCAAACGTTTGCAGCACTATCATCTCCGTTCTCACCGTCTTTACTTGTATTCGTTCGCAAGAAACCTCCAAATCGGTCGAGCTTCTATTAATGGCGGAACCGGCAGATCCGACGGTGCGAAGCTACTACTATCACTAAATCTGGAATTATTCAATACATTAGTTTTCCGTCACATCTTCATTTTCTGATTTCTTGTGGCACGTGAACTACTTCGTCTCAAATTGCACGGTTTATTGTTGAAGCCATACTCTTCTATTTGCAGGTAATTCTTTTCTGGTGCCAGGCGCAACTGTGGCTACTCTGCTTATGCTTGGCATTCTTCATGCTCGGCGTCTCTATGATGACAAGAAGGTATTATTAATTGTATAATTATGTCACTATAAAATGTGGATAAGAAGGTTATTTACTGATATAACATTTTGCTTGTAGTCATTACATTCATATTAAGTGTTTAGACATTCGAGACTGTTGTTTTACTGCGTAGGCAGTTCTCGAACGAGTATAGATTTCTTTACATGAGGGAACAAACTTTTGTTGGGTTAAATTGCTTGAGCATCTAGAGTTACAAGGAAAGAAAGAGGAAGGAGACGGAATTATGACCTTGCACCATTATTCACACCCCTAAAGGTCTAAACAATGTCAGTATCAAATGCTTTTAATTTATGTTCCCTATTTAAGTGCCATTACGTAACCTAAAGAATCTTTTAGCATGGGGACCTGGAGATTTTTCCTTAATTCTGCTATTAATGTTTAATTTGAAGTAACTCAATCAAATAAGATCTGATGGACTTCTCTTTAGCCGACTTTTATTTTTTATTTTGGTAAAAGCTTTGGCAGACTAATTAGGTGGACAGTGTTTAGTAGAATTTTCATATTTTTGCCAACTCAATGCATATTACTTTTAGCGGATGGCTGGGTTTTGTTGCCTAGATTTATATGTGGCCAATACCCTTCCTATAGTTGTCACTGCTTGGGAAGTTTTTCTTCTGCAGGCATGTCACAAGTGGTAATTCTCTGTCCTAGAAATGCAATCAATTGTTAAGGAAGTAAGAATCAACTTGAGATGGCTGTCAGTCTTGGAAAATGAAATTTTTTGGAAACTGGGAAATATGGCTTAATTCATGGTTATTGTATCTGTACTTTTCAATTGTTCTATACCCTGGTAAATATAGCTTAATTCATGTGTTGTCTATATTCTG
The DNA here is from genome assembly GCF_055504915.1 of Nelumbo nucifera. Taxonomy (NCBI): domain Eukaryota; kingdom Viridiplantae; phylum Streptophyta; class Magnoliopsida; order Proteales; family Nelumbonaceae; genus Nelumbo; species Nelumbo nucifera. The sequence goes on along the minus strand of NC_142649.1, from coordinate 199,327,588 downwards.
CTTATTCCTTATTTGTTCAGCTGTTTTACTGTGACAGGTTGAAGAGGCAAGGGAGCAGGGAATTGAATTTGAGTTTTCACCTGATGTGAAAGTAAACTATCTTTGTTTAATAATTCCCAATGTCTAAAATTCGTGCTTCTATCTTGTTCATGGCCTATTTATTGTAAGCTAACCCATGTAGCTTCTGATAAAAAGTTCTCTTACCTTGCAAACTCTAGGCTAGATTCTTGAGTCTCCTACCATTGCGCTCCATTTCACGCTTTTGGGGTTTCATAACAAGTGTGGTAAGTTTACTTTACCCATGAATCCATGATAATCTCACTCTTTTTTCATTTTATAACACCACAACATTGGTGACTCATGTAGTCTACAACCTTCTTTTCTCATTTACCATGTAATTCTTTTGGTAGGATGGATCTGTTTTTTCACCTATAGTAATATATTTTGCATACCGTTTATATATAAAAAAAGCAAGGCTGACTCATATGTAGTGATATTAATGCAAGATCTGAAGCATATCTATATGATTTTTTTTCTAAAACAATAGACACTTAGTCATATCAAAATATGTTTTATATTTGCCTTTGACACTCCAAGAAAAATTCCAATAGATACGGGTATATAATTACAAATTTAGGTTGTATGACACTTTGACAAGGATGCCCCCATGAATTGACAAGTTTTGCAATGCTTGAAATATTATTCCAGTATCTTTGAAATATATAGCTAATGTGAGTAGACTAATGTTATGCCTTGAAGGACTGTAAAGAGTTCAGTTCTATCTTCTATAAGATGTGTCATCACGAGCTGGACCCGAGTAACAAATCACATTCTCCAAGTGGTCTCTAATAGTCTTCGCATCAAAGAGGGACAAATTCAAAGATATCTGAACTAGGGAGATAAGGAACTCCCAAAGATAATAAGAAGGGCTACAACTTGGGCGGGGTTTGTTAACCCATCCCCAAAAAGGTCACATTGGGTTGGTTTTTGGGTTAGGGTTAGAGTTGAAAAGCATGAACCCAACTTCAGGTTGGGTTAGGGTTGAGACCGTAACCAACTTGACCCAACCTAACTTCATATTTGTATGTATAAATATTATATGAATATGTATTTATGTATGTAAATATTTATAATATATGTATATGCAACTATGCATCCATGAATGTATATATGTATCATAGTTTTCAAGGTGCCAAGGCGAGGCTAGGTGACAGAGGAGTGCCTTGTCGCCTAGTCGTCGCCTAGGCGATGGACTTTTTTAAGTAAAAAGTGAAAAACATGTAACCTAGGGTAGTTCCCTAGGTTCCATAACCATATTTCCTGAAAATCAACATAATCCAACATATTCATGAGAAGAAAAAGAAGAAAGAAAAAAAATTCAAAAAATATAGGGGCTGAACCCCTATTTTTGTTATAGGAAAAGAAGAAAAGAAAAGGTGGAAGAAGAAATCAGTATATAAACACACAAAATTAGTGAAGAAAAAGAAAATAATGTTTTGATTGGACAACATTTTATATGTTCTTCCTTACTTATTGGTTCAGGTTTTGAAGTCTTTGAGGGTTTAATACAGCATTTAGCAATGTTTGTGTTGATTAAACCCTAACAAATAATAAAATTGTTGAGCAGGAGAAGAAGAAGGAGAAGAAGAAAGGAGGAAGGAAGAAGAATAAGAAGAAGAGGCAACTGAGTTAAGGCCTCAAAAAGAACTACTTCAGTCGAGTGAAGCATTGTATTTATACTATACTGGCCGTACAACACAATGGGTCTACAAAATTACAAAAATACCCCTGTGGGTACTAAACCTGTATACAATACATATAATACACCTGTCAACACTCCCTCTCAAGTTGGGGCATAGATATCAATCATGCCCAACTTGTCACTAAGACCTTGGTGTCTGGAATGGTTTAGCCCTTTTGTAAAGATGTCTGCTAGTTGGTCTTCAGAGTTGATGTATGGAGTATACTTTGCCTGTGATGATTTTCTCTCTGATAAAGTGCTTGTCAACTTCAATATGCTTTGTTCTATCATGTAGTACCGGGTTGGCAACGATACTTATACCTGCCTTGTTGTCATAGAGTAGAGTCATGGGTTTATCAACTGGAAAACCCAACTCTCCCAATAAATTCTTTATCCACATACCTTCAGCTACTCCGTGTGCCATTGCACGGTACTCAGCTTCAACACTGGATCTAGCTACCACGGTTTGCTTCTTACTCCTCCAAGTAACAAGGTTCCCTCCTACAAAGGTGCAGTAACCACTAGTAGACCTTCTGTCACTTTGAGATCCAACCCAATCTGCATCTGTGTAAATTTCAACTCTCAAATGTCCATGTTTCTGGAATAATAAGTCAGCACCCGGGAACTTCTTAAGATACCACAGTATTCTCTCTGCTGCTTCAAGATGAGTGGACCTAGGTGCATGCATGAACTGGCTGAGGACATCAACAGCATATGCTATGTCTGGACGAGTCATATAGAGCTACAACAATCTCCCTACAAGCCTTTGAAATTGCTTCACATCCTTAAGAGGTTCGCCTTGGCTGTCACTTAACTTATGGTTGGGGTCAATGGGAGAGTTAGCTGGTTTAGTCCCAATCTTTCCAGTGTCCTTAAGCAAATCTAGGACATATTTCCTTTGGGAGATGAAGATATCCTTTTTTGATCGGGCAACCTCAATTCCAAGGAAGTATTTGGCAGGTCCTAGATCTTTCACTTCGAACTGAGTGGTAAGGAAGTCTTTCAAACTTTGAATTTCATCCTTCCAGTCACCAGTAACAATTACGTCATCCACATATACTATTAGGGCAGCCATTTTACCTTCTACTCTTTTTACAAACAGTGTGTGATTTGACTGACATTGCTTGTATCCCCTCTGCTGAACTGTAGTATGAAATCTGTTGAACCAAGCTCTTGGTGATTGCTTCAGTCCATATAAAGACTTTTTCAACTTGCACACCTTTTGTTCACTTCCTTGATCCAAAAAACCGGGGGGTTGAACCATATAAACTTCCTCTTCAATGTCACCATTCAAGAAGGCATTCTTGATGTCAAGCTGATGTAGATCCCGATTTAGATTGGCAGCAAGAGAAAAAAGGACTCTAATAGAGTCCAATTTGGCAACAGGGGCAAAGGTTTCTGCATAATCAACCCCATATACTTGAGTAAAACCCTTTGCCACTAAACGAGCTTTATACCTCTCCACGGTTCCATCAGCCCTATACTTAACAGTGAACACCCATTTACATCCAACTGGATCCTTTCCCTTAGGGGGATCAACAAGTTCCCACGTGCCATTCTTATGAAGAGCATCAATTTCTTCCTTCATGGCCTTCGTCCATTCTGGTACTGAGAGAGCTTCTGCCACATTCTTGGGAATAGGGATACTATCAATGGAGGTAAGAAAAGCATGAAATGAATGTGAGATGTTCTCATAGGAAACAAAGTTGGAAATGGGGTGTTTAGTGGTGCACGACCTAACACCTTTCCTATTGGCAATGGGAAGGTCAAGATCATTAGCAACAGGGAGGTTGGGAGTCAAGTTACCTGAGTGAGTATGATCTTCCCCTAAGGAATTTGATGGCATTTGAGGTACGGCTTTTGGATTCTCCACAGCTCTTGAACTTGGTTGGCCTTTATGACGACGAGAAAAAACACGAAAAGGTGGAGGATCAAAAGGAGAAGGGGGAGAAGGAGAAGGAGTAGGAAAAGGAGGAAGTTGAACCAGTTTCTCCTCATGCCTACACTCCCCCTGAGGAGAAACAGGAAAGAAGGGCTCATCCTCAAAGAAGGTAACATCCATGGAGACATAGAATTTCTGAGAAACAGGATCAAAGCAACGATACCCTTTCTGAGAGAATGAGTAGCCAAGAAATATGCACGGGGATAGCACGAGAGTCCAATTTCCCCTGGGTGAGAGATAGGTTTTGGACAAAGCACCGACAACCAAAAACACGAGGAGGAATAGAAAGAAGAGGGGCCTTAGGAAAGAGAAGTTGATGTGGGGCTTTGTACTCTAACCAACGAGAGGGCATTCGGTTAATGAGGTATGTAGAACAAATGACGACCTCAAGCCAAAATTGTTTGGGAACATTCATGTGGAGTAGTAAACCCCGTGTCACTTCAAGAAGGTGTCAGTTCTTCCGTTCAGCCACACCATTTTGTTGTGGCGTGCGGGCACAAGAGCTCCGGTGAAGTGAGCCATGTGAAGCAAAGAACTCCGTGAGGTCACTATGAAAAAATTCTTTTGCATTGTCTGATTGAAATATTTGGATTTCGGTCTGAAATTGGGTGAAGACCATCCGCTGAAAATCTTGGATAATTTTTGGTACCTCCTCACGGGTTCGCATTGGATATACCCAAGTGTTTCTGGAATAATCGTCAATGAAGGTAATGAAATACTTGTAGCCACTCTCAGAAGGTAAAGTAATAGGGCCTCACACATCTTTATGCACAATGTGAAAAGGAAACTCAGATTTACTATTTCTTTGAGGAAATTGAGTTCTACAATGCTTGCTCAACTGACACGTTTGACAAGAAATATTAGAAACAGACACAGACTTACACAGTTTTGGGAAAACAACTTTCAAGGACTCAAAAGACAAATGACCCAGCATTTTACTCTTTCTGAACTGACTCATAGACTCTGTAACATGAAGGCCAGCCGTATTCTCCAGCATATAGAGTCCATCAACCATACGTCCCCTACCAATCGTCCTCCCCGAGGCCAGATCCTGAATCTCACACAATAGGAAGGGAAAAAAGTCACCAAACAGTTTAAGGAATTTGTAACACTACTAACTGAAAACAAATTCATAGGCAATTTTGGAACATGAAGAACATTAGAAAGAGTAAGGCCGAGGGGAAGAGAGAGAGTTCCTTGACCAGTTATGGAAGTGTATGATCCATCAGCTAGTCTCACTTTATCTCTTTCGGAAAGAGGGTGATAAGTTTGAAAGCAAGTGGACATAACGCTCCAGAATCAATGATCCATGGAGAGTCAAGGTCGTGAGAAGCAATGTGGAAAGTTGTGGCAGGATTACTTGATGTGGATGCAAAAGAGGTGGTGGGAGGAGCATCCATCTGGCGAATTGCTCTACCATAAAGTTCCAAATGGTCACGGAAGGAGTTTACAATATCCTCCCTTGGGTCAGATCCAGAGTAGCTATGTTGGTCATGTGGTGTTTGAGTCACAGTAGAAGTGGAGGGCTGATTCTCCCGAGTAATCATATTGGCCATGTGGTGTTTCTTGGTACCTTGTTGCCCGGGTCTTCTAATTACATCTGAGCCTTGTTTCTTAGGTAAATCCTGAGCCCACTTTGGTTTCCCATGGAGATCCCAACAAGTATCTTTGGTGTGTCGGGGCTTCTGACAATTAGTGCACCACAATTTTTCCTTATCTTCTGCTTTCTTCTGGTTATCCCCTCTCTTGGAAGAAGGTCCACCACTAGTAGAGGAACCCCCCTTTGCCGCCAACACAATTGCATCCCCTCCGGTGTTGTTCATCAAGTTTCTTCTGCTCTCTTCAAACTTGACAAGAGCATAGACCTCCTGAATTGAAGGAAGATCCTTAGAACTTAGAATTTGTACTCTGATGGATTCATAGATAGGATTGAGACCATGTAAAAAGGTAAACACCCTTTGCTGTGAGACAAGTTTCTTGTACAATTTTGCATCTTCATCACACTTCCAATCAATATTCTGGTAATGGTCCAACTCCTTCCAAATAGTTGTCAAGTCAGAGTAATAAACTGATAAACTCCTCTCCCCCTGTTTACAAGTAGATGAAGCTGCTTGCAGTTGATAAATCTTGGCATAGTGTCGAAGTTCAGAATATGTGGATTTTGCCTGTTCCCAGATCTCAGTTGCAGTTTCAGCCCACATGAAGTTCTTCCTTATTTGCGGTTGCATGGAGATCAAAAGCCAAGACATAACCATACCGTTCTCCTGATCCCATCTATCATGTTCTGCATTTCCAGAAGGTGGTTCTTTGATTCTTCCATTTATGTAGCCTATTTTTCCCCTTGCAGTTATGTATAGCTTGATCCCCCTTGACCACTCTAGGTAGTTTAACCCATCAAGAGGAACAACAGCCATAGGGAAGGATAGGTCACTATTCCCACTCATTCCGTTCAGCATTGTGGAGATTCCGGATGTAGCTGAATCTTCACTATTCATGATTCTAGGTTTAGAAGTACACAACCAAAGGCACACTGCCTTACAGAGCTGCTACAGTCCACAACTAGGCACTTGTAGATTTTCAGTTTCACAGAGAACCAAGCATAAACACTGCAGCTGCAGTACAAGGTTGTATGACCTACACTGTGTAGGAGTCCACAGAACAATATACGAATTGCACTTGCAGTGTAACCAGGTCTGAATGACCTACAGTTTTACAACTTTAATACAACTTCTCGGCTGAAAAAAAACCAGTAGGAACAGCAATACGAGTGGTGGTTCACCACACCTAATCGGATGATATCCACTTTCCAGGGCAGCCGAACAGTCACTTAGGGTCTAGGGTTCATCAACAGTCCCTTAGAGAGCTGAATAGAGCAACACACAATCGGAGGAAGGGGGACAGTCCCTACTCAGATTTTGGGACATCAACAATCGTACAAGAAGAGAACCATAAACAGAAACAAAAATTAGTTCAGTACCTAGGTCACCCGAACTGTGAATAGGCAGTACAGTCATGGACTCAAACTTTTCTTCAGATCAGAACCTTCCTTCGTACATTTGGGATGGTTTTCTACAGTCTTCTAAGCCGAGCAACTCCAGTTACCAGCACCTAAGGCTGAAGAAGAAAAAAACTTGTAGCAGAACCCTTTTCTGCACTAGGAAGTTGAACAGTCAGCCTTCTTGTAGCAGAACCCTACTTGGCAGTGGAGACTAGCAGCAGCACTAGAGAATGCTTCCTCTTTCTTGTCTTCGAGCATCAGGACTATAGCTTCTACGCAACAGTGGAGAGAGACCTCAACTGGTTGTTTTCCAGGCCTGGACGGTCCTGCTCTGATAGTAAGAGAAGAAGGAGAAGAAGAAAGGAGGAAGGAAGAAGAAGAAGAAGAGGCAACTGAGTTAAGGCCTAAAAAAGAACTACTTCAGTCGAGTGAAGCATTGTATTTATACTATACTGGCCGTACAACACAATAGGTCTACAAAATTACAAAAATACCCCTGCAGGTACTAAACCTGTGTACAGTACATATAATACACCTGTCAACAAAAATAATAAAAAGAAATTAGTATATAAACGCACACAATGAATATTTTAGTTTAAAAGTGTCTATTTTATAATTATAACCTAAAAAAATTATGAAAATAAAAGTTTTTTATAACGCGCTATAGAAAACTGCTTGGTGGTTAGGCGAGGCCAGCCTCCAAGGGCGCCTTGTCGCCTTGACAACTATGATATGTATGTGTTCATATATTATTTTCATTGCAATTATTCTCTTTTATGTATATATGTATGCATGCATTTATGCATTTAAAGTTATAGGCAAGTTTTTTTTAAAACATGATAACTATGTTCTTTTATGCATAATAATGTTAAAATTGAATTATCTTTAACCCTTGAGTCTAGGAAATAAGAACATTTGGCAAAAGGAAGTAGTGAAGTCGGGCCAACCCGAACCCAACCCAACTTGAAGTTTTAGGGTTTTGGTGTGTGTGTGTGTGGGGGGGGGTTCACTAGCTCAAGTTGGGTTAGGGTCAATGTCGACCCAACCTAACCAGATCCGACTTGCAGCCCTAAAAATAAGTGCACGAGAGAAATTGAGCTAGAAATTGTATGTTTGTTCGAATTCAAATTTGAATTGGATCTAATCAAAACAATTGAAGTTAAATATGTTTATAATTAGTTTTGATGCTGCCAAATCTGGAGTCGAGGGCAGTGGAGTAATTTCCTAGGTCCGAGGGCTGCGGGCCTCACTTGCTAAGAATGAAAAGACGTCAAAGGCCCTGAGAGTGTTCCTAGGAATGAGTACTCTGACGGTCAAGTTAGCCGAGAGCTCAAAGGAATCCCAAGGTCACCACAAGAGTTTAAGTGATAGCTCAAGTATGTGTGTACCTCTAACAGTAGTGCCCCTTTTATTGTAGGAGTCACCTAGGTGGGGAGTAATGTACGACGTGTAACCGTCCCGTATATCGCGGTCACATAGGGGGACTTAGAGAGGCATCGGACAACCACTACCCCACATTAGTGGCTCAGGAGTAAATGCGCCTAGGACGTGCACCCGCATTAAGTGCTCCACAATCGCTAAGGGTGGGAATTACCCGAATTCTCTTATGAAACTACCATCTGTCGAAAATGCCCCTAGTGAATGCCACCTGTCAAGATCCAGTGGGCCGACCAAATATACCTCATCAAGTTCAAATATGGATATACCACAATCCAATAATATTTCAACTTCTACACTAGTACTTATATCACATAAAATCAATATATATCCACTTTCGATTAGTATAGCTGGTTGAATGTTTTATGTTTACTAAAGTGTCATATGTTCAAGTCTCGTAAAGGTTATTTTCAAGTCACTTTATTCATGATATACAACATTGAATTCATTTTTAGTTTATTTTATTAATGACATTATAATATTTTAATTATTTTTAGTTTAATTTATTAATGGTATTCAGCATCCGAGTCAAGTGTGAGCCCATTCTAAATCTGATGGATATGATTCAATTTCAATTTGGATATTAACAAATCAAATTGATTTAAATATGCCCAACTTTCCAATCCATTTGCACTCCTAAGAGAAATAGATGGTGCACATAGGGCTGTGATTCTAAATCTGCATTCCCTTACTATTTAAGTGATCTATTATAGGCACTGTGAATAACAATCAAAAAAATTTCGTTGATGAAATAACCAATTGCAAAAAAGAGATGTCCAAGATGCATATTAAACAAAAGAAAAGAACGAGCCCATTGCAAAGTTGTGCCATCCCCGCCCCCCCCCTCGTGCTAAGTTGTATGCCACTCGATTTAGCTCAGTTGGAGTTCATCTCAAAATAGTATGGCAGGAGGCTAGAATTTATCTGATTTAATTAAGCAAGTAACCGAGTCAGACAATATCCATGGTATTATTACAGAGCTTTTACCTCACCTAATTGCATTGAAAGATATTCTATTTCTATTAGGAGAGGGCTTTCCGATACAACAATCCCAAGATTAAAACAGAGTGCCGTCATTTCAGCCATGGTAGTGTTTGCTTCTCTGGTTGGACTACTGCCGGCACATAGTAACCCTCCATCTCTATTGGGCCAAACATAGAGTCTAATTTCCTCAATAAATGGAGATCCGTTGCCACAGTTTCCTCTTGGGAAGGGGCAGTAGATGATTGTAGAATAGCCAATAAGTTTTCTGATCTCTCCCCAATTGAGGGCTTTATATTCTTGACAATTTAGTTGCTTTAGCAGTCACATACAGGCCAATATTGTACTAGTAAGTTATTTTGAAGGAAAAGTAGCTCCTTTGGAGACTTAGTGCTTGAGTGTAATGCCTAGCATCATGACCTGGGGTACTGTGATATAGCATTTAAGATAATTTTGATGTTAATTCTTGTTCAAATAGAAGTTTACTTCTCTCAGCTCCTTTTTCTCCTTTTTTTTTTTCTTTTTTGACCATTAAATCTCTAAGTTCTTGGACATGAAACTCTTCAGAGGCTAGATCCCATCAAGACAAGCCTATATTTTCAGCAATTGAATCTTTTCTTGTATGGGATATGATTTTACTTTTTATCATTTTATTTAGGAAGTTGGAACATATGGATGGCCCAGTAAGTGGCAAGGCAAGGAAAAGCCAGCTAAGAAACTTTATTATGTTTCTGGATCTAGTTAGTAGTAATTTATTATTGAAATGAAAGCTTATAAGGAGCTCTTTATAGTTAGGAAAACACCTAAGGTCCTAGTTTGTTATGATTTAACTAGGGTTGGTTTGAACTTGAATAATCAAACTGTCCAATCTGGTCCAAGTCTGACAAGATTGAGACAAGTCTGATCTCTGAAGTAGTTGAAATAAGGCCTGGTCTAGTTGATCAACATCTCTGCACCTGTGGGTAATATATTGCTGCTGTTTTTTTTCTACTGGATAGTTAAATTTCCATTTGCTTTAAATTTTGAGTTCTGTTTCTTCTTGTATGATTTTTTTTCTTGATTCTTATTGTTTTTCTTATGTGTGGTTTCACATATCCTCCCTCTACAGTTATTGTCATTTGTCTTGTAATTAAATTTGAACTCTAATGTGTTTCACTTTGTGTTCACTAATGTTTTACCTGCTAAATTCTGGTTTTCAGGAAATTCCTGTTCCTTTGCGTCCTTTAATCTACAAAGGCTGGGCACGGGCATTTCATTCAAGTATTGTTGTTTGATTTTTTTTTTTACATCAATAATAAGAAGCTATGGTTATTATGTTGTGCCTTGTCTTGATTTATATGCTAAGCTAAAATACAATATAATGGAGTAAATTAAAATAAAGAATGAACAGTATGATTATTTTTCTCCAATTTATGGCAGGCTTTCTTAGAGGATACTGTCCACCTCTCAAAATGGATTAGTGTGTGCAAGTTACCTGCACTGTTACTGTGGAACTTGTCATGAATGCCAATTTATGTGTTCTGAGGTGTCTGGTATGCCAATCTCCAGAAATCATGGCACAGGAACATAACAATAAAGGACTTTCAGAATTCAGTTGTTGTTTCTTTCAGATTATCCTTTCTGTCCTAATGCCAGCATTGGGAGATTTCTTAGTTTTGAGGTGTTCTATAGTGACAGCTGTGCACCTTGAAATTTTAGGGTTCCACAAGAGGGTGGGCATTCAACTTCAACCATGAAAGTAATTCCAAGCTCTAATGGGACCAATGTGCTATGTCCTAAACAAATTCTGCCAAGCAACCTTTTCTTATACAAAATTCTTTATATCTTGCAGACAATACTTAGTCTCTTTTTGGTAACAATACTTAATGATTTGAGACTTTAGTAAGATCTACTTACAACTTACAAAGTTCAGTTTGCAAATGGTATCTCAGAAATTACCTTGTTATTTCAATGATAAAACTTATCTTGCCTCTGCTTTCTAGTCATCAATTAAGCATGACCCCTTGTGCATATCAATGCAAACATTACTCTCATAAAAGGGAAAGGTTCTACTGTAAGGGAGTTAATGTCCGAATAATTTGACCTAGTACTCATTAATCTTTGTTCAAATAGCCACGTTATTATAAAACCTTGTGTTCCAAATGGATTTAAAATATGAAGCTCCTTTTACTACTTTCACATTTATTTTACAATTGGTTTGGTAACAAGGATGTTGGCTTGACCTTGGAGAATTCTTGAGGCATGTGGTAGCAGAATATCCAGCCTTTTTCTGTTTTGCATGTTTCATTTGTGATATCAAAGTATGCTTGTGTTCTTCATTGCAGATTTAGAAGAAGCGGCTTTACCTTTGGATGAATATGCATCATTGCAGGATTTTTTTGTTCGCACACTTAAAGCAGGCTGCAGGCCTATAGACCCTGATCCTCATTGTCTGGTAACTGGTAACCAGCTCCTGCAACTTCTTATTGGTGTTGCTTCTTTTCTAAATCATGTAATATTGCTGACTGATGCTACAATTTGTTAATGAAATAGGTCAGTCCTGTAGATGGTACCATTTTGAGATTAGGTGAACTGAAAGAATTGGGTGCAATGATTGAGCAAGTCAAAGGTTTCTCTTATTCAGTTTCTTCTCTTCTTGGTGAAAGTACATTCCTTCCTATGAATGTCCAAGAGGATACACATGGTGAAAGTAACAAACAGAAGAATACAAAAGAAGCAAGTAAAAAATCATGGTGGCGAATCTCATTGGCTTCACCTAGAAGGAGGAATCCTGAACCAGCATGGTAATGGAAAGTCATTAATTTTCTGTTCCTAAATATTTGTTCACATTCTTCACTCCCCAAATACAGAGTGTAGAAACTTGTGATCTATGAGAACATGTTAATGTGACTATCATGGAGAACATGATGTCTTCCCCCTTGTTTTTTATTGGATTGTTGGATCTTTTGTCGTTTAATGTCTAAATATTTTATGTAATACCTTGTAAATTAAAAAGGCAAGATGGGAAGGAAACTTAGATGGGTATCAAGTATAGTTACAATATACAGAGATGCTATGTACAAAAGATGCACTTATTCAAAAAAAAAAGATGCATAAATGAAGAGGAAAAACCCCATGAACAAAAACTTAAATGGACACTAAGTAGTGGCAGGGTACATGGTTCCATATATTTTAAAGATGGCTTAAGAATATGGTTTTTTTACCCTATTTTTCCTACATACATGATATGGGTTCCTTCAATCTCCTTTAGCATAAATTACCAAACAAATAATAGCCCCAAAATCCTTGCTTACTTGCTCAATATATCAGCTTCTGTCATCAAACACGTCGGAGTGGGTTCTCCAACAGATATAATTTTGGGAAAAGGGGTTTTCCCAAGTTAATTGGAAGCAAGTTCTATGGAACTATCCTCTTGAACTTGAACACCTTCATCAGAAATGCCAGGACAAAGCTTCAATAGTTGAGTGGGTCACCCATTAATAACCAAAAATATGGAGAAAGTAAATCCAAATCTTCAAGGAGATCTCCAAATGTGATGTGGATGATAAACATATTGACTCCATACTTGCATTGTGCAGATAACACAGTCATCATGAATTTAATGATCCGATCATACTGTGTATATTCTTATTGTTTTACTGGGGATTGATTGTAAATCTTTTCATTGTATCAGGTATTTTTAAGTGCTTCCATTCTTGACACCCAAGTATGAAATGGCAGAAATACATCACATTGTTCTTGATCAGTTCTTGATTAGTAAAGTTGCCTGATAAGTTTTAAGACAAGAAACATCATGTGGTTCAGCTATTATACTATAAGTTTTATATAATACTGCTTTAATTTTCAAGTAAATTAGGAAAGGGACCTCCATAAATCTGCTGATTAGATATGCCTAGTTACTGAGAGAAACTCTTGGCTGGATTATGCTAAAGTTGAAATTTAAAATTGCAAATTGTGAGTAGCCATAGATTCTATGGTTGGTTGAGATAGATGGTACTGTGATCAAGTTGCACTTTACATTCTAAAGTTTAAATGCCTGTTTGTAATTCTCAGGATCTAAAAAATATGTAAGATAAAAAAAGAGAAAAGAAAAGTAAGATAAGATCTTAAGCATTTGAGATGGTGCAATTGTTGCTCTTTTTAATGTCTTCACTTTAGATGTGTTAATTCATGCTTCACTCATACATGAATCTCTAGATTCTCAATCTGAAATATTGAGACTTTACAATAGTGTATTTTCTCATTTCCTTTTTCAGCATCATTGATATGCAACTGTTTTAAGCTCTGATTAATTGTTTTTTATTGGTAACTTAGTTCTGAGCCTCTGATAGTTTGTTATTCCAAGTATTAAAGTGTTTCTAGACTTTTGAACTATGTTCACTGCAACCTATGAAGACGTTTGATAATGCTTAATTGTTTCATGTACATTTTTATATTTTGTTACAGCCCAATGAAGGGTTTGTTTTACTGTGTGATATATTTGAAGCCTGGGGACTATCATCGAGTACACTCTCCTGTTGATTGGCATGTTTTTATTCGCCGCCATTTCTCAGGTAATTTTTCTGTGTTTTTGAAACTACATATCATTGATCCACAGGTATTTTATCTCTTGTTGAAGTTTTGTTTTGTTTTTTTTTTCCTTTTTTTTTGGGAGTTGGAGGGTTGGAAGGTTGCGTAGTTTTTTGCTTCTTTCTTCAGGGTGATTGCTCATCACCTGCATTTGTATCTTGCTTGCTCCTTTCTTAATAAATTTTCTTCTTTATTTATCTTCAAAAATAAAATCTACGAGTAGATGCAATTACTTGTGGTAAATGTTACTTGTTTAAAACTTTATGCTGCAAACTTGGGTCATTTCTATGTTTATCAATCTTATAGAAACGTTGACAAAAGAACATAAAACCTTTATATTCTGGAAGTTATTTCTTTTGTTAATTTTGCTTAACCAATTATAATATCATATATTTTTATTCTATGAAGGTCGAATACCATTTTATCAAGTGTATTAATAATTTGTTGCAGGTCACCTTTTCCCTTTGAATGAACGTGCCACACGAACAATCAGAAACCTCTATGTGGAGAATGAAAGGGTAAGACAATTTGTTTAGCATGTGTGGATGTTTAGAATTGGTTTTGGGTCTTGGAAGAAGAGGCAATCGGCATAATCAAAATTAATAAGACACTTTTTTTTTATTGAATAGTATAGTCAAAGAACATAATAAATGATAAAACATTTTCCTAGTGTATCTGGTGATTAATTTCTTAGACAAATCTCAAATCACCAAGTGCAGTCTCTGGAGGCAGCTAGTCTATTCAACCATATGATGCATTGGAGAAGCCATTTATTTTTCTCTCCTTTGAGATTTCAATGAGGTGGATTTTTTTTTTCTTTTTTGAATAGACAATGTGTGCATTCAAGAAGTCACTTGGTACAAGTTTTTAATTAAGGAGTTGCAATATAGTCACAGTGATTTGAAGTCACACGTTATCTTTCTGGAAATGATTGACTGTTCCTTTTTCACTTAAGAGTTTTTTAAGTTGAGCTAGCTAAGCTGAATGGTAAAAGTGGATCCTCCATTCATTTATATGTGGATGCTTCTGTGCAATGTCAATCATATGATTATTTGGGATAGATGACTAGGAAAACGGGGAGAAGATAAAATCAGAAATGATAATTTGCAAGAATTGATCAGTAACACCCACTGGTGATAAAATAGAGGAAAACATAATGTGATGGTTTGTTCAAGTGAAACAATTACTAATGAATGTACCAGTCAAGTTGTGCATGTTGAAGGTTCAAAGTGACAAGGAGAAGGTTGAAAGGAACCTGGGTTCAGGTAGTGAGGAAAGATTTACTTATTAGACCATCATTCTTAATGGGATATGTGACCCTAGGGCAAATGATTCTATCTATTAATCCATGTAGGTGGGATACAATTTGAGCTGTGTCAGAAACATGTCTTTTTGTTTATTACAGTTGATAAGACATATGGTATCTCAGGTTGACAAGCATGAGAACTCAGGTTCGAATCTGAGAGTGGCCATGTCAAAAAATCCCAAAGGTTAGGTTTGTCTCCAGTCTATTCCTCCCAAGTCCCCAGATAGCCAGGGCTAGGATTGGGTGATGGCCCTTATGATTGGAAAGGCATGTAGAATTAAGTTCTGTATAGATCTGATGTTTTATATGGATTTGATATTTAATGTAGAGTGTTCTTTTTTTTCTTCTTTCTTTCTTTTATAAAGACACCAGCATCTTAGAGTCTTCTTGGGCTATATTTTGGTATACTTTCTAGTAATTCAACTTTTTGCGTTCAATCAATTCAGTACAGTTTAGTGGAGCAATATTAGCTTACATTGTTTTAATGGAAAATCATTGGTATCATGATCACATCTATATGTTCTTCTTGCCATCAGGTTGTTCTTGAAGGTCAATGGGCCCAAGGGTTTATGGCAATTGCAGCAATTGGTGCAACAAATACTGGATCTATTGAGGTTTATTACCTGCTGAGTTCCTTTTATTTTTCTGCTTGTGTTATGCTAAGTTCTTTCTTAAGCTCATATTTGCACTGACAAGAAGTCAATTTTATTA
Organism: Nelumbo nucifera; assembly: GCF_055504915.1. NCBI lineage: Eukaryota > Viridiplantae > Streptophyta > Magnoliopsida > Proteales > Nelumbonaceae > Nelumbo > Nelumbo nucifera. The sequence goes on along the minus strand of NC_142649.1, from coordinate 199,311,903 downwards.
TAATGAAGTGCTTTAAAAAAATCAGAATTACATATTTCTACTATCTAGGGTGGAATCCTCTCAACTACTCATTTCTTCTTTTTTCTATCCCCCCCCAAAAAAAAAATAAAGAAAGAAAGAAAGAAAGAAAGAAAGAAAAGAAAAGAAAAAAAAAGAAACAAAAAATGACTAAATATTTTCTTCCGTTCCGGTCCCATAATCTCCTTTTCCCAATCCTTGAGACTTAGTGACCAAATTTTCACATTTCAAAGCTGTCTAAAACCAGAGCTGTTTTCTGGGCTATGTGATGAGATTGAATGCTAAGTTTTCCTTTGTATGCCTCATCTCTTTTTCTATTGTTTCGTTAACTTCAAATGTTGTTTTCACATGGAGTGCTTTCCTGTGTTTCTGTCTGCTACTTAGCCTGAAGGAATATCTAATCAGGACTAGTTGTATGGGACAAAGTCTACTAACTTGCAGATGTACTTTGCAGGCATATAGACCATTACAGATTTATACGAATCTTTATTATACTTGGATTTTTTATTCTTGCCGATAAGTTGATGACCCAAGTCTATGCTTGCACTTGGCAGCTTGTCATTGAACCAGATCTGCGAACAAACAGACCAAGAAAAAAGTTTCTGCACTCAGATCCCCCGGATGAACGTGTCTATGAACCTGAAGGTGTTGGTGTGATGCTCAAGAAGGGTGAAGAGGTTAGGAATGCACTTAGATCATGTTTTTCAGAATCTAAATTCCAAGGCTGTGTTTGGTTGCAATGCAAATAAATTTGTACTGATGCAAAGCCATGGAAGTGCAAATTATTTGAGTGTAAATTCTGACCTATTTTTGTTTCAAATTTTAGCTTATTTTGTTTGATTGCAGTACAAATGAAGTAAATTAAGACATGAAGCAGAATAAAGTAAAATCCAAAACAAAATTAAACAAGAATTTGCATTTTTTACATTTGCATTCCTATGCATTTGTACTAGTGCAAATAAATTTGCACTGCAACCAAACACAGCCTAAAGAGTAATGTACTTCAATAGAAAACAAGAAAATGATTTAAAATGTGGGCAACTCATGATTGCTTCAATCTACAGAGGCTTTTTCACTAATTTTTTTGTGGTGAACGAGTTTTTTTTTTTTTTTTTTTTTGTATTTTATGAACGAGATCCATTGAAGAATTGAAAGATTAGATGGAAAAATGTTTTTTACATGTAATCTATAATCAGTCTCTGCCATCCATTTAGACTTGCACTCTAGATTGTTAGACTTTAGGTGCTTTCACACATGGAGCTTGTATTCTGCTTTCTACTTACCGTTACTGCTTTTGTTGTGCTGTTCCTGTACTCTTTAACTTGAATATGCTTTAATATTCTCAGATGGCAGCATTCAATATGGGATCTACTGTAGTGCTTGTTTTCCAAGCTCCTGTATCGAAATCTCTCCAAAATGATGACACCTCCTCATCAGAATTCAAGTTCTGCGTCAGTCGTGGGGATAAAATTCGTATGGGGGAAGCTCTGGGTAGGTGGTCTGAAAGGTAGTAATGCCATGAATATTGTCTAGTTGAATTATCAGTTGTTGGTACAAATACCGATGGATCGTTGAGCTGATAGCTCTGCTAACTTATCACACTTGGTTCAGAATGTGGTATCTTCTATGGACCAACACATTTCACTCGCATCACTGAATTCACTTCCCACGTAGGGCTATAAATGGTTTCTGTTTGTCTAAATTGGAATTTGAATCCATGCAAGGGTGATTGGATCGAATATGGAGTCATTCTCGTCGAATTCGGTAAATATTTGAGTATGTACGCTTTTATTACATAATATAATCTATTAGTAAAATTGGTTTGTATATCGTATGGTTACTGAAGAGTTATAGGTTCTAGACTTGTACAAGATATTTTCAATTCATTTTATTTGATAATATATAATATTAATACATAAACGAAACCAATGGATAAATATTCGTTTTTTTTTTTTTGTTTTTTTTTTCGAATCAAGTTTGGATCCAGGAATACTTTGATCTGTTTGCAGCACTACTCTCTATATGTCCGGGTAACTGAATCAGTTAAGTTTTCTCCGTTTCCTATGTAGAAAGCCGTAAGTCTAGTCGATTTGTGGGATATTCTTAATGGACTGATGATGTAAGTGTGCTAATAAATAACAATAAGCATTTTGGAAATGGCTTATGTTAATGCAAACCACCATGATAATTCCACATTCCACTCCACGTCAAAATTTCACATCGTAACGGTATAGAGTAATAGAGGTGCACATTGATTTAGCTGCGGAATCACTGCCTAAAAACCAGAGGGGATGTAAGTTTTTGTTTTTTCATGATTCTTCGTGGGGCTGCACAACAGAGGAGATGTAAGTTCGCTTCATTCCTGGAATGATTCTAAGCTGCTCGTACATTTTCCATATCAGCAAATGGCACACGGACACACGGTATTTAATGACTTGAATGAAGTAGGAACGTAAGAACGTGATGACGGGCATTTGACTTGGCACTCAACAGTCAACTGCTATGTTGATACTTGATAGTATTTCTGGAGAGGGTCAACACCTGGAACCTGGTCTGTCTCACTAAACGGATAAACTGAAGGCTTAATGTCAATTCTAACCCAATCCTAAGTTCTAAACCCATAACCCGATTTACCCAATTCTAACCCTTATTCTAACTAAATACTTTTAACCTTGTCCTAACCCAGGTTGGCCCCAACCCAATCTTCCCATTCTTCAAAATCTCATAAAACTTCTTAATCTTAAATCTTAATTCAACTTTCACTGCATATATTAATCCTATGTTTTATTAGTATTTATTTATTGATATTTTTATTGTTTTTTAAGTACAAAATTCAAAGAGAGAGAGAGAGAGAGAAATTATAAAGAAAAAAATAAAAAATGTATATGTATATATATATTAAATTATTAATATATATTATAATAAATATTATATATTTTATATTATATAAATGAGTCGAGTCGGGCTTTTTTAACAAATCCCGAGCCCAGCCCGACACACAATTGGGCTTGGTGTTTTGGGCCCGAGGTCAGACCTGCGGGCCTAGTTACATGTCCAATTGCATATTCCGAAATTTTAAAAAATATCTAAGGATATTTTTGTCCTTTTGTTTTTCCTTGTCATTAACCGTTATATATAATTGAAACACATAATAAAATAATACAAAATATAAGATTTTATACTCTATATATTTGCATTTGGCGCTATTTGTAATAAGATGATGGAAGGAATACAAATACAAATATGTAATATAAAATCTTATATTTTGTATGAATTTATAATGTATTTGCAATGTAGATATTTGTATTTCTACTCTTTCGAAACTGAGCTTTAAAGGGATCCAAGATGATTAATTGCATTTTAAGGGAGGGCAATGTATTCAATCGATAACCGAACCTCTGTAATAACTGGTAGTTGAGAATTGATATCAGATAGACAATGAGAGAGCTATGTGGTCCCTAATATACAGAATCATATTTTCTCCTACTTCTCTCTCTCTTACATATTTATTAATTAATTCAACAGTCAAAAGTTCACCGAAACCAACTTCGAAAATTCAGTTTCAGCTACCGACTTCTCTCTCTCTTGGAGAAAATAGCTGCAGCCTGCAGGACATGGAAGTCGAAGACGGAAAGAAAAAACAGGAGGGAGTATTCTACCCATCTCGGCGTATGCCTCCGGAGGCAAAGTTGGCAGCAATTGCTGTGGAACTAAACATACGGCTGAAATCGGCCGATATGCCGGCAACCATGCAAGAGAGAGCGTTCCGACAGGCCAGAGCACTTCTTGATGCCGCCTCAAACAATTCACGGCCTAACCCCACCCTCATGGCTCTCGCTCTCAAGAAGGTACGATTTAGTAGAATTTATCTAAAATAAGAAAAAAAAATCATCTTAACCACCAACTGTTTTAGCTATAGATCGATTACTCACAGTCCACCCATCTGAGTAGATGGTATTCAGCTCTGGAAAAGAACTAATGATGTAAGTTATCTATTTGGGTGACCATCTCCGGAAACGGAGATTAATGAGGAGTCGATGTACGTTAACGTTTGGGTTTCGTATTGAGACCACAGACGCAGAAGCCCATCAAGAAAGCAGAAAGCGATTGCATGTACTTGCTTTGTCCCTTAACCATGGTGAATTGATGATGCCTTAATTTGGCAGGAATTCGATGCGTTGTACGGCCCAGCCTGGCACTGCGTTGTTGGGAAGAGTTTTGGATCGTTCGTCACTCACTCGCGAGGAGGGTTCCTCTACTTTTCGATCGACAAGTTTTGCTTTCTTCTCTTCAAAACGGAAGTTCAACGAGTCACCGAGCCACGTCCTCTGTGAGTCTATGACCTCCAAAAATAAATAAACGAATCTCTCAACCCTGAATTTTTATGTAATGTCCTTCAAGCTAAGATTTACCGGAGACGATTGAACAGTCTTTTTCTTCCTTCTTTATTTATTTATTTATTTATTTTTCTTCTTGACAGTTGATAGGATTCTAGCCTTCTAGCTAGTTTGTCTTGATATTACCACAGTCCGGATCTGCTAGAAAAAGGGGTGGACTGAATCTGAAGTGAAGTGGCTGAACCTGAAACTGAATGAGTTACCGCTTTGTTTAGTGGCTAAAATAGTTATATAGCAAAATTTCTGAGTATAGTGTAGACTGTTTAGTTATCAATTCAACGAAGCTCCGTTCGGCCATTAAGGAGCTCACAACCTATTCAATGAATAATGACTTACTTGTTCAACCAGAGTAGAGTCAGCAGACAACTCTGGTCGTTAGTTAGAAGGACACGCGGGCCCGTTATGGGAAATACAGTTTTCTTCAATTTTGAGATAACAAGAAAAAAAATTAAGACATGGAAAAGAAAGGTTGCCCGAAAATGACAAGAAAATCAAGGTTGACCTTCTTTTGATCCCTTAATGGGTCGGGTCCGACCATTTGGCCGATTTTGGTTCAAGGATCTGGTACCGATGGATAGATATTGATCTATATTTGGTTGGGTCAGGTTCAATTGTCTCAAGAACTGATCGATTCGATTCTAAATCTACAATTACAGACCTTATATAAGGTTTGGTTCGGTTCTGATTTCGGGCTTCCGTCTCTCTCTCTCTATCTTTACATTCAAAAGGAATGAATTGAGATTTTTGAGGCCCATATTCCATGATCATGAATTTTAGTCGTTAACACCATTAAAGTGAATACTAGGGCTATATTACTACTTTCGAATTAACCCCATTCGGTCTGCTTTTCTGATTTTTTTTTCTCTCCATGAACCAACACAGTTAAGAGCTACATTTTGCATGCCTCAAAGAAAATAAAAACTCCAGAAATTTTGGTATATTGACGTAAATGGTAAGTCCATCCATATGAAGCTGACTGAGCATTTAAAATTAAAAATTTTTCGAATGTCCATTTCACCCATTGGTTATTGGTTGTATGTACATTTATGCTTGAAGGAACAAACTTTTCCCACCATAAATGAAGAGTTTATTTTTTAAAATCGGGTTTAAAAGAGTGAAATAAAATTAATTTTGAGATGACAAATATATATATATATATATATATATATATATATATATATATATAAAGGCAAACTAATACTTTTATTGTTAAGGGTATTTTGGTAAAATAATTGTCTTAATCCTACCCCAGGTGGTATAAGTATTTGAGTGAAACCCTAAGAGCTCCCATCCCCATTCCCGACCTCGGTAATGGGGATAAGGTTGGGACCGGGATCCCAATTCCCCGTGATTTTTGTAATATTAATCATTTTGTTTTTGTTTTTTATTTTATTTAAAAAAATAAAAATAAAATAATTAAAATTTACAATCCTATTAGAAAAGATTCAAATATATTCAGCCACATTTTTTAAAATATTAATATATAGATGTATGTGTACACATATACATATATACATATATATTAGTGGGGATCCCATGGGGCGGGGTCCGTGGGGAGTGCTCTCCTTGTCCTTGCTAATGGGGATGAAAATTTCCCCATCCCCACAGGGGGAAAATCATCCCCATCCCCGCTTCATTTGGAGTGGATCCCCACGAGGATCAGGGAATTGGGGAAAATTGCCATCCCTACCTTAGAGTAATATTTTCTCTAAATTGTCTTGTTCTGATTGCAACATTTTTTTAAAAAAAAGCACACCCCATTTTTTTGGAAAAAAAATACCTAGGCTAATTTAAAGGTTTAAAATTCCGCAACGTATTGAGTCATATCGGCCGATATGTATCATTTCGACAAGATCTCAATATGCGAAACGTATAGAATTGAAAATCATCTATTTTGTTTCTTTTCGTATGTATCACACTGATACAGGATCGAAACAATCCGATACACTTGATTTTTTTCTAGGTACCCTTCATTCATTAATCTCTTTAATTACTTATATATTTAATTCTAACTTTTCTTTCATTAATTAGTCAACTTCTCCTACTTTAAATTTAAATTTTAGTGCCTAATTCGAATTCCCTTATTAATTCCGCTAATTAATGATCTTGTCTCATTAATTTTGTTTTGTTAGTATAAAAACAACAGACTTTAAATAATGGAAAGACTCAAACTTAGTCATTAGGTTTTAACAACCATAAGTCACCACTAGGCCACAATCATTTGTTTGTTATGGTCGTATGCATTATTATTTTTAAGTAAACCTTCTCTTTTTTTAATGGATATTCATTAAAAAATACTACAATTAATTATTAAAATTTATATACTGATAAATATTAATATAAATTGATGTACACACATAACATTTATATTGGTTATTTGATAATTGATGTATAAACATTCATATTTTAGATTTTTTTTTGTTTTCTCACATTTTATTTATTCCGTCATTTTTGAACAGTTATTAATTGTAATTATTTACAATTAAATGATTGTAAATATGGATTTTTACATTTAAATAACTTATTTACAATCATTTAAATTTTGTAATTATTGTTAATAATATATGATGGAGGAAGATTTAACCCGACCCCTTGGCCATGCGACACGTGGAAGCAACCAAGAGTGACTTGGCAGAAACGCCAGCTCGGCACGGCAGCAGGCCCACAACCTGAGCTCCGAACTAAAGAGTCGAGCTCCCTCGAAGGAACTTGCAACCCGAGCTCCGAACTAAAGAGAGCTGAGCTCCCTCGAAGGAACCTACAAACCGAGCTCCGAACTAAAGAGTCTCGAGCTCTCCCTTCGAGGTCCTGAACCTTACAAGGAGTACCAAAGGCAAAAGACCCGAACTACCCGCCCAGGGGCAGTTCGGGCCATACTTCTATCCGAACTCAAGACTTCACCTCGCGCACCACTTCGGCTCCAAGTTGCCTGACTAAACAACCGTACCCAACGCCTAGGAGACCGTACCCGGAGGCAGCGCACATGACTGATTAGGGGACCGACACATGACAACCGCCATCCAACGGCCACCTGCCACCGCCATCCCAGACGGACAGAGACAGCCCTGGCAACTGATAGTGGAGGTTATGACACCCGAACTGGCAACTGGCAGAGAAAATGACCCGATCGAGCAGAGGAAGTGACCCGATCTGGCAGAGGTAATGATGCCCGAACTGGTAGAGGCATGGAAGTGTGTACAGGGTAATTATAAAAGGCCCTCATCCCACAAAGAAGAAGGTATGTGATTCTTGCGTTTTCTGGTCTTAGAATTCCTCATTCCCCTTGCCTTCTGAAAAACACTAACTTGAGCTTCGGAGTGTCCCAACCGGGTTCCTCCCCAAAAGCCTCCATTTTCTTTCTTGTTTCAGGCACCTCCGATCTCGTCAGAAGCGAGGTAACCGGCAACTAGGACAGACCGGATCGCGCATCATCAATATATTTTTAGGATATTTGAATTTCCTAACGTATTTATGTGTATCTTAATTTTTCGTCCGTATCTATGCATATCCAAAGCATATCCCGATACATCTCTTAAAATTATCTTTACGATACACTTTGCATTTCCAATACCATGAACCTTGGCTAATTCATTTTAAACACCTAATAAAATAGGCCCCATTTGGTTCGTAGCAATAGGGGTTTGGAATCGAAATCGGAATGGGCCATACCAATTCCAACTGCTTGGTTGAGTGAAATCAAAATCTCATTCCCATTCCTACTAGAATGACATTCCCCCATTTGAGAGAATGGTCATTCCTTGTTCCTCCCTTGGGAATGAAATTTCACTCCACACATCCCCATTCCCATTCCCATTCCTGTATGAACCAAACAGAGTATGAGAATAGACCATTCCAATTCCGATTCCGGCTGCGAACCAAACGTACCCATGTATCCTTATCAAGCACATATTAACAAGAAAATATTTAAAAATCGGGCCTGCATTGTTTATTAGGCCACTGAAGAATCGGATATGACTTGAATTGTTCATTATGCTTCAACTCAAACCACAACACGCATATTTGGCACTCTTTCATGAATCTCCTTCAATGTGGCCTGCACAAAAGATTGCTGAATGGGGTTTTAAGACCACCACGAGTCAAGAAGCTTTTAATTTTCTTGGCTAGAGGAGACTCGTGCTATGCCAGGTTGATGGGGACTTGGGGTTCTAATGGACAAAGGGTCATTGAAAAAGGGCCATTACGCAATACTGGTAATCAGAAATACAGACCAGATAAAAAAACACGTTATGTCAATATTTCAGATCATCAATGGAAACCCCTGCAACCCAATTATCTACAATCATGAAAAAGTAAAAAGGAAAAAGAAAAGAATGATGATAAAGTTGAGGAAGTCAGGTTCAGGCATATTTGGGTGGCCTTCATCCCGTCATCCAGGCAATCCTTCTGTCAACATTTTCAGCATCAAAGCGTGAGGACTGCATCAGTCCACTTCGATTCTAAAGCAAATTTTCCCTCCAATTCTGAAGTTCAGAGACAAAATGTGGCTCATAGATGCTCTCTATAATGCATTTCTATTTTTTAGTTTGCTGTTAGTGGTAACCAATCTTATAATCTAGAATATCAAGTCTTTGCAATTGGGTACAGAGTGTTGATAGAAGACTGGGGGTGTTTGACAACATGGTTGGTTTTGTTTTTGAAAACAAAAACAACTGCCACATCAGCAAAACTATGCCAAACACACCCTAGATTATCATATGTTAGGAGAAGTAACAACTGAAACCAATAAAAATGCCATAGCCATCTATCTATCTATGTGATACTAGAGGTTCTCTCTCTCTTCATGTCTCTTGAAACCAGGTACCTTCTTGACTGGAGCTCAACATGCTTCATAGGATGTGTGCCAGCAAAACAATGCGGATGTTCCTGCAACTATCCACAACAAATAACTATTTTTTAACGAGCTAAATTTTTGTCCCGAGATACTTTCAGATAAGATAGTAGGTATTTCTACATGGCTAGACCCAGAAAGTAAAGGTTACTTTTTTATTGCAGAAAAACCATAGACAATCCCACCAAAGTTTTTGTATGCAGCCCACCAAAGTGAATGGCTCAGCATTAACAAAACAATCTTTTAATTTAGTTCTGTTATGATATAAGCAGATCTATGCTCCATACCTATGTCTAAGAATATTGGAATTTGACACATGCAAAAGGGTCAGAGTTGGTGAACACAAAAAGTAGGCTTTAGGAGCTCTTGGTGTGTATGTTGTATCTTCCCATTTGTATTTTCTATAAAAAGAATTATTTTATACAAGCAATGCAGTAGTTTGGTTAAATTTTCTCAAAAAGAAAATGCAGTAGTTGATGAAAAAGGAAACATAATAGATGTTGCTAATTATACTAAACAATTAAAATGACTATGAAAATCCATTTATTGAGTTTATCAATTGTTACAAGTCTATTAAATTCTTGGCCTGAGAATCCAAGATCTTACAGTTACATTACAGGCTTAAGAAAAAGAACAATTTTATTGAGAGAGTTGTGTCAGGATATATGTCCAGATGAATCAGCTAACAATCTTTTTGGGTCTCAAAGATCTCCATGTCATACAGCACGATTCCACCCTCAGCAATAAAAGGTCAGTAGATGACCTCCTCCAATTGACAAATAATTTCTACATCTATCTCAAGAAAACCCCTAATCAATGTATTAAGTATCAGTATATAAGACAAAACCATACAGAAACAAAGTGGGTGAACTATGTAATAATGCTCAAGGACTACTGAATAAGGTGCATGAGGATCTACTTTAATTACACACGTAACAGATGAAATGATCACACCTTGAGTGGCTTGAACTAACCATTCCTACTTAGCTTGTTTCACCAACCAGATTACAAAACCAAATTATTCATGAAACTGCCAATGTGATCAAGCAAATATTGAATCTAAACACAGCCACCGCTTTGCTTAAAATCATCCTCACCTAACATAACCAAGATTTTTTACTCAACTGTTGCTGTGTTGCCTTTGCGCCTTCTGTAGACATCTTCCTACCAAATTTCAAGACAATATATTTGAATTCTTCGCCCTATCCGATCAAACATAGAATACTCTACTGTGAAACAATGCAACTATGTGAAATTAATAACCCATCTCCACCAAACCTATTAGTTAACATCTTTTGAAACAAGTTCCTGTTAACACATTAAGAGGCCTAGTGGAGAAGGAAACCTTGATGCAAACCCTAACCAGAAATTGGAAGGTTAGAAAATGTCAATACTAAAAGAGGTCGAAGCCAGTGACCTCCTGTATTATTCAAATCCCCCTTGTCACAAATAAGATCAAGTAACAGAGATGGGGATATGTAAACTAGTGTCAGAAAGAAAATGGCAGACACATTTTCCACTGATAGATGTCAATGAAACTATTCAAACGAAACAGCAGGAGACATTTTTCATTCTAAAACTTTTCCACATTAAAATTCCTAACAATACACGTATCAAAATTGCAGTTTCAGAATAACGGCATTAGTGATCAGCGCTTTGTCTTTTTATTCCCTTCATCTCTGACCAACCCCGGTTTACATGCGACTGACGACTTGAGAAGTTATAATCCATCCCGATTTCTCTACATCCAGCCTTTACCCCTGAAACAAAATCTCAAAATTTCAGACCAGTTTGCTACGATGCCTAAGTTTCCGGAGTGTTACAGAAATTACAGAAGAAACTCGAAGAAAAATGATGGAATCAAATCCGCAAATTGTCGCTAAGAATTGGTATATGTTTGGGGAAATTGAAACTTAACTTTTTAGTGGAAACAAATACATACAGAACTGGTATATGCTCTCAAGCACAAACTAAGAAATAAAAACATGAGCATTCATACTAGAAAAAATAAAGGCACACCTACGTCTGTTTGGAGTAGGAAGAAGACGATGGGACACGTTTGTTACGGAACATCATGTATCCGACGGGCAGAACCACTCCGATCATCATGATTATGGCTCCGATGATGTACCTCAGCGGGCTCGGTGGTTCTACCTCTAGGAGCCTCCTGAGCTGCAATATACATGAACAAAACCCGCATGAATTGAAATAGGAAAACCCTAACTCCGGAGAAGAACCTCTGGAACTTATTTCCGGAAAATACCAGATTTGATCTCCGGGGCACAGCTAATGAGAATTAATACATTAAATCATGGTCCAAAAAGAGGTATAGAAAGGGAAAGGCTTACAGGCATCTCAGCGAATTCAATTGTATTCCGAGTGAGCGAACGAGCGATCGAGAGAGAGAGAGAGAGAGAGATGGCTTTTCCGACCTGGACGTGTTGGACGAGCGTGACAACGGCAAAGATTACGAATGAATCAAATCTCTAATGGCCTAGCAGAAACTAATAACTAATATTTTTATTACTATTTATAAATTGCCATTTTTTAAGACATTCATACAGTCTACGGATCCACTAAATTGACCCGTCAAATCCATAAAATTATACAGGTTTTTAAATTTAACTTGAACCGTTTATTGCATTAGTTTAATCATTCTTAATTAGGGTAAATTTCTTAAACTATTCCTATGGTTTAACTAATTAATTAAGTGTACCCTTACTATTTGAAAATTGACTAACACTATCTTCATTGTTTATGACAATTGATTAATTAACAAAAAAGTGAAAAAGACTATTTTACCCTTTATTTTTCTTCAAATTTTCAAAATAAAATAGAGAAAGGGAAGAGAAACACTTACTCTCTGAAATTGATGGTCTAACTCTGATCCACAAAGAGTGAAGAAAAGAACAAATAATAAGAGAGAGAATGACAAGTGATGAAGGGTGATTTGGCCCGACCTAGTAAAGAGGGGACATGTGGACACGACCTGACCAAGAGATGACAACTCAGCCTGATATGACCAGTCTGCAACAGATCGAGCTCGGATATTCAACCACCTCAGGACAAGGTTACTTCGGGACGAGATCGCCTCGGTACAAGATCGCAACAGGATCACCTCAATTCCAAGGCACCTCGACATTCAATCCAGTTCGAAACTATAAAGCATCAGCTTGGGGACACCGACTCAGACCACTACGTGATGATCCCGGAAATCCCTCCAACGGATTCCAAATCTCACGGGATCACGCTGCATAACGGCAAGCCTTATCTCCTCCACGCCCGGTTCGGGCGGCATTAATAAGCCTTATCAGTTGACAACATTATCCCCCAATCAAAGCGGAAATGGATCTCATCGTGATGAAGATTTCGGAACCGATCCGCAAAACCCACGAGGACTCAACTATATAAAGGCTCCACCCCCAATGGTTCAAGGTACGCGTGATTTCTCTGCTCTCTAGCTGTCTACATTCTCAAAGCTATCTCAGCTCGTAGCAGTCTACTGACTTAAGCATCGGAGCGACCTCGCCGAGTTAGCCACTCCGAGTTCTCTGATCTTATTTTGCAGATCCGCTTAGCTCGCCGTCCGACTGGAAGCCAGATCATCCTCCAGGAGGGAGTAGTCAGATCGTGCTACATCAATCGGTACCGTCTATGGGAACCGCTACAAAAAGCCTTCTCCACACTCAACTAATCTGAATTTAATGGCATCCTCCAGTCACGCCGGACAGAGCACTGAAATGAATGTCTCTGGGGGAAAACCTCAACTTCCATCAGTCTGCATCGGTCAGTTCACCATACCGCTCACTGCGGCTGGGGTTCTAACACTGACCATGCTGCAAGCTTCTGTGCAGGTGAACACACCACTCCCTCCTATAGTTGGTGCAACCTTTGCTGAACCATCTATGGTTCCCCCCGGAGTCGAGCAATCCCAGTTCGACGACCTGGTACACTGCGTGCGGGCCATTCATGTCCAACAATTTCAACAATACCAGCAACAAGTCTTCTACCAGTTCTATCAACAGAACTGCAGCAAAGCCAACAGCCGGTTCCACCCCGGCATCCAGCGATTCAGTAGAACCGGCCTCGTGCACAGAACACTCGATCTCCCCACCAAGGCGAGGAGACTTCCCAGGTTCTACTTCCTCTCGGGAGCCAAGTCTCACCTCGCGGCAGGAGAGACGGGCAGGTCACTTCACCCGCTTCACAGGGCAACATCGGAAATAGGTTTGGTGACACTCAGCCTGCCAGGGCCATTCTTCCTCGGTGATCGCATCAAGAATGTTCGATTGCAAGTAACCGGTTTGGGGTTCTGGCCGTGAACTCAAGGCAAGGCCCTTTCATCCATGGCAGTCAACCTCAACATCCAGAGAGCCAAGAGCCACCTTGTGCCAGAACAGTACCAGACCACACAAAGGTTAGTAGCACCAATGCGGAGCCGACAAAGAAGCAGCAGCGAAGGCGTTGCAAAGCATGCCGAACCTCAGCTCAGAACAGCCAGCTCGCAAGGCCCAACTAGTAGGAACAAGTAAAAGGTAAAGAGGAGGCGAGCTTGGCAATCACAAAGACCGCTACTCTCCTCTTCGGCTCGTCCCCTCTGTCCTCTGAGCTATTGGTGACCTCGATGCCCAAGGACTTCAAAATGCCACCCCTTGACAAGTCTGGGAGCCTATCTTCTTCGCGATCTCGCAAGTCGGGTCAGCGTTCCAGAATCCCTCCTGTTGAAAGGACGAGCTATACACCCCTCAATGCGAAGCGAGGAGAAATCCTGATGGCAATCAAAGACTCCTCCTACATGAAGTGGCCACCTCGATTGAGGGGAGATCCCGCCACCAGGAACAAGAATGTTTATGTCACTTCCACAAAGACCACGGCCACAGTACAGAGAACTGTAGGAACCTCCGCGACGAGATCGAGGAGCTCATCCGTCGTGGGTATCTAAAAAACTTTATACAAAGAGAAGACAGAAACCAAGCAGACCGCCAAATGGACCGGCATGGGGATCAGAGAAGAAACGCTCCCGAGTCCAGCAGCAGACAGAGTGAGCATCCGCCACGACAGTTGCCCGAAGAAAGGCCAATCTGCGAAGTAATCAACATGATTACTGGCAGGTCCATCATCGCGGGCTGCACTTCGGCAGTAGGTCGAACTTTAGTTCGCGAACTGGAAAACGAGGAGCAGAACCCGCCGAAGCGACCCAAGCTTGAAGACCCTATCTACTTCATGGAGGATGATGCACACGGGATCCAATATCCTCACGATGATGCCCTGGTGATAAAGCTGAGGATAAATGATTTCGAAGTCAAGCGCGTCCTAGTGGATTCGGGTAGCTCGGCCAACATTCTATTCAAAGACGTCTTCGACAAGCTGCAGCTCCAAACAAGCGATTTAAAGCCAACAAACACTCCCCTAGTAGGCTTCAGTGGTGAGGAGGTCAAACCTCCAGGGCGAGTCTCAATATCCGTAGAGGTCGGCACGTGACCAAATATTGCAAGGTTCGAGCACACATTCTTAGTGGTCGCAACTCCCTCCTCGTACAATGCCGTAGTAGGTCGGCCCATTACGCATGCACTACGTGCGGTAGTATCCACCTACTACTTGGCAATGAAGTTCCCTACGGACTATGGAGTAGGGGTGGTGCGAGGTGACCAGCTCGAATCTCGCAAATGCTACATCACCGCCCTCAAGGGGAAAGCCAAGCTAGCGGCTGATGTCGAGCTTGAGTGACCTACGGAGTATGCCGAGGAGCGAGCTACACCAACAGAGGAGACGGTTCACATCCCGGTCTCAACAGATGATCCAGCTAAGACCCTCCAAATCAGCGCTTCGATCGAGGAACCACTTCGCTCTCAGCTGGTAAGTCTTTTATTTGAAAATTTAGATGTATTTGCATGGTCTGCGGCAGAAATGCCTGGCATAGATTCTAAAGTCCTAACTCACAAATTAAATACCGATCCCTTAGTCAGGCCCATTAGATAGAAAAAACGCAACCTCGCCCTAGAGCGCTAGAGGATAGTCGACGAAGAGGTCGGGAAGGTCTTAGCGACAGACTTCATCAGGGAGGTCCATTACCCGAACTGGGTAGCTAACCCAGTTCTGGTAAAAAAGGCCAACGGTAAATGGCGCATGTGCGTCGATTATACCGACCTGAATAGAGTCTGCCCAAAGGACTGCTTCCCACTGCCCAAGATCGACTGCCTAGTGGATGCGACCTCAGGGCATGAGTTGCTGAGCTTTCTGGATGCGTACTCGGGTTACAACCAGATCAGGATGGACCCTGCCGATGAGGAAAAAATGGCCTTCATAACCGAGCTTGGATTCTACTGCTATAAGGTTATGCCTTCCGGACTAAAAAATGTTGGGGCAACCTTTCAAAGACTTGTAAATTGGATTTTTGAGCCATTAATCGACAATAAAGTTGAATGCTATGTAGATGATATGGTCATTAAGACTCAATTTTCAAAATATTTATTGAATGATTTGCAAAATGTTTTTGAAATTTTACGAAAATACAACATGAAGTTAAATCCCAACAAATGTGTCTTCGGCGTCACCTCGGGTAAATTCTTGGGCTACATAGTCAACCGACGTGGCATCGAAGCCAATCTGGAAAAGTAAAGGCCATCTTAGATATGAGACCACCTCGCAAACTAAAAGAGGTTCAAAGGTTGAATGGCCACATAGCCGCTCTGATCCGTTTTATGTCAAAGTCGGCAGATCGCTGCCTACCTTTCTTTAAGGCCATAAAGAAAAGCAAAGACTTCAAATGGACCGCGGAGTGTCAGCTCGCCTTCGATGAGCTGAAAAATTACCTAGCTAGCATCCCGATTCTGACCCGACCCTAGGAAGGGGATATTTTAAAACTGTACCTCTCTACGAGTGACGAGGTGGTCAACTCGACACTGATAAAAGAGGTAGATCGGGTCCAACGACCCATCTACTATGTTAGTAAGGTTTTGCAGGATGCTGAAACAAGGTATCTGGAGATCGAGAAGTTGGCATACACACTAGTCATAGCATCTCGGAAGCTTCATCCATACTTCCAAACCCACACCGTCGTCGTCCTCACCAACAAGCCTCTGAGGCAGGTCCTGCTCAAGCCCGAGGTGTCCGGCAAATTGACGAAATGGGCTATCGAACTCAGTGAGTACGACATTCGGTACGAACCTCAGACGACAATTAAGGCCCAAGCCTTAGCCGATTTCGTGGCAGAATGCACGTTCAGCACTACAACCCTCGAGCTGGCCGAGCTCGAGCACACGGAGGAAGCTTCAACCAGCGCGGCACCAACCCCGGTTAGAGCAGGTCCGACCTGGGACAAGGAGCCCTGGATCCTCTACGTTGACAATTCGTCCAACCAGCAAGGAAGCGGTGCGGGCATAATTCTGTATGGTCAAAGTGGGGTGAAACTGGAATACGCACTCCGGTTCGGGTTCGCAGCATCCAACAACGAAGCAGAATACGAGGCATTAGTAGTTGGGCTCACTTTAGCGAAGGAAGTAAAGGCTAAACATCTTGTCGTCTATAGCGACTCCCAGCTCATGGTCAACCAAGTCAGCGGCGAGTATGAAGCCCGCGACCCCACCATGGTTGCTTATTTGGCAAAGGTCAAAGAGGTTCAGTGCGGCTTCATATCTTATTTCATTAGGCAGATCCCGAGATCCGAGAACGCTGAGGCCGATGCCTTGTCCCGGTTAGCCAGCACAAGCAGCAACACCATGCAGACCGTGTACATAGAGGACCTACCTCGGCCTAGCATTCTCGAGGGGGCAGGAGAGGTCGCTCCTGTAGCACAAGCAGAGCTGAGATGGATTAACCCACTCACGAATTATCTGCTTCACGGGACCCTGTAGATCGCAATGCGGCCAGAAGGGTAGAGCGCCAGTCAGCTAAGTACATCATTATAAACAGACGGTTGTACCGGAGCTCTTCCATGCTCCCCTACTTGCGCTGCTTGCGACCCTCAAAGGCCAAGCTTGTTCTCCGCGACACCCATGAGGGCTTGTATGGCGGACACTTGGGGGGTAGGGCTCTCGCCCAAAAAGCACTACGACAAGGTTACTATTGGCCCACAATGAAGGTAGACGCTCTCAAGCTCGTCAAGAAGTGCGACAAGTGTCAGAGGCACGCCAACATCCACCACCGACCTGCTGCCGACCTCAAATACCTCACCAGCCCGTGGCCTTTCGCATAGTGGGGAATTGACATTCTTGGCCCATTCCCGCCGGCGACATGACAGAGGAGGTTTCTGGTGGTAGCAGTAGATTATTTCACGAAGTGGGTGGAAGCGGAACCCCTAATGACAATCACAGCTCGCAACATACAAAATTTCTTCTAGAGGAATATAGTATGTCGCTTCGAGCTACCTGGGGTACTCATCTCTGACAACAGAAAGCAGTTCAAGGACATCAAGTTTCAGAATTGGTGTGCTGAGATGGGAATACAGCAAAACTTCACCTCGGTAGCGCACCCCCAGGCAAACGGGCAAGCGGAAGTTACCAATAGAGTTATACTCCATGGACTGAAAGTTCGCTTAGCTCGAGCTAAAGGACTGTGGGTAGACGAACTGCCCAGTGTGCTATGGGCCTACCGATCTACCGTCAAGACCGCAACAGGTGAGATTCCCATCAACCTCACTTACAGCACGAAAGTGGTAATCCCAACAGAGATTGAGGTGCCAACACTACGCTTAGAGGCCTACGACGAGGAGACAAACAATGATGAGCTCCGTACCAACCTCGACCTGGTGGAAGAAGTACGAGACCTAGCATACATCCAGACTGCAGCTTACCAACAGAGAGTGACTTGGTACTATAACGCTCGGGTCAAGAAGCGACACTTCCATGTTGGCAACCTAGTTCTTCAGAAGGTTATGGTACCTGAGCCCGGTGTCGGTAAGATCAAAATGAACTAAGAAGGTTCGTACCGTATAAGACGGGTATTCGGGGAAGGTACGTACGAGCTCGAGACCTTGGAAGGAAAACAAGTACCTCGAGCGTGGAACATCGGCAACCTGAGAAGATACTACCTGTGATCGCCGAACTGGAGAGAGGACTGCGAGTCACTCCCAGAAGCCTAAGGGCCACGATGCCAAGCTGACATAAGTCCTCAGAACTACGATAAGTCCTAGTCGCCTCTTCAAAATGGGCGGACAAGTCCCAGTCGCCTTTTTGGCATGGACAGACAAGTCCTATTCGCCTCTTTGGCATAGGCAAACAAGTCCTAGTTGCCTCTTTGGCATAGGCAAATCACCCCTCATGCCTAAGACATAGACAGTTCGGGTATAAACCCTACGACGTCTAGCCCAGTTCAGCATACAATAATAGGTTGGACCCACTAGCTCTAAGGGACAACCGACATCTAAGCAAGTAGCCCGTGTGCAGACAATCGGGTATATACCCTACAATGTCCGCTCACCTCGGCGTACATTATGCGAAGTTACCCCTACTAGTAGTCTAGCTCGGCAGCTCGACAGTTCGGGGTAACCTCCACTTGGAAAAATTCTATTTCAGTTATCCCTACTTGTAGTCCAGCTAGGTAGCTCGGTAGTTCGGGGTAACCTACAAATTTCTACTCCTACTTGGTTAGTCTACCAGTTCGGTGTTGTACAATTTCGGCAAGTATATAGATCGTGGGCAAGTAATAGTGTGTGAATAGAGTGTCGATCCCACAGGGAAGGTGTTGTCAAGTACCAAATTTTAAGATTTCTCTATTATTTAGAAATTAGAAATTCAATTCTCAAGCCAAATTCTCAAGCCAATTCTCAAGCCTAGGATTCGGGTTTCATCAAATGATTACCTATGACATACTTATGTTTTCTTAGATTGGTTTATTGTTGTAGGAATTTATGATAAGATTTCCCCAAATTATGTGAAGTTCTCTCTCAAGATACAACACATGTGTTTATGCTAACCGTGTGTCTACTCTCGTGATCACGGGCAATGAACACAAACCCATTAAGATCAATGGAAATCAGTTAAACAATCACAAAGGAGTGTTCTTATCTCTAAGCAACTAGGTCAATTATCTCAATGAACTAGTATTATGCTTTCACTCTCGCTACTTCACACAATACCTTAATTCAAGTAATTAATGGCCAATTAATTACTAGCATTAAGCCCTAAGATAAAAGATAAATCCCAACAATCAACGACCCAATCAATTAAACAAAATCTATCATAGGAAAATCAAAAGACTACATCCAAATCCTAGATCAAGAAATTTAGCTACTCATATTATTAATGAAACAAATCATTCCAACGATAAAATTTAGATTAAACATAAGTGAAATTGAATAATAACAGAGAGTAAAGTTTGAAGAAAAGAAACTCTTGAATAGAAGTTGATTGAGGGGAACTCCTCGCCCTTGAATCTTCAATTCTCCTCTTCGCCGCCTTTCTTCTCCTCCTGGGTTGCTGACTGCTTCCTTGGAGGCTGAAGCTCTCTTGTAGGATTTCTCCTTGCTCCCTTGATTGATTGATTGTGCTAGTCCACCCCCCCCCCCCCCTTCATATAACTTTAGGAGGAGGGGCTGTTTCCAACTCCTTTTTGGAGTTCTTTCTCAAAAATAGAAAGTCCTAATTCCTAATGATTAGTTTAGATCTAATCATATCCTATCTCTTATCTAGTAATCTCAATCTCTTTTATCTTTCTAGAATTACATCAGAAAATTGAATCTGATAGGACCCTTTGCAGTTTCTTATTCTTGTATTCGTATTGGGCTTCCTTAACGAATTGGGCCGCTGCAAGGCTTCTTTGTGAACTGGGCTTCTGCTGCGAATTGGGCTTCTGCTGCGAACTGGGCTTCTCTATGAATTTTCTCAGACTTCGTGCCCAATTTTTACTTTTATGCAGTCCGAATCTATCAAAACTCAAAACATTAAGGTTGTAGATTTTTTCCTTATCTTTCCAATGCATCTTAAATCATCTCAATCGGAGTCCGGATGAGAGAGTTATGCCCAGATTACTACACAGCGCCGAAACTGTGCAAAATTACCCGATTAGCCTTGTTTTTCTCTTGACGCCTTCTTTCATGCCCTGAATCGAAATACAAAGCATAATGAGTCCAATTAAGTACTAATTAAGTATAAAAGACTGAATATTTAGGGATAAAAATATGGTAATTTTTATTCTCATCATTCGGGAGTTATTTACGCAGAATATTTTTGAACAAAAGATGAGTCAAAAAGTATATTTCATTGATATAAAATTAAAATTTCAGTACAAAAGTAAAAAAGAAAAAAGTTCACTATAGACCGAGCTCGGAGGCCCGGAGTATACAACATAAGAGAAAGGAAGCCTCTATTCATCTCGGTGCTCCTCGCCCTTGTTCGAGGCTTCGGTAGGAGGGTCCATGCACTCGTCAGCACCGGTCTCCTCGATGTCGCCGAGCAGCTCGCTATCGCTTTCTGCTTCACAGTCCAAATCTTCAGCAGCTTTGGCAGCCATCTCCTCTGTGACCCTCGAAGTTGTAATGGCACTGAGGTCGAGCTGAGGGAATTCACATTGGGTCAGCCACCTACTAAGCTTTAAGCCTTTGCGATAGCTCTCTGTCCCCACCTCGATCATTTCCCTCCTGTACTCCTCCAAGGCTTTGTATTCCTCGATGGCCTTGACTTTGGCCTCCTCCAGAGCTTGGAGGAGTATCTCAGTTCACTCCTTGATGTGGGCCTTAAGGGTCTCCACCTCCCTCTTTAGCGTCGCTTTCTCCCCCGCGAGCTCCTCCTTCTCAGACATTAGCAGCGTGATCAATTCCTTTTGAGCCCGCGCATCCTTCTTTTACTGGTTAACCTTGTTGCAAGCCAGATTTAGCTCGGCATGAGCCTCGCGAGAAGAAGACTCAGCTGCAAGAGCTCACTTCAGGTGCACCTCGAACTGGTAAGCTAGGACATGTACAGCGGAGTTCACCTGCCAAGAGAAGAGAACAAGTGTTAGTACAAGAAAAGTTTCAAGTACAAAATTGAAGACATCAAGACAGAACTTACCACCATCCAATGGGTAGCCGCTCGTGCTCCGAGTTAAGAGACCGGCAGCTCGGCCCAGCTAGCAACTTCCTCGGCATAGACAACACTCTTGCTCTTGAGAAGGCTGCACTTCGGAGTCAGGATGCTCTGTACTGCTGCATCGCTGTCCAAAGAAGCGGCAGTTGCAGGGGCGGGCTCCGAAGATGTTGCCTCCTCGGGTGCGCGGGGTGGGGAGACTTTCCCGGATTCCTCCTCGATTAGATCGATCACGGGAGGTTGCTCGGCGGAGGGCTACTCAGGCTCTGGGATGGCAGCCTGCAGAGAGTCAATACGAGCTCTTTTGCAAGCTCGCTTCTTCTTCCCCTTCTCCATGTTACCAAAGAGCTCGGTCGCAGGGATTTTCATGGTTGCTGCAACAAAAGCAAAATATCAGAAACAACATCGAAATAAAATAAATGGCAATACAACAAGTGACGACCTACCAAGACTCAGACCGACCTGCACAAGCTTGTCTTCGATCACATAGTCCATGAACTTGAGACCAAGCTCCACCCAAGATCGGAGCACTTCCCTTGTCTTCAGGTCTAGCCTGACACCGGAACCTTGGATGGCCGCCCTCTAGTGGGTCGAGAAAGGCAACCCCTTAGTGTTATGAACCACAAAGTAGCCCCTTTTCTAGGCCAGGACCTTGTTTGGGAGTTCGTGCAAGAGCTTGTAGCCCGGACGAGGGGACAGGTAGTAAGTTCGCCTGTGCTCAGGCAGAACACAGGAGGAGTTCTTCTTTATTGAGAGAATGGAAGAAAAGATATCAAGGTTAATAGGAAGGTTATAGTCATGGAAGAGCGAGATGGTTCCTACTACATTATGGATAGAGTTCGGGTGCAACTAATCTATGATAATGTTAAAATGTTCAATAACTTCGACGATCAAGGGGTGAAGTGGAAGACGAAGACCAGCTGCGAGCTGCTCCTCGAAGATCACGATCTCATCGTGATCGTGCTCCCAAGGAAAGTTACCTAGGGGAAGACTATAAACAAGGTTGCTCGGAAGCCTATACCGAGCTACTAAGGACTGGAGCCTGTCCACCGTCATCATCGACGGGCCAAAGTTATCTAGCTGCCAACCTCGATGCAAGGTGGACGCCAGACCACCTGAGGCCTCTCGCGCCTCCAGGGTGATTCCACCTCAAGAGGACCGCAAATCGCTTCTTGACCCAAAGTAGCTTCTTCGGTGTGGCGATCTATGACCTGAGCCGAGGTACCCACCTCGGCCCTAGTAGATCACCGTTCCCATCTAAGAGACTGTCAAAACTAAAGCTAGACATGGAAAAGACACTGAATCAAAAAGGAGAGCTAGGGATGACTCACCAAAGAGAGAACGAACTAAAGGAAGACACCAAACTGAAGGCACCGAGCTAAGGAACTTGAGTGCGACTTCAAACCGAAGGCTAGCGAATTTATGACGAAGCAAATGAGTCTCGGACCCCCTATTTATAGCCGTTGTGTCTGAGAATCAACGGTCGAGATCGAAGCAATCCAACAGCTCCTAGGAAAACTGGTTGCGCGACCCCCGAGGTTGAAATCGGTTTAGCGCATTTTTTGACGTTCGCGGAGTTTATAGATCGCGTGACGTCCATGCTAGACCAGACGCGACCTGGGTTATTCCTGGTTGAGCCGGGTAGCCGAACAGGTCCGACCAGGGATTTGCCCGACAAACCGCCTGGACCTCAGGCCAAATCCACCTAGACTCATCATTAACTCCCCGCACCGGGTAGGGACCCCTGGCTCGGGGAGTGGGGGCAATTGATGAAGGGTGATTTTGCTCGACCTAGTAAAGAGGGGACATGTGGACACGACCTGACCAAGAGATGACAACTCAGCCTGATATGACCAGTCCGCCACAGATCGAGCTCGGATATTCAACCACCTCGGGACAAGGTTACCTTGGGACGAGATCACCTCGGTACAAGATCGCGACAGGATCACCTCGATTCCAAGGCACCACGACATTCAATCCAATTCGGAACTATAAAGCATCAGCTTGGGGACACCGACTCAGACCACTACGTGATGATCCCGGAAATCCCTCCAACGGATTTCAAGCCTCACAGGATCACGCCGCATAACGAAAAGCCTTATCTCCTCCTCGCTCGATTCGGGCGGAATTGATAAGCCTTATCAGTTGACAACGTTATCCCCCAATTAAAGTGGAAACAGATCTCATCGTGACGAAGATCCCGGAACTGATCTGCAAAACCCGCGAGGACTCAACTATATAAAGGCTCCACCCCTAATGGTTCAAGGTACACGTGATTTCTCTGCTCTCTAGCTCTCTACATTCTCAAAGCTATCTCAGCTCGCAGCAGTCTACTGACTTAAGCATTGGAGCGACCTCGTCGGGTTAGCCACCCCAAGTTCTCTGATCTTATTTTGCAGATCCACTTAGCTCGCCGTTCGACTGGAAGCTAGATCATCCTCCAGGAGGGAGCAGTCAGATCGCACTACATCAACAAGTGAATGAACAATTCAACATCTCTTCTTCTCTTGGCACGAAATTTTGTTCGGAATAAAAAAGCGTGCAAGAAAGAAAACGAAAAGAAAAATAAAAGGATGTTATTCTTGTTAGCATGACGGATCGACTCCCGGTCATTTACTTCACCGTTAATGTTATTATTAGAAATTAGAAAATCAAAAGAAAAGAAAGAAAGAGCCAAGCAAAGCTTTAAAGGTCAACCAAAAAAGAAGGGCATCATTGGTAATGAGGAGTGCCGACTGCCGACAACAAGAAGAAATTCAAAATCAACGAGGGAAAAACTGGACCCCACTTTTTTTTTTAGAATTTCTCAGCTTTATGTTCTTTTTTCTCTTTACAAGTTACAGTAGCAACACGGCATAAAAAAGGACACGATAGACGACAGAGGAATTGCCATTCTCTCTCTTATTATTTGTTCTTTTTTTCACTCTTTGTGGATCGAAATTAGATTATCAATTTCAGAGAGTAAGTGTTTCTCTCCCTTTTCTTTGTTTTATTTTGAAAATTTGAAGAAGAATTAAGGGTAAAATAGTCTTTTTTGTCTTTCTGTTAATGGATGTTAACAGTAAGGAAAGAATTAGTCAATTGTCAGAAACAGTAAGGGTAGTGTTAGTCAATTTTCAAACAGTAAGAGTACACTTGGTCAATTAGCTAAACCATAAGGGCAGTTAAAGAAATTTACCCTTATTATTATTATTATTATTATTATTATTATTATTATTATTATTATTATTATTATTATTATTATTATTTATTTTAGTATTTAATTTAAATTTTTTGTTATATAGTAATAATAACTAAATTTGTAATTATTTAAATATTTACTAAAAATATATTTTTTCCAATTGAGTATAATTATTATATAATATATTTGTTAATTCATATTTTGCATTTAAGTATAAACATTAATGATTTGGCTTAACAATTTTAATGACTGTTAATAAATATTGATTCTTATTTAAGGTTTAATTATTGTGTTCGGTAATTATTATGGGGCATGCTTTGAATAAACATTAATGATAACCGATGATTGCTATTTCATTTTTTATTATTTACTTAATTAAGTACTTGATTATTGTTATTATTATTATTATTAATTATTTCTATAAATAATTGATTGTTATTATTATTTACTTAATCCAGTAATTTTCAGCAAGTAATTATTTGATTTAATTTGAATTATTTCATTTTTTTAATTATTATAATAGACATTTAGGGTAGGCTCTTTATTTGATTTAAGAGAGTTACCATGTTTTATCTTGACAATGACCTCATACTAAGTAAGGGGCAACTACAGTATCATTTAATTTGAAATTTACTATTTAACAATAAAAAATCAATGTCCTGTTGAGCAATCCACCCCCAAAAAAGTATCAATAACCTTGAAATCATTAATCTATTTATAAAATAGTAATTAGATGGATGCTTACAACAATATCACCAATACTGCTTAATATTTAGGGACATATGAATGGATAAAAAACATTTAAATAATATCCATTCAAAGAGGCAAAGAAGGAAGAAAATCATTCAAAGAGCTGCTAAGAAAAACAATCCATGCCAAACAACATTTGCAGATGCATCCATCCTCTGAAGTAAGAGATGAAAAATATATGACTACAATCAAATCATCATCATGTATGGATACAATCAACTAATAATATAATCAGGACTCCAAAGCCCATCCAACAAAGAAAACATGAAAGAAAGGAGAATAATGGGACCATCCTGAGTATGGAAGTTGGTGTGTCCGGAAGCGTGTCGTTAAGCACTTCGGAACACCAGTTTAATATTTATAAAATTTTCTGACTCTCAAACAAATACTAACGTAGTAAAGGGATGAAAACGGATCGTATCCACAAGGAACCGAGGGAAAAATTAATATACACTCAAATCCGGACAAGAGAACACAAGAGCGAAGTGCATAAATATAAAAATTAATTAATTAAACTGAGAAAAATATAGAATTCGAATAGTACTGAAAGTTAAAAGTGTAGAAACATAAATAAATACAAAAATAAATTAACAAAAGAAATGAAATAAAAATTTGTAATCCAATCACAGGTAGCAGTCTCTGGATCTCTCCTCACCCTCGAACTTCTCGAGCTAGGCCTTCCGTCTTACCTAGCCGAATTACAGATCTGCAGAAAATAAAACAAAGATCAAACGGAATGAAAATAAATTGCAAAAAGTAAATAACGAAACTGGAATTGAAAGAACAAAAATTAAAACTAAAATAAAGTAAAAGTGGTTGGGATCCAATTCCAGACGTGACAGTAGTGGTGTTGGCGAACTGCAAGTAGGAACCCCTCCTCTTGCCTAGGAGTCCTCCTCTTCCTCTACCCTTGAACTTCTCAAGATCAACCTTTCGTCTTACCTGGGGGCAGAATCCAACCCTTTTCTCAGGAGCTCTTGGGTCCTTTTTATAGAGAAGGGTGGACACATCTGGGATTAGAGAGAAAGAAGGGGGCGGCAGCTGCGTTTTAGCAAAGTTATGGGCGCCCTAGGGTTTCTAATGGAGGGTTATGATGGTTTTGGGGTGATCCTAAGCCTAAGAATAGAAGAAGAGGTAGAACAATATTATGTAGGGCTGAGATTTAATGGCTAAAGGTTGAATGGTGAAGATTAGAAGTTAGGTGGCTCCTAGGGTTAGAATGCTAAAAAGAAAGTGTCCTAGAATGGATGGTGGAGATTGGAAGGGATGGAAGGTGAGGATTTAGCAGTTAGGGGCAGCTAGGGTTTGTTAAGAGTGAAAAGAATGGGTTAAAAGGTGCCTTAGGGTTTGCTAAGGCGTGGGGAGCATGCTAATACAGTAAGAGGGGCGCTAAACTGGGTTTAGCAGCTAAGAGGTGCCCTCCTGCTTTTAGTTTTTCACAAAAACACCCCCTCTCAACTCGACTTCACACCAGATTCCCAAAATCTGCATTTCAACCATGAAAACTTCCCAATTTTCCCCAAAATTTGCACAACGAACCTTAGAGGCCACAACATTGCATTTAACTGGAAAAATGGCACGTCTTGACTATTCTAAGGCCGAAAATGCCCTTGAATTGATGCCCTTAAGGCATCAAAATGCAGAGTTATCACACCCCCCAACTTAAACATTGCTAGTCCCTTAGCAATGCAGCCTTAAAATTACACTGAGCACAGAGATCCTTCCCATCTCAAGATCATCCTGACAGAATTAGTCAAGCATCCTGATTCCAGAATTCTCAAACTTTGTATAAATCAGTATTGGGCTTAAGGGGAAAATTTGTCCTACTTTGAATATTATAGAAACTTGGCTTAAAAATCTTATATACCCTTCCATTTGCAGACTGTGTTGATAAGCTGAGATTGATTCTTTCAAATCAGGTGGGTATTCTTCTTATCATTTTTGACAGTTGATTTCTACCCCTAAACTTGATATGCATACTTATTTTTTTGTTACATTCCACCGTTTTATGCGAATATCGACATTTGCCTTAGGTGAAGAGACCCGGTTACTAAGTGTTAGGTGATTGACTTTGGCATTCCCTTTTTGTTTGACGCAAATCTCAACACTTGACTTATGTGAAGAGACCTGGTTACTAAGTCTAGGGTGTCCATTGACCTTTTATTCTCTTTTTCTTTTCTATTTTTTTTTTTTTTTTTGCAATACTATGTTCAGGGAGGGTGGTTCACTATTTTTAACAATTTGAAAAATTTTTGTCTAATTTCTTCATCTTTCTCTTCTTATCTTGGCAGGGGAAAACTTATAAATATTTTCCAAATTCTAAACGGTTTCGACAATATTCAAATAAGACTAATTTTGACTCCTATCACTTGCTACCAATTTCTACAAAATTCAATATTCTTTTATCAGTTTCCTCAACTTTTTCTGTTTGGAAATCTCTTTTAATGGAAAAAAAATTTAAAATTTTCAGTGAAATTTTAATTCTTCATATTTAAAGGCTTAGCTTCTCAGTTTTTTTTTTCAATTTTTTCTCTCTTTCCTCACCCCCTCCCCAACTTAGATGCCATTGTCCCTAATGGCATGAGTAGAATGATGCAAAAAGGATTTGGACCAAGGGAACAATGGATAGGGTTTTCCTGAGGGGTTCAAGGTTTGCCACCTGGTCTCGAATCAAGAAAAGAAACAACAATTCTAACACAACAGACAAAAATCAACTGAAAACTACATTGGGTTGCCTCCCAACTAGCGCTAAGTTTAACGTCTTCAGCCGGACACATTCATGCACTGTTCCTGATGAGGGCGGATTTGGTCCTCCAGTGAAATTGTGACACTTGGCACCTCATGCAAACCAAGTGCAGCCTCTTGACAATTGGGCAGTTCGGGAAGCTCGGGCATCTCGGCAGAGCTTGCCACAGCTTGCCACTTACAGACAGCTCGGCATGGCTCGCCACAGGCACCTCGGCAGAGCCCGCCACAAGCAACTCGGCATAGCTCGGGGAGCTCGGTATAGCTAGGGGCAGCTCGGCATAGGCAGCTGGCCACTCCGCAGGCAGCCTAGTATCTTACGAAGAGCTCGCCACTTAGGGGCAGCTCGGCACTTACAGGTAGCTCGGCATAGGCAGCTCGCCACAGGCAGCTTGGCGTCTTACGCAGAGCTCGCCACTTAGGGGCAGCTCGGCCCTTACAGGTAGCTCGACATAGGTAGCTAGGCACTTGGGGGCAGCTCGGCGTATCGCAGGAAGATCTCCTACCTGGCAACCGTACTTGACAGATCCGGAGGCCTACGCCCACATCTCTAGCTAGGCGGCGTCGTGCCTGCCAGTCCTGAGAGTTGTCCCTTGACTGGTAGAGCCGTACTCTGCAGCAGCCGCCTGCACCCGCCACCTCAGCTCTAGTAGTAATGGCTGCGGCAGAGAGACAGAGGCGGTTACGCCTGACTTGACAGAGGCTGTTACGCCTGATTTGACAGGACACCACTATATAAGGACTCCGACCCCCAAAGACAAGGGGGAGAGAATGAAAAAATGTAGGTAATCCCTGGTCTCTAGCTCTCTCATTTCTTTCCAAGCTCCCTACAATCAGAATGCTAACTTAGGAATCGGAGAGTCCCCGCCGGGAAAATACCCCCGGGTCCTCTAATTCAGTTCTCGCAGGTTCCTCACTTCATATAGAGGGCAGTCGGGTTGCACTACACCAGGGAGCTCCACCATCCCCTGAGTTACAGGCCGCCTAGGAGCATGTCAAATGACGAGTCCACCCAAGTAGCTCACCGCCAGGGAGCTCGTCACCAGGTAGCTCATCGCTAGGGAGCTCGTCACCAGGTAGCTCACTGCCAGGGAGCCAGGGAGCTCGTCACCAGGTAGCTCACCGCCAGGGAGCTCGTCGCCAGGTAGCTCACCACCAGGGAGCTCATCACCGAGTAGCTCACCACCAGGGACTCACCACCAGGGAGCTCGTCACCAGGTAGCTCACCACCAGGGAGCTCGTCAACAAGTAGCACACCACCAGGGAGCTCGTCACCAAGTAGCTCACCACCATGGAGCTCCACCATCCTCTCCTGGGAGCTAGTCAAATGGCGAGGCACTTAGCCAAAAAAAAAAATGATACATCACAAAAAATTGGTACTTGACCAGAAACGGTTACATCAATTGGCGTCGTCTGTGGGAACACGCTACAGAAAGCTAAGTTCTCATCCTACAAAAGCTAAGTTCTCATCTTACAAAAGCTAAGTCCTCTTCTCCCAGAAAGCTAAGTCCTCACTTTTTAGAAATTGAAGCTCTCGCTCTATAGTTTACATATTTTATGAACTCAAAGACTATGCAGGGAGCTAACAGACTAAGTAACTTTACTTTCAATTCGGATAAAGCCTCATCAGTCCTCTTCGCAAGGTCCCCTCTACAAAGATGAGCTCTTCGTGGCTTCCGCGGGAGTTGGCGGCCAATAGACTACATAGGCGCCCTTACCGGTCGAGCCTTCCAAGACTCCCGTGTGAGCTGGCGACCTAAAGTTAGTAGTGCTGCCCCCGAAGGTCGAGCTCCTAGTAGCTTCTTGTAGGAATGGGTGACCGGCATTACGAAGCTGTTGCAGCGCAATCATAGCTCTAAGGCACCCACCTGGTCAGCTCGGCACCTTACAGGTAGCTTGGCACCTGGTCAGCTCGGCACCTTACAGGTAGCTCGGCACCTTACAGGTAGCTCGGCACCTAGTCAGCTCGGCACCTTATAGGTAGCTCGGCACCTTAAAGGTAGCTTGGCACCTGGTCAGCTCAGCACCTCACTGGTAGCTCAGCACCTGGTCAGCTCGGCACCTCGCTGGTAGCTCAACGCCTGGTCAGTTCGGCACCACACAAGCAAAGCCTACGGGCCACATTATTGCTTAAGACCCAGTCGCCTCTTCGGCACGGGCAAAGTCAAAAAAGAGTGGACTACGAGTCACTCCCAAAATCCTACGGGCCACATTACTACTTAAGACCCAGTCGCCTCTTTGGCATGGGCAAAGTCAAAGAAAGAATGGACTACGAATCGCTCCCAAAGCCTACAGGCCACATTACTGCTTAAGGCCCAGTCGCCTCTTCGGCATGGGCAAGGTCAAGAAGAGTGGACTACGAGTCGCTCCCAAAGCCTACGGGCCACACTATTGCTAAATACCCAGTCGCTTCCTCAGCATGAGCAAAATCAGCAAAAGTGAACTATAAGTTGCCCCTAGAGCCTAAGGGCTACACTACTAAACTGGCGGAGACCTCCTCACCTTATAGGCAGCTCGTCATTGGCAGGAAGCTCGCCACATACAGGCAGCTCCCAAAGCCTAAGGAATTGGATCAGCACTTACTAGCTCGTCGACTTACGAGCCAAAAGAAGAAATCTACTCCCTTCGCTGAGTTACTCTCAGCTCGGGAGTGGAGGGCAAATGATGAGGGCGGATTTGGCCCTCCAGTGAAATTGTAACACCTGGCACCTCATGCAAACCAAGTGCAGCCTCTTGACAACTGGGCAGCTCGGGCAGCTCGGCAGAGCTTGCCACAGCTTGCCACTTACTCGGCAGAGCTCACCACAAGCAGCTCGGCATAGCTCGGGGAGCTCGGTATAGCTAGGGGCAGCTCGGCATAGGCAGCTGGTCACTCCGCAGGCAACCTGGCATCTTACGTAGAGCTCGCCACTTAGGGGCACCTCGGTACTTACAGGTAGCTCAGCATAGGTAGCTAGGAACTTGGGAGCAGCTCGGCGTATCGCAGGAAGATCTCCTACCTGACAACCGTACCTGACAGATCCGGAGGCCTGCACCCACATCTCTCGCTAGGCGGCGCCGTGCCTACCAGTCCTGAGAGCTGTCCCTTGACTGGCAGAGTCGTACTCTACAACAGCCGCCTGCACTCGCCACCTCAGCTCTAGCAGTAATGGTTGCGGCAGAGAGACAGAGGCGGTTACGCCTGACTTGACAGAGGCTGTTACGCTTGATTTGACAGGACACCACTATATAAGGACTCCGACCCCCAAAGACAAGGGGGAGAGAATGAAAAAAAGTAGGTAATCCCTACTCTCTAGCTCTCTCATTTCTCTCCAAGCTCCCTACAATCAGAATAATAACTTAGGCATTAGAGAGTCCCCACCGGGAAAATACCCCCGGGTCCTTTGATTCAGTTCTCGCAGGTTCTTCAGCTCCCGCAGCCTACAAAGAGGAGGAAAAGATGGAGTTCTCACAGGTCCCTCAGCTCCCACCGCCTAGAAAGGAAAGGAGATCACCTCATACAGAGGGTAGTCGGGTTGCGCTACACCAGGGAGCTCCATCATCCCCCGAGTTACAGACCGCCTAGGAGCAGGTCAAATGACAAGTCCACCCAGGTAGCTCACCGCCAGGGAGCTCATCACCAGGTAGCTCACCGCCAGGGAGCTCGTCACCAGGTAGCTCACCGCCAGGGAGCTCGTTACCAGGTAGCTCACCGCCAGGGAGCTCGTCACCAGGTAGCTCACCGCCAGGGAGCTCGTCACTAGGTAGCTCACCGCCAAGGAGCTCGTCACCAGGGAGCTCGTCACCGAGTAGCTCACCACCAGGGACTCACCACCAGGGAGCTCATCACCAGGGAGCTCACCACCAGGGAGCTCGTCAACAAGTAGCTCACCACCAAGGAGCTCGTCACCAAGTAGCTCACCACCATGGAGCTCCACCATCCTATCCTGGGAGCAGGTCAAATGGCGAGGCACTTAGCCAAAAACAAATTGATACATCATAAAAAATTGGTACGTGACCAGAAACGGTTACATAAGTTCCCATCTATACTCCCCAACTCACTTTCATCTTCCGAAAGATAGGGTTTAAATTGGGCTAACCACGGGGTAGACAGGGCCTCCAAAAGATCATCAACTATATCCACCTTGCACTCATCTTCCCCTAGGTTTGGATACTTAGAGGCACTAAAAATGTTTAACCGGACTTTCTGCTCCCCTGATGAAATGTCCATTTCTCCCAATTTACAGTTGAGATTTGCATCTGTCGTTGCTAGAAACGGGCATCTTAAGATTATTGGGATGCGGTTCAGTTCCTCGATTAGGGTCATGTCTAGGATAAAATCCAATGGGAAGTGACAACCCTCTACCCTGATCATGACATCGTCAATAACACTTCGAGGAGTGTTGACTGACTAATTAGCGAGTTGCAGAATTATTGGGGTTGATTTTAACTCGTCGATCCTAAACCTATCATAAATAGATGGAAGCAGATTTATACTGGCCCTAAGATCCACTAGTGCCCAATCGAAGGTGATTCCAGTGATGACACATATTATGAGAGGAGCACTAAGGTCTTTAATGTTCCGGGGGAGTTGATTTAGGAGAGCTGCACTAACATTTGCCGAGAGCATCATTTTTTGTGGGGTTGATCGTGGCTCCATCATTTGAATACACAGCTCTTTCAAGAACTTGGCATAGGTCGGGACATGTTGGATCGCATTGAGGAGAGGGAAGTTAATATGGACTTCCCTGCTCTCCTCGTTGTGACCCTCTTTGTTCTTTAGCACTGGCCCGACTGCGAGTGTAGTTGGAAAGGGAACTACGGGTTGGTTTACTATAGGCTCTTCTTCTAAAGTTTCCTTCCCTTCTTCTTTTCCCCTCAACTTAGGGTCTTCCTGCTCATTTTCTTCTTCTTCAATTTTCTTTTTCTCACACAGGTCCTATAAAATCCTCTCACCCCTTAAGGTTATAATAGCCTTGGTATTTTCAAGCTGAGGGTCCTTAGGAGGTGGTTGAACTTGTTGTGGAGGAAAACCCGATGGCTGATTTCTAGGACTCACAACCGGTTGACTTGGTAATTGCCCTACTCCCCTCCTCTTCTTGGCTTCGGCTAGCTGTCCTATTCGACTTTCTAATCTAACGACTTTCTAATCTTCTTGGCTTTGGTCATCGATGGTACGAGTTTGAGGAGGTTGTGAGTAAGCCTTATACGGTTGGACCGGTTGGTTCCTAGGGTACACCTGCTGGAATGAACTCTGTACTTGTGGCCTTTGAAATTGTTGGGCCATGGAGTTACATGGATGATGATACTACTGGGACTGTGTATGTGTTTGACATGGTTAAGCCGGTTGAGTCCTAGGGTAATCTTTGTACTCCCAGTGGGTCTGGGCTTCAGACCATTGAGAGTGCATATCTAGCAAGGGGGTTTCTTGGGCTTGGGCCCTGTAAGTGAACTTGGGCTGATTTTCCCACCTAGGGTTATATGGGCTAAAGAATGGGTAAGCATTGGGTTGGAAAAATTTGTTGGCCGCATGTACTTGGTTTTGACTGACTGGTTGACATGGGCCCGCCACAAGGCACTGGCTGACATGATGGGTCGGGCTTGCACAGATCGAATATGATGGATATGATGACAAGGTTGGGTATGGGCCACTTTGTTGACGACGTGCAAGGACTTCGTCAAGTCTTTGGGCCATACCATTAATCCTATCCAGTTGTCGAGACATGTGGTTCAATCTATTTGTGGCTCAGGTTGGAAGTAATTTCTCATCCCACAAACTCCGGCCATTGAATTCATTTTATTTTAACCCCCTTTTTCGTCTTTTTTTTATTTTGAATTTTAATTTCAAATTTAGATCTTGAAATTTAAATTTTGAAACTTAAACTCAAATTTGATTTTTTAAATTTTCTTAATTTGAAATTTAAATTCAATTTCAAATTTTGAAATTTAAATTCAATTTCAAATTTTGAAATTTAAATTCCTAAAATCTAAAATCAAGTTGGAATTTTTAAATTTTTTTTCTTTTTTTTAAGGCAAACAAATCAACCACTGTTGACCCAGGGGTTCCTAAACTAGTGGTTCAACCAATGTGAATCCTTTTAGGTTCACTTGGAATTACACCCCCAGCAACAACACCAAAAACTTGGTGTGTCCGGAAGCGTGTCGTTAAGGACTTCGGAACACCAGTTTAATATTTGTACAATTTTTGACTCTCAAACAAATACTAATGCAGTAAAGGGATGAAAACGGGTCGTATCCACAAGGAACCGAGGGAAAAATTAATATACACTCAAATCTGGACAAGAGAACACAAGAGGGAAGTGCAGAAATATAAAAATTAATTAATTAAACTGAAAAAAATATAGAATTCGAACAGTACTGAAAGTTAAAAGTGCAGAAACATAAATAAATACAGAAATAAATTAACAAAAGAAACGAAATAAAAATCTGTAATCCAATCGAAGGCAGCAGTCTCTAGATCTCTCCTTCCACCCTCGAACTTCTCAAGCTAGGCCTTCCATCTTACCTAGCCGAATTGCAGATCTGCAGAAAATAAAACAAAGATCAAATATAATGAAAATAAATTGCAGAAAGTAAATAACGAAACTGGAATTGAAAGAACATAAATTAAAACTAAAATAAAGTAAAAGTGGTTGGGATCCGATTCCAGAGGTGGTAGTAGTGGTGTTGGCGAACTGCAAGTAGGAACCCCTCCTCTTGCCTGGGAGTCCTCCTCTTCCTCTACCCTTTAACTTCTCAAGATCAGCCTTCTGTCTTACCTGGGGGCAAAATCCAACCCTTTCTCAGGAGCTCTTGGGTCCTTTTTATAGAGAAGGGTGGACACAACTGGGATTAGAAGAAAGAAGAGGGCGGCAGCTTGGTTTTAGCAAAGTTATTGGCGCCCTAGGGTTTCTGATGGAGGGTTAGGATGGTTTTGGGGTGATCCTAAGGCTAAGAATAGAAGAAGAGGTAGCCCAATATTATGTAGGGCTGAGATTTAATGGCAAAAGGTTGAATGGTGAAGATTAGAAGTTAGGTGGCTCCTAGGGTTAGAATGCTAAAAAGAGAGTGCCCTAGAATGGATGGTGGAGATTAGAAGGGATGGAAGGTGAGGATTTAGCAGTTAGGGGCGGCTAGGGTTTGTTAAGAGTGAAAAGAATGGGTTAAAAGGCGCCTTAGGGTTTGCTAAGGCATAGGGAGCATGCTAATACAGTAAGAGGGGTGCCAAACTGGGTTTAGCAGCTAGAATGCTAAAAAGGCTTTTACTTTTTCACAAAAACACTCCCTCTCTCAGCTGGACTTCACACCAGCTTCCCAAAATCTGCATTTCAGCCATGAAAACTTCCCAATTTTCCCCAAAATTTGCACAGAGACCCTTAGAGACCATAACATTGCATTTAACTAGAAAAAGGGCACATTTGGACTTTTCTAAGGCTGAAAATGCCCCTGACTTGAGGCTCTTAAGACATCAAAATGCAAAGTTATTAGAAGTCACCTCCAAGTTAGGTGGCAACACTTCTTTTGGTCAATCATGGTTATGGATTTAAGTCTAAGCTTCCCACAGTGCACGTAGACTAGATAGAATTTATCTTTAGGAAAAAGGCAGGGAAACCTGTACATAACCTAATGGTATGTTTGAATTATGGGAATTGGGAGATAGAAATAGGAAATGTAGGTTGAAATTATAATTTTGGGCATGTTGATGTGTCAAATTCAAGTCAATTAGAATACTCAGAGATTTTTAGTTCATTCATTTAGTGGTAATTTGAATAGTTTTTTATTACATGTCTTTATTGAGTAATATAGATTTATAATTACGGAATCAGTAATAATAATAAGTATATTATTTTTATTATTATTAAATAATATTATATTCTTATTATGTGTGTATTGATTTTGAAATAAGTAATATTGAATTATTATTATTATTTATTTTTATTTATTTTTATTTTTATTATGAAGTAATTAATTTGTTATAATTACGATTTTTAGTTAATTCCTGAAATAGTAATTGCTTTTATAATTCTTTTATTTTAAAAATAATGAATAATTGAAAGTTTAGAATTTAACTTTCACTAAATGAAATATTTAATGGACAATAATAATAGTATTAACCATAATTACTTATAATAATAAAGTAAATAAGTAACACTAATTATATATTTATAAAATAACTAATATGAATTAATATAAATATAAAATTACCATATCCCAATTAATAATTAACATTATTAAAAAACTTATAAATTATCATTAATTAATTAACATTCTAAAGTAATAATTATCATTGGCATAATTAAGGAATTAATTTTTAGTAAGTAATTATAACCAGTAATTAATTTTTATTAGAAATCATAATTATTGATAATGAATATATAATTAATAATTTCATATAAATGTATGAATTATAATTTCTGATAATAATTCTAATATAAATAATTAACATTAAATATTTATTTTCAAAATAATTAATATGAGTTAATATAAATATAAAATGATTCCTTATGAATTATTAATTACCA
The DNA here is from genome assembly GCF_055504915.1 of Nelumbo nucifera. Taxonomy (NCBI): domain Eukaryota; kingdom Viridiplantae; phylum Streptophyta; class Magnoliopsida; order Proteales; family Nelumbonaceae; genus Nelumbo; species Nelumbo nucifera. Next base: position 199,275,463 of record NC_142649.1, on the reverse strand, counting down.
TTAATAATTAAAAAATGGTTAGCATTGCAAATGAAAAATTATTTGGATTTTTGCAAAAAAAAAACTTATTGAACATAAAAAACCAATTATTCAAAAATAAGGTTGTTAAATCAAAGATTAATTAAAATTATTGAATAAATAATAATTTTAAGAAATTAAAATTAATAATTAGTTGTCTGTCTGAATTAAGATTAAATATTTCTTTTCAAAATAATTAATGAGTTGATATAAATATAAAATGATTATTTCTAAATTATTAATTACCATTATGAAAATATTTATTAAATATCATTTTGAATTAATTAATTATTATCAGTGAGTAATTATTATTAGTAATTAATAGCTAGAATTAAGTATTAGAAGTAGTTAACAATAATTAATTAGTAATTAATAATAATTATTATTATTAGTAATAAATAGTTTTAAATAATTAATTAGAAGTAGTTAATAGTAATTATTATTAGTAATCAATAGCTGGAATTAATTAATTGGTTTAGTAGTTAACAGTAATCAATAGCAAGTTTCCTTTTTTTAGGAAATGATTGAAAGTGGGAGTTTCCCACTTCTCACAACTCTACATGGTGGTGGGCTCCACTTTGCATGTTAGTAGGCTCCTTTCTTGAACTACCACTAATCAAAATTTGACACATGTCTAGTGGGCTTTGTTCTTAAACTACCATTAATCAGAATTTGACATGTGTCCATTTTGTTTAAATCTTTAGAATGGCAGGTGTCTGAATGTAGATGGGCCACATGTCTGATTGTCGGGGGCTTTGGCCTGAAATCATCCCTTTAATATATATATATATATATATATATATTAGATTTATTATGTGTAAAACCAAGAGTGGTGATGCAATGGCATCGCTCTCATGGAATGGAATATGATGAGAGGGACGCATTTCCGAATCGTTGTTTAACACCTCGATGCTACTTAGGCAATGACTTGCCTTTGCCTAAATCATAGACTCTAACTCGAAACTACTCCGGGTATACCTTGAACACATCACACACACCGTGAGAGCGTAACAACGCCACCTCAGTAGGGTCGATCTCTAGGAACTTCAACATAAGGGGTGACCTTCCACCGATGTCCCATCAACCTAGCCGGGGTCTAGTTGGCGATCAGCCTAACATGGCGACAGGCCTCTTCTGCATGCGCCTTATCATTCCTGAATCCTCTGGGATCACATCGCCCCACCGACAAAGCTGATTCCCGCACCACCCGCTTCAAAAGCAATAGAATAAGCTTTATCGTTTTATGTGAAAATTGTCTCCGAGCATGAAACCACCTCCGAGTGTGGTGGGCAGAAAAGCCACATCCTCTGGAGATCTCGGACGTGCTACATGAAGCTCATGACTACTTGTGCCTATATAAAAAGGCTCCCCCTGCAGGAATGTTGGACGAAATTTCAAAAATTTCTTTCTCTCCCATCTGGGAATTGTATTCCCTAATTTAGAAAACCACATTTTTAAGGTTTGTTCTTGAATCCAAAACCGGACCAGATCTGAAACCAATAGGAAGTGAGGGATATAACTGAGACAAAGTAGCAGTAACTCCCAATGCAGGTGTTCACACCCAAAGAAAAGACCAAAACCCACTTCCACTAAAAATGACAGTGTGTGGTGAAACAGGATCAGCAGGATGGTTCTTCAACAAGAACCTGAATTCTTCAGCAAGAATCGAGCAAGGGCTGGTGAGCACGACTTCAAATTGCTTCTTCTACCAAGAAGCAATATCAAAACACTTCTTGATCAGATCCACAAGTGGAGATCGAACTAGGTAAGGCGGCAATAACAGGGAAGAATTCTGTAGTTTGTTGTTGTGTAAAATCTAAAGAATTTGCCCCCTATTTATAGCCTTCTCTGGATCAGCCTCCAAATCTAATTAGGAGAGAGTCTCCTAATCCAAATTTTATATTTGGATCTGGACTCTTAAATGGACAAGACTTATCTTATCCTTCAGTTAATCTTAATTAGTTTAAAACTGAATTCGCCTCCTTTTAATTAACTAATTTAAGCCCAGTTCGAATTGGGCCTTAGGCCCATTAAGCTTATGTGCTCACTTACTCTTTAACCTGCTGCCCAGTTGGCGCTCTTTGTATGGCATGGGACCCTAACATTGATCTACACATCAGCCACGTGGGTTCAGCCTAGCCTTTGTTACAAGGCTTGTCCGAATTCACTGTAGGAGACAATGAACCCCTGAGTTCATCACCATGGGCTCTTAATGGGCCCAACATTTAAACTAAATGGTTCTGGGCTCCAGCCCCTTATGAAAACCCACGAATTGTGGGCAGATGCATGATTATCCCATCAGGTATTACCCTTAATGGTCTTACACTTGACCTCTCAACCCATAATGGTCATACACTACCCGACAAGAGAGGACCTCTCCCTCGGCTGCAAGGTACAGTGCTGCACTCTCTACTCACATGGATCTTGGGAATTAAAACCTTTTGCAAACATTTTGAAACCATAATATATAGATATATGTATATCTCTATATAAATATATTTTGCAAACACAAATTTCAACATTTGAAATCAACTGCCGGCAATTTAGGTTTCCATCAGAGAGAGTGCATTCCCTGATCATTCACTTTGTCCAACAAAGGGGCTGATCCTGTCATTATGATCACCCACTCTGTTAGACAGTTTTGTATGCCCTTAGCTTCAATCCGATTTGATGTACTTTTGACATTTAGTGTAAATAAATAAAGTGCATGTTTGATTCATGTTGTTTGGTATGATTCTGTGTAAGACCCTAAAACTGGACACTTATAGAGACTTGTGTTAGTTTTAAATGTTCACAGCCATTGGATAAGTCTGGGGAGATTTATCCTGCCAAGGCTAATACTGGTGTGCCACCAAGTGTTGGGATGGCCTGTCTCGGCCACCAGGGTAAGACCCGAGGCACATGCAGGATGGGATTACTCGAACCCTTGAACTGGATCAAATTTCCAATATTGCCCTGGACCTTGGAGATAGATGGGCAAAACTGGAAAGTTACACCTGACCCCTAGACTCGATTATGACACTTCACTAGGTGTCGGATCAGGCTGTCTTTGATATGCCAATCAGTGAGATCCTTAGCGGGGATCAAAACCTGGGTATGTTGGGACACTCTGAGAATTCATCTGAGTGGGTGATCATAGTGACAGGATCAGCCCCTTTGTCGGACAAAGGTAATGATCGGGAATGCACTCTCTCTGATGGAAACCAAACTGCCGGTAGTTGATTTCAATCGTTGGAATTTTGTTTTGCAAAATTAATATATATATATATATATATATGTATATGTACGGTTTCGAAATGTTTGCAAATGGTTTTAATTCCCGGGATCCATGTGAGTGGAGAGTGCGGCACTGTTCCTTGCAACCGAGGGAGAGGTCCTCTCTTGTCGGGCAGTGCTTGATCATTAAGGGCTGAGAGGTTAAGTGTAAGACCATTTATGATAGTATCTGATGGGCTAATCTTGCACCTGCCCACAGTCCCTGGGTTTTTATAAGATGGCTTGGCCCAGGGACCACTTAATGTAAGTGTTGGGCCCATAGGGTCCATGTGATGGGCTCAGGGGTTTACTGAGTTTTTCAGTGAATTCGGCTAGGCCTTGTAATAAAAGCTGGGCCGAACCCATGTAACTGGTGTGCAGATCAATGCTTGGGTCCCACGCCATACAAAGAAGCCCAACTGGGCAGCAGATTGGAAACTAGTTAAGCACTGAACACTTAATGGGCCAAAAGCCCATTTCGAGCTGGGCTAATGTGATTACCCATCTATGGGGCGGATCTGAGATTAATGTTAGCAAAGGGATAGGGCCTTTTAATCTTATCCACTCTAGGAGACCAAATTCAAATCAGATTTGAATCTGGTAACCTTCTGATAAGAACAGGAGTAAGCTAACTTAATCTACAGATAGGATTAAGATAATCCCCTATCCAAATACTGATTTGGATTGGGATAACTCCTAATTAGGAGGTTTCCTAATCAAGAAGAAAGGAGGAAAAACCCTAAGAAAAAAACATTAGATTTCGAACAAAGGTTTTTAGAGAAAGCAAGAAAGTTTCCTGCGAACAGAGATTAGATCTCATTCACACTCCAGAGAGAAGAGAAGCAATTCAGCTATCTTCGTCCTTGGAGTTCTCCTCCAGCCGCCGCCATTCCTTCTTACAAGATTCGATCTTTGAAGAAGAAAGAAGTCAAGAAATCAGTTCTTGACATCAGTCTTGCAGAAAAGACTGAAAAAGATTCGGTGTTTAGAGTTTCCAGAGGATTATTGCGAAGGATCCAGTGTGTAGGACGCACTCTGCTGGTTCCGTTCCACTCACAGTTGTGTCATCTTCAGCAGGAGTGGATCTTGGTGCCTTCTTTGGGTGTGAACACCAACTTTGGGAGATACTGCTTCTCCGGATCAGGTATATTCCTCCCTTTTTCTTTTTGGTTTAAATCTGGTTCGATTATGGTTCAAGTAGGATCCTTGAATATTGTATTCTAAATTTAGGGAATATGATTCCCAGTTGGAAGAAGGTAGGAAAATTTTTGAAATTCGCCCACCCATTCCACAACCTTCTTGGCGTCCATTAGATGGATCCTACCATTCTTTCACACTCAGGTGAATTCTCGAACTGTCCCAACATACCCAGGTTTTGACCCCCTCTAAGGATCTCACTGATTGACATATCAAAGACAGCCTAATCCGACACCTAATGCAATACCATAATCGAGTCTAGGGGTCAAGTGTAACATTCTAGTTTTGTCCATCTATCTCCAAGGTCCAGGTCAATACTAGAATTTGGTCCGGTTCAGGTTTCAAGAAAACCCACATTGCATGTACCTCAGGTCTCACCCTGGAAGCTAAGATAAGCCACCCCAACCAACTTGGCAGCACATCAGTGTCATCCTTGGCAGGATAAATCTCCCCAAATCAATCAAATGGCTGTGAAGATTCTAAACAAACACGAGTCTCATAAGTGTCCAGTTTAAGGGTATTACACAAAAACACACCACAATGACATGAATCAATTATATACTTTATTCATTAATCTGATTGGAGCTAAGGACATAACTGTCTAACATCTCCCACTTGCACTTAGGTCCAATTGAGTACAAGCCCAAGTCCTAGAATTTTCACGTGTTTTTCAAACACTTTCTATGTCAATGGCTTAGTCAATGGGTCTACCATATTCTTCATTGATGCTACCTTTTAACATCAATCTCTCACAGATCCAATGTTGTCACACAATAGTGGAATGGGTGATGTGCTGAATTCCAAATTCCATAATGAACACCATCATTCATTAGGCAGCCTCACTTACGGCAATGTGCTCGGCTTAGGTTGTGGACTATTTTTCTTACTATGCAAAACCCTATCGTAAAGATGTAACCAAATGTAGACATTCTACCATTTGGATCTGACTAGCAGTTAGTATCAGCATACCCGACAATCTGTAGTGAACTACCATCAAATACCAGACAAAATTCTTTTGTCCTTCGAAAGTATTTCAGTATGTTCTTCACAGTTGTCTAGTGTTCTTGTCCTGGGTTAGGTTGGTATCTACTTACCACACTCACTGCCTGAGCAATGTTAGGACAAGTGCACAGCATGGCATACATGATGCTCCCTACGGCTGAGGCATAGGGAATCTCCTTCATGCCCTCAATCTCCTCGAGAGTCTTGGGAGACATATCCTTAAAGAGAGTGATACCGTGCCTAAAAGAAACATTTCCTCTCTTGGAGTTATCCATACTGTATCTCTTGACTATTTTGTCAATGTAAGTAGATTGGGATAATCCTATTATCCTCTTTGATCTATCTCTATAGAGTCGAAGTCCCAAGATATAGATGGTTTTTCCAAGATTTTTCATGGAGAATTGTTGTGAAAAGCCACACTTTCACCGTAGTTAACATTCCTACATCATTCCCAATTAGTAGAATATCATCTACATACAAAACCAAGAATGTAACATTATCCCCATTGGTTTTCCTATAAACACAGGCTTCATTCGAATTTTTCTCAAAGTCAAACTGTTTGACAATAGAGTCAAACTGGATGTTCCAACTCCTAAAAGCCTGTTTCAGTCCATATATGCATCGGTTGAGATTGCATACCATGTGTGCTTGACCCGCAACAATGAATCCTTGAGGTTGCTACATATAGATATCTTCAGTAAGATCTCCATTCAAGACGCAGTTTTGACATCCATTTGCCAAATCTCGTAGTTATGGTATGCTGCTACAGCTAGCAAGGTCCTAATAAACTTCAACATAGCCAGCGGCGAAAAGGTCTCATAGTCGACTCCCTCTTTCTGAGTGTACTATTTTGCCACAAGACGAGCTTTATAAGTCTGAATGTTACCATTTGGGCCCTTCTTTCTCTTGTAAATCCACTTGCAACTAATTGCATTCACCCCAAAGGGTGGGTCTACAAGAGTCTAGACCTTGTTGGTCTCCATCGAGTCCATCTCGGCTTTCATGGCATCTACCCACTTCAGGAAATCTATGTCCAACATAGCTTCTGCATAAGTCATGGGATCCTCCTCACTTGTCATGGCTTCCACCAAGTAATTTTCTTGGACATAGCCATAACGAACTGGAGGCCTAGATACCTAAGTAGACCTTCTAGGTTGAGTATCTAAAGCTTGTGGGACATCTCCCACTACTCCTAGGCTCTCCTCATCAAGAACAACTTCTTGCTGAAGTTTCTCTAGGATGCAATCTTCTTCTAAGAAATAGGCATTTCGATTGCAAAACACCTTTTGTTCTTTCGGATCATAGAATAGGTAACCTACAGAGCCTTTTGGGTAACCTACAAATAGGCAACGGTTAGTCTTAGATTCCAATTTGTCTCCACTTATTCTTTTAACGTGTGTAGGATAACCCCAAATATTCAAGTGTCTTACACTTGGTTTCTTACTGGTCCAAATCTCATAGAGAGTCTTTGGAACAGATTTTGTTGGAACCCATTTCAGCACGTAAATCGTAGTCTCTAATGCGTATCCCCAAAAGGATGTAGGTAATTCTAAGTGGATGAAAAGTGATCGGACCATATCTAATAGGGTCTGGTTCCTCCTCTCCAACACACCGTTTAACTGTGGTGTAGAGGGAGGGGTTAATTGTGATACTATCCCATTATCCTTTAAGTAGTCCCTGAATTCGTCAGAGAGATACTCACCACCTCGATCTGATCGAAGGGCTTTAATTTCTCTCCCTAACTGTTTCTTGACTTCTTTCCTGAACTCCTTGAACTTTTCAAAGGATTCAGACTTATGTCTCATTAGGTACACGTAACCATACCAAAAATAATCATCAGTAAAGGTTATGAAATAAACATACTGATTACGTGTCCTAACATTCAGAGGACCACATACATTAGTATGTATCAGGTCAAGTGTGTCTATAGATCTTTCAGGCTTACCGTTAAATAGTCGTTTCATCATCTTACCCTAAAGGCAAGGTTCACAGGTTAGAAGATCTTCTACAGTTAGAAAATCCAAATGATCATCCTTTACCAACTTTGTGATACGATCTATGTTAATGTGGCCAAGTCGGTAATGCCACAGGCACATGGGACTAACTGTATCACGAATTCTTTTCTTGGAGATTATTTCCGACGTAGTTTCGGTAATGTTGGTTTCCATAGAGGGATGGAGAACATAGAGATCATTCTCAAGTTCCCAATATGCTAGGAATTTGTTATTCCATTTAATAGTAACCACATTACTAAACAAAATAGAATAACCATCCATGCACAACTTTGAGACAGAAATCAAATTTCTTCTTAAATTAGGTACGAAAAGACAATCTTTCAATACAATAATCCCTTCTTTGAAAACTAATTCTATAGTGTCTATGGTCATAGCTGCAACAGTTGTAGAAGTCCCCAAGTAAAGTGTCACTTCTCCATCACTCAGTCTTTTGCTTATCTTGAACCCCTGCAGTGAGTTACACGCATAAGTCGAAGCCCCAGAGTCAATACACCAAGAAGTAGAAGTGACCAACAGATTGGTCTTTATGATGAAAGAATCAAACATACCTTGTTTCTTAGTCTCTAGGTATCGAGGACAATTCCTCTTCCAGTGGCCGGTCTGTTTGCAAAAGTGACAGGAATCCGATGCCTTGTCTTTCTTCTGCTTTCTGGTTTTGCTACCCTTCTTCTGAGCCTTCTTTTTAGCCTTCCGCTTTTTCTTGCTCGATTTGCCACATTCAACAAGCATGGCTATCGGCTTATCCTCCTTAATCAGTTCTTCAGCCCTCTACAACATATTGTTGAGTTCCTGAAAGCTAACGTTTAGCTTATTCATGTTGTAATTCATGATAAACTGATTGAAGGACGGAGACAAGGAATTGAGAACAGCATCAATTTTGGTGTCATGGTCTAGCCCTGACCCGAGAGCTTCTAGTTCATTGATATAACTCATCATCTTTAGACAATGGTCATGAACTTGTTGATTCTCGGTCATCTATGCGGTCATAAACAATTTTAAGACCTTCTGTCGAGTAGAACTGTTCTGCTCTTCCTACATAGTCTTTAGACTATCCAATATATCCTTGGACACTTCGATCTTATCAAATTGTTGTTGTATCGGATTGTCTAAAGAGGTTATAATATAACACTGGGCAAGTGAATTTTTCTCTTCCCATCCTTGATACTCTCTTCTTCTTCTGGCCTCAGAAGACCTGTCACCTAGACGATCTGGAGCAGGGTTCTTAGCAATTTTGTTCAATTTCTCAGTCGTCAGAACCAACATAAGGTTTCGGAACCAGTCAGCATAATTAGGGCCCTTGAGTTTGTTATCATCCAACAACTTGGTGAAGTTACCATTTGCCATTTCTGGTAAAGGCAAAGTGGATTTATAAGTCCACAACCTAAATTGATTCATGTCATCACATAGAAAGGGCTTTTAATCTATGTTCCATTTCCAATTTGGGCATCTCTGAGATTCCCTCCAATCTCAGTGATAGAGACAGTTGTGTCTCTAGAAATATGGGAAACCATATGGGGTAAATGGAGCCAACTGTTTCAGCTGCAAAACCCCACCACCTTCTGTGAAAGATCTCATCCACTCATCTTATGAGCTTTCCCTTTGGCCTCTATCAGACAAGGTTCATAGCCATTTTAGGTTAAACCTTTCTATCCAGTAAGTGTTCACCCATCATGTTCGTGAACGCCAAGGTACCATGAGATAGTCTTCCATTTTAAGATAGGCCCCTCCCACATCGGTCTATGACGCCCCTATCATCTTATGAAGCAATCCAGCCAACTGCATTAGCAGATGGATAACCCAATTTTATGGTGCATCTCCACCCACCAATACAACCAAACTTCATACTAATGATGGAAAGCCTTTAGAGAATTCATCATATAAAATTCCCTATCACATGCATTTATATTTACTGGAGGGAGCGAAAAGGATAACTCCCTATATCTGATTTAGGTCAAACAAAAGTGGCTCCCACTGACTTTCATAAAGTCATATTCAAAATGGACCCAAAATGGCTAGGGTTCTGGGGTGTTCATCTTGGGGAGAAACTGAAGCGGGCCCCACTGAGAAGGGAGATCATCCAATGAACTTAAGGGCACCATGGCAATGATGTGCATTCAGCCATGGTGTTTAAAAGAGCCACTATCAAATTAACATGGGCCAAGTACTTATGGCCCATGTACGTAGCACATCACATGCATGAAATCCATAATTGATCCAATCAATTAAATAACTCTAAAACCCATAATTAAAATTTAAAAACCTTTTCAGCCCATTTAAAGTCTGTAATATTATCAAATAATATTATCTAGGTATATGCTGAATTGGGCTAAAGCAGATTTAACAAATTAAAACAGGGTTTTACAGAGGTGGGCCAAATTGTATCTTGCAATTAGCTATCAAACCCTCAACCCATATATGGAATTTTAGGGCTGTGAACAGCCCCCATCGAACCACAGATTCAGTCCAACCAGTTTGGTCCAATATGGTTCGTATGGGTCTAGGGTTTGGTGTTTAATTCAAGATTCAATTCAAGAAGATGATCTAAAAACTAGATATGGCTGATAAATGACAATCAAAATCAGCAAACAAACATATCAGTGGGTTGTTCGTGTGGATCCAAACCTGTAAGAAAAAAAGTTAGTCGCAGCTTGTAGATTCAATTTCTGTGAATCACAGATTGCAAATTTCTTATCTACGCAAGTCTTCTCCTCCATGCGAACCAGCTTCTTCTTCAATGAAATAAAATAGAAAAAACCTAATTTTTCTATTAAATTACATCTGAATCAAATCTTATGCATTCCGTCTAAAAAATAAAAAAATATATTTACAGACTAAGAATGAATAATACAATAGTTGCGTAGATTCATTGCGCCAATAAAAGATTTCGATGTCCACCATACGAACAGTCCAAAATCCAAGAAATATAAATAGAACAATTCTAAATATATATCAGATTAATAAAGATTTAATTTTCAGATCATTCGCCCAAAACTAGGAACCTATTTCCCAACAAAACACGCTAACTACGCAAATCAGGTAGAATGCGCAGATCCAGATCTGATCTAATTCGGTTCAAGACTTGAACCTGGCTCTGATACCACTGAAGGGATGGGAGATCCATCATATGGATGGCCGAACCCTACAGGAAGGTTGGGCGAAATTTCAAAAAATTCTTCATCTCCCATCCGGTAATTGTATTCCCTAATTTAGAAAACCGCATTTTCAAGGTTCGTTCTTGAATCCAAAACTGGACCAGATTTGGAACCAATAGGAAGTGAGGGATATACCAGATACGAAGTAGCAGTAACTCCCAACGCAGGTGTTCACGCCTAAAGAAAAAGACCAAAACTCGCTTCCACTGAAAATGACACAGTGTGTAGTGAAGCAAGATCAACAGGATGGTTCTTTAACAAGAATCGAGAAAGGGCTGGTGAGCACACCTTTTGATTGTTTCTTCTGCCAAGAAACAATATCAAGAACTCTTCTTGATCAGATCCACAAGTAGAGATCGAACTGGGTAGGGCGGCAATAACTGGGAAGAACCTCCAAATCTAATTAGGAGAGAGTTTCCTAATCCAAATCTTATATTTGGATCTGGACTCTTAAATGGATAAGACTTATCTTATCCTTCAGGTAATCCTAATCAGTTTAAAACTGAATTCGCCCCCTTTTAATTAACTAACTTAAGCCCAGTTCGAATTGGGCCTTAGGCCCATTAAGCTTATGTGCTCACTTACTCTTTAACCTGCTGCCCAGTTGGCTTTCTTTGTATGGCATGGGACCTTAACATTGATCTACACATCAGCCACATAGGTTCAGCCCAGCCTTTGTTACAAGGCCTGGCCGAATTCACTATAGGAGACAGTGAACCCTTGAGTCCATCACCATGGGCTCTTAATGGGCCCAACATTTACATTAAATGGTTCTTAGATCCAGCCACCTTATGAAAATCCAAGAATTGTGGGCAGATGCAAGATTAGCCCATCAAGTATTACCCTCAATGGTCTTACACTTAACCTCTCAGCCCATAATGATCAAACACTGCCCGACAAGAGAGGACCTCTCCCTCGGCTGCAAGGTACAGTGCTGCACTCTCTACTCACATGGATCCCAGGAATTAAAACCTTTTGCAAACATTTTGAAACCATAATATATATGTATATCTTTATACAAACATATTTTGCAAAACCAAATTTCAACGTTTGAAATCAACTGCCGGTAGTTTAGGTTTTCATCAAAGAGAGTGCATTCCCCGATCATTCACTTTGTCCGACAAAGGGGCTGATCTTGTCACTATGATCACCCACTTAGGTGAATTCTCAGACTATCCCAGCATACCCAGGTTTTGACCCCCTCTAAGGATCTCACTAATTGGCATATCAAAGACAGCCCAATCCAACACCTAGTAACATTCCAATTTTGCCCATATATCTCCAAGGTCCAAGGTCCAGGGCAATACTGGAATTTGGTCCGGTTCAAGGTTTCAAGAAAAACCAAACTACATGTACCTCAGGTCTCACTCTGGCAGCTGAGACAAGCCACCCCAACCAACTTGGCAACACATCAGTGTTAGCCTTGGTAGGATAAATCTCCCCAGATCTATCCAACAACTGTGAAGATTCTAAACTAACACGAGTCTTATAAGTGTCTAGTTTAAGGGTATTACACAGAAACATACCATAATGACATGAATCAATTATGTACTTTATTCATTTACAATAAATGTCAAAAGATACATCAATCTGATTGGAGCTAAGGGCATAACTGTCTAACACTCATTGCTAACTTAAGCATCAGAGTGCCCATCCTGAGTACTCTAACAGTTTTCTTGCAACTCGGCCAACCGACCTAGTCAGTCTGTCATTCGAACTATCCTCCAGTAGGGAGCACCAGATCACACACCATCAATTGGCGTTGTCTATGGGAACCATAACATAAAATCTAAGTTCTCACATACTCTCTGATTTAAGCAATGGCCTCAACAAGCAACAACAATGTCAATATCTCCGACAACATCCAAGTTGAAGGCACTTCGATTGGGGAGCAAAATCAATCTATCCAAAATGCCACAATGCAAAACATTCAGATAGGGCAAATTTCCATGCTCGGATTGTAGATGTCGTAACCACCACAGCAGCCACAACAACAGGTCATTAGTCATGTCCCTACGCCAATAGTGAACTTGAACCAGTAGCCTGTTGGCCTGAACCAGAACCAGAACCAAGTGTCGGATCCCCTCTGCCAGTAGAATGCCCATCATAGCAACTAGAGTCAGATGCCTAGGACCATTAACTTGGAGAGGGCCTGCACCTAGGAAGCTCGGGACTCCACCTACGTCCCAATAAAGGAAACTAGTCGGGCTACCTCCTCGGTCAGGCCTACCAATACCAGTTCCACTAAGGGGTCCCAAAGGAGACGTCATAGATGCACCCGACGTGACCCAGGGAAAAGCCGCTTCACCCTAAAGGATGAGGAAGAGGCAAAGACTAGGCCGCCAAGTACATCAAGGCAGAGGAAGCACTCGGTTTCAGAAGCAAGCTGAGTGGGAAGAGGAAGAGATTGGAAGATGACCAAGGTAGCAATAAGCAGCGGAAGAAAAGTAGGTCACCCAGGCATGGTAGGTTGCCTTGCAACAGGTGCAGTAGGTCTCCCTGCCGCAGAACCATATCTCCCTAGAGAAGCAGCAAGTCACTAGGTCGATACTCCCAGACTCCACCGATAAAGACAAAGAACTACACTCCTCTGAATGCCAGAAGGGACTCGGCCAAATACCTAAAGTGGCCACCTCCCCTGAAGGGCAACCCAGCCAACCAGAACCAAGACAAATATTGCCACTTCCATAAAGAGCAAGGATACGACACAGAAAACTGTCGAAATCTAAAGGGATGAGATCAAAGAGTTGATCCAGAGGGGATATATGAAAAAGTTTATCAAGAGAGATGACCACGACCGACATGCCAACCAGCCAAGAAGAGAAGAGGCTCCGTTGAGGAGAGAGCAGCCCTTGCGCGAATAGCAACAGAACGACCACCCGGTTTGTGGAGTCATTAACATGATCACGGATGGGTCTATAGTCGCGGGCTGTAGCACCTTGGCCGTTCAAACCTCCACCCATGAGCTAGAGCATGAAGAGGAGAACCCACCAAAGTGGCTCCGCATCGAGGAGGTGATCTATTTCACCGAGGACGACACATCCGGGGTCCATTACCCTCATGATGACACCCTTGTAGTCAAACTCATCATCCATGACTTTGAGGTGAAGTGTATTCTTATGGATTCCGACAGCTTTGCTGACATTCTATTCCTAGGAGCGTTTGAGCAGATAGAGTTGTAGAAAGGCATAGATTTCGGTCCGCCTATTACTCCAGGCTAGTCCTCACTAGGTTGGATGTAGTTGAAGATATTGGGTATCTAGTATGTCATGATCAAGTCAACGATTTCCTCACCAACTATCTTAGTAGGCCCGAACTGAGATCTCATCTTGGGTTGGTGTTGGGAGGTGGAGGTCCCTCTTTGGGAACCTCATCACTTTTGAGCCAAGGTCTCCGCCTCGGATCAAGTAGCCTAGTGGTACTCCCTCTCTGACTCACTCGAAGACATAACTTAAAACAAGGGAAAGGACTCACTGACATGACCATGGAAAGTAAATCGACCTCGCTAAGTGTTACCAACCTCGTCGAGCAGGACAGACTTCACCGAACAAGACTTGACCTCGCTTGCTCTCGCTGAACTCTCTGATCTCTCACTCTACTGCTCTGCAAAAGACTCCAAAAATAGTGCAAATATGACCCTTCAGGGGCCCCCTATATATAGGCAAGGGACTCAAGCAACTAATGGCCGAGATGCTCTCAATCCAATGGTTCGAAGAGACACCCCGCTTCAAGTTCCGAGGAAGAACTCAAAATTTGAAGTACAACCTAATTCAAAATTCAAATATGCGCACTCAGTTCAAAGTTTAAATTTGCCCCGCAATGTTTGCTCGCCCAACATGCTCTATCGACCGGTTCAGGTGAGAGATTGAACCAACAATAGTGAACCTACTGAACCCAGTCACCTCGGCCTAGAGACCTATAGCAAGCTACTTCCTTCACCGAACCGACTTCCACTTGGGAGTGGGGGCAATTGATGAGGGAGAATTTGGCCCTCTAGTGACATCATGCCACGTGGCACTTCCGAATCATTGCTTAACACCTCGTCACCACGTAGGCAATGACTTGCCTTTGCCTAGATCATAGACTCCACTTTGGAGCCACCTTGGATGCACCTCAAACACATCGTGCACACCATGAGAGTGTACCCACGCCACCATGGCAAGGCCAATCTATAGTCACCTCGACGTAAGGGGAGACATCCCACCAAGGTCCAGCTGGCAATCAACCTAACATGGTGACCGGCCTCTCTTGCGTGTGCCTTATCATCCCTAGATCCTCTGGGATCACATAACCCCACCAATGGAGCTGATTCCCATGCCGCCTGCTTCGAAAGCAATCGGATAAGCTTTATCAGTTTACGCAGAAACCGTCTCCGAGCATGAAACCACCTCCAAGCATGGTAGGTAGATAAGTCATGTCCTCCCGGAGATCTCGGGCGTGCTACGTGAAGCTCACGACTACTTGCACCTATATAAAGGCACCCCCTTCGACTAGAGGAGGTACACGTAATTTAGCACTCACAGCTCTCTTGCTTTCTCCCTTTCTAGCTCTTAAAGTCCATTCATCGCTAACTTAAGCATTGGAGTGCCCACCTCGGGTAAAGCACCCTGGTTACTCTGATAGTTTTCTTACAACTTGGCCAGCTGACCTAGTCAGTCCATCATCCAAGCTGTCCTCTAGCAGGGAGCACCAGATGGCACACAATCACAATCCATATTAATTTTCATTAACTCATTTGGCCAAAATTTCAAGAGTTCAACAACAAAAAATTTGTGAAATTCTTGGTTTCCCATCCAATAAGTAACAAACACATAAAGGGTATCGAGTAATATCGACCCTTGTGTAACTATTTATTTGGAACTCAAGTAGAAATTTGTAGTTTCACTCAAAAAAAATGTGGAAAATCGTAGGACTCTGTCAAAAATATTTATTATGTTTGTGCCCTGTTTTTTTTTTTATTGTTACCCACTTCAAATTGGAGAAAACAACAAAAGCAAAATTTTATGGTAGTTTTTTGTTGAAGTGTAGGGGCGATATAGACCTGATTTATATTCAACTTATTGGTCCGAATATGAGTTATTTAGTTTGGAGGTTCTTCTATACATCTTAAAGAGGTCAAGAGGTTTTGAATGTTTTGGGATTTAAGCTTTAAGGTTTATGTGACTTCAAATTGGAGAAAACAACAAAAGCAAAATTTTATAGTAGTTTTTTGTTGAAGTGTAGGGGCGATATAGACCTGATTTATATTCAACTTATTGGTCCGAATATGGGTTATTTAGTTTGGAGGTTCTTCTATACATCTTAAAGAGGTCAAGAGGTTTTGAATGTTTTGGGATTTAAGCTTTAAGGTTTATGTGAGAGTTGCATATCTTTTGGCTTGAAAGAGAGCTCAAGAGGTTTTGAGGGTTTTGGGATTTAAGGTTTATGTGAGAGTTGCATGACTCGGTAATCTTCATTGTTTCTTTTGCCCATGGATGTAGGTTATAAATCGAATCACATAAATCCGTATGCTTTATTTCTTACTTCTCTTTATTATGTTTTACTTTATTTTGTTGTGCCATTCGAATCCATATTTATAGATTTTACGCAATAATGCCTCGGTTAATTAGGCACATCAAAAAGAGGGGAAAAAAACATAGAAGATCATCTTAAAGTATGAACTTGCAGTAACTTTGCTTTTACAAGATACATTTGCCTGCCTTCCCCAAGATATACGAAACACAACACTCTTATCTTCGTCAATCGGTTTTAACTGAGACAACTCCATTTTGCACTGAACTCATTTGTCGAACCAATAGAACAACCTTGCAAGCAGAGATCTGACGCCCCAACCAATAATGGTGCTTCAACAATCAACACCATCACCATGTTTTGCTGCTTCAGCTTCAATAATGAATCCATACTCCTTGCTAGAAGTTGTCATTGGCAATGGAGATTGAATATGGTATTAAAGTATGGATAAGAGAATTTTTCACAACTCTTGGCCACTTTGTTTTCCAAAACAAAAACAATTGCCACGTTCAACAAAACAACCCTTTCCTTTTGGTGTATTTTCTCCTTGATCATCATAATTTATCACAAGTGAAAGATACATGTATAGATGTATGAATTCATCAGTACTTTACCAAAGCCAAAAATAAAATGTAATGCAAGTGTTACAAAGAATAATCAACTTCTCTTCACCAGACCCAATAATAGGTTATACCAATTTATTCCTCCCAAAGAAAGAAGACCGCCATAAATCTGCATCTGCATTTTGAACACCAGAATCACAACAATTAAAAGAATCAGATCAGAAAAAACAAAGAAGAAGAAGCAAAGAGGGGATTCGTGCCATTAGTTAACCTGCAAAATACATTTGCATCTTCCTCTTCTGGGCTATGCCCCACCCCAGTACATATATCTGATAACAAGTGTTTGAAGCACACACACACACAAGATTGGAGGAATATCAATGCCATTGCAGCGGAAAACATCTTTGATGCATATGTTGTACATGCAAAGCAAATAAGGTGGTTATGGATTTTATGGCTTGTAAGAACCATTTAATGAGTTTCACCTAAAGAGATCCTCCTGACATGAAGAGGACGACATTAATATAGCTATTATCTCAATTTTTTTTCTTTTTCAGAGATCAGGAAAACATTGCAGATGATTCACAGAAATATCCAATAATCAGATGGAAACAATAATCTGCATGATGGCTTGTACTAGGAGATCCACAACACAATAATCAATCAAAGTGCCTCTTAGAAAAGATAGTTTTTTTTAATTAAATTGAACTTGAAACATGTTACCATTAACACATCTCCATTTTTTTAATTAAATTAAATTTGAAACATTTTACCTTTAGCATACCTCCAATCACGTAAACGCTTCTCGCAGTTTTATGGGTAGCTCTAGGTCAGGCTCGAGTTCACTAAGTGGTGAAAAGTAGTTGTCTACCATGTCCTTGGTTACTTTTTCCAAACATGGAGGATCCCACTGCATGTTTCAGATGATGATAACATTAGGTCTTCATTTTTTAAATCAATGACCAAAAGGAATTATTTATAGTAAAGCAAAATAAGCTATGAATCTCTCTCATACTCTCACTCACACACATAGTTGCATTAAATCCCATTTTAACCTTCCTTTTCCAAGAGAATCCACCACATAAGGCTGTCAATTTTGGGTCATAGCTTAGGTCCAAATCAAATCAACTCCAATTAAGCAGGTTTGGAATTGGATGCCATAGAATCAGATTAAATCCAGATATAACCCACTGTAATCCAATTAGGATATAATCCAATAAAATAAATGTGTATAATCTTGTCTGCGTGTGTATGCATAGTTCATACTTGTTAGCGCATTTGGTTTCCCATTGCCAAGATGGACTCCAAAGAGGTTCCATCCCTATCAATTTTGGTAAGTGATCTATATGCAATATGTGCAAAGAAGTTGGAACCCCATCTCCCTTAGGCCCCTTTTAAATAGAGAGTTCATGGAATGCTTGCTTCATTTTAAGAAGCTGGAGGATGGCCTTATTTTCCCAGAGCAAAGGGACGAAATTTCTTGACTAGAGGACTAGCACAGATGATGCAGGTTGTACCTAAGGAAAGAACGTTTCACCAGGAGTGGGAGATTTTATGTGGCTATTGTATTTAGGTAAAGAACGTTTCTGTTAGGTCCTATAAGGTTCTTATGGTATTCAATGATAGGGGAATGCAAATTAACATTTGTGCCATGTGCAAAACAGCTGAAGAAGCAATCTACTATCTCTTACTTTTCTTTTAGCTACTTAATTTCTATGAGATTTTTTATGTTATTTATTTATATCATGTTCTTGCCAATGATCAATGGAGGAAGTGATACAGTCCCCTGGCACCAGTTGGTAATTTGGGTTATTTGAAAGGAGCATAATAGAAGAATTTTTTATGGATACAAAGGGCCAGTATTCATATGTCTGTGGACATCAATAACTTTCTCATTGATGTAGGATGGACCTACAAACAGGAAAAGAAAGAAAATAACCAGGAATCAACACCTAGGCATTCTCTAGGAATCAGCACCTAGAAGCACTATTAGGAATCAGGAGATAATAGCTGCTTGAAGGAATCAGCACCATCAAGAAAACTTGGCATGAATACCAAACAAACAAAGCCAAAGGCACTATTTTATTCCAATTATTGTCCTCTTTTGCAGCAACAATATAGACCTTACACAGACTTATAGCAACGATACTAATAGTTTATTTCTGATTTGTTCTTAAAGTTCCAAGCTACTTTATTCTTTTCCCACCATTGAACAAAGCCCATGCAATTATTAAATCATCATACCTAATATGATTTCCCTATAAACCCTTATTTACGCCACCACAAAGACCAGATATTTTCATCTAAGTTTTTTTTTTTTTTTTTTGGGGGGGGCGGAGAAATACTTGACTTAATTAATTCTGTTTACCAACCATATTTTCCTTGATTTTTCTTAGAAGTAAACCCTGAATTTCTAGGGGGGGGATACACAACTAACCCAACTGTGGATTTCATTAGTTCATCATACATGCCAGGGAGAACAAAGCATATACACATACCTTTGGGGCAAAGTCCTTATCCACCAATTGTGCACGAACCCCCTAAAATGTTGTAAAAACATAAAATGTTACAAAAAAGAAAAAAAAAAAACACATAAGTTATTCTACTTACAGGAACAGAAAGCCTTCCATACCTCACAGAAGTCACTGGAAATCTGTTTAGAGATCCCTTGAAGAGACATCCGATACTCACGGACTAAGCATTGATCAAGAGTCTGAAACCTACCTTCTCGTATCTAAACAAGTCATTAATAGAGTCAGGATATAAGGCATGTAAGCATTGTCCAATGTAACGAAGACAAACAACTAAAAAGGGACTCACAGATCTTAGGGAAACCTTCAAGCTCAAAGGTGAGGCTTCTTTTAATTTCCTTAGAGTTGAAGTACACCACTCATCATATGATCTGGTTGCCTCATTTTCCTGAGAAAGTTGTCATTGATATCAGTTATACATTCCTCCATTGGAAAGTTGTCAATAATAGTTGAAGTACACCACTCATGGCTTCATCAGGGAAAATTTAGGCTTAAAAAAAGCAGAGAAAATAATCACAAAAGCTCGAATATGTAATGCACCAATATTATTAACATTTGAGTCTAATGATTATTTTGAGATGGTTGTGAATGAAAATAATCATTGGCAGGCCTTTATCTTGCTAGAAACCTACTCTTAAAACAGATTCACATGGGTTTCCTCTGTTCCTTTGAAAAGATTTAAGAATATGTTTAGGTTAATTGGAGGCATTATGGCAGGGAGTGAAAGAACAAATGTCATAGTAAACATAAGAGAGAGAGAGAGAGAGAGAATAGTTGCCAGATACAGAACATGAAAATGTGGATGACTTAAAGACTCAAAATGAAAATCAGCATACTCAAGTCAATTCAACTAAGACCGAATTGAGTTATACTGTTCTAGTAACTAACAAACTTTTCTCCCCTTTTCAACACAGTTTCTAATTGAAAGAAACTGTTACGTGACCAAGACAAATGAAACCATGGGTAGAACCGCCCCTTCTTGAAAACAATGATGAAATTTAATCATCCAATAGTTATTTACAAATCAAAAGAAAGGTATGGAAATCAACTTCATACTCACAAGAGCACCAATAATTTCCTCAACAGTGTCATGGGCAAAGCACTTGTCAACTGTTTCAATACTGGAAAGAATGAAGAAGATGATGTACTTAGAAAGTAGGACCTCTATAGTACACAAGCATAAAACTAGTGATTTTCTATTATATACAAGAGAAAGGCAGGAAAGCACACACTCTATTTGCATGGAGGCATGTAAGAGAGATGTTCAAGCAAAAAACAAGAATCAGCTGGTGACAGAAGTGCATGCATGATGTAATTGCTACAACTATGAAGGAAGAAGATTTAATCATTAAATTCCTATATCTATGATAAAACCTTCAGATGGGTTCTCCCTCGGAGGGCTTCTTCAGATTCTTGCCTAGCTCTACTTTAAGAAAAAAAAAAGAACATTACAAGCTTACCAGGTATCAGAACATGGGTCCCACCATCTTCGAGAACCAATTTTAAGCATGTGCTATAATCTCATAGAATCTTTCTTTAGGTCTCACAGAAAAGTGTCTATCCAGATTCTATGAAATCCTAGGATGAATTTTATGTCCTAAAATGATGCTTTTGTTTGTAATTACAGTCATATGAAATGACAAATCATAGATGCGAAGGAAAATAATGCATTAACTGGGAAGAACTAAGAAATCTGAAGGAAAAATCAAGATAATGAGAACCACCTGTGAATAACACTCCTCTTATCTGGATAGGCAAGGTCACCATATTGCTCTAGAGAAGCTTCTATAACAGAAGGATCATCTGTTACCAATGTACCAAGTCTCTCTTCGAGCAAAGGTAGCCTCTGTTAAAACATCATAAGTTTTACATAGCTAAGAAGAAACATATATCTAGAAACAATTTTCTGAAAACTTAAAAAAGAGACCAAATGATTTTTTCCCACTACTTTAGATGGTTAATCACCCATCTAACAGTTCAACCGACCAAACTGCCAATCCGGTTGGATTAGTTGACTATTTTCCAGTTCAAACATCTTGGTCTATACTCAAAACATTATAGAGAAATAAACTGGAGGGATTAGGGTTTTGTTTTTTGGGGGGGAGGGGGGAGGAGAGGGAGAGAGGGAGGGAGGGAGAGAGAGAGAGAGAGAGAGAGAGAGAGAGGAACAAACTGCACTGAGTGAATAGTGTGTAGCAAGCCCACAAGCAATCATTTCTGGTCCATTGAACCTCTCTCCTGTTAAAGCCAGGTATTCTCCTGCAAAGAGAAAGAGTCATATATAGGCACCACACATATCAAGCAATATCAGGGAATAGAGAATGTCAGTCATTTTAATAGTCATTATACATCCACATAACCAACTAAAGTAAAGTGTCATGTCACACAACCTCAATAGTTTGTTTGCTACAGGACTTTAGGCAATCAAACATATACAAGTAGCGGTAGATGAGACATGCAAAGGACTTGCAAGTGAAAGTTAATTGGTCAAGAGGTCGAGTGATGCTTAGGATGACATTTATTAAGAAATAGCAATCATGCTTTTCTATAATGTTGTTTTAAAGGAGATAAATGGCTGACTTCCAAAGTCGTACAGATTTTGACAATGATGACAACTTGATAAACCCAATACAAATACAATCAATTACAAGA
This sequence comes from Nelumbo nucifera, assembly GCF_055504915.1. NCBI lineage: Eukaryota > Viridiplantae > Streptophyta > Magnoliopsida > Proteales > Nelumbonaceae > Nelumbo > Nelumbo nucifera. The sequence continues at coordinate 199,253,567 of NC_142649.1, read as the reverse complement.
ACATAAACAAAAATGTACTCATGTAAGCTGTTGACAATGATGTCTTTTCATCAATCAGCAATGGTGAATGGCATACATATAAGAGTAATTCCCAGCAAATTTTAAGAAAAATGTATTGGTGTCACTGATTGGATCACCAAATTCATAATGCAAATGAATCACAAAGGAAGAGAATTTTCAATCAGAAGTTAGAATAGCACCAATAAGAAGTACCTAAATAACCAGGTAAATGGGAAAGGTAAAAGGATGCCCCAGCATCTGGATGAAAACCAATTTGAGTTTCTGGGGTAGCAAAAACCTGCATTTTGACCATGATATGAGAAAAATTAGTAAATTTCATCTAGTAAAAATAAATAAATAAAACAATACTTTTCTGGCACCAAAAAAACAATATTGCATGCATGTCCCCAAAGCCTACAATGACATATACATCAGAGAAGAGTGGAACCTACTTATCAAATCAGAGCATTCAAGTACAAAACAAAATAGACCAATATAAAGATGAAGAAGTATCAAAGATCTAAATGAATATAAAATGTATGTAATGGAGACACATACAGTTTTATCAGTTGCAACACGGAATGTACCAGGGATTGAAACCCCTGCTCCGCCCCCCATGGTAATACCATTCAAAATTGCCACCTAGAAGGAAATCATCATAACAGTTCAAGATCATTAATGACCGACTCTAATTAATAACAGAATAAGAGAACTTAAATTATATAAAAGCACCTGAAATTACACCTCAATTATTGATGTATTTATAAGGAATTTGCAGAACATACTATGCAAGTCAAAGTGAAATGTAGCCCGAGTAGTACTAAATAAGGCACAGATCTTATTCAGCATATTGAGAGTGGATCACAATTAATTGACTAAGACACACACACAAGAGGAGGAGGAGGGAGGATACAACATAAATGTTGATTGGGGGGAAATATCACACATCTAGAATTACCACTTCCTAATTCCACATAGTAGGTCCAAGTTGGTTAGGAAGAAATTACAGTGCTTGAGCATCTATCTTTTCATTGTGCTTGTTTTGTCAGAGATCCAAACAGCATCAACGTATTATGCTTTGGAACATGTGTTTTATGATACCTTGTTAGTTGTTGTAGAGTAGTTGGAGCTGGTTTTTGAAACTTTTCTAGATAAAAGGTCACAGGATATGGGGCACTCACAGCTTAGTCACCAAACTAATAGGCTATAATACAGTGGCTTTTGTTGAGGATCAGTTTGAGTAGGTTGGAAGGCTGCCATTTGTTGTTATATTCATTTTTGTTCCTTTTCTTTGTGCCTCTTGTATACTGGCTTTCTCTTGTTAATAAGCATATATACTACTGATTAAAATCATTAAAAACAACAAATATAAATAAATGTTGTTCTCTGTCTCATCTTATTATTCAAACCATAGAAAAAAGTGATATGATACATTGCCATCAACTAAATATCCCAAAGAATTTTTATAACAACCAGAAATGAACTGGGAAAAAACACAGAAGTATTTCTGAACTCTATCATTAATTTCATAATTGAACCATTGAATACTTACATGTGGCTTTAGATATGTTCCTAGAAGGTATATAAAACTATATAACGTCCCAAAAAATTCTTTACATTCAGCCATCTTCCCTGCATAGAATAAACTAAATAGTTCAGAAGACTGTACCAGGACTGAGCACAAATAAAAACCATAAAAATGAAACCAAAAAGAAAACATCTGAGTACATAGTCCCAGTCTGTATGAAGCAATACTTTCAAAAAGATTAGAAGAAAGGGTCATGAGGGAAATGGGGGGATGGATAGATATTTAATCAGCAACAAAACTAACAATATATTAATGATTGGAAGGATGTACACAATACAGAGCTCATGCACCAAAATTGGAGATAAACAAATTATGAACAATCAAGATAAAGAGAAAAATGAGTTAGATTTATATACACTGTAAATGTAAAGTGGACAATGTCCAAAAAGACCTGATCCCACATCACTTTTCAACCAAGCTGCTCTGCATGTCATTTAGGCTGCATTTGGCATTCCTTATTTTAAGGACTTACCTCCTTTTTGCAGTTAAAATGCCCTTATGAATACTGAATTTTTAACTGCAAAAAGGAGATAAGAACTTAAAATAAGGAATGCCAAATGCAACCTTAGTAAGATACTTTTGAATTCTTCCATTTCTAGTAGTCAACAATTTAGACGGAATAAGACCCTTTTCTGTGAGGCTTCAAACATATACTGGAAATATAAAAAATGCTCTATATTAACATAACAGACTACCATTCATATTTTAATCTGATTAATAAGCTTTTGACCAACCGTTCCCTTGAATGGTGATTGATACAACACAACAGCATTTGGCAGCTCCAGGATGAAATCTTCTACAATGCCTGGCCATGCACTTGGCTGAGGTTTCAATACGTCCAAAATTCCAAATTCCATAAGCCCAGTACCCATATCAAAATTTCAGTCAACAGAGCACAAAGCATCTATATGGACATCTATTTTCAGGTAGCTACCTTGACATTTTAATCTCTAAGACTCGGATGGCTGTTTTTGAGAATGTTAACTCAATACATTAAGGTAGTGGTGGTAGACTTTTTCAGATAAATACCCTGATGTTTTCATCCCTTGAGACCCAAATACCTTCTATTAGATAGCCAAAACAATTGATGTTGCAATGAAGCCAGTGAATTTCTAACAGCCAGTCATTTTATCTCTCTCTACAAAATAGAGCTAAGTTCAAGGTTTAAGCCATTAACAATCAAGAAAGGCCGCAATGTGTCATCTTTTCCATTGATTATGCACATGAAATAAAATTATCTAAGTCTATGCTTCCATACCAATTGAATCCAAAGTGCCACCACATGAAGCAGAGTGACTTGTTATTGTTATGAAAAGTTAGAAAATGGGTCCATTTCCTGGAAACCTGAAAGGGCCTCATTACATTCTTTTCTTAATAATATAACTAGGATTGGCTCCATTTCAGATGGTGAGTTAGTCAACTGAAAAATAAAGGAGAAACACAATGACATGTCATTGGCATTTATCAGTTGTTGCATTTGGAGCATAATCAATCAGGAACTTGGTGCCTGATTGTGCTACAATTTTTTTTCCTTAAACGTGCACAAATCATGTTTGGTAGAACTTAGAAGTACATGCTGATTATGCATTTAAAAGTACTTTTTTGCAATCATGATGGAATATATCAGAAAAGTACACCACTTTTTATTTCCCTGTGTGCCACCTCATATGGGGGCAATTGCTCCCCCACCCCCCACCCCAACAATTGTAGGAACATTAATTTAAGGATAACCCCTTCATAAAAATCTAGAATATGACGTTTATGTAGCATTTTTGTGTAAACAGGCATAAGCAAACATGGTTTTTTTCCTTTTGTGGAATAAAATGATGATGTGACAACTTATTTTAATGCAACAGCGGACGAAAAAAGGCCTTTTTACAGTCCACTCCACCTCAGAATTCAAAAATTAATTCCCCCAAATGTATTTATTCCCACCCCCCTATAAACAGCATCCCCCCCCCCCGACACTGACCCAAACTGAAGGATTGCATTATGAATTCTGAGGTGGACTGAACTCAAATTACCCCAAGAAACACACACACACACCATCAAACCACAGACCCTCTTCACTTTAACTGGACAAGAAATCTATTAGTACATTACACAAACAATTCTAGCATTATTTCCAAATAAAAGATCCTAATAACAAAACCAAAATGATCTAATACCTTCATTTATTAAACGATAGAGAGTAGCAATATCTCCACCAGCGCTAAACGCCCTGCCACTACCCTTCAGTATACAAAATGTCCAAGTCTTCCTTTAATAACGTATAGATAAGTATTGGCATGATGAACCGAATAGCCAAGATGGAAAATGCTTGCTTACCTTCATTACAACGAACCCAATATCAGAATTTTCTTCCCAGGATTCATACAGTTTCTTCAAGCGAGCCCCCTGAGGACAAAAGAAACAAACCAAATGTGAAGTCTTCCTTTTATTGCCAAATAAATGCCAGAGCAACAATGACCCAGAAAGAAATTTTCTTAATCCAAGTGCCCTTGTACAAAAACGACCTCAATACATAATTTTCTGTAGTGGGTGCCAACCAAATACCTACACAAAAAAAGCCTAGAAAGCAAAATCCATGAATATAGAGTAATAAGAGTACCATTGAAGTATTGAGAGCATTAAGAGCGGAGGGTCTGTTGAGAATAGCTGTTCTTGAACTAGCTTTGCCTTCTACTAGTACCTGAAAGATAATAAGACATACGTATAGTCGAGCAAGAGATGAATTGATTATTCAATTTGCATACATCCGCTACTCACTTGGTTTTCAGTAGAATCATTATCAACGACGGCGCTAGATTGAGAGCAGAGGTTTCTGTAATGGGGAAGAAAGTTAGGAATGCGAACAGAGCGCCTGAGAATTAAGGCTTTGAATCTGTGCATCTTCCTATACCCTCTCTTTCTCGTGTGTTCTCTTTCGACTCCTTTCCTCCTTAACCTTGCGGTTAAGCCTATTCATCAACTTGTTCTTTTATACCCGTTTTCACAATCTAACGATCGGGCAAGCGACTTCAGTACGGCTTCTCTGTCCTCGACAGAATGACATGGAACGCCACCAAATATATCACGATCACGTGCAAATTATAAAGCACGTGCAGACTTTGCTACGTGTACAAAGAAAGCTCTCATTGGGTAGAAACTATAAAAAACAACGAAAATCGGAAAATGGATAAATCATTTAAACCTACTGTGGTTTTTAGAAAATACTTTAACCTCCCCCTGAACATTGACATCTCCAAAAACCTCCCTTGACGCTACGTATAAAAGCATAAATGATACAAAGAGACCCTCCAAGTTGTTTAACGTTAAAAATTAAGGCAAATTGGTAAAACCATACACAGTTGTAATTAGACCCTTTTTCTTAGAATCCTCTAATAAGAGGTACAAAACGTCTAAAATATCCATCTAATTACCTGCAGCTTTACTTTTGAGCGATTAATATGAAAAGCAAATTTGGAAACTAAATCAATTTCAGAAAAGAGATTGAAAGGATTTGAGGCAACAATTGATATGAAGAGAAAATTTAGAAAATAAACATTTTGGTCAAAATCAACTGCATGGATATTTTGAACATTATCATGCTTCTTGTTATAATGTTCTAACAAAAGGGGTTTTACTTGCAACTGTGTTAGAGAGTCTAGAGGTGATTACAATTACCAAACTTCAGAAGTTTCAGCAATTTACCCTAACAATTAAATCAAATATGATACAACTTTTTTGGTTTCAAAAAATTAAAATGCCTATTTGCCCATAAATGACAAAGTATCATTTGGGCAAAATGCCCCCAAACAAGCTCTTTTATACTATTAACCTGATACGTAATTTCATTCAATTGTGCCAATTCCTAGGCTTGAGGTAGTGGACACCAACAATAGGAATAAAATATGAGTAAGAATATGGCTAAGTTGAAATGATTCAGTCCTTGTTCATGCGATGGGAGAGAAAATGACTCTCCATTACCTTACTTTTTTATTTTTCAAAACTTAAGTGATTTAGTTTTTTTTTTGTTTTTTCATGTTGACCCACCTCTTTTCTTTAGGGAACTCTTTCATTCATCTCTGTAAGGTTCTACTCCAGGCATATAAAAAATAAAAAAACAAATAAATCGATGTATCAACTATCAACTGCTCTCAAAGGCCTCGTTCATTTTTTAAGTACTCAAGTCATGTGCTTGCCCAGGTAAAGATTTTGACCAGAGATTTTTAATGTTTTCAGCAAGTGAGTAAGTAATTTACCCACCAACAGATAATATCAATTACCTGGAGAAATGATGCTCTCCGGGAAATAATACTTCCATGGAATTCATTATATTGTCATTCGGATGTCAAAAAAAATCATCAATTACCCGGTTGACTAATTTACCCCCTACGAGATACCGGTAAATGAAGGAGGCGCAAGAAAGAATTGTTTTTACCACAAAGGTTCAACATCCCTATTTTTTTAATACTAGTAAGTGTTGATGTGCGTTGCATGTTGAAATTTTAATTTATAATGACAGTTATTATTATTTTTATTATTGATGTAGCGCGATTTGACTACTCCCTGTTGGAGGATGATTTGGCATCCAGTCGAGCAGCAAATTAGGTGAATCTGCAAGACAACGGATCAGAGAACCCGGGGTGACTAACCCGGCGAGGTCGCTCCGATGCTTAAGTTAGTAAACTGTGGTGCGAGCTGAAAGATTTGAGAGCTAGAGAGCTAGAGAGTATAAAAATCACGCGTATCTTTTGTCATTGGGGTAGGTGCCTTTATATAGTTGAGCTCTCGCGGGTTTTGCCGATCGGTTCTGGGATTTTCGTCCTGAGGGGATCCGTTTCCGCTTTAATTGGGGAGTAACGTATTAATTAATAAAGTTTATCAATTTCGCCCGATCCGGGCGGGGAGAAGATTAGGCCTGCCGTTACGCAGCGTGATCCCATGTGGGTCGAAGTCTACTGGAGAAACTTCTAGAGTCATTACGTAGCGGTTCGGGTCGGTAGCCCCAAGCTGATACTTCGGTTCTCTAGTTTCGAACTGGATTGAGTGCCGAGGTGCCCCGACGTCGAGGAGATTTTGTGCCGAGGTGACGGAGTACCTGAGCTCAAACGTTGCGAACTAGGCTTTGCCAAGCTGAGCTGTCATCTCTTAGTCAGGTCGTGTCCACGTGTCCCCTTTTCGCTAGGTTGGGCCAAATCACCCTTCATCAATTATTATTATTATTATTATTATTATTATTATTATTATTATTATTATTATTATTATTATTGTTGTTGTTGTTGTTGTTGTTGTATTTTATTTCCATCATAAATAAAAATAATTTTTATTTTAATAATTTTTTATTTAATATAATGAATATATAACATTAGAAATGTCTCCAAATGTTTTCGACAAAATTCTATACTTTTCATTTTTTATGTTCTATCTTTTTTAAATATTTATTATTCAATTATGACATCACCATAGGTTTATTTGAAAAGTTTGATCATTAACCCACCATCTAGATAGGAAAATAACCTTACTTTCAAATCAATTTTAAATTATATATTTTGCCTACATTATATAAATAATGTTTGCTTATCATACTTAATTTTTATTTGGTATAATTAATATATAATATTAGATATGTGTCCAATTTTTTTATAATTTTTATATTTTTATTGCTTATGCATTTTTTTATTTTTTAAAAAATTTATTATTTTACTATAACATCATTGGTTAATCCATTTGACCCAAACCATTTATTGTTGCATCTCCATCATTTACAAAATTATGTATAATACTTATTTTTGTTCAATATAATAAATGTATAATATTATAGATGAACCCAATATTTTATTTTTTTATAAATATATAACATCAAATATGTGCCCAAAAATTTCTCTATTTTTTTCTTTATTTTTGTGATTTTTTGTATTTTTATTTTAAAAAGTTTATTATTTGTCTATGACATCATTTAATTTAATTTCAAGGTTTATTTTATATTTGTAATTCCATTTTCATCGTTAATAAAAATATTTCTTACATTTCATACTTAATTTTATTTAGTATAATGAATATATAATATTAGAGATATGCTCAATTCCTTTTTATATTTTTATATATTATTTTATTTTGATTTTTTATTATTTAATTATGGCATTTTTTATTTTAAATATGTTCCCAAATTTTTCTTTAATTTCTATATTTTTTCATTTTATCAAGTTTTAATTTTTTATTATTTAATTGTGGCAACAATAATACAACATGGGTTGGCCTATTTGACCCAAAATTGTTTAATTTTTTATGTTATTAGAATTATTTATCTATGGATTTAAATAGTGGAATCTAGTAATTAAAAGAAGGGAAATTGTCTAAAACTCACCATGAGTTTTCAGCATTTCTCTTAAACTCATCACAACTTTTCAAAATGTCTAAAAGTTACCATGTCACTAACTTCATGTTAAACAGACTAACGGGTGTTAATATATTACCTTTTTAATCTTCATAAAAAAAATAAAATATATACATATATTTTAATAATTAGACATGAAAAACAGGAAAAGTTCAAAAAAATATTTTTCAATATAAAATACATAAAGCACAGAAATTTCAAAAAATATAAAAAATTATAGAAATTGCAAACAAAATAAAAAATTATTTTCAAATTATAGAAACTATAGAAATTGAAAAACAAAATTAGAAAATAAAAATTGTACAAAAACACCAAAAATTATAGAAAAACACAGAAATTGCAAATAAATAACAAAATATATAGGAAAATTTATAGATTGTAGAAAAAAGAAAAATCTAAAAAAACATAAATTATAAAAAGCATTGGAAATTATAGCAAAACACTAAAAATGCAAAAAAAACATGAAATTGAAAACTAAAAAAGACCCTTTTTCCTCTAACTCACCATCCAAGGGTAATTTGGTCATGAACATTGTTATTTATGCTGATGTGGACACCTCTGTTAAGAAGGATTAAAGGTGCACTAACGGAAGGTAAGTTTTGGAAAATAAAAACTTACTGACATGGTGAGTTTTAGACATTTTGAAAAGTTGTGGTGAGTTTAAGAGAAATGTTGAAAACTCATGGTGAGTTTTAGACAATTTCCCTTAAGAAAAACAAAAATGCCTTAAATGTATGGTTAAATGAGGGTGAATGAGAATTACCTTAAATAGAATTTAATGAGAGGGAATTGAATGCAATGAATAATAATATTCAAATTACATTTTCTACCCTCGTATAGATAGGGACCCTATTTCAAAAAAGGAAAATTCCCGATCAGTACCCTATACTTTGGCTCGAGTGACAATTTGGTCCCCGAACTTTAAAATGCGACAACTTAGTACCCGAACTTTCAAAATGTGACAATCCAGTACCCAAACTTTCAAAATGTGACAATGCAATACTTTTCGTTAACCAGTCCGTTAATCAGCCGTTAAGTGACAATTGAAAAGTAAAAAATGCCCTTCGAATGCCATATAATTCTCTTTATCACCATCCAAACATTGACAAAAAACTGAACAGTCCTAAATCCTAGCCTCTTCTATTCAAAAAATTTGGTGACTGTTTAGAAGAATCTAAAATTTGGGACTGTTCATTTTATTGTCAATGTTTGGATGGTTGAAAAAGAGAATTTAGATGGCATTTTTAGGGCATTTTTGACTTTTCAAATGTCACTTAGTGACTAATTAATGGACTGGTTAACGACAGGTATTGGATTGTCACGTTTTGAAAGTTTGGGTATTGGATTGTCACATTTTGAAAGTTTGGATACTGGATTGTCACATTTTGAGAGTTTTGTCACATTTTAAAGTTTGGGGACCAAATTGTCACTCGAGCAAAAGTACATGATACTGATTAGGAATTTTATCTTTCAAAAAAGAGATATCTTAGTTTAAAAATTCCAGAAATCTTAAACCCTAATCATATTTTTTATAGTAGTATAGATATAGGTATAAATATAGATTAGCAGGCTCAACGCTTTAATCTTGGCACCCCTATTCAATAGATATTCACCTAAGGGGATAAGCCATAAAGGTTTCAACTTTCTAAGCAAGGGGCATCGCTTCATCGAACACATCTCATGCCAAAAGAAAATCTGGGCCTTTTTGTTTTCACGAGAGATAGACAATGATTAAAATGTTTTAGACCAGTCTCTGTTTCTCTTCCAATACCCAAATAGATACAGGGAGAACAGGGTTTTGTCTAAGTCTAAATTATGAATTCTGTAGATCTTAGATACTTTGATCCAAACTCCTATCCTGGGAGGAGAGCTTAAGGGATCAAATCCTTCATTCACTATTTCACATCACAGATTCTGTGTTAGTTCATGTGTGTGTTAAAATTCAATTTACTATGTAATGCATTGATTTTATGGCACCACAGCAATCGACAACACCATCTATGACGAGTGATGTAGGTAGGGCCAAGGTGGACCCATCTAGCTGCCCCAACTGGGGAAAGTAATTATAATGGGCTTTCAACCTCTCAACAAATTCGGGAGAGATGGGTTTTATAAACATATTAAAAGATTCAAACCTATATAGTATGAATGGGAAGTTGTTATTTGTCTTCATCAACAAATGGAGTTGGAAAATTGTGGCTGAAATGGGATGAGTGACATTTGAGTCTTCTCTCTCCCTTGCACCGGTCAATTGAATCCTCAAACCATGGTTCGATTTGCATAGGGCCATTAATTACGTCCATGGTTTTCAAAACCAGATCGGACCGGATGGTTGGACCGAAAAATTGAGAACCGGTTAGGTGACTGGTTCTGTTTTTCCTCAAAACTAGATTTTTCCCAAAAACCTTTGATTTTGGTCAATATACCGCTGACCCGAGTGGTTAATTGTTCAAACTGTTCAAACGGTTTTGATCATTTTTTTTTCGTCAAAATGGGCCAACCGTTCGACCCAAGAACCGGATCCTGACCAGTTCATTCTCCAGGTCGATTTTAAAAACCTTGATTATATCAAACTACACCTCAGATGAATCTTGTTTGAGAGCTATTTTTTCAGCTCTGCCATTTCTTAAAGCTTTGGATTGTGATCACCAACTAGGCCACCATAGAAGCTATGGAAGGGTAGAAGATGGTTTACATATATTGATCTCCACTATTTGGAGAAGGCAAGAAACAAACTGCCTTGATGACAGTGGATATCACCCTTCCACTATGTTAATGTTCACAAGATACATACATCTCACGATTGTACTTTGTATCTTATTTCATGGTGATGGTGGATCTTGTAGAAGATGAATTTAAAATGATCATAGTTTCTTTAGGCTCCATTTGGAAGGAGTACAAATACAAATATGTAGAGCGTAAAATCTTGTATTTTGTATTATTTTGTATAAATTTGTACTATACATATTTGTATTTGTACTCCTTCCAAACTGAGCCTTAGTTTTGAAAAGAGTACAAATGCAAATACATACAAAATAATACAAAATATAAGGTTTTGCACTCTACATATTTGCATTTGTACTCCTTCCAAACTAAGCCTTAATTGCAACTTGTTTCTTGATGTGAGGTTAATTTTGTAATGTCATGCTTTTCATCTACTCAAATTAATAGGAGGGATCTCTTTGTACCATATATCTCAATGTCCTTAGAGATTTTTAGAGATACCAAATTTAAAAGGGTTTGAGATTTGTTGCTTGCATCACTTGTTACTAGACTTGTTCATAGGACGGGCTCAGGCTTGGATTTGGCCAAATTTTGAATGAGGGCGGGCCCAAAGCCTAAGCCCAACACAGTGTAAGACCGAAGCCCGGCCCGTGAACAGGTCTGCTTATTACATAATCAATCATAAATGAACACAATGAACACACTAGTGTTCTGTACACATAGGGTCAACATGATAGTATGAGATATAGCAAGTGATACATAGTGTTGTGAGTAGTAGATTCAAGCTCATTTCAAATAAATTGAATGGAAGTGCATGGAATAAAAGTGAAATAGATTGAAACACCTCAAATGATGTTTTGAGGCATGAAAAAGGTGCCCCACGCTACACAAGGCTAGAGGTGTTAATTGGATTGGATTTAGTTCAACCCGATCCATCCAATGTGAGTCAACTTACAAATAGACTGGACCCAATCCAGTCCAAATCCAATCCAATCCATTAAAATCAAATGAAATATCAAAAATTATATAAAAGCATTTTTTGGCATTGAAAAAGCACTTTTGTAAAAGTATTTTCATAAAAGTGCTTTTACAAAAGCACTTTATTGAAAGTACTTCGTCTTTTAGAAAAGTACTTCAGACTTTTATAAAAGTACTTTTGTAGAAGTGTTTTTGTATTCATAAGTGTTTTTATAAAAGTACTTCCATAAAAGTGTTTTTGTAAAAATGCTTCCATAAAAGTACTTTCATAGAAGTGTTTTTATAAGTGCTTTCATAAAAGTACTATTGTAAAAGTGCTTTCGTAAAAATTCTTTCATAAAAGTGCTTTCATAAAAGTGCTTCCATAAAAGTGCTTTCATAAAAGTGCTTTTATATAAGTGCTTTCATAAAAGTACTTTTATAAAAGTATTTCCGTAAAAGTTTTTTGTAAAAGTGAATTCATAAAAGTGCTTTCATAAAAATACTTTTGTAAAAATGCTTTTATAAAAGTATTTTTGTAAAAGTGCTTTCGTAAAAATACTTTTCATAAAATTACTTTTATAAAAGTGCTTTTGTAAAAGTGTTTTCATAAAAGAGCATTCATAAAAGTGCATTCGTAAAACTACTTTCGTAGAAGTGATTTGTTGCTGGCTTCGGTTTTGATTGATTTCAAATTGGACAAGGGTTTGGCTTCATGATCGGATTATTGAAAATTTGGTTTAGGTCCAATTCAAACCAATAAGAATATGGACTAATTTATTTTGGATTGGCTCAATCCAATAATTATAATAGACTGTTCAAATCCAATTTGATAAAGTATGGATCGAATTGGATCCAAACCAAAACCGATCGATTGACACCCTACACAAGACGAATAAAAACATAGACAATTTTTTAATTCAAACATGCCATTTTAATGAATATCATTCTTGTGGGTAACAAATCTAAGCTCCATTTGCATACCCAACAAGGAGCCCAAATCTCTTGAAAGCAACAAGTGTGCAAATATGTTGAGAGCATGACATCCGATTGTATATTGAAAACATCTCCCTGTACGCTGCATTCATCATGAGAGGTTTGCAATATGCAATAGGGGTGAAAAGGTATATTTTTTGTTAAATTTTATGGGCCCATGGGTAATTAAATCAGATCAAATCAGATTCAGACATCTGACATCTTTTAATGAATTTGGATTCGGATTAATATTTGTAAGATTTGTTGGATCATCGGTCGGATTGGGTTGAAATTAATATGTTTGCATCATGTGTAGTTGGATGTCATGCTGTCAATTAATGTGGTCACACGCATTTTGCTTTCAGACAATACTGTCTCAATATAAATAAATATACAGTTCATTGCTTCAAGTTGAATCAAACTCCACTAAATATGATTTTTGAACATTAATTTGGATCACCTGTTCTTAGAGAAGAAAACCATATTCAGGGGCATAATCTAACAATTTAAGCTTTTACACTCAATAGTTCTTCAGATGGTATTAGAACCTGCTTGAACTAGTAGTTTAGTTTTCATTCCTCACCGCCCCCTTTATAAAACCCTATACCTCCCTTACAAAATAAATTTACTATAATACCCCTAAAAGATGCTTTCCTCTTTTACCACCGGATAAGGCAGCCAAATATCGACTATCCAAGAAGTATATGAGAGGTTTTTATTAGTGTCAAAACACAGGTTCAGTTCCAGCTTAAACAAGGTGAATTAGCAAACCCTTGAAAGTTCATTTCATTGTCTATGTCCCCATTCCAAAAGATTTTATTATCTTTGTAAATCTTTATTGACATTAAGGTTCTGTTCACTTTTCGGTAAGTTATTTACTCGAGTAAATGTAGTTATTTGGATAAGTTTTTTCTGAGAAACACTTATCCAGATAAGTGCATTTACCCATGTTCTTTTATTTCTCATGTAAATAAGGTAATGACCATTTTAGTCATAAAAATCCATAATTAAAAATAGCATTTTTGTCCCATTCATGTGTTGGCACTTTTACGAAAGCACCTTTATAAAAGCACTTTTATAAATGTATTTTTATAAAAGCACTTTTATGAAAGCACTTATGTAAAAGTACTTTTATAAAAATACTTTTATGAAATCACTTTTATAAAAGCACTTTTATGAAAGTACTTTTATAGATGCACTTTTATAAAATTCAACTAGAGATAATTTTGGAAGAAGAAAATTTGAATAAGTGCTTATACAATAAGCACTTAAAAAAGCTAGAAATTTGGGCTTAAAAAATAGGGATTATAGCTGATAAGGGCAACTTTTGGGCCTTAATATCAATAAAAGTAATACTTTTAATAAATTTTCAAAAATAGATTAAATTTTTAAAAATAATATCAATTAAGGGCAAAAATACTATTCATCTTCTTTCTCTTCCAATCCATTCATCAGTGCTAGGGGTGGCAATGAGCCGAGCTTTTCACGAGCTGCTCGAGCTCGACACGGCTCGGTTTGAACCAAGCTCAAGCTCGAGCTCGAGTCCAATTCAATGGCTTGATTATTAAATGAGCCGAGCTCGAGCCTATTAGAGCTCGTCTTGTGAGGATCACAAACCGACTCGAATATATATCTTTATATATATATATATATATATATATATAATAAAACTATTATAATTCTTAATTTTTTAATTTTAAATAAATAATTTTTATTTTTATAAAATATTTTTTTTCTCAAAATCGAGCTCGAGCTTATGAACTTTTGACTCGAGCTCGAGCTCAAGCCTTGTAGAATAGTCTCAAGCCGAGCTCGAGCCTGGTACCATTCGGCTCGAATCCACCCCTAATCGGTGCCACTGCCGCCTCCGGCAATCTTCGGCAATGCCTTCGCCGTCTCCGCCCACCTCCACCTCCGCCTCCATCAACGTTGCTGGAGGTGGGCGGCGGCACTAGTCAATGACCCTGCCTCCACCCACCTCCGACAAGATCTATAGCTATTGATTTTGGGATACTTGGACCTAACGAGGACTTGAAGATTAAAGAAACAATGGTGGAAGGAGAAGACTTCCGAAAATATTCAAATAGAGAAATGATGGAGAAGACTGATAAAATCAAGGTAATGGCAAGGTGCTGCTCCTCTGACAAATACATGATGGTACAGTGCCTAAAGCGAAAAAACCAAGTCGTGGTGGTTATTGGAGACGATAGAAATGATCTGAGAGCAATCAAAGAAGCTGATATTGGGATATATATATATATATATATATATATATATATATATATATATATATGAGGACCCAATACACTCAAATAGAAATGGAAACATTAGACATCATCATTGCAGAAGGTAACTTCAATTCTGTAATAATTGTTTTGAAGCGGGGAAGGTGCATTTACAGCAACATTCAAAAGTTCATCCAGTTCCAACTCATAGTGAATGTTGCTGCCCTAGTGATCAACTTCATTGAAGCTGTTTCTTCTAGTAGAGTCCCTTTAACGGCAATCCAGCTACTGTGGGTGCACCTGATAATGGATGTATTCGGTGCCTTGGCACTAGCTGTAGAGCAGCCTACCGAGGAGCTCATGGAAAAGCCTCCAGTAGATCGAAGCAAGTCTAATCTTATCAATAGCATCATGTATAGGAACCTCATTGGTCAGGCTCTGTATCAGGTGGCAGTCTTAATGGTGCTACATTTCAATGGAAGCTCTATCTTTGAGGTGAGTGAGAAGATCAACGACACCCTTATGTTTAATACTTTTGTCCTCTACCAAATCTTTAATCTTTTGAATGCAAGGAAGCTAAAGAAGAAGAACATACTTGGAGGGATACACAAAGAGAACCGGTTTTTCCTTGGCATTGTGATGATTACTGTTGAAATTGCTGGAGGCAGAGGCGGAGGTGGGCATAGGTGGCGGCGTTGCGCAAAGGCCAAGGCGAAGGTGGGCGGAGGCGTTGCCGGTGGTGGGCGGAGACAGTAAAGGTGATTGGAGGCGTTGCTGGAGGTTACCAGAGGTGGCGATGGGCGGTGGGGGTAGCGGCACTGATGAATGGATTGCAAGAAGAAGAAGATGATGAACAGCGTTTTTGCCCTTAATTGATATTATTTTTAAAATGTTAATCTATTTTTTAAATTTTATTAAAAGTATTACTTTTATTGATATTATGGCCCAAAAGTTGCCCTTATCAACTATAATCCCTAAAAAATAAGCACTTATTTTAGGCTTATTTCCCAAACACCAATAAGTGCTTAATGGTGTAATCCCTACCCAAATAAGAACTTATTTCAAATAAACACTTATTTTTAAACACTCCTAAACATGGCCTTATGTCCGAACATATATGTAGGCTCTTGACAATTAGATTGGGTATATTGCAATTGGAGCAAGGTACTCTTGACATTTGAGATAAGATATACCCTGATGTCGAGGCATCATTGTCGCTCCACAAATAAGGGTTTTGAATTGGAGTTTCAAAATCAACCATGGCTTTTGATAACTTTTGGTTATTTCTATAAGATTTGACAAGTCTTGAACTTTGTTATCGTATTAAGTTGATTTACATGAGACGAAATTTTGAAAGGAACCCATGGATTTCATCTCTCTCTCCCCTTCCTTTGTTTAATCAAATGTTGATTCCTAAACTAGTTTATATCGCATTTTATCCAAATTTGCAAGTAAAGGACTAAAATGGGACCTTTAGACTGCGTTTGGAAATGATGCAAATAAGTGTGAATGCAAATATGTAGAGTATAAAACAATTCATATAAATTGCAAAGTTGGGTTAGTTTTGCATTGACAAAACTTACCCTCTTACCAAACAGGCTTTTAGCTGTAATGGATGCAAATACGAAATCCAATAAAGCATATTTTTTTTTTTATCAAAAGTCCACTTGGATGCAAATTTACTTCTTTTTTTTATTGATGTACTTTTACATCTTATTGTCAATGTAAATATGCATTGTTCTGTTATTTGTCAATGCATAAATGTAATGTTGCCAAACAAAGACAAAAGTGAACCAGAGTGCAAATATACCCTGAACCAGGATTTACACTCTATTTGCATTGTATCCAAACGAACACTACAAGAAAATGATCTAAACCGGCAGTCTTAAGGACCACCGCTATAGAGATAGTTGAGCTAGCGTTCCTCCAAAGACCGCCGCCTAGAAAACTAAAATAAAGAAAATAAAAATCTGGGTGGCGGTTTTTTATAACAAACACAACGCTTTTTCATTTGAACCGGACTTAAGCCGGTCTAAATAGTTGGCCTCTTGCATTTGAGAGAGGAAGGGAGAGAGAAAGCAAAACGCCAAAAACACTCCCGCCTCTTTATACTTCGTGCATTCGTTTGAGAAAAACTCTGACGAAGAAGCAAAAGGTAAGGATTCTTCTTTTTCTTCTTCTTCTTCTTCTTCTTCTGTGTTTTCTCCCATTCTAGGGCATCAATTAATGAAATTGAAAATTGTTACCTTTAGGGCTTAATCGAAGGTGCCATTCATGCAATCTCTGAACCATTTATTGCCTCTGAAGGGATCGACCTTCTCCCTCTAGCTAGGATGTCCACAAGGAATTGGTCGATTGAGAAACCCAACTGAATGAGTTGTTCATCTGTGTGGCCTAGGATCTAGCCTCCCTTAAGAGTCTCCTCAACCTTGATTCTTTTTGCCAGTAACCCTTAGGTTTTTTGTTTTGAGGAAACCAGTTTTTTGGTCTTTAATCTTTGGCTCTAAGCACTGAAGGTTATTCTGTTTTTCTCCATTTACCTCACTTGCATAAAAAACGCATGAGTGAATTAATCAATTGATCGGCAAAATAATATTGCAGCAAAATCTGGTGTTGAACCATCAGATTATGTAGAACTTGCAAAACATGTTAAACTTGGTTGCCCAAATCTCGAATTTCAGGCCTAATGATAATAGGAATGCCGGACTACACATCAACACCAGAAAACTTTAGGGTAATAATTTTGGAATACATTTTACTCAGTTTTAATGCTTTATTGTTATTTTAATTTCGTTTGTCTAATTGCTTGTTTATGTCGCGGTGAGACAGACATTGTCAAACTGCAGGATTGAGGTATGCAAAGTACTTGGAATAACAAAGGAGCAATGTGAGTTATCAATGGGGATGTCTGGTGACTTCGAGCAAGTAGTAAGGAATATAACTTCGAGCAACTAGTAAGGAATATAACTTTTAATTTTGAAACTTAAATACCAACCGGTGGCTATAACTTCTGATTTTTAGCCACTTTGTCAAACTTAAAGGAAGATATTAATTAAAACATGAAATTGAAAGTAGATACTATCCTTACAGATTAGTTGCAATAGGTCTTGCCTTTTCAATATTATCATAATGTGATATTTTGCTTACAAAGAGAAAGCATCAAAAGTATGAAATCCGAGATGTATAAAAAGAGTATATGGATAAATTGTTAGCTAGTCTCTGTCAGTCTCTCTCTACCATTTAATTTCCCATGGACTACATGCTTGTATCATGAACAGTATCCTTGATATTAGTAAAGCTTATCCTATTTGATCAGGGGAAAAGGATCAGTAGTATAACATACTTTACTAGCTTCCTGAGGATTTTGATCCTCATTGAGTTAGATTGTTTCAGTGAAAGCACATTTGTCAATTGTACCTGAAGAAACAACAATAAGATTAACTTTTGTCGAGCACTTGTAAAAATAGAACTATTTGAACAAGAGCTCTCAGCCATTAAATATGTTTGAGATTGGGGTTTGGTGTTAACTGGTCTCCACTGATGGTATATGGAAGGTGGGTCTGGGTGCTATTAGAATTGAAAATTGTTGAGTCTTCTAGTGTGTATCATGGACATGTGGTTTGGTTCAATGTTGATGCCATTTTAACTATATGGTTGTCTCAATGAGTATCAGTAAGGGGCTAAGGATTAGAACTTTTTATCTCTTTTGCAAATTGAAATGGGAAGTACCAATGTGAGAATATGATCAACCATATTTGGACCATGGGAGTAGCCAAAGAAATAGGCAAACTAAGCATGTTAGAAGTCTGGTGCTCATCCCCAAAGAGTGATTTTGTACCTATTTGGAAGTCTAAGCATGGTGATTTTGCACCTAATTTATTTTAGACAAACTGGTGGAAAATGATTTAAACATAGGGTCCCTTTCATGTAGCTAACAATGGGTATGATATTAAACAAATTGGAATGACGAAGTGGGACTCATGAAGATGACTCATATAGTTGGGACAAGGCTTACATGATAATAATAAACTAATGGAAAATATTTCTAAAATGAACATTGTACATTTGTAGATCTGATGTAGGATCTATTGGACCAAAATCCAACTTGATTAATTGGATCACCTCTAACCATCAAATTGATGGATGATTTTCCAACGAATTCCATCCTAGTTTTTTAACCATTTAGAAAAGATTCAATAACATTATTATTTAATCTAATTGAATTTTTTGGTGCAAAATTGCCTAATATATAATCTAAACAACTAAATGTTTAATATTAGTAAAAACCTAAGATCGCCACCCATTCACCTTACACATAAGGCAAGAAAAAGACTTAAAAAGATTTTATAAACATATGAGCATGGAAAGGTTACACCATTGTGATCTGTTTTGTGTTCTACATCTATCTATATCTATTTTATATTCTACATTTATCTTTCTGATTTTATTTTCTTTATTTTTTTGCTAGGGGAAATAGGATACTTTCTTTTATTGATAAACAACAAAGTGTTTGAATAGGGACAAGTTTACAATTTTAGCCATTCTATATTCTTCTATACTCATTTATATTTACTCTAGCAATACAAACCATTCAACTTTTCACTGTTAATTTTATCAATCTATTAATTAGACAGTTTTCATTTTTACCCCAAAAATCCATCAAGTGAAATATATTTTTAGAAGTAGGATATTACACTAAGAATAGTCTAGGATCTATACCTATATTCCTTGTGCTTGGTGAGTTTGTGTATTCCAATCATATATTTTTCCCTTCAATTATTTGATTTTTTGCTTTTGTAATTATTTGAAATTTTATTTTAATTAGATACCATTGGTATATAATACAAATCAACACATGAACAAAAGTTGCTCTTTAGTATAGTTTCTTGCATGAATATTCTCAAAATAATGTTTATGATCTAAAGAAATGTTAGTTATAATAGCACAAAGAAGTGTTTATAATCAACACATCCCACTTTATAGTGGCTTATGGAGTCCAATTCAAAGTCTATAGTGCTGCTAGTAAGTAATACTTCCATGACTAAAATACAGTCACCATTGCATCTTGGTTATTGGGAGAGAGGTCATCTGTTCAGGGTCCCTTTCATCCAAGCCCAAAGGATTCCTCATTTCGAGGCTCCAAAGATGTGAGTAAAAAAAGGAACTAATCTATTTCCTTATCAGAATTATAGAATAAACAAACATGTTTAAGATGGTTTTGTAGTTTTAATGTATTTTTATATTCAGTAATTACTAGCTGTTTTTCTGTTCTTAGATTTTTACTTCCAAACTTCAGTAGAGACGCTTATCTAGACTCTATAGAGAGTTAAAATAGAATTATATAATATATTTATACCTACATCCATCTATTTGTGAAATGGTTGCTTTGCTAGTTTAACCATTTCAATGAATGGGCCACCTTTCACTGTTACACCTCTGGTTTTGTTCGGAGACATATATTAGTTGTCATAGTCCCCAATCCACTAATAAAATAATAGAAAAATGTGAATGAAAAGGACTAGGACATTGTGGAGCCATGCATTAATAATTTATTTTACTTAATTTGTTCGTTTGGTTGCTCTTAGTTGATAAGTTTGATGTTTGTTCATGTTTACCAATTTTCTTCTCTACTTTCTCTCTTCATTTTAGCTTGCAGGTCTGTGTCTGAGTGGTTGCTTGATCCCAGATGGATTGAATAATCCCAAGAAACATGAAATAGTCCTATTGAATGGACATTGCCTGGAATTAAACTTTGATATTTATTTCTTCTATGTCTGAGTCTCCTAAGGGGAGGAGGATAACCTAGGCCTAAGATCCATCTTTTGATAGGAATTGTCGCCATCTGGTCCAATGGATTCTTGAGTGGGCATTTTCGTCAATGCAACTATATTAAGGACAACAAATTAGAGAAACTTCTAGGGGTATTTGCCAATGTGCATGCTGCCACGTCAACAAATCAACCACTTCTTTTCAAACAAAATCATGCATATTGGTGAATATCCCCATAGTTAATAGAAGTGGCTCTAATGTGCCACATCAGCAAAGATATTTTCCAGTTGTCATTTTCTAAACCATTGCTTTTTCTGATGTGAATTGCCATCTTTTTCACTGATGCACCCTGGTTTACATTTAAACAATGTTTTGGCTCAATTCCTTTTGTTTCTCTGGTTAAAAAGCTATATGTATGTATAAAATTTATCTTAGATGAGTAGTTTCTACAATGCATGAGTTATCTATTCTTCCTTATAAAGTATGGCTTCTAAAGATGATTTCTTTTCATCTTTTCCAGCTTAGACAATTGGTTGAAAAATGCAAGTAAAATGTCAGTATCATGGTCTCGGAGAACAAGGATTTATATTACAGATCTAGAATTGATGGAGATTCTGTTATACAAATTTGGACACTTTGAGAGGTCCAAACCAAATCCTCTTGCAAGGTTGTTAGTAGGTGGACTTGTAAGCTATGAGGAAGAAAAATGGGTTAAGCATAGAAGGATCATCAACCCTGCTTTGCATCTAGAACATCTAAAGGTTGTTTTCTATTCTCTAACATGTTTAAATGCAGCTATGAATTCATAAATTTTCTTAAAAGGAAAAGGAAGGGAATACACCATAGACAATTGAGTGTTTTAGAAGGATAGTAGGATAGTAGGTGATTATAGCACACTGACAACAAAGGCAAAGACCAATTTAACTATCTTTGTAGTTAAAATACTTCAATATAAATTCTAATATTTATATATTATGATTTGCAAGTTTAACCATTATGTTAAGTGGATTTGCATCGGAAGATGTGTTGCAACATTCAACAATGATTTGCATTGGAAGATGTGCTGCAATATTCAACAAGGATTTGCATTGGAAGATGTGCTGCATTATTCAATAAATTGATTTTTTAAAGTCCTTGTACTTTTTATATGTCAATTGGCTATTGTATTTGAACAATTTGTTTTGAATATTATAAAATTTAATTTTTAAATTAATAGATTTTGTTTTAAATTACATCTTTTGTTTAAGTTGTTTTTATGTATCAATTGTCATGAGATTTATTAAGCAGGTATTAAAGTGTAGATGCAAAAAAATGTTGGAATTAACCTAGTATAAAATAAAATATAAAAAGATTTAAACCGGTGGTCATTCAATTGTAGGTTTACTAAGGCGGCAGTCATATGGGACCTAAGCCGGCGGTTCAGATTGCCGCCTAAAAGTGCAAGTGACATTTGACACAACCTAAGGCGGCGGTCATATGAAACATAACTTGGCGGTTCAGACCGCCACCTTAAAGTACAAGTATCATTTGGCATAGTCTAAGGCGGCGGTTCAAACCACCACCTAAAAGTGTGAGTAGTTTGGCACAACCTAAGACGGTGGTTGAAAGCCGCCGCCTTTATTCATGCTAAGCCAGCGGTTCTGAGTCTTCTGACTGATTGCCACTTTAGCGCATTTTGAACCATCTCAGACCGGCCATCAAAGTTGGCGGTCTTTTTCAACTGAACCGGCAGTCTTGATCTAGGCCGACAGTGGATTAGGGGAAGGGTGCCTAACCACCGCCTTAGATCTATGGCGGCGGTTTGAAGGCCTAAGCCAGCGGTCATGTGACTACTGGCTTTGACCATTTTTCTTGTAGTGGCAACCTTATCAAAAAACTTAGTGAAGAGAAACCAAGAACAGGACAACTTTGTATCACTTGAAACACACTCTAAGGTGGCGTTTGATAAATCTGAAATTTCATATCTGAAAAATTAAAAAGATATTTTTTGTGTCTAAAATTTAAAAAGAAGCATATGTGCTTTTTTTACTTTTTAGAGGCTCTGAATCTATAAGTTTGTTTGTATTGGACCAACCCTTGAGGCCTTTACCATCTGAATTGTACTGATTTACTATTTTACCCCTAGAACATACTATTTGGATATGTTGAGTTTAATTTGCATTATCTCATAAAAAATAATTTTCAACCTCAAAATAATATTGAAACAATACAAATAAAAATAATAAATTAACAATTACTAGTTAATAAATGAAATGATTAGAATTAAAAAAATAATTAATGACTATAAAAATTTTAAAATAGTTAATAATTACTAATTAATAAATGGCACAAGTAAATTTAATAAAAAGCAATTAATGTTTAATAAAAAAATATTATTATTACTCACTAAATCACCGCTACTACAAGTTGTAGTAATGGTGGCGGTGGTGGGAAGACAGGGGAGGGAGGGAGGGGGAGAGAGAGAGAGAGAGAACCAGGAAGACAGGGGAGAGAGAGAGAGAGAGCCGCTACAACTTGCAGCGGCGGTGGCGGGAAGACAGGGCAAAGAGAGAGAGAGAGAGAGAGAGAGAGAGAGAGAATCATCGCTGCAATGGTAGCGACAATGGTGGAACACAATGCAGAGAGAGAGAGATGTATGAAGACGAGAAAGAGAGGTCCAATGGTGAGGGGTAGTTTTGACTTTTGACCACATATGAAGCGCGTCTGAATGCATTAAGTGACAAGCCTAAGTTTAAAAATTTCAGATCTGAAAAAAGTTTTCAAACCCTATTTCAAATGCAACACCAAAGGTGGCATCTGAAAGTAATATTTTCATATTCAAACGTCTAAAAAGTGCAATCAAACGCCACCTAAGTGAGCCTTGTTCATTATTCCAACATAAAATATAGCCATTCCTACCCTCAATGTCAATCCACTAAGCTATGTTTGGTTTGAAAGAAAAGCTAGGGAAAAATAAGGGAAAGGTAAGGAAACTTATACAAGGTTTGTAAAGGTTTTCCTACAAAGCTTGTAAAGGTTGTTCTACCTTACCCTACTTTTTTTCCTTCAAACCAAACACAACTTTAATGAATCATGAATGATGCTTAATGGAAACTAGGAATTGCATTTTGGATTTATCTATTATGTTCATCAACTTATAGGAAGCAAATTGTATATCAATAGTACGTCAAGATTGAAGGTTACTTGTGCAAAGACTTCTTGATTAGGGAAAGGGAATGACAAAAAAAATTCATTGCCTTTAAAGGTGGTAAGGGCATTTTCATAACTTCAACATCACCGTTATTGAAAATCCAATGGAAGGGAGGTGGGGCAGTTGTATATTGTTTTCAAAATCACAAGAGAGGTTTTTATTAAGATCAAAACACATGGGAAGATTTTATGATTGTCAGAAAACCCATGGGAGGATTTTATATTTTACCCCCACTAAAAAAGTAACACCCTTACAGGAATGCAAACGGATCAAATCATATTCGAATAAGGTATATATCCGAATCTATAAGATAGCACATATCCTAGATCTGATATGAAGATTCGATTGGATCTCATAAATGGTGATTCAAATCTGAATTTGTTAAGGATGTCGTTTATTGGAATCTGATCCAATCCCATTCAAATTCTAAAAATGTTAATAAATTATTAAAAGAAAAAACATAACATTTTTATAAAGAAAAACAAAAAATATAAATATTTTTTTCAACTATTTTCATCATATATATTAATATATACATGTATTTTTATAAAGGGAAATTATCCAAAATTCACCATCACTTTTTATAAATTTCCTTAAACTCACTATAACTTTTCAAAACATCCAAAATTCACCATGTCAATGAGATTTTATTTTCTAAAACTCAACATGTTAGAACACTGTTAAAGTTCAATGATCTAAATTGTCCACGCCAACCTAAATGCATGTTTCATGACTAAACTACTCCTAAATAGTGAGTCAACCTGTTAATATCAACACCATCAACATGACCATTG
Organism: Nelumbo nucifera; assembly: GCF_055504915.1. Taxonomy (NCBI): domain Eukaryota; kingdom Viridiplantae; phylum Streptophyta; class Magnoliopsida; order Proteales; family Nelumbonaceae; genus Nelumbo; species Nelumbo nucifera. The sequence goes on along the minus strand of NC_142649.1, from coordinate 199,228,966 downwards.
TTCCTAGTTAGTGCTAGTGGTGTGGTGGCATGTCACTCCACTCCTTTTCACAACCGAGGAAAGGTGGGTGGGTGGTGGTGGTCTCTGACGCTAAGCTACTCAATGTGTATTTTGCGCACACTCGCCAAGTAGAAACAATAGTAGTTCATGGAAATGAAATCCCCATTTGTCCAATATCTTGCCCTTCACTCAAAAATTATATAGACAGTGTGTCCACAATTTAGCTTCAATCCATATCACCGTTGAGGCCCAGCAAGCTCACGCCCGTCTCCTCAAACTAGGAACTTCAAACCTTGTCGTGTCGGGCCTTGTTGCCACCTATTGTGAATCCAAGGCATTTTCGTATGCTCGATAGTTGTTCGACGAAACGTATCACTGGGACCTAATTTAAGCCACCTCTATAATTGGTCGCTTTGCTCGGCACAATTGCCATAAGGAGGCAATTGATATTTTCTCTCGCATGCTTGTCCTCAACATCAGACCCAATGGGTTCACTTTCGACACAGTCATCATTCCTTTATTGCCACAGGGAATATCACTACAGCCAAGCAGCTTTGTGCTTGCGCGACAAAGGTGGGTCTGCATTCAGATGTCTTTGTGGGTAGTTTGCTCCTTGATAGCTATGCCAAGTTGACAATCGAAGAAGATCAAAGAGCCTTCCAAGATATCAACAACCCCAATGTGGTTTCTTATGCAACTTTGATCTCTGCATACCTCAACCACGAGAACTTCAAGGATGCTCTCCGATATTCCAGGAGATGCCAGACAAAAATGTGGTGTCATGGAATGTGGTGATTGGCGGGTATAGTCAGATGGGCCACAACGAAGAGGTCGTAAACCTTTTCATTAAGACGATTAGAGAAGGCCTGAGGCCTAATGAATCGACTTTTCCTTGTGTCTTAAGTGCAACTGCCAATATCACTGCTCTTTGGATGGGCAAGAGCTTCCACGCATGTGATATCAAGTCTCTAGGTAAGCACAATGTGTTTGTGGGTAATTCTCTTATCAACTTCTACACCAAATGTGGGAGCATGGAGGATAGTTGGATAGCTTTCGACATACTTGCTCAAAGAGTACTGTTTCTTGGAATTCTCTGATCTATGGTTATATGCAAAATGGGAGAGGGAAAGAAGCAATAGATTGTTTCCGAAGGATGAAAGCTTCTGGGTTTAAGCCCAACAGTGTCACCCTTCTGTGTCTTTTGTTGGCAATTTGGCATGTAACCATGCAGGCCTTGTTGAGAAGGTTATTCGTAATTGATGATGCGCAATCCGGTCTGTCCTAGCTGCCGGTTGCCTCGCCTCTGATGGAGTTGAAGGTGCCTGAAACAAGGAAGAAGCTGGAGATTTCCGGGGAGGAACCCGGTCGGAACACTCTGAAGCTCAAGTTAGTGCTCTAGAGAAGGCAAGGGAAACGAGAGACTTCAGGACCAGAAAGCACAAAAATCATATACCTCCTTCTTTGGGGGAAGGGGGGCCTTTTATAGGCACCCTGGTACACTTACTCCCATACCTCTGCCAGATCGGGTATCATCACCTCCGCCAGATCGGGTGTCATCACCTCTGCCAGATGCCAGATCGGGTGTCATAACCGCCACTGTCTTCCTTGTTAGGGCCGTCTCTGCCACGTCTGAGATGGCGGTGGCAGGTGGCCGTTGGAGGGCGGCTGTCATGTGTCGGACCCCTAATCAGTTAGGCGCGTCGCCTCCGTGTACGGGCGTCCTTGGCGTCGGGTACCGTTGTTCAGTCAGGCGACCTAGTGCCGGAGTGGTGTGAGAGGTGAAGTCTTGAGTTCGGATAGAAGTGTGGCCCGAACTGCCCCGAGGTGGGTCAGCTCGGGTTTTTGCCCTTTGCGCTCCTTATAAGGCTCAGGGCCTCTAAGGGAGAGCTCGGGTCGTGGGCACGTTGTCGTGCCGAGCTGGCGCTCTTGCCAGGTCACTATCGGTTGCTTCCACGTGTCGCGCGGCCAAGGGGTCGGGCCAAATCTCCCTCCATCAATTGCCCCCTACTCCCCGTGCCCGGGGTCCTGATCCGGCGTGGGGAGTTCACAGGATGACGGATGGATTTGCCCCGTGACGCTTTGGCCTTGGTTTGGAGCTTCTCCGGTTTGACCTGCTTGTGCTTTCGACCCGATCAGGGTCGGCTTGGTTCGACCAGGGGTCAATCCCGGGTCGCGTGCAGCTCACGCGCAGACGTCAAATGATTATAAATTTTCGGACGTCAAAAATTCGCGCCAAACTAATTTCACAGGGGCCACCGTGCTTGGCGCATTGAGGCTAGGGATTTCATCCGTCGAGAGGGGGACGATGAACTGTCCGATGCATACAGTGGCGGGCTGAAGGTGTTCCCCTACAACATTCAAGTTGGCGTTGTGCCTGTTGCTGCTGGAGGAAGCCATGGAAGCTAAGGTTTCTTTGAGAGAGAGAGAGTTAAAGGTTAGGGGAGGCTTTTTGAAGTCTTCCCACAGACGGCGCCAAATGATGATGCACAATCCGGTCGGTCCTAGCTGCCAGTTGCCTCACCTCTGACGGAGCTGAAGGTGCCTGAAACAAGGAAGAAGTTGGAGATTTACGGGGAGGAACCCGGTCGGAACACTCCAAAGCTCAAGTTAGTGCTCTAGAGAAGGCAAGGGAAATGAGAGACTTCAGGACCAGAAAACACAAAAATCACATACCTCCTTCTTTAGGGGAAGGGGGGCCTTTGTAGGCACCCTGGTACACTTACTCCCATACCTCTGCCAGATCAGGTATCATCACCTCCGCCATATCGGGTGTCATCAACTCTGCTAGATGCCAGATCGGGTGTCATCACCTCTGCCAGATGCCAGATCGGGTGTCATAACCGCCACTGTCTTCCTTGTCAGGGCCGTCTCTGCCACGTCTGAGATGGCGGTGGCAGGTGGCCATTGGAGGGCGGCTGTCATGTGTCGGACCCCTAATCAGTCAGGCGCGCCGCCTCCGTGTACGGGCTTCCTTGGCGTCAGGTACGGTTGTTCAGTCAGGCGACCTAGTGCCGGAGTGGTGTGCCAGGTGAAGTCTTGAGTTTGGATAGAAGTGTGGCCCAAACTGCCCCGAGGTGGGTCAGCTCGGGTTTTTGTCCTTTGCGCTCCTTGTAAGGCTCAGGGCCTCTAAAGGAGATCTCGGGCTCCTCCTTGGGGAGCTCGGGTCATGGGCACGTTGCCGTGCCGAGCTGGCGCTCCTGCCAGGTCACTCTCGGTTGCTTCTACGTGTCGCGCGGCCAAGGGGTCGGGCCAAATCTCCCTCCATCAGTAATCATACCTGGTGTTGCAATTCTCTTCGGAGGGGGCGAAAGAGGTGAAGGGAAACTAGAGAGAGAGAGAGAAGAAGAAGAAGAGATGATATATCGAAGTTGGGAAAGGAAGATGAATTCTATCTATGTGTCTAAGACTAAGAATGGGAGTAGACAACTTTTAGCAAAGTCCCCACGCCACTGGAAAAGCGAAAAAGAGAATTCCTCTGTTTGGAGATATGAACGGTGGTAGTGGTGGTGGTGTTAGCTGGAGTGGCCGGATTAAAGCTTCTTTGATGAGGAACGATTGAGGGTCTTGCGAAAGGAGAGAGAGAAGGGGGGGGGGTAGAGTCAGAGAGAAAGGAAAATAATGCTGGTGTTAAACTACGAATTGACCGCCAGAAGGGTAAAATAGTAAATTAATGATGCCCGTTTGTCAAGTTACCATTATTTCACTGATATGGTGAGTTTTGGAAGTTTTAAAAAGTTATGGTGAGACTAAGAAAATTTATAAAAATTGAAAATTGATAAAAAGTGACGGTGGGTTTTAGATAATTTTCGTTTTATAAAAACTTATAAAAAATCCAATACATATATAGGGTGACCTAAATTCGATCAAATCCGAAAATCCGATAAAAATATCAAAATCAAACAAAAATATGATCGGATTCGGACCAATCCATTTGGACCCACTTTGTCGTTTTATAGGATTCCGTCATGGGAAATTCTCGGCACAGGCGCACAACCCAATTAGCCCACACAAGTAGGGGTGTAAACGGATCAAATCCAAATTCAAATTCGATTAGAAAATCTGATATTCGAATTCGATTCAATATCCGACGGATATTGAAAATTAATATCCGAATTCAAATTTGATTAAATATTTGAATATCCGATTCAATTCGAATTCAATTAATTAATTATTTTAGATAATTAATAAATATATAAAATAAATATTTTATTAATATAAAATATATAAATATATAACTTAATTATTATATATATTATATAAAATATTTTATATATTATATATAAGAATTAAATAATTGATTGAATTCGGATATTTATCGAATTGAATCAGGTCATATTCGAATTCTTATCTAATTAACTATTGGATAAGAATAAAATGTTCGAATTCGACCAAGTAGATATTCGAATTATCCGCATTCGATTCGATTATATTGAACATCAAATTCGAAATCGAATTTTCGAATATATCAAATTCGAAATCGGATTTTCGAATACCGTTGACACCCCTACACGCAAGGGATAGACGAGGGCTAATGGACCCGGATTGTATTTGTATCGGGTCTACGTGCGGACTGCGGTGTGCGGACACTCATCGTTACCAGACAAATTGGAGGGTTTGATTCAGGTAAGGTAAGGCAATATACCCCTAACGAGTGGAACGGAAACAATAAGGGAAACGCCGTATCTCCCGTATAGCTCTCTCTCTGTCGTTCCTCGCTAAGTGGGAAATCTCCCCTCCAGGGATTCTTCTTCCACCGCGTGAAGGGCCAAATCTAGCTTCATATAGGTATACCTCTTCACCATTATTACGAGATCTGATTGTTTTTTGCTAGTTCAGATCTGTTTTATATGGAATTTAGGTTTATCCATAATCCGTTCTATTCAGTGCGTAGTAATTTGATCCGTTCTATTATGATTTCTATTTCTAGCTTTTCAGTATTTGATTTTTGTTTAGCTCTGTGTATCTTTGTGTGATTTGGGGTTTGATCGTTTCGGTATGTTGTTCGCGTGTACATACGTGGTCGATTTAGGGTATGGTTGTTTCCTTAGAGCTACCATTTCTAAATGATCATCGCCTGACGGTTTCATGTTCATATTCTAGCTCCCTCTTTTCCTTGTTATTTTATTGGCCACTGGGGGGGGGGTATTTCATTACTGCATGATTTGAAATTTTGTTTACTGGGCTTCTATTTTCTTAAATCTTTTGATCTTGTTTTTTTACAAATTTCCTGTGCATTCATCTAATGTTTTGTTTGAGAGAGGCCACTTTGTGAAAAAAAAAAAGAAAAAGAAAATGCGAAAGGTTAGGGCCGTATTCAGTTGACCTCTTCCAATACTCCAGATAAATCAAACCGACGTTAGGGGCCATGACTTGCTGTAATGGTAAACTGATCTGATGTCTGTGAACTTTTCTGATATGAACTTATGTTGTCATCATTGATAATATTCATTTGGCTCATTATCTCAAGTAGTTTTATGATTTGGATATTTAGTCTTTCAATTATATATTTTCTACATTGTTTCTTCTTCATTTTGACACAAAGCTAATATTTTCTTGCTGAATGTGGTCCAAATTGTGTTGTTAAAGTACATGTGTGATTATTCTCCTTTCTCTCTCCTCCAGATACATACACCTGACTACTACCCAAAGTTCTGTTCTCCAGTCTTATCCCCCCTATCTTCCCAAGTTTTTGGACTCATCTTCTTTTATCTGATTTTTACTGCATTTTACATTCTTTTGGTGCCACTTGTCTTGGGATGAATAATGTAACCATTGGATTTGCTAGATTGTGTAACCATTGGATTTTTACTGAATTTGTGTGGTTGATACTTTTCCTACCAAAGTAAATTTTGAACTAAAACCCCCTAACTGTGGAAGGATTTTACATGGTCATGAAACTATGCCACACAAATACACAATCAGTTTATGAATTAGGAGGAATCAAGTACCTTTATGTGAGAAGTAAAATACAATGCTATCCTACACTCAACTATTTTAGATAGAGGTATTGACTTTAGCAAGTAAAATTTATAATTCTTTTAAGATGTTGCAACTTTGGTCATTTTAAATTTAAAAAATATGCATGATCAAAGTAGATTATCTTGTATGATGTTCTAATTAGTTATTATTATTTGGGTAAAAGACTTAAACCTCCCTTCATTTTATCCTAAATATTAAAACATCCCCTCTTTCAATTTGGACTAAGACCTCCCATGCTTTGTGACATCATAAGACAAAAACCTCCCCTATGTTAACATTCCGTCCAAATCCGTTAGCATTTGACATTATGCGGGAGTTATTTTTCCCTAAAACCCAATTCTGTCCATTATTGTCCATTGTTCCGTTCTCAGTGTGTCAGTGTGTTGCATACCCAAAAACGTGATAGAGGTCTGCACTCCCTGTACCACTACCACCCAACCACTGACATCTGCAATCCACAAACGACTACCTCTCACCAGCAACACCACCACACGGTATTGTCACATTGCTTATCTGGGTTGAGCCTTGGCTATTGATCAGACATGGTTGCATCTAGCTTTTTGATAGAATGGTTGCAGAACACGATTTTGGAGGTTGCTTGCACTGATTTCTTAACCTAAGTGCTTCATTTTGTGGGCAATCCAGAGGGTTTCTATGTCAGTGGTTGAATCATTACCCAAACTAAGAGATGGGTTTGTACATCATACCGATATAACAGTTAACTTTGATGGTTCATTGAAGGGGAAGTAGCTATGACTGCATGGGTGATCATTGGTTGTTAGATGAAGGTTTTGGAGGTTGGGGTGCATCCTGTTCCTATTGCTGATCGATGTAGAAGTAGCTGTGGCATATACGGTGTATAAAACTCTTCAAAGTGTGCAGAAGTTTATGGACAAATACATTCTAATGACTAGAAAATCAGATTGTTATCGGGTTCATACAGAACAAGCTGGAATATTCATATTTGTGATTGAATTGTCCTTTTTGTTGATTCTAAATCTCTTATTAATCAGTTTAGTGTTTCATCATTTTTATGCAGCTAGTGTTTCATCATGTTAGTCATGATACAATAAATTGGCTCATATATTGGCGTCTTTGTTAGAGAGTGAAGGTTTTGTCTTGAATGGGTTTTAGTTCCTCTTGATGTAATTTCCTTTGGATTTAATGTATAATTTTATCCTTACAGGAAAGAAAACAGTGGTAGTTCTTTATTTGCTAGTTTGGGTGGTTTTTTAAATTTAAAGAATAATGAAGGATAAAAGAGTCTTTTTATTGTTTCTGTTAAATTTAATGGAATCTTATTCTAAAAAAAATGGAATCTTATTCTGACAGGGGAGGTTTAAGTCCTATTAGAAATTAGAAGGGGGGTAATAGTATTTATCTTCAAATTTAGGGGAGGCTTAAGCCTTTTACCCTCATTATTATTATTTGAAGTCTTGCTTGTTTATGTATTTGTTTCTTTTTTATGCACATTGGTTAGGTGTCTGCAATTCTTTAAATACAATATGGTTCTTGTCCATGATGCTGGTCACAATTATGAGAATTTGAGTTTCTACAATTTGCCAGCCACATACAAGTTTTAGATTCTGGTCTTTAATGTTGAACTGGAATACAACCAAATTAATTGGCTATTCTTACAATTTCAGTCCTAATGTTCTGTTTTGATCAATAAGTCATAATTCTTTTTATTGGTAAATGAAAATAATGTTTGAATTGTACAACTGAATTATACCAAGCATCCCCACAAATTAGGCTAGCCCTACTACTTAACCTGTTAACAACTCTTGCCCTTATGTACATTTTGCCCTACAATTTTCTTTCATTCTCCATAGAAATGACCCCAATCCCCAATACAGTTGGGTCCTGTTGGCCATTTGCTTGGACAATGCATCTGCACATCTGCCATATGGTTAGATAATCATCGAGTCTAAGTGAGGGTAGATCCCACTTCTCTAGCTTGGCGTCTGATTTCTCTTTAAGTGTGCTTGTATTGCCAGGGTTCTCAATAATTGTTTTTCAGCTGCCCAACTTTATTAAACATTTACAGCTGAGTCTCCTTCCACCAGAAAATTTTGGCAATCGAGAGGTTTATCTTCAGTCATAATGTTTGACAACAGTTTCCATTTCTTTACAATTAATCACAAGTCTAGATTTCGTTAAGAAATATGTAATTATACAAACATTGTTGACACTCTATTAGATAGAGAGAAGTCCTTTTTGTGGTGTACGAAGGAGCATTCTTCTCCAACCCCCACCCCACCCCAAATTCAAAGGTTAGCTGTTGTCCTTTCCTAAGTGAATGAGGTATTCATAGAATGCCAAGGGGCACTACTTCTCCAATATGATGTCTATAATGCAAAGGGTATATTGCCTCCCTTTCCACTCCAATTACCACTCATGGATCACCTTCAACCACCAACCTGGAATGCATGATAGCATATCTCTGGTTATCAATATTACTGTGGTATTTACTATCCGGTATGCAAAGTTAGAAACTATGCAACAGACTATCGTGATGTTCATAAAATATACTATATTGAAATTGGCAAAAATATGGTTATATTTTCCAATATGATTCTTTGTTTGTTTCAATGAGATTATTTGAATTACATGGTCTAACTTTAGACTTCACAGAGATTAATATATATAACCATTAACATTTAACAGTATAGTTGACAGCAATGTTTTAAAAGGTGATTGGGGTGGACATGGCACACTCAAAATGCCCTGTAGCGTATGCTGGAGGCATGGATGCTCTTGACACGTATGGCACTCAAAATGTCCTCTTGCATTCTGAACTATGCTTCATGCTTCCAGGTAGTGGAATGCCTCATTTAAGACTTGAGAAAATGTACAAAAAGGACTTCGGATAGTCTACTTGTGGTGCCATAAGCATCCTTATTTATAGGTCTTCTTGTTCACTCAAGAGTCGAGACAAATACAGATAATGAGAGATGGAGATCTTTTTTTTTTTTTTGAGAAGTAAAGTATCAATTCATTAAAAGGAAAGAGTACAACCAGAGGCTGTACAATTAAAGAACAAGGATAGCACTCAAACTTCGGGGGAACCATGGACCAAAGGACTTTCCCTTTCTTGCTAAGACCTTGAACCCTCCAATTGTTGACAAAATCAGCCATTGTTTCCGGGCAGCAACTTCTGACTGCAAAATTCTGAGAATCTTTACCCATATGTTGTGAGTGAAGCTGCAATGCAGTAATAGGTGGTCAACGGTCTCATCATCACTGTTGTACAAAACATCTTTTAGAATCAATCACCACACCCCTCCTAACCAGGTTGTCTCTAGTAGGAACCTTATTGAGGTAAGCTGCCCAAATAAAAAAAGAGACCTTCGATGGAATGTGTTTGCACCATATTACATTCTCAGGAAATTCCAGGTCATCTTCCTCTTGTGCCAGTTTACTATAGAAAGATTTCACTGAGAACTGGCCTTTGTTATCTGCAATCCAAAGCCTTTTGTCTTCTAAATTGGGGTTGATTTGAGTGTTGTACAGCTTTTGAAGAAGCCTACTAAATGGCTCAATCTCCCAATCATTCAAAGCTCTTCTGAAGCGAGGATTCCACACAAGTACCTTGTTATGGACACCGCGTGGGCCCATAACATACCTCATTTTGATACTGCATATATTCAGCTACTTTTGCCTCCTTGTTTGTTGCAATTGCAAATAATTCTGGGAAGTCATCCTTTAGTACATTGTTACCTTTCCATCGATCCAACCAGAAATGAACCCTAGTACCCCTTCCCATTTCAAATTTGATTTCCTTGCTGAAAGCATTATAGCTTTTTTCAATTCCCTTCCAGACTGAGCAACCATTCAACTGATTTACATCACTAGGGAACCATCCTTCATTTCTTTTACCATATTTTGCTCCGATTACTCTCCTCCACAAACAGTTCCCTTGGTTACCAAACCTCCAAAACCACTTGCCAAGTAAGGCTAAGTTCATTTCCCGAATTCTTCTAATTACCGGCCCTCCATTCTTTTTTTTTGTTTGCACACCTTTCCCCAGTTAACTAAATGAATTTTCTTTCTCACCAGACCTTCACTCCATAGGTGCAGAGGCAGGCCAACTATCTTCAGCCAAAAAGATTCTGGTTGTCCAGTCTCCATCTGCCAGCAGCCTTCCGTTTCTTCCCAAGCATACAAATGGAGCAGGGCTCCTCTGATGTTTCTCGCCCCTTCATTTAGAATCCTATTCACCTCCACCGCTGAAGGTAAGATGAACACGAATTTATTTCTTGCCATCCTCCTTACTCTAACTCCCAGAGTTAGATCCCAGTTTCTCAATGCCCATGCCTGAAGCTCCTTAACTGATAGCAACGTCTCCACTACCCCTACCAAACAAGTCTTTAGAATTTTTTTTCTTTCGCTCTCCCCCTTCCCGTCAGGTAGAAGGTAGATGTACTCAGTCCCTGTTTTCATCACTACATTTCCCTCCTTCGACCAGGTAGGCATTCTGGCCTCTTCCGCATAGGATTCGTTTCTTCTTCCTAGTGTCTTAGGTTGAGAAGGATTTTCCGCCCTTCCGCATTGGTTCTGTTCATACCCATAGTAAGAATTTCTCGTTCTCCACCCCTGTATCTTCCGTCCCTCCTGAGTTTTCCTGGGAAACTCTGTTTAAAGTTGCTTTTGTAACGTCCTGTCCTTCGAAAGCCAACATATCTTCTCCTCGTTTTCAACCCTGCCACGTCTCCGCCAGTCACTGCCAATCAACATGCTATCTCTTTTTATAATGTATATTAGTTACAGGCATTAGAGCATGGAGATAGGTCAGCATATGATAGTTTTTCCTATGGACTAACTACATATTATTATTTATTAGGAAAAGAATAACCTGGGCTTTATATATGCCGTTTTCAAATACACTTACAATCATATGCAGACACATTTTAGAGATGCAGATGATCAATCCAGCATCAAAAGGTTCTATCTTAGATATTTGTATTTGAAGGCAAGGGAACTGGATGATTTAATCTGGTCAACGGTACATCATTTTATTGGACGGTCTAAGAGTTTTGTAAGATTCAGGGTGCATTTGCACAAGTTCTGGAAAGCAACTTTTATTTTTCTTCTCCGTGATGGATTCATATATGACATGTGGGAAATGTTTGTCTAATTTTTTAACAAGGAACAACAAATATAAAAAAAATTATGTCAGATCAACATAATACAGTAGAAAGATTGTTAAGAATGAAAGGCTTGGCATATATATGTAAATCTATATTATTTGTATATTTTCTGTACTTAAAAAAACACAATTTGGAGCAGTTTCTTAAGAAAATAGTATGCACATTGTACATGAATTTTCTAATTATGTTCTGCTCAACTTCTCTAACTTGAAGTGCAAGAAGAAATTTAAAGGAAAACTCTCTATAGATTTTGATTTACTATTTCTAGTGGTTTTAGATTTTGTGCTACAACTCTGGCCCTCTACCCCTGCTGCCCTGCACACAAGATAAAAGGTTTTAAGGAAATTCTGATTTTAGTTGTAAATTAAAATTGGAGGTAGTAGCTTTGTAATCACAGTGGAACCTATGTTTAGGCCGTGAAGGACAACTGCAGCTTTATTGGCTGAACATAAAGTCCCCATGGTCAAGGCTATAATCCTTTGGTGTTGTTTCTCTCACAAAAATAAGAGTTTTTTAATTGAAACATGTCATATTATAGATGCAATTTATAGTGGTTCTTGATTGTTTTCTGGCCTTCCATTGTAAATTTGATGGGTCTTGCTCTTCTTTGGGTTTGTTTGCATGTAAACATGCTTCACTTGAATTGATTATATGCTGTTCTTGCAGGTTGGTGTATTGCCTTTCTGTGCTTCATATCCAGTTAAAATGGCTGATGGTCATGAAACTGATAAGAATATTGAGATATGGAAGATCAAGAAATTGATCAAGGCACTGGAAGCTGCAAGAGGTAATGGGACCAGCATGATCTCCCTTATCATGCCTCCACGTGATCAGATATCTCGGGTTACTAAGATGTTGGGTGATGAATTTGGAACTGCTTCAAACATTAAAAGTAGGGTTAACCGTCAGTCAGTGTTGGGTGCCATTACTTCTGCTCAGCAGAGGTTGAAGCTGTACAATAAAGTTCCTCCGAATGGTTTGGTTTTGTACACTGGAACAATTGTTACTGAAGATGGGAAGGAAAAGAAGGTAACCATTGACTTTGAGCCTTTCAAGCCTATAAATGCATCACTCTACCTCTGTGATAATAAGTTCCACACTGAAGCCTTAAATGAACTCCTGGAATCTGATGATAAATTTGGCTTTATAGTCATGGATGGGAATGGGACACTTTTTGGAACATTAAGTGGAAACACACGGGAAGTGCTCCACAAATTCACTGTTGATCTTCCAAAGAAACATGGAAGAGGAGGACAGTCTGCTCTGCGTTTTGCTCGCCTTCGTATGGAGAAACGACACAACTATGTTAGAAAAACAGCTGAACTTGCCACACAGTTCTTCATCAATCCAGCCACCAGCCAGCCCAATGTTGCTGGATTAATACTGGCAGGATCAGCTGACTTCAAGACAGAGCTGAGCCAATCAGATATGTTTGATCCTCGCCTCCAGGCCAAGATACTTAATGTGGTTGATGTTTCTTATGGAGGGGAGAATGGTTTCAATCAGGCCATTGAGCTTTCTTCGGAGATTCTATCCAATGTAAAGTTCATTCAGGAGAAGCGCTTGATTGGGAAGTATTTCGAGGAGATCAGCCAGGATACTGGCAAGTATGTTTTTGGTGTAGATGACACCCTGAAAGCACTGGAGATGGGTGCTGTTGAAACGCTAATTGTGTGGGAAAATCTGGATATTAACAGGTATGTGCTGAAAAACAGTTCCACAGGTGAGATTGTCATAAAGCACCTGAACAAGGATCAAGAGACCGATCAAAATAATTTCCGGGATCCAGCCACTAGTTCAGAACTGGAGGTTCAGGAAAAGATGTCACTGCTTGAGTGGTTTGCTAACGAGTACAAGCGATTTGGTTGCAGCCTTGAATTTGTCACTAACAAATCACAAGAAGGGTCCCAGTTCTGCAGAGGGTTTGGTGGCATTGGAGGAATCCTTCGTTACCAGCTTGATATAAGGTCATTTGATGAATTCTCTGATGATGGAGAAGTTTACGAAGACTCTGATTAGCAATCAATCAACCCTTACTCAATCCCGGTGCAGCAGGGCAATCTGAAAGCCTGCACCGGGCATACGAGTGCATGCACTCGCTGCTGCTGCTCCGTAGCTCATGAGGTTTCACGAAATACTAATTAAGGTTTGCTGCTTGATCCTTTTACTCTGTATATCACTACTATATATTGTGTCGTTTCCTAAAATTACTTCTAATTCCTTCTTTCTTTACACTTTTTTTTTTTATTTTTCTGAATGGCAGGAGCTTGTCTGTTTTCTGGAATAGAAGATACTAGATGGCGATATTGTGGGATTGATTTGGCGATGGAACAATGGACAAGGTTGTTGGACTTATTGGGGAAAATCATTCAAGTTTCTTCCTGGGCTTGGAGGATATATAATATATAGGAGGCCCACTTTTGGTACTCTAGTATCATATGTGACTTAAATACTTGCATTGGCGTCTGGAAACCATATTTCTTGTTGCCTAGTTATGCCATACATTTGTACTAGTGACAATGTTCGACTCTTAGGCTCCCCCATCCCTCTTTCAAAGAAAAAAAAAACTACTAAATATGTGGTTAGGCAGCTTGGAATTACTCTTAGTTCTGTTTTTATCTAAGCTGAAGCTTGACATTTCATTCAGCTATAATTAAATTTAAGAATTGTCAGAAATGGAGAATGGTAGATGAGGTCTTGCATATTGGACGAATTGGATCTTAGAACACCTTATAGCTTCCCGACGTTCCCGTATTGTTTGTAGCGAAGTACGGAACTATTCAGACGGTGACGGTGAATCCTTCTTTTGCTCCTCACAGACACCAATGACCAACCCCACACCCACAGCACAAGGGAAATCACTCGGGATCTGCTGTTTCCACCTCTCTCGCGAATGACAAGAGAAATATTCCCTGTCTCGTGATAGAGGTGTGGGAAACATCGTCCACGGTGTGGGATGAGTTTGAGTGATCCGAATTCAATCTGGCCCACACAAACTCTGATGAGATATTAGATGTGGATAGAGTTTGTGTGAACAAGAGATCCGGACTCATCCGAATTCCGTTGCTGATTAGCAACTCCCGTAAACGGACAGTTACGCAAATAAACGACAAGTCGCGCTTTTTGGCATTGGCAGTTGAATTTTGAATTCAAGAGGTTATGATGCTCATGCGGTTATGCCATGGGGATGATGGGACTGACTTGACTGAGAGAAGCGTCGCCTCCTTTTGCTTTTCACATTTTGGGATGCAATCTATATATATTATATATATAAACCATCCTCCTCTCCTCTTATCTATGAATTAAAGCGGAGAACCAGCAACCTCTTGTCTTGTTTTCATTTGCCAATAAAACAGAATAATGGCTTTGACGATGGTAGGAACCCGTCTTGAGCAGTCTGTAACTCCTACTGCCCTTCGATCATACCTCGCTGAGTTCATATCCACATTCCTCTTCGTCTTTGCTTCTGTTGGATCCACCATCTCATCCCGTGAGTTTTTGCTTTTTAGTTATCTTCCTATCCTCCTACTCTTGCGAGTTTGGACTTGGGATACATATTTAAATTCTGATTTGCTGGTACCATCGTCCATGAATCCTACTAGATCACATAATTAGTGACGGGCTTAATTTGATTTGTTAATTTAATTAATTAATTAATTAATAATATTATTATTATTATTTTTTTAAATTCTTAACAGGGAAGTTAATGCCGAATGCTGTGCCCGATCCATCTAGTCTAGTGGCCATTGCCATTGCTAATGCATTTGCATTATCATCAACAGTTTACATGGCCGCCAACATCTCCGGCGGCCATGTGAATCCAGCGGTGACCTTTGGAATGGCCATTGGTGGTCATATCAGCGTCCCGACGGCCATGATCTACTGGGTTGCACAGTTGCTGGCCTCCACCGTGGCATGCCTTCTCTTGAATATTGTGGCTACCATTGTTGGACAAGTAAGTAATGAAGTGGTTTAATTGCTTGATCAAGACAAACGGCCGGGGATCATTGATGGTTAGTTGCTTGATTTTGCAGGTAATTCCGACGCATGCAATAGCGGAGGAGATGACAGGCTTCGGAGCAGCGGTGGTGGAGGGTGTAATAACATTTGCATTGGTTTACGCGTTTTATGCAGCCGGAGATGCAAGAAGAGGTCAGGTTGGAGTGATCGGGCCTTTAGTGATTGGACTAATAGTGGGAGCCAATACTTTGGCAGCAGCTCCATTTACAGGTGGTTCGATGAACCCGGCGTGTTCATTCGGGTTAGCTCTTGTAAGTGGGAATTTTAAGAATCAAGGGGTATATTGGGCCGGACCCTTGATCGGTGCAGCAATTGCTGGACTTGTTTACGACAATGTGATGTTTCCCTCTCAGTCCTCAGATGCATCCCGTTTTATGGTCGACGGAGGAGTGGGCCAGTAACTTTTTAGGGTTTATGTAAGAGATGGTCTACGCAACTTTATAATCTCTATTTTTTCTTTTACTTTGTACGCCATTGGAATCTATATATATATATATATATATATATATATATATTATTTGGGTTTTGAATAACAAAAATTCACATACGACTAATAATCTGCACGATAACATGATACGGAGTTTCTGGAAAATAGTAGAAGAAATAAAATTTAACTTGAATAGACTGGTTGTTTCTTTTCAAGGTTTGAATTCCAAAGCGGGGTCGGGAAATAATGCACTAGCCAAATGATGGTAATATGAAAAACGAGGTACGTGCCCAAGGCTTGCAAATTTTTAAATTGAAAAAGAAAGAAAAGTCTGAATCGTTATCATGGCTGGCAAACTCCAGTAAAAGTTCCAAATTAGTTCCAGATCAATGATATATTTTTATGGGCCAGAAATCGGATTTTCAAACGTGATCTGAACTCAGGCCCTTAGTCTGGACTCTGGACACAAAAAACAAAAAAAAAAACATTTACAAAGCTTTCAAAAGTCAAAGTAAAGCAGAAATTATGCCTGTGGTCAGTGGACATTTATTATGCGGCATGTCCTCTTGGGTCCCACCCATCTGACAATCATCGTGACTCCTCCATTTACTTACCACGTGGCAGGTTATGATGGACGTAACTAGTGGGGACAACCGTAGTCGGTAGTCCTAGACTTTCCAGAGCCAGAGGAGTGGCCTTATAAAGATTAAAGAAGACGGTCGAGTCCGATGGTCAAAATAAACAATTATGGATGATGTGGGGGCTACACTGTCGCTCCGGTACTGCTACAATCTACCAGAACAACTTTCAAAAATGAATTTGGGCCATCCGATGTGATGTCTGCCTTGTGTTTGGACTTTGGTGGATGTTTTCTAATATGAAATCATACATTTTCCAATATGGACAAATTTGACAAATGACAATCTCGTCATTCATGGATCGCCCGGGACAATTTTGAGGAGACCGGATCCACTAAGCGAAGCACATTTAGTGAACATTTTATAAATATTTTGATAATTGTTAAAAGTTGTTTTCAATCGTTTTCAAGGATACACACGACGGTGTACTGTGGGACGTTGTGGGGAACAATCTTATGGGGGCTGATTTGATCTCAAATAATACTCCTGACACTTTTTTTTTTTTTTTCAAAAGGATTTGATTCCGCGGCAGAACAAACCAACTAGCAAACCAGAGAGACAGTCCTCGGACACATTCATTTTAGTTATTGGGTCATTGCATCGGGACAATTTTACTCCGCTGTAATTCCCCTCATAAAAATGCAATTCGTTATCCTGCAGAGAATTAGTTGGGGCCGGACTTGTTTTGGTTCGTCTGGCTGCAGTGAAACATGAAGGTTCTGTTTGATCTTGGACTATCAAAGAGCTCCGGTGTGACGGTGTCCGGATATGGGAGAGAGAGAGAGGTAAAACTGAATTATATCATTTAATGCTCTCAACGATACTACAGTCCTCGAATTCAATTTTGTCAGCAAGCAGGCTTTTTCGGTAAGTGTAGTAATAATTACACCAAATTCCTTCCTTCTCTAACAAGGTCGGGAATTTGAATTCGTATTTTAGTCTTCCAATAAAACAAACCATTAAAAGAATTCCATCAAACTCTTTGTTGGGTTTTATTTGATTTTTAACTCAGTTATTATTAGATCTTTTAACTAAAAGTTGAAAATAAGAAGAATGTGAGAGCTTGGGGTGCTGTAGAGGTTGAGAAATGGATGGTTGCACTGTAGGTAAAGATGAAGAAACGGCTTGGAAGAGATATATGGAAGAACATTGTGCTTGTTCCAGTGGTGAAGCCCAACATAGGCGCACTAAGAGGTTGGTTTACTTTGGCTTTTCTTTCCGTTCTTTTATCATTTTTTTGTTGGCTTTGTTTGCTTTGAATTGGACACGGGATTCTGATTTCGGAGAGTCTAGGGTGGTATCAATTTATTTCAATGTTTTAATCTGAAGTAGGTAACCATTTTCAGTTTATTTCCATTGTTTAAGTTGTCACTGGTTTTTCTCTTTCGGTTAAATTCCTGTATATAGAGTGCTAAAATATCTAGTTGTGGTTTTATAAGATGCATTATGGCCCTTTAGTTTTATGGGTTTCATTTATCACTGAATAGTAGATTCCGATAATGGGTGTTCGGACCCCAGGGAGTCAAATGGACGGCAAGGTGGGAATGAAACTTTTTATCATCGCATTATTTTTGCCAGAAAACCATCTGGTATTAGCAGTTATATAAATTCTCTCTGTTTCTCAAAGAGTACTCTTTGGTCTTTAGTGCTGCATTTCACTTTGAAGCTCTCTTGTTCATATTTCTGTAGTACGTCTTTGTTTAATTCCACATAAATTCACAATGAGTGCCAGTTACCAAACTCATAATTCACAACTGAACAGTAAATGCGATATCCCATATGATCACTGCCATGAAGATTAGTATTATTCATAAATATTTTCTTTTGTTGCCTGTTAACATGTGGTATTACGGTGGCATGGAGGACTGTGGCACCCCTCTCAAAATTTCAAGCCTTTTGGTTGAGAACATGCAGCTTGATGCATGTTATCATCCAGTCAAAAGAAACAGAGATGTGGCAGTACACTAAAAGCTATTCTTAAGTCTATATTCACAATGTGCTATGTTCATGTAATTTCTCTTGTTGAGGCTCTAAGTAGGATAATGAATTAATGAGCCTTTTTTTTCAGTGCTTCAGACACAAACTTGGATGCCACGACACATGCAGTTCCACATTCCACGGGAAAGAACTTGGATGTATCACATGTAAGACCAAAAATCTTAGTCTGTTCTTGTCCACTAATTATCATGTCTTACTACTTTATACTAGCATATAAAAAGGAGTTATAATAGAGATTGGACTAAGAAAGAGAGTCAACTTATGTGTTGCACTTTTTTCTGAATCCCTCAGGATTTGCAGCCTACAACCAGGATTTACAGGGCACAAAGTCCAAGTTATACTAGGATCAGCTCTTCAGTCAGCCATCGAGCTTCCTTGGAGAAAGATGTAAGCATCGCATGTCTTGCTTTACATGAAACTTATTTGTATGTGTACATATACCTGCATATTTGTTCTTACATTTATTTAAATGTGAGTGCTAAATATCTGTATGAGCACACATGTAAGGGTATATTGATTGAAATGTGTAGGAAATTGTATTTTCTTTAGAATGGTATTTCTATGTGAAATTTTTTTTTCTTTCTTTACATGTTTATCTTACAACTATTCCATGACATAAGGTAACATTTCATGTAACCAGCATGCCTCAAAAAGCACTTTGTGGTTGTATTGATAAAGGAGTTGGCAGAAAACTACTGAGCTCCAGAGGAGAAACTTTTTAAACTCAAAAGTTTCTTCAAATTTTCTTGAGCAGTCACAAAATTCATTTACCCCAAGTAATTCTTTTTTGTCTTCTCCTATATTCCCTATGATCAATGAGGACTTAGAAATAATCACCTCTACATTCAGCATCTAAATCCATCATGTTCTTTCAGGTTCTTCTATATTTTAGCTTGTTGATAGGGAAATTTTATGATAGGTTATTACAATTTTATGGGGTTAAGAGACTTATATGATAAATTGGCACAGAATTGATCTTGACATGTTTGTGCCTCTTGCCAGACTTTAATCTTCTGTCAATATATAGGCATGGAGAATAAGAGACATGCATGATCAGATGAAGCTTCCATGATTGTCATGATGATCAAGTTCCGATAAGGTTGTATTCTGGGTCTCATTAGGTCAATATTAAGATCTAGGATGATAGAAGCAGTTATTTGTGAGTGATTAATGATGGCTGATGGCTCACATGCTTTATTTTGCCAGTGCATATTTTGGTGGTTGAATTGGTATAGGGGTTGAAGGAGAAAAGATTTAGAAAAGAATAATGCAGATAGAGCATGTGAAAATTAGGCTATGTTAACTATGGTTGTCATTCCTTTTTATTTTAACTCATAAATAGATATATGTGTCTCTAGAATGTCATAAAGTTTGGCATGCATTTTATCCCTGTCAGGTTTGAGTAGTCCTTGACCATTTTGTTTCTCTTGTATCTGTCCTTGACAAAGATTCTAGGACCCCACTAACTGGTATATATTTCTTTAACTTCCCCAAATTATTATTGCTGAAGTGCAAATCTAACTTGGTCCATTTAGTCCTCCTTTTGAAGACTGGATTAGAAGGTACAGGAAGTTTTGCCTGGTTGTTGTAAATGACTCTTCATATGTAACTGGCCTTGAATTATGCCCTCTATAGGACATTAATCTAACTAATTCATGCATTTTGTATGTCATTACATTCTTCTGCAGCTCAACACTGTGCATCAACTGAAATCTCTCCCCGCCCCTTTGGAGGAGGGGGAATCATATTACCTCCAGTGAAAGTACAATATCTGGATAGATATCTGCAGGTAGAGGATATCCACACGATGTTAGCATATGAGATAGCGAAGTTCCATTTTGATTAATAAATAGTCCCCTGCCTTTTAGGAATATGTCCAGTCTACTGCATTGAGATGAGCCATTTGAGATGAACACATACCAATTTACAAGGTTCATAACAAATATATCCATCAAAGTGATGACAAAATAAATCAGATCATCTAGGAGTCCATGGTATATCTCATGATCTGCATGCTCTCTATTTAAGGCAGCAATCTTATGATTACCGGGAGCTCTCTACCTATGTAACCATCTTCTGTCTCAGGCCTGTCCTATGGCTTTTTATTTTTGGATGTATTGCTCTTGTGCATATTTTTACTTCCTCCTGTATAATATATGCTTCTTTTCTATCAGAGGGGGTAGATCTCATTAAAGGACAATGGTAACTACAGAACAGACTGAACTTGTAAATGAAAAATAAGAAGAAATAATGACAGTAAGAAGCCTTGGTTTTCTAGGTCCCATTGGCATACTTGTTAAGAAAATGACAATAATCACACAGACAAAATCACTTTAAATTCCAGAAACACCATATTCACATCCTTAACAGAAATTCCTATTGTTTTTGCTCAACTAGTTTGAAATCCACTTTTATATCCATGGCAACAATTTATTTTCTTAATGATGATTTTTGGTACTTTCTCACATACCGCTGAGACCATCTAAAATGCAAGTTAATGTTTAGGTTGTTGTGGTACTTGTATCATGTCTTGGAACATGCTGTGTTGGTTTTTTATCTCTCTTCCAAGTTTTGACTCAAACAAAAAGCACCAATTTAATAATAAATAGAGTAAACAGGAAAATCGCTTCATTGTCTTTGTTGTCCAAGTCTTCTTCTAAGTATTTGTGGCAAGCTGATAGAATATGATATCAGCATTCCACTATATCCAGGACCGATTTCCTTCATCTAGTGCATTGAACCCAATTTTCCCTTCCATTATGTAACCTTTCTATATTAGAAATTTAAATACAATATCTGATTCTGGTTGAATTATTGTTCACTGTAGTTTTCAGCTGTAGCATATTCTGAAATAAGTGATGCTTGAATTTGCAGATCGAACAGCTACAACTGCATTTGCAGCAGGAGAAGTCTATGAGAGTTGTGCTTGAGAAGGCAATGGGCCGAGCTTCTAGTACTTTATCACCTGGACACAGACACTTTGCTTCTCAGGTATTATTTAAATGCTGAAATATCAAAGAACCTTAGTTCAGTCCTGTGTTTTTTGATTAACATACTACATTCACCAACAACAGCATGTGTCCTTATGTAGAAATTGTGCACAACAATAACATGAATCAAGCAAAAGAAATCCTGAACAAACATGAAATATCTTGTTTGTCATTCACTTTCTATTTACATGTTAGAGAAAAGAGCATCTGAATAAGGGAAATAGATATCAGAAGAGAATTCAGGGAAGAGATATTACCTAAGAAACCATCTTTAAGACAAAGACTTCCTTATATGCACGTAATTACAAGTTAATGCATTTGATCAAGGAAACACTGTTCCCAAGGTACAGTAAACTTCAGACTTGGTATTACTCAAGATTACACACCTTTACTTCCCTAGATTTGCACATGAATGCTGCACACAAATGGGATATAAACCATTATTGACACCAAAAAAGTATATTTTACATGCTTACAATGGAAAATAATGGATTGCTAAATGGTTAAAGAATTGTGGACTAATGAAAATATGATGCATAAAAAATTTAAAACTTAATTTGACATCATCAAATACTGTAAGGACACCATTAATGACAACATGAAATTTTAGTATTTCACTGAAGCCTTTCCAAAAGCGATATATCTGAGTATTTTCAACATTCATATTCAAACTTGAATTATGAAATCTCAACCTAATGAACTTTGGAACTCTTATAGTTATAACCATAGCCTAACTACAACACCTATCAAATGGCTTACATCATAACTTCTAAATCACTGCCTATTTAATAGCCAGACTTGAAACAAAACCCTTTATTAACAGCATTTTCACTGATTAGATATTATGTTTGTATATCTCCAATCTCCAATCATCTAAAATTCAACAACTTGCACTTATCATTTTGACATATGAGCCACATGATCTGTATGATTTTTCCATTCAATTTAGTAGTAGATTTTTATAAAGAAAGTAATACACATGTATGAAGTTCCATACATGGTCCTCTGTGTGTGCCACATTGAAACAGTTTATTAGACACCTCTCACAAAACTTCTTAGTTGTTATCATTTTGGTTTAGGTATATTCTATTCTTTCTCATAAAGGAATTACTAACAAAAAGAAAAAAAAAAGAGGATATATAGATAATAAACAAATGCATTTGCTTAGATAGTTTGAGTAAAACCTTTGACTATAGAACATCAATCAAATAATTTTTGTGAAAATGGTTTGAATTTGAACTTTATCACAACAAAAGAATCAAATGATATGATTTCATTTTCCAGCATAGCCCCTTAAAGCTTTTTGAGAGCTCTTGAGAAGTGGCTTTTACCTCTGGTGTCATGGTGTCATAAACCAAGGCATACCTGTCACAGTTAGTCTTGAGATCTCATGAGAAGTGGTTATGACCTCTACTATAGCAATGGTTAATTCACTGAGTGCCTATATCATATTACCCCAAACATTATGATTTCATTAAAAGATAAACCTAACCTTATTTGTGCAAAATAAGTGCATCAACTCTTGAAGGATGAGATTATCTTAAGAAAATTTCTTTAACCGTGTCACATTAGTCATGAGTAAGCCCTAGTTCCTAGCACCAGTCTTCCTATCTGCCATACTGGAACAACTGGTGCCAATTAACTATCCGACAACTGACATATAGAAAGGGTGAGAATCAAGAGCCAGGCAAGGTGTTGCAAAAGCAAACTTTGCATTTGACTATCCATTTTTTGGGACACCTATTGGCATGGAAATATTCCAAAATCCTATCCAATCATCATCATATGCCTTGTCCCACTTGAACTTTATATAGGGTCATATTCTATAATGAATTATATATTAAATGTGTTCTCACTACCAGAATAAAATACTTGTCTCCCATAATCTTCAAGTTGCCAAAAGTTCACTATTCTCAGAGGCAAAAATTACTTATCTTTCATTTTCTATGGCTAGATTGCCTTAGTTAACTCTTTTGTTGTCACCACTTGGTCAACTGTAACCATGTTTATTGGTTGTTAATACTCCTAGATCATGCATCTACTTCACCGGCCCAGCTTTAATTCCTTGGAGGCAAAGACTTTAACTAACCAACAGCAAGAGAGTTTGGATAATGAAGATGATTAATTGGAAGAGGTTGATACTAAACATCGTGATGTCTCTTCTGGATCTTAGGGCTCTTATTATCAAGAAGCTTAAGTTCCATTACATGCCTTTTATGCTAGAACAAATTCTCCAATGTTGTGCTTCTCTATGAGAAGAATTTCTATGGTTATACTGTAACTAAGGATTTTCATGATATTATTAACAATGAAAGTACCTGAACCTAATATCTAAAAGGCCTAGTATCAGACTTAGAGCTCAATGAAGAAAGAAAAACGAAGCAATGATGATTGAGTAGGCTCAAGTTGAGTTTCCAGAAGAGTTGTAATCAACACCCCTTAAATTGGTTATGGGACACTATAATAACCTGGTCGCATGCTATACATGTGTCATGGATGTTTGTAATATTTTCTTAGAAGGCCATGGTTTCATTATTTGAATGCTATCTGTTGATGCTCAGATTGGCCAAGGACAACACAATAAATCCGTTCTGCTTCCTGAACGAGTTGTCTAGCCGAATGACCCGAGGGATGCTGAGGCCGAGGGTTAGAGGGGCCCAAAGTGCATTGCGGCCGAGGGCTGGTGAAATCTGCCCAAGGTCGGCTTAGGTCAGTACCTACGGAAGAAGGGGACATTAGAGGCCCCAGGTGATAACCCAAGGTGGGGACTCCGACAATCAAGTTAGTGAGGGCGGACAAGGTCCAAGGAGCTCGGACGAGGTCACCAGAAAGCTAAAGGGCAAGAGGGTCTGGAGAGATAAAAGTCTAGCCCCTTACCTTGGGGGAGTCATGCCCTATTTATACTTGAGGTCGCCTGACAGCAGACACCACAGATAGTCAGGATGCAGTCCGGCCCTGGGCGAGCGGCCATCCTAGCTCGCCTCATGTGCCATTGGTCCCGCGCTGGGGGCTGACCTCCGCCCTGCCAGACGCGCTGATTGGCTCGTTCCTTGGTTGCGTGTCAACGTGTCAGTGGCCTGCCTAAAGCGCCTACATCATTTGCCCCCACTCTTGAGGCCATGGTGGAGGTCTTAGCTAAGGACCTCGGCTTCGGCCGAAGGGAGTGTCGTTCTTGCTGGGAGGCGTTGAGTGGCCTTCTATGGCGAGGACCTTGGCTATAGCTAGGCTAGAGAGAGTGGTCTTCGGGCACGGAGGTGTTGGCCCCGATTTGGAGTTGCTGAGGATAGTCCGACTTGGGAGCGTGGAGACGTCGGCTACGACAAAGGCCTTGTCGGAGGTAGTTTGGCCTATGAGCGTGTAGACGTCGTTCTCGGCTTCGAGGGGCTTTCATTAGTTGCTGTGTTGATTCCGTTCCTTGAGGAGGTTGTGGAGGGCCGAAGAGAACGGAGGGGTTGGCCTCGGCTTCAGAGAGCTTGGTACCGTGTTTTCTATGAGTACGGGGTGCGCATGCCCCCCAGTCGTGTGCTTCGGATGAGCTAATGAGTCTGTGCGCAAGCCAGGCGTCAGCTTCTTGGCTGATCACCATTGTGTGAGGTGCAGATGATGAGTGGGCGTGTCATGGCTGCGCACATGATGAATTCCGGCAACGGGTGTTGTCCACGCGCGTGATGGGTCTCGGCGTTGAAGGTCTGGACCGTGCCCGAGGTGGGCATCTGGTCGTGACCGTACGCGAGATGATGGTGGTGTTTCCTTGCATTTGGTGCAAAGGGCTGGTCGTTTAGTTCAATTTGGTGGGGAGTCGAGCTGAGCCCCTGGTGGCGGAGGAAGCTTTGACACGGAATGGCCTCAGCTTCGCTCGCCTAGGTAGGAGGATTCTGGTTGTCAACCCGATACGTTGGCTCACTTTCCCGTTGATAAGCATCAGTTAGCTCGTGCTTGCGTAAGGATGTCGCTGAACGCCAGGGACTTGCTACTGGAGAGGGCGCTGGGCAAGGGCCCGTTCGGAGCAAAGAGGGCGCCTCAGCCAGAAGGGTGCTTCGGCTAGGAGGGTGCCTCGGCCAGGTCAATCGTAGGGGTGGCCAAGGTGGGAACTTGTCTTGTCGTCGGCTTGCAACTTCTCCTAGCTACCCATCCCATGGGGGACAGGGCACGTAAACCCGTGTGCGGCCTAGGCTATATGGACACCGGTCGGCGCCGCGGACCGCCCTAGTCTAGCGAGATGGCGTTGTTCCCTTCAACATGTCTGTTCTACCATAAATTGTGCCAAGCAAAGGGCCGATGCCAGCCTTCGAGCCTAAACAAGAACTCACTCGCTTGGAGGGTCTCTCCGAGGTCGAGGCCAAAATCAAGGGCCGCCCCGTCAGTTGTGGCCGAGGTCCATTAGATTCCCTGTCAAAAGGGGTGAGTAGGCGTGTGACCTCCAGCGGACCGTATGCCTTGGGCTGACGTCCAGTCTGGGCATGTAACCTTGGTGAAGGTTGTATGCCGCAACCAGTCGGTCGTCTGAGGGTGTGCGGTCTCCGGAGGGTCGTATGCCTTGGGTCGACGTCCAATCCGGGCATGTAACCTTGGTGAAGATTGTATGCCACGGCCAACCAGTCGACCGAGGTGGAGCCTAGCGACTTGGCGTATGACCTCCAATGGTCATGTGCCTTGGACCGAGGTCCAGTCTGAGTGTGTAACCTTGGCAAAGGTCGTATGCTACAAAAGGTTGCTCGGTCAAGACGAGAACGTATATGCTGAGGGTTTGAGGCGAGGTAAGAGAAACTTGCTTTATTGCCAAATGTTTACATGGTTGGCCAAGGCCGAGCTCTTGTGGTTACATGGCCCGGCCTACGGGCACGCCCAAGGCCGAGGTGTTGATGATGAGTGATTTATTACAACTGCTACTGCTGGGGCAAGGTGATGACGTCGGTGTCAACGTATAGCTTCAGATATCCGCGGCGGATGAGGGACTCGATCTCGTCTTGGAGGTCATAACAGTCCTCGGTGTGATGGTCGGCGCCACGGTGAAACGTGCAGTATTTTGCTGGGTCACCCCTCTTGGGGTTCCTCTTTCTCTTCCCAAGCCACTTCATATACTCCTTCCCTCCTACTTGCATGAGGAAGTGTGCTCGGGTGGAGTTGAGTGGCGTGTATTGGTCATAGGATGAGGCTGGCGGCTTCACGTTGCTATCGTAGCCACAGTTGTCTTCATGTCGGTGGCCGCCATGGTCGTGGTCGGCTTCTCCACCTCGGTGCTCGCCGACCGAGGCTTCCTCGGTCGCGATGTACTTCTATACCTTTTTCAAAAATTCCACCTTGGTTCTGGGCAGTGTCTTGGTAACAGAGCACTTAAGGGCCGACCCAGGGAGGAGGCCTTGGATTGCTGTGTGCATGGAGACCATGGGGTCGAGGTCGCGAGGGACCTCAACCCCATGGGGTTGACCGCTTCTGGCTTCGTCGGCTGCTGATGAAGTGGGCGAGGAAAAGGTTGGAAAATTGGTCCCAAGAGCTGATGGAGCAAGGTGGGAGCCCGAAGAACCAGGGCTGAGCTGCCCCCTTGAAGGTCGCCTGGAAAGTTCGGCACATCAATGCGTCGGAATACCCGTACAAGAGCACGAGTGTTCGGAAGCTCTCCAAGTGTTCATCTAGGTCCGAGGTGCCATTGTAAGTCTCTAGTGTGGGATCTTTGAAATGATGCAAAAGAGGCCTCGAGGTGATAGCGGCGGTGAAGGCGTCCATCCTGGTGGAGGAGTACTGACTTGCTGAGGTGTCACCTCGTTTCTCCTTGACTTGCCGAATTTCATCCTTCACTGCGCCGAGCTACGCCTGTAGGTAGGCAATCTGTTGGCCGACAGGTACCTCGTCTTTGTCTTGGTCTCCTCGACAGTGGGACGGGCCAGTCGCGTCTCGGTTCCTTTTGGCCCGTCAATCGTTGAGGTAGTCTTGGAGGCCCGAGATGCGAGGTGGAGGTGGCGTCTCTTGTCAGCAGTGGTGTCCTTGGCTTCAGCGTCGGTTCCAAGACCGTACCGATTCGTTCTCCATTTGACTGGGATGTTGGAGGGTTATCAGTGGCTAACTCACACTTCGGTCGCTTCCGCCGAACATTGAGGGGTCAGCCCGGTAAGGTACGACAGGGCGCTTAGCCAGCAAAGCCCGCGTAAGGCATCCGCAGTGATGCCCTAGGTTCCTAGCGGGGTGGCCACCCTACGAGTGACCTCCTACCGGTCGCCCCACCTCGTCCAGCCTCTGCGTGAGGTCATCAAGCCGGTCGAGGACTGTTTGGAGTTGGTTCCTAGTTACCAAGTTCTGTGTAGTTTTCTTGTTTCTTGCCATTCCGTTGGAAGCTGGGTTGTAGTGCTGGGGGAGAAGGCTTAGCAGTCGTTCCCACAGACAGCGCCAATTGTTGATGCTCGGATTGGCCGAGAACAACACAGTAAATCCGTTTTTCTTCCTGAACGAGTTGGCTAGTGTTAGTAAACTCTAGCAAATTCTAGGTTGAAGTAGAGAAGAAGAGAGAAAAGAGAAAGAAGAAGAAGAAGAAGAAGAAGAAGAAGAAGAAGAAGAAGAAAGAAAGGTTCGGCCAGACTAGAAGAGAGTCAAAATCACACTCCCCTAGCTGACCCACTTGTATTTATTCAAAAACATAGAGTTACAGGAAAGACCATTTTGTCCCTCATAGAAGATGGGACACATAACTTAAACTCAGATACAATAGACCTTTCACTCTCAAGCAGATAATCCAGAATGACCAAAATACCCCTGACCCGAGCATTCTAACACTCCCCTCAAGCTGGAGAGTATATATCATATAGTCCCAACTTGTTACAAATGTAATCTATTCTTCCCTGAGACAATCCCTTTGTGAGGAGATCTGCCCACTGATTTCCTGAGCTCACATGAGATGTGGTTATCACCCCACTTATTACTTTATCTCTTACAAAGTGACAATCAACCTCGATATGCTTAGTTCTCTCATGAAAGACGGGATTGGAAGAGATGTGAACAGCAGCTTGGTTATCACAGTATAATTTCATGGGTTTGTCAATTGAGAATCCCATCTCTTGAAGCAAGTTCTTCAGCCATACTAGCTCACATGTGGTATGGGCCATAGCCCTGTACTCTGCTTCTGCACTACTTCTTGCCACCACTGTTTGTTTCTTGCTCTTCCAAGTTACAAGATTGCCACCAAGGAAGGTGCAATACCCTGTAGTTGATCTCCTGTCTGATATAGAACCAGCCCAGTCAGCATCTGTGTACCCTACTATCTCAAGAGTTCCTCCACTTTGGTATAACAAACCACGACTTGGAGCACCTTTTAGGTGCCTGACAATTCTTAGAACAACTTCCCAGTGAGGAACCCGAGGATGTTGCATAAACTGGCTCACCACACTCACAGCAAATGATATATCTGGTCGGGTAATGGTCAGGTAGTTCAATTTGCCCACCAACCTTCTGTATCTTCCAGGATCATCAAACTCTTCACCCACATCAACACTCAGCTTGGCATTGAGTTCCATAGGAGTCTCTGCTGGTTTAGCACCTAACAACCCTGTTTCTTCAAGTAGATCAAGAACATATTTTCTTTGACATAGGTTGATCCCATGTTTTGACCTCGCAACCTCTATTCCCAGGAAATATTTTAGCTTCCCCAGATCTTTCATATTGAAGTGATCCTGTAAGAATTTCTTCAACCTGTTGATTCCATTGCTATCACTCCCAATTATGACAATATCATCCACGTACACGACTAGCAAGATTTTCCCATCCTTTGAGTTATAACTGAACACAGAATGATCAACCTGACATTGTTTCATCCCAAAGGCTTTCATCACTTCACTGAACCTGCCAAACCAAGCACGTGGAGATTGTTTCAGTCCATAAATTGCCTTTTTGAGCCTACACACTTTGCCAGACTCCCCCTGAGCAACAAACCCTGGTGGTTGCTCCATATACACCTCCTCAACTAGATCACCTTGCAGGAAGGCATTTTTTATGTCAAGTTGTACAAGAGGCCAATCATACATAACAGCTAAGGAAATCAGCACCCGAACTGGGTCAGTTTGCTGACTTTCAGTAATTGTGTCACTACCCTTAGTCCTAGCATGGTTAGCCCAAGTGTTGGGTGTACCACGCAAATCATAGCAGAAATTAACTGTGTGCCCCTCTAAACCACAATGTGTACACTTTCTCTGAGTATAACTCCTTCCTCTTCCCCGACCTCCCCCTGAGTCTCGACCTCCAGTCCGACCACTAGCCCTGCTAAACATGTGACCACCACGGTTGCTTGGGAGTCCACTCCTGACACCACCACTTCTATTTCCACGACCACCACCTTTAGTCACTACCAAACCAGATCTGTCAGAGAGAGAAGAATGTTCTACCGACTCAATGGATGTCCTCTTAAGACGAGCAAAAACTTCTTCAAGTGAGGGAAGAGCAGATCCTCCCAATATTTGTGCTCTGACAGGCTCATACTCAGCCTTCAACCCCACAAGAAACCTTGTCACATCAAGCTGCCCACGTTGCTGTTGTTGGATCTGAACATCTGATGTTAGAGGATGATACACATTAAGCTCATTACGAATGTTCCTCAAACTTGCATAGTACTCTTCTAAGCTTTGACTCCCTTGCTTCAAATTGAAATACTCTTGGTACAACTGATACACCCTAGTTGTATTGTCTTGTCCAGAGTACAACTTCTTAGCATGATCCCAGATTTCCTTAGCTGTATCTAGGAACATGAAGTTCACACTAATCTTTGGTTCCATGCTATTCCAAAGACATGTCATTATCTGTGCATCTACTTGTTCCTAGTCACTGAATCCAGGGGAATCAGAGGGAGCTTTCTCCTCTCTTACATGTTTTACCTTTCTCTTGGCCTTCAAGAACACCTCCACAGATTTTGCCCATGGTACATAATTCTCACCATTCAACTTGATGGATGTCATTTGAACACTTACATAATTCTCACCATCTTAATTATTTTACCTTCAAATATACAACACAACCTCACACTCTTTCACAAGACTTATCTCACTTATAACACCACCAATTCCAGCTTCTTTAAATACACATTGCACACCACACACTAAGGCTGAAATCACTCAGTCTTCACATCAAACACCTAGGCTGCACACTGCAAAATCATTCACCATCAACACACTAAGACTGAAATCACTCAGTCTTCACATCAAACACCTGGGCTGCACACTGCAGAACCATTCACCATCAACACACTAAGACTGAAATCACTCAGTCCTCACATCAAACACTTGGGCTGCACACTGCAGAACTGATTATACACAAGGTACAGGAGATCACTTTTAAATATTTTGAAACATAGATACACCAATCACCACAACATAACCACCACCAATCTACTGCTGTTGTGAACTTCAGAAGATGGGACACATAACTTAAACTCAGATACAACAGACCTTTCACTCTCAAGCAGTTAATCCAGAATGACCAAAATACCCCTGACCCGAGCATTCTAACAGCTAGCCAAATGACCCAAGGGATGCTGAGGCCAAGGGTTAGAGGGGCCCGAAGTGCGTTGCAGCCGAGGGCTGGTGAAGTCTGCCCGAGGTCAGCTGAGGTCGGTACCTACGGAAGAAGGGGACGTCAGAGGCCCCAGGTGATAACCCGAGGCGGGGACTCCGACAATCAAGTTAGTGAGGGCGTAGCAAAGAGGGCGAACGAGGTCCAAGGAGCTCGGATGAGGTCGCCAAAAAGCTAGAGAGTAAGAGGGTTTGGAGAGATGAAAGTTTGGCCCCTTACCTTAGGGGAGTCATGCCCTATTTATACTTGAGGTTGCCTGACAACGAACACCGCGGACGGTCAGGATGCGGTCCAGCCCTAGGCGGGCAGCCATCCTAGTTCTTCGTGTGTGGTGACGCCATTGGTCCCACGCTGGGCATGGACCTCTGCCCTGCCAGACGCACTGATTGGCTCTGCCCTTGGCCGCGTGTCGACATGCCAGTGGCTTGCCTAAAGCACCTAAATTACTATCTATTATTGCAGGTTCAATACTTATAAACTTAAATGAAATAAAAAGTTTTTGTGGGCTTGTGCCAATGGCCTTACTATACAATGGCATCAAAGAAGCCATTGCAAGTTGATAGTCAAGAATCTACTGTGCTCAAGCTGTTAGAGTACATATCATCACATTCAATGTCGAAATTCTCTATACCTTGAGGAATTGGTGCAGGATGACACAACAGTAGTAGTTCTTCAGGGTTTTATCTTAATTGCCGAGTCTTATTTATAAGGTGCTAACTGAGCCTCAGTTGTTTCTGTTTCTTATTTGGAATCAGAATCTAACTAGAAGTGGGTTTCCAAGTTACGAGTCTTACACATAGAGTTAAACTTGCTTCGCAAGTATATCTTAGATTAGGATTATAATAGAATTTTGGTTCACCCCAATAGAAGTAGGCCTATGATAAGGATTTAATTCTATAAATAGTCTTAGGTAGAACTTAGGTTTTTTTTTGGGTCTGGTTATTTAATTATTGGAGGCTTTTTTAAAAAAATTAATAAAAATAAGATTTCTTTTTAAATAAGAATTTTTATCTCTGAATTTTCTGCCCTTATTCCTTTTCCTTTTTTCTCCGTTCTATACTGTTGCTATGGTGGCATGAACAGTAATCGTGAATAGTGCCTATTGTTCTATAAAGCTTATTTCAAGATCAATTCCCTTGCTATATTTTGCATTTTCTACAAAGTTAGTCTGCATTAAGATCCCATTAGATACATGGTGCAGGCCCTCCATTAGTTCTATGAGGACAAAGATGGCCAAGCCAGCAAGAAACTGTAAAACATAGTTACATTATTGAAAAGGGTTCGACTATGATGCCGGAAAGACATGATAACAGAATAACTTGCAACAAATCAACAGGCATCATAAAAGTGGTAACCAATCAGGTGGGTTTTCATCAAAATCCATTGGAGGTTTTGATTGGTCAAGACCTTTCTTGTATCATGTCTTCCCGGCATCATAGATTTTTCCTGTTGAAAATCATGTCAATAACATGTAAACCCTATCAGAATAAATTGCAAGTTTTGTCTTGACAATCAAATATCAATGGGACAGAATTGAAAAGATGATATTTAGTCTTGCTCAAAAAATGTCAAATAAGAAAAAATATTACTGGACAGATACCAAAATTCACTTTCATAGAAAAAAGTTCTTTTTTTTTAGTTTTTTCACTAAATAACTTTGCCATCTAGCAGTAATAGTTATGGCACCTAAATCCTAACTATTTCTCATCCATATCTATACCTAATTTTTCTCTAATAGAGACATGGGTTATCATGGTTGTTACACAAAACCTCTGGGTTGTTCATACAGATCATATGCTCTTACTGTGTTGTGCTTTTTTCAGGGTCACTCATCAATACTAATAATAGATTCTATGTTGTCAATATTACACCACAGATGTTATGTTTCCTTCGCTATTTTTTCTTTTCCTATTTTTTTCAGACAAAGGAGTTGATAGCAGAAATCGAGTTACTTGAAGAAGAAATTGCAAACCGTGAGAAGCATGTTCTATCTTTGTATAGAAGTATGTTTGATCAGTGCAGTAGTGCTACACCTTCTGGTCAAAGCTCAAACATTACATCTCCTGCCCATGCAAAGAATGAAGTAAGAAAGCACCCAAGTATAATTTCAAGTGCATTTTGCTCGTCATCAAAAAAGTTCCGATTGCAACCTTTCGAAGTTCTGGCTTCTGCAATGGAATCCAGAAAGAAGAATGTGTTACTGCATTCAAAGACCAGGCATGTTTCACTATTGACTGGGAAAACTGATATTCATATGGAGAATAATTATTCAGATCCCATTAAGGTATGAGTGCATTCAAAACAGTTGGTTAAAAAATTTTAGCTTTTGTTGTTCATCTGTTTTTCATCTATCTTTCATATTCAATTGTCTACCTTCATTTGAATTTTAACTGCTTTCGTGCAATTATATGTAATGTTTCTTTGATGGTTTATTTACTTGGAACATGAAATTTTCTTGGGAACAGTCACTCCTGCTAAGAGTGAAGCTCTAAAACGATAGTGCAGCATGTTGCAGTTAGAGTGAAGCTCTAAGAAGTACAACATGTTGCAGTTAGAAACAAACAGCATTTCAATAAATGGAATTATTCTGAGATCTTTTATTTTTTTACAAAATCCCTCTAACTAGAAAGAATTGTAAACCAAGGTGATGATGCACAATCTGGCCAGTCTTAGCTGTCGATGATCTTGCCTCTGAACTGAGTAACAGGGACCTGAAACGGAAGGAGAAGAGAAGCTCCGGGGAGAACCCGGCGTAAGGGCTCCGAAGCTCAAGTTAGAATCCTTCAAAGGCAAGATAAACCAGATAGCGCGAAAGTTAGCATACCTCGTTCCTAGGGGGTAGAAGCCTTTTATAACCACCTCGCGCACTCACTTCCAGGCCTCCGTCAGGTCGGGCATGATTACTTCTGAACCCCTGCCAGTTCGGATGTCATTTCCTCTGGCCGGACAGAACCGCCACTGTTCCTTTTGTCGGAGCCGTCTCTGCGGCTAGTGACGACGGTTGCAGGTGGCGGTAGCAGGAAGCCGTTTGAAATGCAGCTGTCAGGCGTCAGATCCCAAATCAGTCAGGTACGTCGCCCTTGGATACGGTCGTCTTTGGTGTCGGGTACATTTGGCTGGCCTGGTGCTTTGGAAGTGAAGTGTTGGAGTGGTGAGCGAGGTGTCTTGAGTTCGGTTTGGAGTGTTCCGAGCTGCCATGGGCCAGATCGGGTCAGCTTTGTGAGGCTTGGGGCCCAGTATAGTTCGTGCTCCTTGCAGGGAGCTCGGGTTCTCAGTAGGGAGCTCGCTCTTAATAGGGAGCTCGGACTCCTGGTAGGGAGTTTACTCTTAATAGGGAGCTCGGACTTTAGGGAGCTCGGGTCCTTACTTGGGGAGCTCGGGCCCTTAACAGGGAGCTCGCTCTTAACAGGGAGCTTGGACTCTAGGGAGCTCGGGTCCTCACATGGGGAGCTCGGACCCTTAACAGGGAGCTCGCTCTTAACAGGGAGCTCGGACTTAGGGAGCTCGGGTTCTTACTTACGGAGCTCGGACCCTTAACAGGGAGCTCAGACTCAGTACAGCGGTCTGGAGTTCAGCTCGGTAGTGAGCTTGGACTTGCTTCCGATGTTCGCTTCGGGCGCTCTACTATCCCGAGCTGCTTGCCTTTGCCACGTGTCGGGCCAAATTTCCCTTCATCAATTGCCCCCCACTCCCTGCGACAACGGTCCCGTCTTGGCGCGGGGAGTTTGCAAGGTAGCAGGAGGGTTTTGGTCCGTGCCGAGCGCGCTTGCTCTAATTTGATTTTCAAAAATGGGCGCGCGTTAGGGAGTCGTGACAGCAGTTGTTCGGGAGTTGCGCTGCAGACGCTTTTATTGCGAGGAGACGTGCACCGATGCCCCGTCAGTTTCGGGAAGATGCGTGCCGACACTTGTCCTCTGACAAGACGTGCGCGACGCTCCGTCAGTTTCGGAAAGACGTGCGTCGATTGGTCTTGGAAGACGTGCGGCTTAGCGCGGCTGTGGGCCGTTGGATTGGCTTCGATCTGGGTCGTCGCTTTCCGACCGCTGTGGATATAAATAGCGCGCGGGGGGGCCCCGTCCTTGCTACTGTTGTACATCTTGAGCTCGCGCATAAGTTTCAGCTCGCGTCCCAGCTTTCCTCGCTTGTTCGAGCTTTCGTGGTCTGCTTCAGTCTTCTCGGGTGAGTGCTTTTGGAATCCCGTTCCGTTTCCCAATGTCTGGTTTGGAGGGTTCAGACTGTTCAAGCGGGTCTGATGTAGGTTCTACGAACCAGTTTGCGTCCCCCGGTAGTTCAAGTGAGCCCGATGTAGGTCCTGAGGAAGGGGTCGGGCCTACAGCCCGAGGTGCTTCGGGTAGGTCGGCGTCCACCTCCCGTCGTGGCCGGGTTGTAGATCAGTTCGGCCGTTCGACTATGACGCCTGAGGAACTTCAAACCCTCGTAGACTACTACGACTTGCCTAGTGAGTACGGTTACTTTATCCCTACGGGCAGCTTCCCTTGGGAACACGGTCCTGATGAGATCGTGATTTTTCGGGAATATCTCGCCGCAGGGCTGCGACTGCCCTTCCACCCTCTTCTTGTCGAGGTCCTAAACCACTTCGGTGTGACGGTCGACCAGCTTCACCCGAACTCTATTAGGAACTTAGTGGGAACGATCTCTTTATTTTGCGATGAGAACTTTCCTCTGGATCTGGAGATTTTCTCTTCCATTTTAATGCTAAAAAAGCAAGTGGGTCCCCTTCCTGGGCTTCAAGCTCTTACACGGACTCCCCAATAAGGTCATGACGTGGAAGCGAGACTATTTCGGGGTGCGAAGTGCGCTGGGGTGGCCGTTTCAGACCGGCTGGGGGATGGCCGCTCCTGATTCCGGCATCACACTTGATGAGGAGATGGCGAAGGGCCTCCGGCAATGGGCGCGACTTGGGCTGGATTGTCAATGGTATCTGACGGAGGCCAAGCTTATTGCTGCGGGCCTGAGTTTGGGTAGGTTCTTTCCCTAGTGATCCTGTCTTGCTCTTCTTTTACGTGTCTTACTGATGCCGAACTCCTTTTCGCAGGTACGATGGACTCTCGAGGGACCCGAGGTGGGCACTTGTTCCAGGGGATGAAGAGGAGAAAATGGATGGCTAAGCGAGCTCGTGCCGAGCCATCCCAGGGTGCGGAGCCCGAGGTGCCAGATTATTCGGCATAGGAGCCCGAGATGGTTCCTCCTATGCAGGAGCCGGCGGGGGCTCCTTATGCCGAAACCACACACACGGGGGCTCCCGCCTATTCCGAGTCTGCCCATATGCGAGCTGGGTCGTCGGGCTCGGAGGCCCCGGGGGACTTCAGGAGCGTGCTGTCGCCTGTTCATGCTCTTCAACGGAGTAAGGAGGCGATGTTTCCCGAGGAAGTTGCGGCGTGGACCGAGCTCCCTCTGCACCAAGTGGTCTGCCGTGCTATTACTCATGCCATGGTGGTAAGTGCTCCCTTCTTTAGAGTTCGGCTTTTATTCTTTTATTCGTTTCTTTGATCTCGTTTTCCTTTGATAGGTGAACTCTTCCATTCATGCCTTAGCGAACCAGGTGGAGAAATGCTCGAGGCACACGCGAGCTACCGAGGAGGCTACTCGGACTGCCGAGGAGAATGCTCGTGCTGCTGAGGCTGCTGCTCGCCTTGCGCGGTCTAGGCAGGTGAGGTCTCAGAGGGATGCCGAGGCCATGGGAGTGGTGGTGAAGCGTATGGCGGAAATAAAGCTGGACCTGGAGCACCAGGTCGAGTATCTTCAGGAGGATATCAGGGAGAGGACTCAGATCTTCTCTCAAGGCATCGAAGACGCGAAGAAGAAGGCTGTCAACGATTACATCGCTTCGCCGGATTTCGATGATCTGATGGTAGACTCCTACAGGAGGGGTTTTAAGCTAAGTCGATGGATGATCCGGAATACGTACCCCGACCTCGATACCAACGCCATATCCACTTCGCGCATCACTCAAGAGATGGCTAATGCTGCGGATGCCGAACCGGACTCCGAGGGGGAGGCAGGTCCTTCGGGCGTTGTCGAAGTGGCTTCTGATAATGATGAAATAGCCCCTGGCTTGTGAATGTACACTTTTTTTTTTGAATGTACACATCTATTTTGAAATGAAATGGCTTTTTGTTCAAGTACTGGTGTCTTCAAGCTATATTTTTTGCCGAACTGACCATTTCGGTCCTTCAGTTCGTTTTCTGACATGAAATGTCTTCGGGGTACTTGGTGGCCTATAGGTAGTACCTTCTCAAGTTGACAACATTCCATGCTCGGGGTACTTGTTTTCCTTCTAGGGTTCCAAGCTCGTATGCTCCTCCACTGAGTGCTTTCTTTACTCTATAGGGACCTTCCCAGTTCGGTCCCAGTTTCCCTACACCGGGTTCGGGCACCATGACCTTACGGAGAACCAGGTCGCCGACGCGGAAGTTCCTCTTTTTTACTCGCGCGTTATAATACCGAGCTACCTTTTGTTGGTAGGCCGCAGTTCGGATGTGTGCGAGGTCTCTCACTTCGTCCAGTAGGTCGAGGTTGGTGCGTAACTCGCCCTCGTTTGTTTGTTGGTCGTACGCTTCTAGTCGCAACGTAGGTACTTCGATTTCCGTCGGGATTACTGCCTCGGTGCCGTATGTGAGGTTAAAGGGGGTCTCACCTGTGGTGGTTTTTTCCGTGGTTCGGTGTGCCCATAGAACACTTGGTAGTTCGTCTGCCCACAAACCTTTAGCTCGGTCCAATCGCGCTTTCAGTCCGCGGAGGATGGCTCTATTCATTACTTCTGTTTGGCCATTTGCCTGTGGGTGTGCGACCGATGTGAAGTTCTGACTAATTCCCATACTTTGGCACCATTCTTGGAACTTGATATCTTCGAACTGTTTGCCGTTGTTGGAGATCAGTACCCGAGGTAGCCCGAAGCGACATACAATGTTCTTCCAAAAGAAGTTTTGTATGTTTCGGGCTGTAACTATTGCCAGGGGTTCGGCTTCTATCCACTTTGTGAAATAATCTGCTGCCACCACTAGGAATTTTCTTCCGCCTGTCACTGGTGGGAATGGCCCCAGGAGGTCGATCCCCCATTGGGCGAAGGGCCATGGGCTGGTGAGGTATTTGAGGTCGGCGGCGGGCTGATGGTGGATGCTGGCGAGCTTCTGACACTTATCGCATTTTCTGACGAGCTCGATTGCCTCTGTCTTCATCGTTGGCCAGTAGTATCCTTGTCGAAGTGCCTTTTGGGCGAGGGCTCTGCCCCCTAGGTGTCCGCCGCACAAGCCTTCATGGATGTCGCGGAGTACCAGCTCGGCTTTGGCTGGGTGCAAGCATCGCAGATAGGGGAGCGTGTAGGATCGTCGGTACAATCGTTCGTCTATCATGACGTATTTGGCTGCCTGGCGCTACACCCTCTTGGCTGCGTTGCGGTCCGCGGGGTGGGTTCCGTCTAATAGGAAGCTCGCGAGTGGGTCGATCCAGCTCGGCTCTGCTTCGGTGACGGGAGCGACCTCTTCTGCCCCACCGAGAATGCTGGGCCGAGGTAAGTCCTCTACGTACACGGTTCTCCTGGCGTTGTGGCTCGTGCTAGCCAGTCGGGACAGGGCGTCGGCCTCAGCATTCTCTGACCTCGGGATTTGCTTGATGAAGTGTGACTGGAAGTTGAGCAGAGCTTCCTTTACTTTTGCCAAGTACGCAATCATAGTGAGCTCGCGTGCTTCGTACTCGCCTGTAACTTGGTTGACCACGAGCTGGGAATCACTGCAGATAACCATGTGCTTTGCTCCGACCTCGTGCGCTAGGTTTAGCCCGGCAATCAGTGCCTCGTACTCCGCTTCGTTGTTGGATGCCGCGAACTCAAAGCGTAGTGCGTATTCCAGTTTTGTTCCGCTCGGGCCGCGTAGCACTATTCCAGCCCCGCTGCCTTGTTGGTTCGAGGAGCCATCTACGTGAAGGATCCAGGGCTCCTCATCCCAGTTCGCGCTTGGTCCAACCAGGAGGGATGCCACACTGGTTGCTACTTCACGGGGTTCGAACTCGTTTGGCTTGGGAGCTCCGAGTTCGCCCAAACTGGGGATCTCGGGCTCGACCGGCTCAGGGGCTTCGAGGCTAAACGTGCATTCTGCGATAAAATCTGCCAAGGCTTGGGCCTTGATGGCAGTTCTTGGCTTGTACTGGAGATCGTACTCGCTGAGTTCGATGGCCCACTTCGTCAGCCGGCCGGAAACCTCGGGTTTGAGTAAAACTTGTCTCAGAGGTTTGTCGGTCAGGACGATGACGGTGTGGGCCTGGAAGTACGGGCGGAGTTTCCGTGCTGCTACCACCAGGGCATACGCTAGCTTTTCTATCTGCGGGTACCTTGTCTCTGCTCCCTGCAAGATTTTACTGACATAATATATGGGTCGTTGGACCCGGTCTGCCTCCTTTACTAGTACCGAACTGACCACCTCGTCGCTAGCCGAAAGGTACAGTTCTAAGACTTCGCCTTCCTCGGGCCGAGCTAAGGTTGGCACACTGGCGAGGTAGCCTTTTATCTCGTCAAACGCGAGCTGACAGTTTTGGGTCCATTCGAACCCTTTGCCTTTGATTGCTTTGAAGAAGGGTAGGCAGCGATCTGCCGACTTGGACATGAAGCGGCTTAGAGCGGCTATGCGGCCGTTTAGCCTTTGGACTTCTTTTATTTTCCGAGGTGGTCTCATATCTAGGATGGCTTTTATTTTGTCTGGGTTGGCCTCGATGCCGCGTCGATTGACAACGTAGCCCAGGAACTTGCCCGAGGTGACGCCAAAGACACATTTGTTGGGGTTCAGTTTCATGTTATACTGACGTAGGATTTGGAAGACAGAATCTAAGTCTTGTATTAATTCTTGTGAAAACTGTGTTTTGACAACCATGTCGTCTACATAGCACTCTATCTTTGTGCTGATCAGGGGCCGAAACAGCCTATTTACAAGTCTTTGGAAGGTCGCCCCGGCGTTTTTTAACCCGAAGGGCATGACCTTGTAACAGTATAGACCGAACTCGGTTATGAAGCTGGTTTTTTCCTCGTCGGATTGGTCCATCCGGATTTGGTTGTAGCCTGAGTAGGCATCCAGGAAGCTTAGCAATTCATGTCCCGAGGTCGCGTCCACTAGGCAGTCGATCCTAGGAAGGGGGAACCAGTCTTTTGGGCAAGCTCGGTTCAGGTCAGTGTAGTCGACGCACATGCGCCACTTGCCGTTCGCCTTTTTCACCAGCATAGGGTTGGCCACCCAGCTCGGGTAATGGACTTCCCTTATGAAGTCTGCCGCGAGGAGCTTTTCGACTTCCTCGTCGACCGCTTTCTAGCGCTCCGGGGCTAAGTTCCGTTTCTTCTGTCT
Organism: Nelumbo nucifera; assembly: GCF_055504915.1. Classification (NCBI taxonomy): domain Eukaryota; kingdom Viridiplantae; phylum Streptophyta; class Magnoliopsida; order Proteales; family Nelumbonaceae; genus Nelumbo; species Nelumbo nucifera. The sequence goes on along the minus strand of NC_142649.1, from coordinate 199,188,871 downwards.
AACGGGTCTGACTAAAGGGTCAGTGTTAAGTTTGTGAGTTATAAGACTAGGGTCAATACCGGGCATATCGGCCGCGGACCATGCAAAAAAATCTAAATTTTGGAGTAAAAAACTTACCAGTTCGGTCCGTAGGGGTTCTTTGACAGAAGCACCAATCTGGAGTGCGCGAGCTGGGTCCGTAGGTGAGGTCGGGATTGCGACTGTTTCTTCTGTTGGCGAGGCTCGTTCTTCGCCTTGCTCCGTAGGCCGCTCCAAATCGAGGTCGCCGGCCGGCTTGGACTTGCCTTTTAGGGCGGCAACGTAGCACTTGCGGGACTCGAGCTGGTCGCCCCGCACTACCCCCACACCGAAGTCCGTAGGGAACTTCATGGCCAAATAGTAGGTGGAGACCACCGCCCGCAGGATATGCGTGATTGGCCGTCCTATTATGGCATTGTATGGGGAGGGGGTCGCGACCACCAGGAAATCGTGGTTGAGTCTGACCGCACAAGGCCATGTGCCGATTTCCACGGGCACCGTTATTTTTCCAAGGGGCCTGACTTCCTCCCCGCTGAAGCCCACCAGGGGAGTGCTTGCAAGTTTTAGTTCGCTCCTTGGCAACTGTAGCCGATCAAACGCCGACTTGAAGAGGATGTCCGCCGAGCTGCCTGAATCTACGAGCATGCGCCTAGCCTCGAAGTCGTTGATCCTGAGTTTAATGACAAGTGCGTCGTCGTGAGGGTAGCGAACTCCCCGCGCGTCGTCTTCTGTGAAGAGGATCGGCTCCTCGGTCTTCGGCCTTTTTGGGGGGTTCCGCTCCTCGAGGACCGCTTTGCGAACTGAGGTCCGGGCTGCTGCTGATGTGCATCCCGCCACCACCGAACCTCCCACAATTACATGGATGGTTCCCCGAACTGGCCTTTCTGCCGGAGGCTGTCGCTGCATCGGATCGGCAGGCCTGCTGCTAGTCTCGGGGGCGTCCTTTAAGTGTTCGCCCGGCTGATCTGCTTTATTGCTATTATTGTTGTGCTGTACAAAGTTTCTTAAGTATCCGCGACGGATGAGCCCCTCTATCTCGTCTCGGAGGTTATTGCACTGCTCGGTACTGTGACCGTGGTCCCTATGGAAACTACAATACAAATTCTTGTTTCTTTCGTTCGGATTTCCCTTTAGGCGAGATGGCCATTTCACGTATGGGGCGTCCTTGATCGTCATTAGGATCTCGGTCCGCCTCGTGTTCAGGGGCGTGTAATCCGTCCGAACTGGCAGGGGAGCTCGGAACGACTGGTTCGGTTTTGGGTCCCGGGCTGGGTTTCTTCGGTCGGCCGAGCTAGAGGGCTCGCCGTCCCTCTTTCTTTTCTCGTTTCCGCCCTCGGTTCGCTGGTTGATTTCCTCCTCTGTTCTCATGAACTTGTCCGCGAGCTTGAGGAACTCGGCCACGGTCGCGGGCTGGTTGGCTACCATGTGCCATTTGAACTCCTTGTGCGTCACCCCTCTTTTTGCTGCGGCGAGCTGCATCGCGGGGTCTAACCGTAGTATCTGTAAGCATGCCTCATTGAATCGCTTGATGTAGCCTTGTATGGGTTCTCCTTCCCTCTGGACTACCGCGAAGATGCTTTCCTCTGCTCTGGGGCACCGTTTGCTGGTGACAAAGTGTGCAATGAAGACCTGCACGAACTGAGCCCAACACTTTATCGATCCGGGGGCCAGGTTCCTGTACCAAGTGCGGGCTACCCCCTTGAGGGTGGTGGTGAAGGCCACACACATGCATGATTCGCTGGCTCTGGCGAGGTGCATTTGGGACTGGAAAGCGTCTACGTGGTCGTTGGGGTCGAAGGACCCGTCATACTTGTCTAGGGGTGGGAGCTTGAAATCTCTGGGCAAGGGGACTGCCAGGAGTTCTGAGGCGAGGGGGGAAGGAACTGAGATAATCGGGGCGACTCCTACCTCGTCTGAGCTCGTCTCGCCTTTGCCTCTGAGCTCGGATAAGACGCGAGTGGCGGTTCGTTGACTTCGACGACGCCTTTGCTGCTGAGTGGGCCTTGTATTGGCGCTGCTGGCCTCCGTGTTGCCGAGCTCGATGGGCTCGGAGTGCTGGTAGTCCATTGCTGCCAGTGCGCCGAATCAGTTTTCCACCAGTGGGGACTCCGGTTTGGAGACCCGAGGTGTCGACCTTGCGGGCGAGGTTCCTGATCCGCCTGCGAGCCGCGAGGCGGGGATGACTTTTCTCTCTCTCCGGCCTAGGGACGAGGTCTGGCTGTTTGGGGGATTCTGGGGCCTAGAGGCCTTTCCTTGGTGGAGGCGCCCATCCTGCGGAGAGGCCTTGACTGGCTTCGGGGCAGGGTGGCGAGGTGGAAGTAGTGGTTGGTTCGGTGTCAGTTGGGGGAACTGCTGTTGATAGTGGTATTGGGAAAGGTTGTGCAACACTTGGTGCTGGTGAAGCTGGTGTTGCTGGAACTGCTGCATCTGGGCTTGCATTGCCCGCATGCACTGCATTAAGTCGTCCAACCGATTTTGGCTAGCTGCCAGGGGGACGGTGGTTGGTTCAGTGAAGGTAGTCTCGATGGGAAGAGGGAAGGGGATGTTTGCGGAAGGTAGGCTTACAGGCGCCACTGCTTGTGGCGTAGTCAAATTGGGGATTCCATCCACCGAGAAGGGGATGGTGAACTGCCCAACACACACCACGGGAACTTGGGGCTGTTCCCCGGTGGTGTTTGTCTCTGTGCCGCGTCCGGCGTTGCTGGATGAGGCCATGAGTATTGAGAGTCTCAGAGAAGAAGAAAAGGGTATGAAAGTTTTGGAGGGAGGCCTTTTCAAGCGTTCCCACAGACGGCGCCAATTGATGATGCACAATCTGGCCGGTCTTAGCTGTCGATGATCTTGCCTCTGAACTGAGTAACAGGGACCTGAAACGGAAGGAGAAGAGAAGCTCCGGGGAGAACCCGGCGTAAGGGCTCCGAAGCTCAAGTTAGAATCCTTCAAAGGCAAGATAAACCAGATAGCGCGAAAGTTAGCATACCTCGTTCCTAGGGGGTAGAAGCCTTTTATAACCACCTCGCGCACTCACTTCCAGGCCTCCGTCAGGTCGGGCATGATTACTTCTGAACTCCTGCCAGTTCGGATGTCATTTCCTCTGGCCGGACAGAACCGCCACTGTTCCTTTTGTCGGAGCCGTCTCTGCGGCTAGTGACGACGGTTGCAGGTGGCGGTAGCAGGAAGCCGTTTGAAATGCAGCTGTCAGGCGTCAGATCCCAAATCAGTCAGGTACGTCGCCCTTGGATACGGTCGTCTTTGGTGTCGGGTACGTTTGGCTGGCCTGGTGCTTTGGAAGTGAAGTGTTGGAGTGGTGAGCGAGGTGTCTTGAGTTCGGTTTGGAGTGTTCCGAGCTGCCATGGGCCAGCTCAGGTCAGCTTTGTGAGGCTTGGGGCCCAGTATAGTTCGTGCTCCTTGCAGGGAGCTCGGGTTCTCAGTAGGGAGCTCGCTCTTAATAGGGAGCTCGGACTCCTGGTAGGGAGTTTACTCTTAATAGGGAGCTCGGACTCCTGGTAGGGAGTTTACTCTTAATAGGGAGCTCGGACTTTAGGGAGCTCGGGCCCTTAACAAGGAGCTCGGACTCTAGGGAGCTCGGGTCCTCACTTGGGGAGCTCGGACCCTTAACAGGGAGCTCGCTCTTAACAGGGAGCTCGGACTTAGGGAGCTCGGGTTCTTACTTAGGGAGCTCGGACCCTTAACAAGGAGCTCGCTCTTAACAGGGAGCTCGGACTCAGTACAGCGGTCTGGAGTTCAGCTCGGTAGTGAGCTTGGACTTGCTTCCGATGTTCGCTTCGGGCGCTCTACTGTCCCGAGCTGCTTGCCTTTGCCACGTGTCGGGCGATCGCGAGGTCGGGCCAAATTTCCCTTTCATCACAAGGTATACTACAAAACAATGGAAATATCAACTGGAGATTCTTTCTTGAAAGCAATCACTAAAAATTACACAAGCAAATCTTCTTCCTTGCCCATTTGCAAACCCAGGGACAACAGACAGCCTGGCCTCATTAGAAGTACATTTGTGGGAGCCCTCATACCGGCACTTCAACTTCGAAGAAGGTTAGGTCAGATTTGTCACCCAATAAAAGATAACTTAACATTGCAGTGGTTTGTCAAGAAATGCTAAGAAAAATATTATAAAGGAACAAAATAATACCACAAAAAATGAAATGATGTGTCAAAATTTTATTCCTATTATTTATTATTATTGTGTTTCCCACACCTTTTCCTTTCTCATTTATTTTTTGAGGAACCAAACACTGCCAAGGTCCACCTAGATAGAAGGTCCAGATCTAGGACCACAAGAACTGAAAAAATGTTAGATGGAAGCAGCACTTTGTGCTATTTTTGTGTCCTTTTACTTCTAAATCAAATTGAGTATAAAGGTGAATCATGAACAGAAGAATAGGCCAAAACTGTAAAAGAAAAAGAAAAGAAGAAGCATCTTAGTTTAAAAGCATTTACAGCTTTCATCAATGAATTGATCAACAAGATTGAACCTATGAGCCAAAGCTTGGTTATAAGGAATAAAATAAGTCATACAAATGAGACCATCCTAAGATCCCCAACTTAGGAGCCAAATCTTGGGCTTAATAAATGGTGGTCTGTATTGCAAGGACTTTACTAAATGGAATAATTACCAATGTTTTAGTCATGCAAAAGTTTCTGTTAGGCCCAGGGAGGAGAAGACCTAGGCGGAGCAAGTCAGGCCCAATAGGCCCATGCGTCAATCCAGAACACCCCCACGAATCACGCGGGTGACACCACCCATTACATTCGTATACACCCGATGCTACGTATTAAAAAGGTAATCATAGACTGTTTAAATGCTCAGAATAGGTTACAGTTTGTTAGCTGGCCATTTACTATATAGGCCAATGAATGAATGCATGAGGGGCAGCGAATGAATCTTTGAAATTTCTCTTTCTCTCTCTAACTCCCTCTCTTTCTCTTCTCTCGTCTTCTTCCTCTCGTCCATTTTAGGAGGGCGAGCTCCCTCGAACCAGCTCACCGGTGACAGATAGTAGCAGGTCTTATCAATTGGTATCAGAACCATCCAGATCCATGGATGCGTGAATGACGAGGCTTGAAGACCGTCTCAGTCGTCTTGAGGAAAATCAGAGGATTCAGAAAGGGGTTTTGGCCCAGTTGAAGATGATTTTAGGCAAGCTGGACACGATGATCGGTCCTCTAGAAGAGCGTAGTCGCCGAGCTCCTTCCGTCAACACTAATTCTGGAGAAAATGGAGGATCGAAGCCGATAGAGAGCGTTGGAAAACCCATAACGAACCAGATCATCAACAGTAGAAGAGACTTCAATCCCAGCACCGAGCTCAGTGATGCTAGGTGACAGAATAGGGGAGGTTCAGAAGGGCAGTGTGAAGAGTATAACCCCGACCAAGATCTACCAACATCCCAACCCTAGTCAATTCGTCACCCCATCCATGGAAATCCCCGAAGCTCAACCCCTGGTCCCCGTTCTCTTCCCTCTCACTCTCCCTTAAATCGAGCATGTTCATACCCAGCCAAGGTCCGTCTCAGTTGCTCAACCGCTGGACATCATGTTCGTTGGCAGCAACCATAACCCGATCCATCCCACCATGCCTCCTGAAACCCATATCTGCCCACCCTCTAGTTTTACAGATCCCTGTTCTTTTCCCCTTCCATTTCAGTGGATGGGACCCTCCTCGGTATAGCGTCCCTTGGCATCCTTCGATCCTACTAACAGCCCGAATTATTATTTCCAATACAATTCAAGCAAACCTTATCAGATGCAAGGTAAGGATATTGCTTAATGACAAATCAGTGATGATGAATGTACCCTCGCTCCCTAGTGGCAACCATGAGTTCTGGTTCATTATTGGAGTTAAGCCCAGTGGTCAAGGAACCTTCGACAACGAAGATCACGTAGGACGTGTGCTTGCTTCCACCAAGATGTTACGATGTCGGCAGACTCTTTCGATCATTGACAGTGATGTCAAAATAGCTAAAGCGGACTCAATGATTTGGGTTTTGGTTCCAACAGGACCTTGACACACAGGTCAACAACGAAAGGGTGAAAAGATAGGTAATGGTGAGAATCCAGGCATCCTTAACGTAGTCGTTGTTCACGTTGTCCATTCTAGCATCTCCGATGGTGCCATATCCTATATCTGGGTGGAAGCTGTTGTTGTGAGAATGCTCAGGCAGTTTGGAGTTGGATTAATTAGTGCTCGTCTTGTGGCTACAATGAAGAGATTTGACATTGTCATCATTGTCCCTGCCTTAGGTATGCCCTCGCCAAAGAAGACTGATGGGCAGTCCGAGGTGGTTAACAGGTGCCTCTGAAACGTATATGTGTTGCTTCATTGGGGAGGAGTCCAAACAGTGGGCCTACTGGTTGCCGTGGGCTGAATATTAATACCACGTTCCAGGTTTCAACTGGAATGGCCCCCTTTAATGTGTTGTACGGTTACGAACCTCCTTCCATCCTACACTCCACCGGTAGCCGAGGTGGAGACACCATTACAGGCAAGAGACAGTACACTCAAGCTCCTCAAATTCCACTTACAACCAGCCCAACAACGAAGGAAATTAGCCTATGACAAGAAGCATCAGGAATTAGAGTTCTCAGTTGGGGCCTGGGTTTATCTACAGCTCCAACCGTATAGACAGACCTCTCGGGTGAAGAGGGCATCCCAGATACTTCGGCCCATTTCAGGTAGTAGAGCGAATTGGGCTTGTGGCCTACCGTCTCCACTTGCCTACCGAGTGCCAGCTGCACCCCGTCTTCCCTGTCAGCCTTCTGAAGCCGTGCTTGGCTTCCACCGATGTTATCAGCCCCACCCTTCCACAATTCACAGAGACCGGGGAAGTGGTGTTCGAGCCACTGGTGATCAAAGATTTGCGTTGGGTTTGAAAGGGCAGTAAGGTCCTTAAGCAGGCTCTAGTCATATGGCGTGGCTTGCCTCAAGAGGTGCCACGTGGGAGGAAATAACCAACTTCAGAAGCAGCTCCCCACCCTCGACCTTGAGGACAAGGTCATTCTCGAAGGAGATGGGAATGTTAGGCTCAGGGAGGAGAAGACCTAGGCAGAGCTAGTCAGGCCCAACAGGCCCATGCGTTAGTCCAGAACACCCCCACGAATCACGCGGGTGACACCACCCATTACATTCGTATACACCCGATGCCACGTATTAAAAAAGTAATCATAGACTGTCTAAATGCTCAGAATAGGTTACAGGTTGTTAGCTGGCCATTTAGGCCAATGAATGAATGCATGAGGGGCAGTGATTGAATCTTTGAAATTTCTCTTTCTCTTCTCTCGTCTTCTTCCTCTCGTCCATTTCAGGAGGACGAGCTCCCTCGAACCAGCTCACCGGTGACAGTTAGTAGCGGGTCTTATCAGTTTCAGTCTATACTTCAAGATTTTCTTCCTATTTTTGCATTCCCTTCCTTGCTTGCACACCAGATACTGATAACCACCATGCATTACAAGCTCTAAATTTTCATTAAGAAGTTTATCTGTAAAAATATAACATTTTATTATGCCAATGGCAATTAGGTTCTATAAGATACCAGATTCTTTGGTGATTTTTAAAATTACACTGCCAACTCCATGAATTTATTCCTTGAGTTTTGGGAAACTTTGCAATCTTTATAGTTCCGACAACTATATCAATATCAATGCAATAGGAGTCATAATTTTCACTTCTTATTTATGTTATATGAGAATAACTTAACTGATGTATATGAACTAAGGATGAGGACACTTAATAGTTTTAAGAGGTTACTCATCAATTAGACAGTCTATATATTCAGAAATGGCTACAAATTGATGGCATGAACAAAATTTTGTACATCCTTCATGAAAACAAAATTATATTTCCCCAAGTATATTTACACATAATTAAACTAGCTAGAAATGATGCCTACTCCACCTAGCAATGCCATACAATATCTACTTGGTTGTGTTAATCCTGCATTTCCCAATTTGCAACAGGTTTATGAAAAGAATCCAGGTGTGGAGAAAATTTCTTTAGCACATACTCTGAAAGATCATCTCTATCAGTGCCCAAGCAAATTATCTGAGGACTTGGTGAGGTGTATGGCTGCAATATACTGCTGGCTACATAGTGTGGCATCCACAAAGCCAGAAAAAAACCGTTCTCCTTTATTGTCAAGGTCATCAACCAGGGACTGGTCTTGCAAATCTGTGGTAGAAATACCTTGGATATCAACTGATAAGAATCAATGCTTTCATGCTTCTTATGCTATCAACAACTATAGGTAGGATCCCCACACTTGTTGGGATGAGAGAAAAAAAAAATAGAATGTCAATTTTCCTATCTTTCGTTTTGGTGATTCAATCATTAACAGTGATCATCAGGTAGGCAAATGATCTAGTAAAACATTTTAGCTTATACAATGAAAGAGGAAACTTATCATCTGATAAAACCACCAAAATAATGACCTTGTCGGATAAGCTAATTGTAAAATCCATAAAAATTGACCATCTTTTTTGAAGTTTGATATGATGCTATTTAACTATTTCAGACACTCTTAATCATGATGACCATTCAACCTACAAAATCCCTAGGTGAGTGATGTCAAGGATCAAAGGTAACAACAAAAATCCAAGATCAAGAAGCAAAGCAACAGTACATTGAATCTTACAATAAGAAAAGAAAGAAGAGAGTAGCATAAAATAAGCTGATTATGATTGTCTGAAGTCTGAACTAATCAAAGAAGCAAGATGATCCACTGTCACCCTCGATATTTCTCATTAAGCAAATTGGCTGATAGAGTGCTCCAGACTTTGGTTGGTTGGAGGGTTTTGAAAGCTGTAGCAATGGCACTAAAATTCCTCTATTGCAATTTGCAGATGATACACTTTTCTTCTACAATACATCTCCAGATCAGGTGCTTAATTAAAGACGCATCCTATACTGTTTTGAGATGGTGTCAGGTCTGAAGGTCAATTTATCCAAAAGTGAGATGTTATCAGTTGGGAGGTTCACTGATGTTCATGAACTGGCTGAAATATTAAGGTACAAGGTTGGTAGCTTTCCTACTTGGGATTGCCCCTAGGAACTAAATGCACCTGAAAAGCCATTTCAGATCCAATGTTAGAAAGGATGGACACGAAGATGGCAGCTTGGAAAGCTCAGTACCTCTCAAAAGGGGGTAAGGTCACACTCATCAAATGTGTTTTGACAAATCTTCCATATTGCATGTCATTGTTTCCAATTTTCTTGGAGGTGGCAGAAAAAAAAAAAAAAGTGAGGGATTTCTTATGGCTTGGATGAAGGGATTCTTCCAAATTGTATTTGGTGAACTGGGAACAGGTTTTCAAGCCTATTTCTCATGGGCTCTAGGAATCTTACTAGGCAAAGGGCTGTGGAGATTCTCATTGGAACCCAACAATCTTTGGAGAAAAGTAATTGCAGAGAAATATGGATGTGGTGTGTGGAAAGGAAAATCTAAAGTTTATTCAAAGTTCAGCAGAGGCATAAAGTATAAGGGGATGGAAGGAGGTTAATGTTTTGGTTAGATCCGTGGTACGGAGAAAGAGCATTAAAGGACTTATTTCCTGCCCTTTACAATATGGCTGAAAGCAAATTGGCCTTGTTTGCTGAATCATATGTGCTGGAAGGCAACAGAATTATCTGGAATCCCTTTTCATAAGAAGTTTTAATAACTGGGGGATTGAGATGGTGGCTGAGTTCCTAGCCAAGCTTTAGAACCATCTCCTGGACCTGCATTCTCAGGATGTAAAATGTTGGAAGTGGAATCAGTCTGGTGGCTTCACTGTCAAATCCTTTTATAAAGGACTAATTGGTGAACCTCAAGATGAGTTTCCAAGCAAAGCAATCTGGGGATCTGCGGCCTCTTCGAAGGTCAAGTTTTTTGTCTGGGTTATAGCCTTGGAAAAGTGCCTTGCTAAAGAGATGCTCATAAAGAGAGGTTCAATATTTTAGACCTTTGTGCTCTTTCTGCAATCTGGAAACAGAGACTCAGTCCACCTATTTTTGCATTGCAATTTCAGTACAGCGATGTGGAACCATTTTTTGAAGGCTGTTAATCTAAACTGGTGCTTCCCAGGTACTATGAAAGCACAATTGGAAGAGCGGCCGATTTGCAGAATGACTAAAAAGGGGAAGTGTGCTGGTCATCTATTCCACTGGCAATCATGTGGACTTTATGGTTTGGAATAAATAGTAAAATCTTTGATCAAAAACCTACAACTGAAGCAGAGGTGATAAAAATGAATGTGTTCATTCTAATAAAATGTCTTCTTAAAAAGCAATTAAAACTATAAAACTATTATTTTTTGTGTGAGAATTAAGGATTTAAGACCTAATGTGGACTTGTTTGGGCTTGCCTCAAGGGGCGTGGTACAAAGGCGGCTTGTAGAATCAGGAATGTAATATGTTTTACATCGCATTAGCTACTTGAAGTAATGCAATTGAGAAAAAAAGAGAGGTGGGTTTTATATGCTTGAAAATGTTTTATATATTTGATATTATTTTTAAATTCTTGTTTGAATATGCTTTACATGTTATATTTATGTATTTTAATATTAGATAATAGTTTTTTAAAAACATTTATTTTAAAATTAAAGTTTATATTTTTATTAATATTATGTTTAATAATATTTTGATTATTTGCATTTTTTGAAAATTTTGGCATTTTTTATTTTTTTATTTTTTAGCCTTTTTTATTTTTGTGCCTTGCTTAAAAAGGCGCATGCCTCGCCTTGCGCCTCAGGCACAAATTGACCCCTGCACTTTTTTTGCGCCTTGCACTTTTAAAACACTGTTCTTAGATCCATATATATAGAGTCCCTATGAAAACTCTCAATTTACATTTCTTGTGTTTCCAAGAACAATACATTCATTTACATAGGAAATACCACAAAAATCATTTCAATACTTGACCATGGACTATGCTTTCCAAGATATTGACTATGATATTTATTAAATTTACTTTATGAAAACCCATGTAGACTTTACCCTTTCTTAACAATCCAAATTACCAGCCTTAATTAAAACCTTCAATAGGTCATGACTGAGAAATCAATCCATCACCTTCTAGTTACAATAGCGCTTCTTCCCCTAGGCAGTAATCATTTAAACTGCATTTGCATCAGTGAGCTCCATCAAACAGTGATTCTTGCATCCCCATGCATATATTCTGTTGTTTCATATTGCACTAGGAAACCATATTTATGACCTACCAATGGATGCATTGGATTTATTCTTTGGTTTATTCCTTTTATAGGCATGCCATAAAGAACTGCTGTTCTTTGCTTTTCCAATTTCAGGGTCTTAGTGGAACAATTGGAGAGAGTGAATGTGAGTCAAATTGGAGGCAATGCACAAATGGCATTTTGGATCAATGTGTACAATTCTCTTATTATGCATGTAAATATTTTGTAATTGGATCTCTGTCTCTCTCTCTCGCTATCTATCTATCTGTGCCTATGTAACACTTACGGATTGTATAGGCATACTTAGCATACGGAATTCCACATGGTTCAGTGAGAAGGATGGCCCTGTTTCACAAGGTAGTGCACTTCATTCTTCAATGTTCTTCTTGCACCAATCAGTTTCATGTATCCAAATCTTCTTTTGTTTTACCATTCTTATATTCTAATCAGCAAATGAGTGGTCACTAATCATACGTGGATCTAACCATTTTTATTAAAATAATTGATGGTTTCTCTGTTTGGTACAGGCTACTTACAACATTGGAGGGCATGCCATTAGTACAGATGTCATTGAGCAATCTATATTCAGATTCCGTACCCCCCGAATTGGCAGGGTATCAAACTATTCTTGATGCCTGTTTTACACAATCACAGCACACTTCTGTTTACATGCACCAACACAAAACATGCACTTTGTGCCATAATTTTGTCTTATTTCCTTGACAATAGTTCTATTTAAATTTTGAACTTATTACTTTATGGTTTTCTCCCATAAAGAATCTTTGATTAAGATCAGACTAAGCACAATAAAATTTGCTTTTTCTGGACATAAATCATTAAAAAAAGTCAATCGCAGGATCTGTAGGATTACCTTTGTCAGGATGCTTTGGGGCATATAAGATCTGAAAAGGATAGATATTTTTGTCAGTTTGTGCACCTCACATACGTTGCATATGATTGGATTCAGGGAATACCAGATGGATTAAGATCATAAATTCTGGACAGCAACAGTTGATAACTAGAAAAGAGAAATTTGTAAAATTATGATGCCGATATATGTAATAATAATAAATAAGTAGAAAATAGATTAAAGAGAAAGATCAGGAGAGGTTGTACCAAGCTGGTAACAAGAGAAACACTTCATAATTTGAATTCCACATTCAGAAGCCTAAATTTCACTACAATAAGAGATCCTATTTAAAACAGTAATTAAAAGACACACAATTCTATTTCCTAGGACTTAAACAAATTTAGATGCTGTAAACCTAGACTGTAAGAAAACTGGCATTATAAGCTCAACCTTCCTAAAGCTAAAATTCACCAATGTGACTCTTTTAGTTATTTTGACCTTTTAGACCAATAAAACATATCTCTGTGACAACATAGAATTTTGAATATTGCCATCTAATGAGAATCTGAATGATATTTGGTCTATTCCCCATGGTTTGTTTTTTCCCTTTTGCATCGAAATGAATCTTCCAATAGTACACATGTAAACTTTGGCATTGATGAAATTGTAGTTTTTTATTTTGAAGGTGAGATATTACAAAAATTTTTTTTCTTCTTGCCACCATATATAATTTTCTAGTCTTATTTATTTGCAGTGGTTTGAGACCATCCTTTCAGCTGCCATGAGAAAGAAAGCAGGGGAAGAAAGACAACTTCTATATTCGAAGCTTGGCCTTCAAAGTTCTCAACCACTCATATGCTTTGCCCTTTGTACCGGAGCTTCTTCTGATCCTGTGGTAATTTCGTTTCTAATCTATTTATATTATAACCAAATGCAGCTTGAAGTACATTTCAAGTCTTTTAATGACTATGTCAAAATTACTTGGTACCAACACATTTTATTGATATGATTTGGAAGTTAGCTAAAATTCTATGGAGTTGTGTTGGTCTTGATATAGTTGGCCCAAATTTGAGTTTTCATCCTCTTTGCAAAGGTCCATAGGGAGTCCCTGTCACAATCCAACCAGGAATATATTTTGGTAACCACTGGTAAGTAAATGTGTTTCAGTAATTATGCCTAAAACACATTATTTGCCAACGGTGTTGGAGTAATTCTTTTTTTCCTGATTGGATTACCATTGGAATTTCCATGCAGAACTGGATAAAAAGGGCAGCCCAGTGCACGAGACTCCCACCAATGCAGGGTCTGGGGAGGGATAGATATACACAGCCTACCCCTGCACATACAGAGAGGCTGATTCCAAGATTTGAACCGTGGTCACCCAGGTCGCAATGGAGCAACCCAACCATTGCGCCAAACCCCACCCCATGCAGACCTGGATCTGAGCTCAATTTGGTTATATAACAAGCCAAATTTTGGGAAATAAATGGGCCGCATCATTAGTCACGGTCGTTAATACTTACCAAAATATTATTGCTTAACCATAACAAGTCTAACTTGTCAAAAAAAAGCATAGCAAGTCTAACTACCCTTTTACTTTTACTATGTTAAGTGAGTTACAATTGCCTGAGATGTAACGAATTTCTGCTTCTCTTAGGATAGCCAGTTTAGTCTCTATAGTTCAATGTCCAATATCAAATTGGGGGAGGGGGACAAAGAAGAAATGATTTGTTTTGAACTGCATTTGGTAGTTTCTTATCCTGGCATCTTTTGTATTTTTATAGCTAAAAGTCTACACTGCCGCAAATGTCATGGAGGAGCTAGAAATAGCCAAGAAGGAGTATCTGCAAGCTAATGTAGTTGTTAAGAAGTCAAGAAAAGTCTTTCTACCTAAACTACTAGAGAGGTATGCCAAAGAGGCCTCTATCACCTCAGATGATCTTTTGAAGTGGGTTTCCTTGAATGTAGATAAGAAGCTCCATGATTTAATTGGAAAATGCATTGATTGTAAACCTAAGAGGAAAACATCACAAATTGTGGAGTGGTTACCTTACAATACGAGGTTCCGGTACATCTTCGCAAAGGACTTAATGGAGAAGTCATTGTAGGTGTAAGTTTCCCCCTACCCCAAGCTTAGGAGGATTTGTAATTGATTTGTCTTAAACCAAGGCTAACTTTGTTGAAGCAGGAATCAAATCAAATATTAAATGTATAATGTACCTATGATCCTTCACCGTATGAAGTTTGTTCATTTTGCTTGGTGCAGATACAACTGGTTTGTTGAGTGTGCAACTGTGCTTTTGGGATGGTGTTTGGTATCATTGCATTTTTTTACCATGTTCACCATAATCATCAATGCAACCCCCTGATTATGCGACGTTCTGCAAGAAATATGTTTGCTTTTTTATTAAAAATTGGTGCAATTAGTCGTTTGCTGCAATACTTGCCAATTATTACAAACATCAAAATGGTGTTCCTGTAACTGCGTGTAAATCTTGGTTATTCATTGCATTGACATTTTTCCTGTTTTTCTTTTTTATTTTTGGGGGGAGGGGGGGAGGGGGAGAGGATCACTCCATGCAAATGGTTTTTGATCTCCTTTGGCATCAGTTTCTTTCTCAGGGCTTCCAATAATGTATTAAGGGGTATTTGGTAGATGCTCTCGATGGCTTCAGTAGACCTATTGTTTGGAATTTCGCCATTGTTTGTATGACCACATTTGGCAGTAAAAAAGTTATTTAAGGATATTAGAAATTAAGCTCTTGATCCCAGTACAGGCTTCGCACGCAAAGATGCTTTATTACTTCCTAGTTTGAAACTTTTGGACAAAGGAGTAACATATACATGGTTAGTACTTAGTAGTTGAACACTAAGTTTGGAAAGAGTACAAATATAGATATGTATGTGCAAATACATAAAAAATATAGGGTTTTGCACTCTATATATTTGTATTTGTACTACTTCCAAGATGAGACTAATTAATGCATACAAAATAATACAAAATAAGGCTTAGTTTGGAAAGAGTATAAATGCAAACAGTGCAAATACATACAAAATCATGGCTTTTAAAATCAGACTAGACCGGACGGTCGGATCGGAAAAATCGGGAACCAGTCAGGTGACCAGTTCTGTTTTCTCCAAAAACTGAATTTTCCCCCAAAACCGTTGATTTTGGTCAGCAAACCGCTGAACCAGGCAGTTAACCGTTTGAACGATTTTGACCTTTTTATTTTTTTGAATTTTTTTATTTTTTTTGTTAGAGCGGGCTGAGGGATTGATTTAAACGGTTGGACCATTCGACCTAGTAACTGAACCCCTGACCGGTTCGGTCACCAAGTCGGTTTTAAAAACCATGTACAAAATACAAAGTTTTGCACTCTACATATTTATATTTGTACTCCTTCCAAATTGAGCCTAATGAGAGAAGGGTGTTTGAAACCCAACAGTTTTCTAATAGCAAACACTTTTGGATAATGTTGACCATTATTGCATTTTAAAAACGTGGATGTATAAAACCAACAGTTATATATATAGTCTAAGTTTTTTTTTTTGCATGTATACAATATAATATACATGCAGAAGTTATTCTTATTTATTAGTGACAGATGTATATAATATATTTCTCTGTTTTTTTTGCAATTTTTTTATATTTCTACATCTATAAAAATCATTCTTATTTATCACATTTATTATGGTTCATTAGTATAAAGATATAGCCAAATAAAATTCTTATTATTCTTATTTATCATTAATAAAACTCTTATTATTCTTATTTATCATTAATAAAACTCTTATTATTCTTATTTATCATTAATAAAAATCTTATATGGTTCATTAATAAAATTAATAATTTTTATCAATTACCTTCATCATAATTTTATTTGAATTCTCGTTACCTTTGTATGATAAATCCAACTTCAGCTCCCTCAACTGTTGAAAACCTTACAACGATTTGCTATAAAAAAGATCACTTACTCTTGTAGATATATTGCCATCTAATATTCCAATTGTGTGGGCTTTAAGGTAACGGAAATGAAAAATTAACCCACCAAATGGTGGAAATAAAGAATAGAAAACCATCTGCTACCTTAATGACAAAAAAATAAACCAATGAAAATAGGTTAAAAATATTTTTTTAAAAAAACAAGAAAATAGTTTAAAGAATAAGTTGTTCATACATTTGCAAGTTGGAAATCTCTTCATGGTGGTTAATGTGGCCCAACATTGGTGTCAACACCCAGTTTTTGCTCGAACCCCTCTCTAACCCACTTTTCGCACTCCAAATACCTGATTAAACCTCACCAACTTCCTCAAAACATGCCAAAATCCTAATAAATCAGATTTTAACTCAAATACCCTCAAACCCACCGCTAAATCCATAGGATTCCCTTTTGATGGTCCCAATTATGCCACATCACCATACCCGTTACTCGATCAGACCACACCACATGAAATCAAACTTTCAAACAACCAATCATGCCAAATTTCAGCCATAATTTCTTTGGTTTCGTTGTTCATCCAAAAAGATTCTAAATGAACCAGTCACATTGCTCGATACCCGCCAAACTCAAGATTTACACTATGAAACACCATTCCTTACCATCAAACCTCATCTAAACCTTTGTCAACCCCCTAATCGACGATCCGTCCAATTTTGGACC
The DNA here is from genome assembly GCF_055504915.1 of Nelumbo nucifera. NCBI lineage: Eukaryota > Viridiplantae > Streptophyta > Magnoliopsida > Proteales > Nelumbonaceae > Nelumbo > Nelumbo nucifera. The sequence continues at coordinate 199,172,161 of NC_142649.1, read as the reverse complement.
TTAAAATGACAATTTTACCTTACATCTAGAAAGACTGTGAATCAACCACACGATGTCCTCCGAAATCAAGATTTGCACTATGAAACACCACCAAGCCTCATCCAAACCCTTATTAACTCCTTGATCAACGATCCATCCAATTTTGTACCTCAAAATGACAATTTTACCCTTCATTCAAAAAGATTCCGAATGAACCACTCACATTGCCAGATACCCGTCAAACTCAAGATTTACACCAAGAAACACCATTCCCCACCACCAAATCTCATCTAAACCTTTGTCAACCCCCTGATCGACGATCCGTCCAATTTTGTAAAAGAATGGTAGGATCCATCTAATGGACGCCATAAAGGTTGCGGAATGGGTGGGGCGAATTTCAAAAATTTTCTACCTTCTCCCAACTGGGAATCATATTCCCTAGATTTAGAATACAATATTCAAGGATCCTACTTGAACCATAATCAAACCAGATCTGAACCAAAAGATAAATGGGAGGAATATACCTGATCCGGAGAAGCAGTATCTCCCAAAGTTGGTGTTCACGCCCAAAGATTGCACCAAGATCCTTTCCTGCTGAAGATGACACAGCTGTGGATGGAACAGAACCAGCAGGGTGCGTCCTACACACTGGATCCTTCGTAAGAACTCTCTGGAAGCACTAAACACCGAGTCTTTTTCAGTCTTTCTTGCAAGACTGATGTCAAGAACAGATTTCTTGACTTCCTATTTCTGCAAAGATCGAATCTTGCAAAGGTAGATGGCGGCGGCAGGAGGAGAACTCCAAGGGCGAAAAAGGCTGAACTGCTTTTCTTCTCTCTCTGGAGTATGAATGAGATCTAATCTCAATTCGCAGGGAGATTTCTTTTCACCAAAAACCCTCTTTCGAATTATGATGTTTTTCCTCTTGTTTTTCTCCTCTTTTCTTCTTGATTAAGAAACCTCCTAATTAGGAGTTATCCCAATCCAAATCTGTATTTGGATAGGGGATTATCTTAATCTTATCTGCAAATTAAGTTAGTTTACTCCTGATCTTATCGGGAGGTTACCAGATTCAAATCTAATCTGAATTTGGTCTCCTGGAGTGGATAAGGTTAAAGGCCCAATCCTTTTACTAACATTAATCTCAGATTCGCCCCATAGGTGATCATATCAGCCTAGCTCGAAATGGGCTTTTGGCCCATTAGATGTTCAGTGTTTAACTAGTTTCCAATCTACTGCCCAGTTGGGCTTCTTTGTATGGCGTGGGACCCAAGCATTGATCTACACACCAGCCACATGGGTTCGGCCCAGCCTTTAATACAAGGCCCAACCGAATTCACTGAAAGACTCAGTAAACCCCTGAGCCCATCATATGGACCCTACGGGCCCAACACTTACATTAAGTGGTCCCTGGGCCAAGCCATCTTATAAAAACCCAGGGACTGTGGGCAGGTGCAAGATTAGCCCATCAGGTACTATCCTAAATGATCTTACACTTAACCTCTCAGCCCTTAATGATCAAGCACTGCCCGACAAGAGAGGACCTCTCCCTTGGCTACAAGGAACAATGCCGCACTCTCCACTCACATGGATCCCGGGAATTAAAACCATTTGCAAACAATTTGAAACCGTACATATATATATATATATATAAATATATTAATTTTGCAAAACAAAATTCCAACGATTGAAATCAACTGCCGGCAGTTTGGCTTCCATCAGGGAGAGTGCATTCCCGATCATTACCCTTTGTCCGACAAAGGGGCTGATCCTGTCACTATGATCACCCACTCAGATGAATTCTCACACTGTCCCAACATACCCAGGTTTTGATCCCCATCTAAGGATCTCACTGATTGGCATATCAAAGATAGCCCGATCCGACACCTAGTGAAATGTCATAATCGAGTCTAGGGGTCAGGTGTAACTTTCCAATTTTGCCCATCTGTCTCCAAGGTCCAGGGCAACACTAGAAATCTGGTCCGGTTCAAGAATTCAAGTAATCCCATACTGCATGTGCCTCGGGTCTTACCCTGGTGGCTGAGACAGGCCATCCCAACACTTGGTGGCACACCAGTATCAGCCTTGGTAGGATAAATCTCCCCAAACTTATCCAACGGCTGTGAATATTTAAAACTAACACGAGTCTCTGTAAGTGTCCAGTTTTAGGGTCTTACACAGAATTAAACCAAACAACATGAATCAAACATGCACTTTATTTATTTCCACTAAATAACAAAAGTACATCAAATCGGATTGAAGCTAAGGGCATACAAGACTGTCTAACATTTTGAACCTCAAAATGACAATTTTACCCTTCATCCAAAAAGATTCTGAATGAACCACTCACATTGCCCGATATCTACCAACCTAAGATCTACACTATAAAACACCATTCCCCACCATCAAACCTCATCTAAACCTTTGCCAACCCCCTGATCAACAACCCATCCAATTTTGGACCTTGAAATGATGATTTTACCCTTCACCTAGAAAGACTCCGAATCAACCACACTATGTCCTCCAAAATCAAGATTTGCACTATGAAACACCACCAAACCTCATCCAAACCCTTATTAACTCCCCGATCAACGATCCGTCCAATTTTGAACCTCAAAATGACAATTTTACCCTTTATCCAAAAAGATTCCGAATGAACCACTCACATTGCCCGATGCCCTCCAAACTCAAGATCTACACTATAAAACACCATTCCCCACCATCAAACCTCATCTAAACCTTTTTCAACCCACTAATCAACGATCCATCCAATTTTGGACTTCAAAATGATGATTTTACCCTTCATCTAGAAAGACTCTAAATCAACAACCCCTATCACCCGATACTTTCCGAATTCAAACCTTTATCAGCCCTTATCCAAACCTTTATCAGCCTCCTGATCGACGATTAGTCCGACTTGGAACCTTGAAATGACCATTTTACCCTCCATCTAAGAAAAACGCCACTGACCATCACCGTCAAACCCATCATCATCTTTTTAATTGGCAGTTTGGAAAACACAGGCCATAAAATGCCTGTTTCACCCTTCCATCGAGGACGTTTCTGCGATCTCATCCATCGAGTTAAATCTAAAACGTCCATTCATTTACACCCCCTCCCAAGTTTCCAAAATTACTTTTCTAGTCCCTCCTCACTAAATCCCTTTTGTTTTCCTTTTTGCAAGAACCCCCCTTGACACTTGTCACCCACCTAGCCATTGGATCTCTAAAACCTCCCAAATTCAATCAAGGATGTCCATGTCCTTTCCTGGCTTTTGACAATTACAACCTAGTCCCTACTTGTAATCTTGTTTTAAAATATTTGCAATGAAGCCCTTTCCATGTGTTGAAACCCCAACCATTAGATCTCCTTGTTTCTAACCTAGTGCAATTCCAACCGTAGATTGCTTGCTAGCTTTTTGGCAAGATCTAGGCGCCATTACCATTTTTGGAAGAGATCTTTTTGCATTCCTAAAAAAGTCATGCAACTTTGCTTTCCAAGCAAAGCCATGTACAAAGAAGGAATGTTTCTTGTTCTTTAAGAAATAAAGAGATTTCCTGGAAAAGAAAAGAAAGATCTATTCGTATGAGATCAATATGGGGGGGGGGGGGGGGGGGGGGGGGGGGCGGTTCCTAAATAACCCAAAGGGTCTCTAGGTGCTCCCCCTCCTCTTTTGAATCCGTCATAACTAGCTCCCAACTAGACCTGTTCATGGGCCGGGCCAGGCTTTCACTCTGTATTAACAGATTTTTCTAAGGCCCGAGCCCAAAATTTATCCCATGTTGTTACTACTGCTGAAGCGGCTGAATAGAGAGAGAGAGTGAGAGAGAAATTATAAAGAAAAAAATAAAAAAATGTATATATTAAATTATAAATATATATATATATTTCAATAAATATTGTATTATTTATATATTTTATATAATGCATAAAATACATATTATGTATTTTATAAAATATATAATGCTGAGTCGGGTCGGGCTTTTTTGACAAATCCCGAGCCCGACCCGTAACATAGTCGGGCTTACTGTGTTAGGCCCGAGGTCAGGCCCCCGGCCCATGAACAGGTCTACTCCCAACGTATAGCTTTTTCTTGACCAAAGTTAGAAGTCCACTTCATTAAAAAGGGCTATGGTCCCTCTCCAAACCTCTCTCTCTCCCAAGATTCGAAAGTTTCTTCACTCCATTGACTCTCTCTCCCAGCCTTAGACACCACCCATCCTCAACCAAAGACTCTTCTCTACATTCATTCTTCCAACCACCGAACCACCTTATCAACCCATCTCTCTATTCAAATCTTCTTCTTCCTCCACACCTCTCCCTCCATCTTTCTCATTATCTTCTTCCTCTATATTTCTAAAGTGAACCTATCTCAGTCCATCATATTCGGCTAAGAAGGAAGAGGAGAACTCCTATTTCGGTCCACCCATCAAAGCCTTCACATAACATTCCCAACAATCTTAGAGAAAAGCCACAAGTGAGGTAACTCTTCAATAGAATTTACATCTTCTTTTCTCTTCACTTTTTATTTATCTTTATTTTATTTTATTTTTAATATTTTCTTGGCCAATAGAAAAATGTTCAAGTCAGTTGCTACGATTTTATTTTGTTGGTTAGTTTGTTTGGAAATGAATGTATATAGCTGATTTTTTTCTTTCTTTTCTTTATATTGTTTTGGCCTCTTTTTCGAACTCTCCTCATTGAAAATATCTATGTTTTTTTATTTGACTTTTGTTACCTTCATTTTACTTTTATAATTAATTTTGTTTGAAAGTGAATGAAGATGTTATGTGCGAATTCGATCTTCCTATTATTGACTAGGCATTTATGTTTCTCTTCTTGTATAAACTAATGCATGCATCCTATTCGGATTAAGGGCTTATGAATTCGACTTAGAGGGAAGTTCATGGTGGGTTGCATCTTTCATGGCTTCATCATCTCTCTCCTTTGAGTAGAAGTGTGGGAGGCCTTTGATAAAAAGGGGGTAGGATGTGTAGACATTCGCCCCTTTGCTCCTTAAGGGCTTCCCACACTCGGGAAGAGGGAAGGAGAAGATCGAGCCATGTAAGATAGCACCCTCTTTATGACAAACCCTCAATGAATTGGAGGAAGTCATTTAACTTTTCATTAAGAATGATTTGATTTTTTTTTTATTTTGTCTTGATTGGCATTCACAAGATAAGAAAAGGAGAGGGGTGCCTAACACCTTCCCTCTCCTTCCCTTTGATGCCTAGAGTCTTTGTTATAGGGATTGGGAGTCATTTTTCTCAAAGCAAGGGAGGCCCATCACTCCCTTGTTCAAGTGGTTGATGGGTGGCGACTCCTCTCGTGGCCATGAAGTGATGCCCATATCCAATGGGATTTCCACAATTGGCTATTGAGAACATAATATGTACTTTCAAGTTTTCTTTTTTTTTGTTTAAATAAATGAAAGAGAAAATTGCTAAAACCTCTTGTAAAAGTTTTCATTGCTGAACCATCTTCTAACAAAAAGTCCAAAAATGTCCAAACTACCCATGTAGTTACATTTGACCAAAATGTTTATTTTCCAAATTTTTTCTTCATATCAATTACTACCCCACTCCCCTCAAATCTTTTTTTTGAAACTGATGTATTTTCCAAATTTGCCCTCAATAATAATTACATACGTATTTTGGACATTTTCATGCCTCTTGTTAGATTATTTTACAAAGGGGGTCTATTTGCAACTATGTCAAGAAATTTATGGGAGGTGATTGAAATTACCAAACTTTAGGGGAGGTTTGGGCAACAATCGAAAACTTTAGGGGAGGTTTCAGCAATTACCATGATTTGATTTCCAATTATTGAATAAAAAGAGAGATTTTTGTGTATTTCCATAATAAGCATTAAATGGGAATGTTGAATAACATTTTTGCCATAGACTTGTTTTACAATTATGAACAAAAAGAATGGAGTTGTGTCTTTATTGTAATAAGCATTAAATGAGAAAGAATAGTCATTTCTTAATAAGCATTAAATGAGAAAACAAAATTACATATTAATTAAAATAAAACATTAGGTATATTTGTCTCTGGGTTTCTAAATATGTCATATGTCATTTGACATATGCATTCCTATGAATACTTTGTATCATTCCTTTATTTTAGTGAAGATGTTGAAGGGGACAATATTCAGTGGTCCATTGGAGTCTGGATCTGCTCCCAACAAAATGCACTCCAATAAACTTCCAACAACATGATCTAATATTGTGCATCTTGTACGTTATGAGTCTCAATTTTATGGTGAGATGTGCAATATCAAATCATGTTGAAAACGTGTTTGAATTGGTTTGTTGGGAGCACATGAAGTTATTTCCTCATTGTCGAGTGTTGAATGCAATTTTTTCTTTTCTAGATTGTCATTGCGCTGTCATTGATTTTTCTTTATTGGTCTTTTCGTTACCTCATTCTGCCTTAAAGGCCAGCTACACTAATAAATCTCAGCTCTGTAAGTATCTAGTCATGTAGGGTTGTAACAGGTCAGGTTTGGGTCGGGACAAGATAGAATCGAAACCGATCCAACAAGAAATATTAACGTGACCTAACTCAATGGATTCAATTATAATAAACTTGACCCAATGGACTCAATTATAATAAACCTGCTAGAATATTATACATTTAACTAACCCGTTGGTACAAATATTGGAACTAGATGTTAGTAGTTATCAATTTCAAAAAAAAAATTATTGGGTTGACACATGACACGTATAGGTCTATGAGAGTGTTTTGAAAGTTGGAGACAGACTCCTATTTAGAGTGGTATTCTAAGTGTGGTAGGACTGAATTGAGATTAGTTTGATGGGTAATTAATCTCAATCAGTGCTAAGAATTATTAGAGGTCTGATCACCTTTGGATGGGAGTTATAAAAACCACATAGTGGTTCTGGGCCCATCACGGTTGGCCTCAAGATCTAGAGAGACCAATGAACTCAAGAAGTTGATAAAGAAAGAAGTGCAAGGAAGCATTTAACAACAATGGCCGGAACACAGAGTGAAATCTAAATAAGTACATACATCTAAATCTGATTTCTTATTTTGTTTCACTATTCGTCAATTGAATGAGTTTCATAGCTTGTAATTGGCATCAGAGCGATACTCATTAGTTGATGAACAGTTTGATCGAAGTTCCATTGCGTCTTAATTTTAGTGAAATTTCGTTCCGTATCTATTTGATACATCTGAACCGAGAATTATTGAAAGCAATTAGTCCATCATGTGATAAGGCCATTGTTAATTTAACACCGCTTCGTCTTTGTTGCGGATCCCTGATTGGACGTCCATCATGTTTTTTAAATAAATCTTAAACTCCTAGGTTGCTTGGCCTGATTGTGGGTTGCTTTTTTTTTTTTCTTTTCATTTTCATTTGGATTTTTTTTTTTATTGGAAGAGATTAGGTTGGTTGGGATTTCAGCCGATTGCTCTTTCTTGTGATTTACAATCATTGTAAATAATAAATATGATTAATGACCATCAATCCTTATTTTTTTAACCATTTAATTTATTTTTTTTATACTATTATAAAAAGGGTTTCTCTAACCGAATACAGGGCTTAACCTGGGACCAAACCCTGAACTTACCGCTATCTAGAATAGTGTATCAAAGGATGCTGGTTGCGGATGATACCTTTGGTATTGTAAGCATTCCATTTTTACTATTCCAATTGTTTTGAATTTGTACCCTTTGATCTCAGTGTTGTATATGGCCTTAATTTGTTTTTGTCAAGCCCGTTCAACTATTCCAAGGCAAGAGGACTAAACATGAACATGGTCATTTTGACCCGGTCTAAACCTGACTACCTCTTTTCCTATCTTGATTATCTGAATTCCTATGTGAACTCAGATTGGTTTAGGTCTGACAATTATTTGTTGAATGTTTTTTTTTTTTTAATTTGATGACTGTTAATGTCAACTGCATAGGGGTATTTTGTTCTTTATATTTATGTTTAAAGTTGCTGATGTATGATTTTTATTAGTGGTTGTGTCCCATACTTAAGTAAGGGAAAAGGAGTCTTTTTGTTTTTGAATAGAAACATATAAACTAAATCTGGCCGACTAGAGAGGTGATTAATCTCTCTTGTTCAAAACAGAATTCTTCTCCTTTCTTTTCCTTCTACTTCTTCTTCTAATCTTTCTATTACTTCTCCAATCCTTATTCTAACAAAATTCAAGTGCAGATTAGATTATAATATGGTACCAGAGCAATTGTGACAAAATTGAATTTGTCCAGAATTCTGATTTTAATGCATCCAGCCTAGGGTTTTTTAATTTTTTTTTCTTCGCCATTAGTTTGAGATAAGGAAAGGGGCTGAAAATGAGTGATCACCCTCTTCCCTTGGAGGTTTCTACGCCTCCAGTTAGCAAGTTCGTAGGTGTTTGTAGTGGTTTATAGGAAGTCCCCCTAATTGATGGAGAGAAGAGGGTTGATTGAGTGATGCAGTGGAGTGTTGAGTGCAACTTGATTTTCTGGTGATTAGGTAAGTGATTTTGTGCAGTTTTTTCAGTGTGAATCAAATGGTTGATGTGTTCCAAGTCATGTGGTGAAAATTCAGGTTGTTGTGTGTTAGGGTTTGTACAGATTTCAGTGTGGTTTGAAGGGTGAGTGAGTTTTGAGTAGTGTGGTGAGTTTTCAGGTAGTCGTGTAATAGGGTTGTGGTGTGGAGAGTGAAAAATTCAGCAACAAGTGGTGTTGAGTGCAATGTGGTGAGAGGTGAAATAAGAAAGAAAAAAAATTATAGCCATGGGAGACAACTGTGAAAGTAAAAGTGCAAAACTAGTGCGATAGTTCCCACCGACTACCTGAATGTTCAGATGACTTCTATCGAGTTAAATGGAGAAAACTATGTACCTTGGGAAAAATTTATAGAAGTCTTTCTTAAAGCAAAAAAAAAGTGAAGCATATAAGGGAAGAAAAACCCTCTACTAAGTCTCATGAGTATGGTGATTAGGAACAAGAAGATGCACAGATTATAACTTGGTTATGGAATAGTATGGAACCCAAGATTAGTATGAATTTCATGTTTCTTGATACAACCAAGGAAGTTTAGGACCATGCTAAGAAGTTGTATTCGGGACAAGACAACACAACTAGAGTATATCAGCTTTATCAGGAATACTTTAATTTGCAACAGGGTAATCAGAGTCTTAAGGAGTTCTATGTTAGCATGAGAAACCTTTGCAATGAGATAAATGTGTATCACCCCCTCACCTCCAATGTTAAAATTCAGCAACAACAGAGAGAACAACTAAATGTGACTAGATTTTTGGTAGGGTTGAAATTTGAATATGGACCAGTATGAGCACATATACTAGGAGAATTAGTTCTTCCTTCCTTAGAAGAGGTGTTTGCTCAGCTTCGAAAGATTTCTATTGGATTTACCGAGAATTCTAGTATATCTAATAGGTCAGCATTTGCAGTATCAAGATGTCGTGGTGTTAGAGGTGGAGCTAAATCTGGCCGTAGTGGTGGTGGTAGACCTATGTATAGTCATGGTGGTGGACGTATTAGAGGTTGAGATTCAGAGGGAATTCGTGGTAGAGGATGCAGTTCTGGTCCAAGAAAATGTACACACTATGGCATGGATGGGCATACCATCAATTATTGTTATTATTTGCATGGTCCACCTTCAACTTAGGCAAATTATGCGGTGACCAGTGATAGTAGTTCCAGATAGAAGAGCCATCCAGCTGATCAGATGCCCTCTATATCCATAGATATTCCGGGAAGGAGATGATGAGTGCTCCACGTAATGAGTATAGGAATGGCAACGGGGCAGAACGGGAACGGGAAGCCTCTCCCCAACCCCGTCCCCGAGAAAATCCCCATCCCAGTCCTTGCTAACGAGGACAAGGTTATGGGGATCCTCGCGGGGATCCCCCCATTCCCCGTGATTTTCTTATAATGTTAACCATTTTGTTTTTTATTTTATTTAAAAAATAAAATAAAATAATGAAAATTTATAATCCTATTGGAAAAGATTCAAACATATCCAACCATATTTTTAAAAATATTAATATAAAGATGTATGTGTACATATATACATATATAACATATGCCATTTGGGGCGGATCCCCACGGGGATCGGAGAAATGGGGAATTGCCATCCCTAGATGAGTATGAGAGGTTTGTTCAGGCCACATCTCAACAGAATACAACCACTCTTGCACACTTAGGTATGGCTTGTCTGGCATCCAAACTCAATCCCTGGATTATTGACTCTGGAACCTCCAATCACATGACTGGAATTCCATATGTGTTTTCCTCCCTCCCTCAATGCCCAACATCACACTCTGTTACCCTTGCTAATGGTTCCACATCCTTTATTTGTGGTGTTGGTAATGTTAAAACCCTTTATCTTTATCCTCAGTTTTCTATGTCCCTAAATTTCCTTTTAACCTTACGTCTATTAGTAAGTTGACAAAGTCTCTTAATTGTTCTATCACTTTTTACTCTTCTTCGTGTGTTTTTCAGGATCTCAAGATGGGGATGAAGATTGGTGGAGGGCATGAAGTTGGTGGACTATATTACCTTGATGCTAGTGGAAGTGCATCAATAGCTCTTCAGACATCTCTTCCTCCTCTCCAGTGGCACTATCTATTTGGTCATCCATCACTTAGAGTTTTGAAGTCTCTTGTTCCATGTTAAGTCATCTTTCTATTTTGGATTGTGAGTCATATCAGTTGGGGAAATATCATCGTATTTCCTTTAGTCCTAGGGTTGATAATCGTATGTCAAGTCCTTTTTATTTAGTTCATTCAGATGTTTATTTTTGTTAATGATTATTCAAAGGATGATGTGGCTTTACCGAATGAAAGAAAAGAGTGAATTGTTTACCATTTTCCAAAAAAATTATGCTAAAATTCGCAACCAATTTGGTGTACACATTAAAATTCTCCATTCCGATAATGGCTATAAATACTTTTATACACCATTTTAGGAGTATTTGGAACAACATGACATTATCCATCAGATTTCATGTACCTACACCCCACAACAAAATGGGGTAGGTGAGAGAAAGAACCGTCACCTTTTGGAAATTGCTCGGTCCCTTATCCATCATATGAATGTACCCAAACCCTTTTGGAGTGATGTTGTACTTACATCTTGTTTTTTTATTAACCGGATGCCCACGTCCATCCTTGAAGGTCACTCTCGTTTCACCACTTTGTTTCCGACATTGTCTCCGTTTCCCCTTTCACCTCAAGTTTTTGGGTGTGTCTGTTTTGTTCATAATCTAGGACTAGGAAGGGATAAGTTAGATGCATGATCCATTAATTGTATCTTCTTTGGCTATTCCCGGACCCAGAAAGGGTATAAGTGTTATAATCCTAACTTTCGACAATCCTTTGTGTGCGTTGATGTTACTTTCTTTGAATCCACTTCGTTTTTCTCGGGGTTAGGTGATGTTTCCTCACCACTTCCTCCTCTTCCAGTTCCAGATGTGGATCCCATTCCACTTGTTCTAGCTGTGACCAAGTCTTTGCCTCCGGTGCCACCTCTTGTTGAATGACTACCTATTCGTCAAGTGTATACACATCGCCAACATGTATCGGCTCCTCCTCTAACTCCATCACCGTCGACAGATCTGGCAGTTGTTCCCACACCAACTCCAACCCCGATTTCTGAACTTGATCTTCCCGTTGCCTTGCGGAAAGGTAAATGCAGTTGCACTCTTCATCCTATTTCTAATTATGTTTCTCTCACTCACCTTTCTACTTCCCATCACCAGTTTATCTCCTTATTATCCTCTATTGTTGTTCCCACAGATGTCCAAGAAGCCCTTGCCTCTCTAGGGTGGCGCCATGCAATGGAAGAATAAATCTTTACCTTAACTCATAATCAAACATGGGACCTCACCACACTTCCTCTTGGTAAGCATGTTGCCGGTTGTAAGTGGGTATACACTTTTAAGTATTTGCTTGATGGTAGTGTAGAGCGGTTAATAGACTGGTTGCCAAAGGGTATTCCTAAGCATATGGTATTGACTACACGGAAACCTTCTTTCCTGTTTCTAAGATTGGTTCAGTTCGTGTTGTGATATCTCTAGTTGCTATGTATGATTGGCCTCTCTTTCAGCTTGACATCAAGAATGCTTTCTTACATAGTGATCTACTTGAGGACGTCTATATCGAGCAACCGCTGAGGTTTGTTGCTCAGGGGGACGATGGTAAGGTGTGTAGACTAAAAAAAGCCATTTATGGACTTAAACAGTCTCCTCATGCGTAGTTTGGTAGGTTCAGTGAAGTGGTAAAGAAGTTTAATATGAAACAGTGTCAGGTTGATCACCTAGTTTTTAGTCATGACTTTCAGGCTGGAAAGATCTTATTGGTGGTATATGTAGATGATATTGTCATTAATAGGAGTGATAGATTGGTAATTGAGAGGTTGAAGATCTTTTTACAAGAACATTTTCAAATAAAGGACCTTGGTAAACTAAAGTACTTCTTGGGGATAGAAGTAGCAAGGTTTAAGCATGGTATTAATTTGTGTCAAATACTAAATTAAATAGTGATATGGGTAAAGAGTTTGAAGATCCTAGAAGGTATAGGCGGTTGGTGGGTAAACTAAACTACCTAACCATTACTTTGCTAGTATTTCATTTGCAGTTAGTGTGGTGAGTCAGTTCATGCAGAAACCTTGGGCTTCACATTGGGATGCAATTCTAAGGATTGTAAGGTATTTAAAGGGGGATCCTAGTCGTGACTTGATATATAGAAGTTGAGGAAAACTTGAAATAGAGGGGATATACTGATGTTGATTGGACCGGCTCTATATCTGACAGGAGATCCACTACATGCTATTGTACTTTCCTTGGGGATAATCTGGTGACATGGAAAAGTAAGAAACAAATAATTGTGGCAAGAAGCAGTGCAAAGGTAGAATATAGAGCTATGACACATACTACTTATGAATTAGTGTGGCTGAGAAACCTTCTACAGGAGATGGAATACTATTGACACTCCAAGGAAGCTCTATTTTAACAATTATGCTACAATCCACATCTCTTCTAATCCGGTGTTTCATGAGAGAACTAAGCATATAGAAGTTGACTGTCACTTTGTGAGAGAGAAGGTGCCGAGTGGAGTGATAGATACTACACATGTTAACATAGGAAACCAATGGACAGACCTATGTTACCAAAGGGTTGAGTCGGGGGAGAGTGGACTACATATGTAACAAGTTGGGACTATACGATATATACTCACCAACTTGAGGTAGAGTGTTAATGTCGACTATGTAAGGGTATTTTGGTCTTTATATTTATGTTTAAAACTACTAATGTGTAATTTTTATTAGTGGTTGTATCCCATACTTAAGTAGGGGCAAAGGAGTCTTTTTGTTTTTGAATAGAAACATATAAATTAAATCTAGCTAACTAGAGAGGTGATTAATCTCTCTTGTTCGAACTAGAATTCTTCTTCTTCTCTATTCTCCTATCTTTTCCTTATACTTCTTCTTCTAATCTTTCTATTACTTCTCCAGTCCTTATTCTAATAGAATTCAAGTGCATATTAGATTATAATAATGACATTTTGTTCTTTTATAGATTCCCATGAGTATTTAAACCCAAAATTTGAAATACTATCTGTTTATATTTTATTTCTTTTGTTAGTTTTGAATTTTATTGCCTCCTTAAGTTCAAGATGAATTATTTGATGCATTTATTGATATTGTATTTCTATTTTATATGCTTAGAGGGAAGGTATACGTTTAAACTGCATCATTGATTGAAACTTGGGGACATTTAATAAATGGATGGTGCCAAAGTGCTTGAAGTTTATGACATGATAACCAAGCATTCAATCTCTTATTTATTATTTTAAGAACCTTGAGATAGGTTGTGATTACCATTCTTTCTTATTCTTGTTATGGTTAGCCCAAAGGCGACACTTAACATTGTGATAAAGATGGAATGAGACAAGGGAGGAAAGTATATGGTGTGTAAGTGAACTTCTCAAGCCCAAAGGAGTAAGAGGAGATCATATGCATTCATATATGGAACTTGATTTGTTTAAGCAATATTTATTCATTGAAAATGATGATGTGACTATTTATCTTAGCCCAAAGGAGGGGGTAGATAAGCCATAAACATCAAGGGTGATATACTGTGTCTCTATGTCATCCATTAGACGTTCTCTCTTGTATGTGAATAGATGTGATGCATGACGTATGGACTTTAGATATAAATATACTCCCTTGACATTATGATTGCTTAGAATTTTGTAAAAGTTTGAAAAATTATTAGTTTAATAGTCTAAAATTGAAGTTGATGTGAACACCTTTGTTGGACCTAATCAACCTTACCCTTTTGAATTTCTCACAAATAACAACTATAAGATATGGAGAGGCCAATTGGAATCCTATTTAGGAATCCGAGAAATAGACTTTTGTCTCACCCAACTTGTGCCATTTGAGCCTGCTTCCAATGCTTCTGAGGCACTTAGAACCAAATACACCACTTGGCACAAAGCAAATAAACTAGTACTCTTTATAGTTCAGAACACTATCTCTGAACCTCTTAAACCCATGATTCTCATTATGAACACTGCCAAAGATACACTTGACAATATAGAGGCATAGTTTGTTGGATCAACTAAAGCCCTCACAATGAGCTTGTTCACACAATTCTTCACTATTAGTTTTGAGACTGTAATGAATGTTAGAGAGTTCATTGCTAAGATGTTAGGAATTGTTTACCAACTTAGAGATTTGAAGATGAAATTAAGTGATGAATTTTTTGTGTATGCCGTTATGTGAAAGTTATTAAAATCCTTTGAGACTTTTGTGGTGAATTTTAATACAAGTGCAGCAAAATGAACCGTCAATGAGATGATAAACCAATGTGTTCTAGAAAGAGAAAGGTAGAAAAGACAGAAGATAAGATCTACTCATTTCACTTCCTTGGGTCCTAAAAAGAAACCCTTCAAGAAAGGTCCAAAGAAGGACAATGAGGGAAAAAAGAAATATAATAAGGGTAAAAAGGTGTCACCCACCAAATAGACTGAACTGAATCTGACTGCCATTAATCCAGCCACCGGAATGGATAAGGTGATATGTTACTATTGCAAAATGACTAGACATTTCATAGACGATTGTCAAAAGTTAAAACATAAGAAAAATAAACAAGGTATTTCTTATGTGATCTCTGAAGTAATTTTTTAGACACCCCATTTGATGTTTGGGTTGTTGACTCTAGTTGTACGATTCATGTTGTTAATTTTGTACAGAGGTTCTAAAATCTAAAAGGAATTGATGATGGAGAGGAGATACTAATATATACAGGAGATGGACACAAAGTGAAGGCAACTGGCATAGGAACCTTTAAATTAGTCTTAGATACTTGATATGTTCTAGATTTATTGGATACATTATTTGTATTTGCTATGAAGCACAATCTTCTTTATATTTCTAGATTGGATACAATTGGATATTCTTTTCATTTTGCTTCTTTTACTTTGTCAATCTTACATAATGCAAACATTATTGGTTTTGGTGTTCTTCATAATGGATTATATTTTTTTAAATTTGAATAAGTCCAATGCATATTTCCTTGCTACAAATGATATTGTATTGATAAATGAAAATGGTAAAAGAAAAATGCAATGTGATAATTCTTCCCTATTATGGCACAGAAGGTTAGGGCACATTTCTAAGGAGAAATTGGAACGACTTGTCAAAGAAGATCTTGCCTGTGCTAGATTTCAGTGACCTTAATGTTTGCATAGATTGTTTGAAAGTAAAAATGACAAGAAAACCCTTTCCTAAGGGTATTAGGTTAAGCTCTCTTTTAGAATTGATTCACTCTAATGTATATAGCCCTTTTAGACATGTTGCACGAGGTGGACAATAATATTTTGTAACTTTTATCGATGATTACTCAAGATTTGGGTACATATACTTGATGGAACACAAATTTGATGCATTAGAAAAGTTTAAAATTTATAAAGTTGAAGTTAAAAAGCAACTAGGAAAGCAAATCAAAGCAATAAGATCTGGCAGGGGAGGAGAATGTGATTGTTTTGATGCATTTCTTCAAAAAATAGGACATTGATGGACATGGTGCATAGTATGGTTGCTGGATCAACCCTACCTGAATCCTTTTGGGTAGAAGCACTCAAAATGGCTGCCTACATATGAATCGAGTACCCACCAAAGCAGCATTGAAAACTCTATTCGAACTTTGGACTGGCAGGAAACCTAGCTTAAATCATATTCATGTTTGGGGCTGTAAAGTAGTAGCTAAGATTAACAAACCTGGTTTACCTAAAACTGCTAGCAGGGCAATTAAGTGTGTGTTTGTAGGATACCCTAAAAGATCTAAGGGTTATCGATTGATTGAATTGTCTAACCTGAGCAGTGCAATTTTTGAGTTTATAAATGTGGAATTTTTATAAGAGACTTCTACATCATAAGAGAGAGGACAAGTAGAATTTGAAGAGCTCTCAGAGTTCAGACCTTCATCTATTAAATTTGTTAATCCTCCTACAATTCCCAGAGAAGAACCTCAACGCTCCCAAAGAGTGAAAAGGTCTACCATATCAGATGATTTTCTTGTGTATTTATCTGGCTCATCTATTGATGATGTCATAGATTCGAATAGTTTCTCTAAAGCCCTAACTCATAAAAACTCAAATGATTGGATGTTGGCAATGAAAAAAGAAATGAGATCCATGGAACAAAATTCTGTTTGGGAATTGGTTGACCTCCTTACAGGAGCAAAATCCATTGGTTTCAAGTGGTTTTTAAGACTAAGCGAGGCTCAAGTGGTCAAATCGAGAAACATATAGCAAGACCCGTAGCCAAGGGCTATACTCGAAAGGAGGGTATTGATTATGATGAGACTTTTTCTCCTGTCTCAAGATAAGACTCTCTTAGAATATTATTAGCTCTTGTGGCACATTTTGATTATGAATTGCATCAAGTGGATGTAAAAACAGTTTTTTAAATGGTGATTTAGATGAAATTATTTACACAGACCAACATGAGGGATTTGAGCCAAAGGACATGAAAGGCAGTATGCAAGTTGAACAAATCATTGTATGGGCTCAAGCAAGCTTATAGATAGTGGTATCGTAAATTTCATGGCATTATCACTAACTTTGGATTTAAGGAGAACACTATCGGCAATTGCATTTACACCAAGACCAGTGGAAGCAACATTATATTTTTAATACTATACATAGATGATATCCTCTTGGCCTCTAATGATCTAATATTGTTACTTGACACTAAAACTTTATTGTCTAGATCTTTTAACATGAAGGATATTGGAGAAACCTCATATGTTTTGGGCATTCAAATTCGGCATAATAAACATATGAAAATGTTGGGATTATCACAAGAAGGGTATATAAAGAAAGTGCTATAGAAGTTTTGGATGGCAAATTGTAAGTCTGGTGAATATCGTATTGTAAAATGAGATAAACTACATATGGGGTAATGTTCACAGAATGATTTAGAATGCAAAGAAATGACAAACATTCCATATGCCTTTGTTGTTGGTAGTATCATGTATATCATGAATTGCACCTGTCCGGATATTTGTTTTGCTATTGATTTGCTTAGCAGATTTTAACATAATCCTGGAATGGTTCATTGGAAGATTGCTAAAAAGTTTTAAGATACTTGCAAAGAACTAAACACTTCATATTATTTTTCAGCGAACTAGACAAATTGGAGACTATGGGATATGCTGACTTAGATTTTAAAGGTGATCTTGATACTTAGTGTCCACTTCAGGATACATTTTCACTCTTGTTAGTGGTGCTATTTCTTGGAGAAGTCATAAGCAAAAACTACATCTCTCTCCACAATGTAAGTTGAATATATCTCATGTTGTGAAGCTGCAAGGCATGTTTATTGGCTTAAGACCTTTATCATTGATTTGATTGTGGTGGATTCATTCATTGACTTCTCCATATTTATTATGATAACATTGATGCCATACATTTGACTAAAGAGGCATGTCATCATGCAAGATCAAAGCACATAAAGGTCCAATATCATTATGTCAGAGAAAAGGTTGCTGAAAAGGAAATAGCAGTCTCTTACATGCCCATTGAAGACATCTTCCAACGTCATGTATCCAATATGGGTGTAATAGATGCTAGTGAATTATTTTGATTAGTGAGAGTATCATGTTTATGTTGTTTTGTTTTGACATTGATATCATTTAATGCTCATTAATGATGATGGCTCATTTGATATTTTATATTTTTATTCACAAATAAAAATGTTCATATTTGATTTCTCACATGGAAGTTTAATTGTCCATCTAGATTTGATGGCTTAGGTATTCATGGTGATTGGGCATCACCTATTAAGCCCTCACCGGATGAAATACTTGCTGAAAGTAGCATACTTGACCACATGGTTTGACATTCAAGTGACATGTGTTTGATCAATTAATTGACACATGAAGTTTAGTGACCATATTTGGAGATGCCTTTGATGGCTTCCCAAACCACCATTCCCACTTTTGTTTTGGCCTGTGGAAGGTATGCTTATAGATGCTTTGACCATGGAAATGAGTCATTACTACATAATAGCGTAGGTCTTTCCTACTTGGGCATTTGTAAGGATATTGAAAACAGGATTGATTTGATCTTGCACTTTCATAACACATATGTTGTTTGTTTTTTTTATTTTATGAGTGGCCACTCGATTTCAAAAAAAAAAAAATTGTTTCAACCCAATGGATGTTTTTGTTTCAAAACCTTTTTTTAAAACTGTAACAAACAGTGGGAGATTGTTAGTATTTGTTAATTTAAAAAAAAAAATACTAGGCTGACACATGACACGTATGGGTCTATGAGAGTGTTTTGAAAGTTGGAGACAAACTCCTATTTAGAGTGGTATTCTAAGTGTGGTAGGATTGGATTAAGATTAGTTTGATGGGTAACTAATCTCAATTACTGATAAGATTTATTAGAGTCCTGGTCACCTCTGGATGGGGATTATAAAAACCACATAGTGGTTCTGGACCCATCACGGTTGGCCTCAAGATCTAGAGAGATTAGTGAACTCAAGAAGTTGATAAAAAAAGAAGTGCAAGGAAGCATTCAACAACAATGGCTGGAACACAGAGTGGAATCCAAATAGGATCTAATTTCTTATTTTGTTTTACTGTTCATCAATTGAATGAGTTTCATAGATTGCACTAGAACTGGTTTAACCGGTTTGGGCCATCGAGTTGGAATCGACCCATTGATAGCCCTATCAATTCCATTCTATGAAGAGCCATATCCCCTATGATTTTTGTGCCTTCAAATAAAAACTCACTATCCAAATCAATGTTATAAATGTAAATATATCCATTATTCCATTACCCTTGATAAAAGTGAGAAACTGAGAATGTATATACATTAGTCCCCTGTTTTTCATTGACTTTGGCTTTTATTACCAATTATATGTCATCGCATTTTTTTTTTAATTTTCCATCCTTCCCCTTAATCCCTTTTGATTTGTTATTCTATATCACCTCATCGCTGCATTCTTTTTATTTTACATGTTAGTTGTCTCCCTTTGAAAAGCTTGGGCTTGTCCTTTTCCACTTTCTTTTCATTCCACCATCTCTATGCGTCAAACTTTTTTTTTTTTACTTTACTATTACATGTTAGATGCTGCTTTTTCATACAGTAATGCAATTGTTGGTTGCCTGAGATAGAGATTACCTGAAACTGTCTTATTATAAGGGTGAGGTAGAGAGATTAACATTGGTCCAATGCACCCTTGTTGCAATAGAGTAAGAAAACAGTGTTCCGCTTATTGTTTGGTTGCTCCTTTGATCACATACGAATTATCATTACTTGGCGATGAGTGGCTAATGAATCATTAAAAATATTTTAGGGCCCATTAGTGGGTAATGACCATTTTAACCACAAAAAGTCATTATTAAAATGGATAATTTTGTCCCATACAAGTAAGGGTGTCAACGGTATTCGAAAATCCGATTTTGAATTCGAGATTCAACATAATCAAATTGAATTTGGATAATTCAAGTATCTAATCGATCGAATTCGAATATCCTATTCCTACCAAATAGCTAATCATATTCGGATTCGAATATGACCGTATTCAATTTGATAAATATCCAAATTCGACTAATTATTTAATTCTTATATATAATATATAAAATTTTTAAATGTTTTATATAATTTATATATATATAATAATTAAATTAAATAAATAAATTATATATTTATATACTTTCTCTAAATAAAATATGCATTTTATATATTTATTAATTACCTAAAATAGTTAATTGGTATATTCGAATCAAATCGAATTCAAATTTGAATATTAGTTTTCAATATCCATCGGATATCGGATCGAAATCAGGTATCAGATTTTCTAATCATATTTGAATTCGAATATTGCTTGATTTGATTCGAATTTGATCTGTTTACACCCCTACATCCAAGTGTTGACAACTTTCCCCTTAGGCGGGTAAGATGGGTATCACTTACCGAGGAAAATAAATATTCTATGGATCCCACATAAATCTGTAAAAAAAACATGGGTTAGATGATAAATGCCAATTATCTGACTATTATCATTTATTCATTATGGCTAGTGCAGTAGTTTATGAATTCATGATGAAGCTCGAAGTCTATATTATTATTGCAAGCCCAAACCCATAAATACTTTCAATAGTTGTTCAGATGGAAACATATATTGAAAGCAAATGCAAATTAAAATTAAGGGTCTATTTGGTTTACAGTTGAAATTGAATAGGAATGGTCTATTCCCATTGTCTGTTTGGTTCAGGTAGAAATGATAATGGAAATTGGAATAAGTAGGAATGGGATTTCATTTCCAAGGAGGGGCAGGGAATGGCCATTCCCTCAAATGGGGGAATGGGATTCTGATTCCACTCAACCAAATAGTTGGAATGGGAATAGCCCATTTCGATTCAGATTCAAGACCCCTATTCCCATTAACCAAATGGGTACTAAGAATCTCCTTCTAAATTGAAAAAAATGAAGTGCATTATGGTGTACTAGTTTATTTATCAAATACTAATCGTCGGTTCAACTATAATACCGAAAAAACATGATACTAGGAAATTCATAACCAACATATGTACATCATGCATAAAAGTTGAATCTAATCAAGAGATAGGGGAAGGGGTGAACGGTCAAAGCCCTTGTGATATTATGTTTTTCCAACAGCATAAATGTTACCTTATGTTTTTTTTTCTTTCTTTTTTTCTTCTTCTTGATGAGATAGAATTTTCACATAAATATAATCCACACATAGAGTTTTTTTTTTGAAAGGGGGGAAGGGAGCAAATAAGGGATCAAAGTAGCTTAGGGTCCCATTCACAAAAACGGAAGTTGCTTTATCTAATCCCATAGATTATTACTTCTTAAAGTGTTACTTCCTGGGTGATAATACCATAGATTATTAGACAAAAGGAAGTTCTTTTGTCTAATACCATAAAGGGAAGCCACTTGAGAATTGTTATAGTTTTTAAAATCTATTTCTTGGCTTCTTGCCAAGGAAAAACTTCATTGGGATGAATATTTATTAAAGTGCCACAAAAAATGAAAAAAATGTGATTCACTCTAGTTTCATTGTTTCTAGTTAGGTGTAAGTTGAGTCGGGTTTGGTCGGATTAAGGTGAACCCTAACAACCTAAGGTTCTAAACACCTAGCCCTGACCCTAATACACCTTAGTCCTTCAACCCTAATCCAACCATTTGGTTTAACCCTTCCCAACCTTTCTCCAATCCCCATAAAATCTCAGAGCTTTCATATGCTCTTAATTTTTATTAAGATACCTAAACTCATTTTTTATGATTTTATGGTGGCCTTTTTTATAATCGATTTTTTAATACAAAAGTGAAGGAAAAATGAAAATTTAAAATGATTATTAACTATTATGAATTGTGATATATCACATATTGAAAATCTAAAATCATGAAAATAACTAATAACAATTTCTCATTAGGGTTAGGGCAGAAAATGGATTATGATAGCATATAATCGGACAATTAAATATACACAGTATCAATGGTGCAATAGTAGAGTCAAATTCAGGTTCAGATAGGTTGCTTAGGGGGATCACATTTAAAGTTCTCACCATTATTATATTCTCTTGTTGATCCAATGCAGCTCTCAGACTTAAAAGGGCTTGTATACCTACTGGCCTATACCCAAGCAATGAGAGTCACCACCTGTGGAAAAATACATGGAAAACATATGGTGTGTTTGCTCTGGCCTTAGTGAGCACAACTATTTTAGCAAGGCATTGAATCTTTGGGCAAAGATGAACATGCTCTTAGTATTTAAGATAAGTGGTAATTAATTGAGTTCTTTTGTTTAGAATGATTTATGTAATCACGATGCCAAATTATCTAAATTGGTCCTCTGTTTCTTCAGTCCTAGAGGCTATAGTTGATTTGCCCAAAGTGAAGAACAGTTCATAGTTATATACTATTAGTACTCCATACTAATTACTATCCTCAATGTGGGTGTTTGTGCTCAAGAGAACTGACATCCAAGATAGAAGGTGCAAATGATGGAGCCTTGTTGGTGGGGGGAAAGAGGTGGGGGGAGAGGGAATCGGGTTTTGGGTGTCAGGCACAGGAGCTAGTGAAATCTGAGGAGGATCTAGAGAAACAGTGAAATCAACAAAAAACAGCAATAGAAGAATAGAGATAGAGAGCGCACTAGCCTCTTGCCATGGTCTAGGGCCTCCGACCACGAAGAGAGATGAAAGAGGTCAAAAGAGATTGAAGGAGGTTTTTGTTGAGTTTCAAACATGGGTATTTCAGTAAAAATGTATGTAAAATAATTTACAAAAGGGTAAAATGGGTATTTAAGAAAACTAATGCTTCAGTTTAACGTTTTTCATCTGGATTAGTGATGGAAGGGAGGTATTTGTCGAATTTTTTGAAAGTTCAAGGGGTATTTATTAAATTGAAACTAAAGGGGAGGTTTTTATGATTGTTAGAAACTTTAGGGGAGGTTTTTGTATTTTTCCCTTAGGCTGCATTTGGTAGAGGTGTAAAATCGAACTGGGGTAAACTTTACACATCGGTTGGATTTTATAGGCATTTGGTAAACATGTAATTTTACAATAAAAAATTACATCGGTGTAAATTTACATTTTACCGTTCAATTACATTGATAATCGATATAATAAATACATCGAAATTTTTTATGTATTTATTACATTTCTCTCTCTCTCTCTCTCTCTCTCTTTTCCTTCTCTTCTTCTTTCTTCCTCCCTTCTTTTTCTCTTTCCGTCACCGCTGCTGCAACCAGTGGTAGCTCTGAACCCACCTACGTTCTCCATGGAAACTAGCTCCATGGCAACCATCACTGGCTTAGCAAAAACAGTTCCATGGGAACAGAGGTAGAAGCTTCATCACCGGCTCAGGAAAACCACCACTCCAGACATACGAACATGCAGCTTGGCCCCGCCAGAGTCGGAGAAGAGGTTCCCATCCAGTCAAGCACTCTCGGCTCGATGTTATCCATGTTGGCAGGTGTAACCCTGTAGCCCACACAAGGAAGATCGCCCCTAGTTGGAGGTGATACACCAAGAGGAAGCCTGTGGGTATGAGGAAGATCGCCTCGGCCAATGACACTAAGGTGAGTGGATGGGTTAATCCTTGCGCTCGGAGATAAATGCGGACTAGATGCAGGAAGGAATTAGTGAGGAGGTCCGGAAGAGAGAATAGAAGATAGCTCTAAGTGAGATTTGTGATTTTCAGGATCCTGGTGTAAACAAAGAAGACACTTGGACATGCTGAGACAGAGAAGAGATATGGGAAGTGAGGAGAAGAGTAGAAAAATTACAGAGCGATGAAGGGTAAGGGCCAGAAGCTTGGGACGCTGAGCTCCAAATGCGCACATAGAGGTTCCATGCGCAGTGCTAGACTAGAAAGGACAAAGTAACCGGTGATGTTGGCAAAGGCCATGGCAAGGGAGCCAGCAACAAGTTGTATATCACCGAGGTGGCCCAGGAAGAGCATGGAGAGGATAGACCGTTAGTAGAGAAGGAGGACAAGATGAGACTTGTTCAGTGTAGAGACGATGTCTCCATGGACGCTTGCCAGATATACTTGTACGCTGATGATTTTACACCGTTTTTCCAAACGCACAAGAGTGGAAAACATGCATTCGGCCGGTTTGTTTTTTTACCTTGATACATTTGAGCGTTTTTTATTTCTACCGATGGCGTTTTGTATTTGTACCAATTCCAAACGCAGCCATAAAAAAACGATCTAAAAGAAACGTAGAAAACATAGTCCGGTTCCCATGAAAATCATCTGTTAACCATTGGATTGTATGACCAAGCAATTATCAAGGAGAATCAAGTCTGTGGTCAATGTTTGATTGGACTTGACCCAACCGGTCAACTCATATTAGTACGGGTTCAACCGTCCAATCTGGTTCAATTAGAAGCTGCTGCTTGCTGCCATGCCAAGACAGAAAGTGTGTCGAGTTTCGTTTGGCATACGGCGTACTCGGATTTGGGACGTCAGTAAATGCCACGTGGAATTTCACAAGAGTCATATCTATCTCGGCGACTCGCCTACCAAATACCTCTATTAAATATTTCGGAACTCGGGTGCGTTCGAACTTTGATGATTCGATCTCATTCTTCTTTTCGAAACTTCTCTAATATTTATTTATTAATTAATATCTTAAAATTTCGATCCCAATCACATATTTCCCCTACTGGGTACTGGCGCCGTGCGTAACAAAAGTGTGCGAGCGAAACACTAAAAAGCGAAGCGAGTAGTAAGAGAGAAAGTGAGGGGGAGGAGGGCGAGAGAGATCAGTCGTTCCTTGTTCACTCCGTCATTTTCACTTCTTCTATTGACTTGATCGCTGGAAGCCTGTCGCTTGATTCGCCGGAAATTACAAATTTTGGTCACTGTTGTTCTTCGGCAGAGTTTAATTCATGTCGATAGGTCGCGGAATTAGGGTTTCATTGCGGACAGATACTCCCTTTTTGCCATTTAAGGAAGCTATTGCCCTGGGGAAATGAGCCTGTGGATGACCGTCGGATTTAGGGTCTGGTTGATCAACGGCCACGATTTCGTCACCGGATGGAGGGAGGTAGCCTCTTAGACCTGCTTTCTCTGGTATTCCTCATTCCCTTTCCAGTGCACCATAATTCTTTGGTGTTGATATTAGAAATAAATAAGAGCACAGAAGAAAGATTAGGGTTTATGTGTTCCCTTTCTAAATGATGACTGGTGAGTGTAACGTAAAAGTTGTCTTTTTTCTGTTGTTTTTTTTTTTTCCTTTATTAGTATTTGTATTTGCAGATCAAGGTTATACGCGTCCTTCATATGTGGGACACTACAGCTATTGGGCAGTGATTTTGAACTTAACGTTTTAAAATTTCGACTTCCCGCGGGATTATATGCGAAAATTGAGTTCTGTTGTTCAAGTTTATTTATGTTCTACCGTGCAAGATGGAATTAGGGCGAGTCTTTTATGAGCTTGTTACCATTTTTTTCCATGTTCATGACATTTAGGCTATTTTGGTTACAAATCTGCTTCAAAGCATCGCTACTTGAAGAATGAGTTCTGATTTCTGAGCCAAAAAATGATTATCTTTTGAAGTCAACTTTTTTCAGCTTTAAAGACTGGATCCATTGAATGAATGTTTGAGCCCATAAAAAAGAAACAGTTCCAAAAAAATTCATAAACCAAAACTTTAAAGTGATAATTGGAATCGAAAAATTCACGAGAATTAATTATTTGAAAGTGTGCCAAACACAGCCCAGGTACTTAACAATATTTTGCTTTTTCTTCGCACTTTAGTGAGATTAATCATTGTTTTTTTTTAATCTGTAATTTCCATGTTGATAAATGCGTTTTATTTTGTTTTAATAAATTTATTTTATTCTACTATGTTGATGATGGGTTATTTGATAGTGCACCATAATAGTACATCAGTACCTTGCTTACTGCTTATTATATTAAACTATTAAGTTGGAGTTCTCTTTAAATATTCAGCGAGTGCCATATACTTTCCCGTTCATATTGGCAGAGAATTTGCTCATTTGAAGCTGCTAAAGAAACACATATGCTGATATTTTCCCCTTTGTTCTTGCCTTTGTACTGATTGTTGGTTATTGTGCATAACAAATTGTGCAAGACCTTGATATCCAAAGTTACCATCATTTGGCTACTTAGCTCTAGGTACTGATTACTGGCTACTTTGGTCCCTGAACTTTAAAATATGATAATTCAGTACCCGAACTTTCAAAACGTGCCAATTTAGTACCTAACTTTAACCAGCCGTTAAGTGGCATTTGAAAAGACACAAATGCCCTTTTGAGTGTCATCTAATTTTCTTTATCAACCATCCAAATGTTGATAAAAAATGAACAGTCCCAACTCCCAAATCTTTGCCTCTTCTATTCAAAAAGTTGGGTCACCAGAGTGCCCACTGAGATGTAACCCCAACTTTCTTGAATAGAAGAGGCAAGGATTTGGGACTGTTCATTCTTTGTCAACATTTGGATGGTTGATAAAGAGAATTAGATGACACTTGAAGGGCATTTGTGCCTTTTCAAATGCCACTTAATGGCTGGTTAATGGCAGCTATTGGATTGGCACATTTTGAAAGTTTGGGTACTGAATTGTCATGTTTTAAAGTTCGGGGATCAAAGTGGCACTAGGCCCAAAGTACAGGGTATTAATTGAGAATTTTCCCATTACTAAATATAGAATGTTAAACTAAAACTGGTAGACATTGAATGGGTTGCATATTTGAAGTTTTCCAAGCCTAATTTTTGGAGTCAAAGTCTTCTTACACACACATGTTAGTCATTCATTGTAGTTTGCTTGTTTCCTCTCTTCTTTTTTCTTACATGGAGAAGTCTTCAATTGGCAGTTATCTAGTGAGGGGTGTCCTGGGATTTTACACAACAAATATTTTAGTGGTTAGTATTGGTTACAACAACAGTAGATCCACCATTTGTTGGGTGGAGTGATGGACCAACTTTTACTCCGAGTCCAAGGACATCATTTTGGGGGTGATGTAGCATTGTTACGTTGGTTATATATATTTGTCTATGTATGAATGGTACATGCATGTGTTTGCATATTCCTTCCACAAGAAAAACTTAATAGGTGAGAATAATAAGTTGAGAATGGTAAATTTGATTCATCAAAAAAAATGGTAAATTTGTTTGTAGTAAATACAAAATAAGTAGTTGCCATGTTAATAAAATGATAAGTCTGCTTTAGTGGTATTTTGTGCAAACACACTAAATCATGATATGAAACCCAGATAATCCTGACAAATTGCTTCCTTTGTGGAGTCCAGTTAGTGGGATTGGCCTGGCCTGGCCAGATTTTTTCTCTGACCTCAAGGTCCTGGTCTGTATGGTAATTTGGAATGCACAAGGTCTCTGCTGAACCTTACTAGATTGTCTTTTTGACTTGAGTTTTTCTTGGTGAACTCCATCTTAGTTTTTCACTAATTCACAAGATCACTATTATCTAAATGGAAACTGAATTATAAGGTAATTAAATGTATCCATTTTCAATAAGCAAAACTTGTTAGACAAATTATTGGGTTCATTATTTCATTATTAAGGTCTATCATCAGGGCTAAAATGGATTTTTGAGAAGTGATGATTGAAGTCTGATTCTTTCAAGAATTATATAACAACATCAAGCATGTGGGACAGCTTAACAATAAGAGATATGCAGAAATTCTCTGTCTTGCAGTTTTTATCTTCTTATTATTGGTGCTTTTCTTTCTTTTTATTTTGATGTTGTGTCTTTGCTCAGCTTTGAATCAGCAAATGTGTTTGACCTTGTTGATTTGTTTGATCTTGTTGCTGGTCAGGAGAAATAGGGCTGCAAAATGGTATCCATGTATGTGAACCCAAACCTGTTCTGGTTAAGGGTGATCTGAATTTGACATGTTTATAATTGGACTGTATGTGGATCCACACCCCTATGGCCCTATCTGTTCTATCTGATGCGATTTAAATATATATGCTTATATATATTTACAGGGATGGTGAAGGGGAGCCTTGCCCCCCTCCCCATGTGTTAAAAATCCCCACAATCCCCATTTATATCCCACTTATATTTTGGCCCCCATCCATGTTTATTAACTTCTACACCCTGCCCTCCAATCCATGTTTATTAGCTTTTGCCCCTCCCCCCAAGAAAAAATCCTGGCTCCACCATTGTATACTTAAACTTCATTTTCTACCCATTGGTAAAGTTGGTTTGAATGCTGTTCTTTTACTAAAGAATCATTGTTTTAAGTCCCATAGAATTAACTTTCAGTATATTTTGTTCATGATATACAATATCAATGCCATTTTTAGTTCATTTTGTTATTAATGTAATATATTTATCTTTCTTAGTTTAATTTATTAATGCTATTCAATATTCGATTGCAATATGCATTTGCTTCAAATCTGATATTAATCTGACAGATAGTATTTGATTTGAATCTGAATATAAATGAATCAAATCTGGATTTTGAATCTACCTTATATCTGATTCGATCCGATCTGTTTGCAGCTCTTAGTAGAAATAAAACCATGTTGGGCATGAGTTCTTATCATATTCTGTTTTGCTTTTTTATACATGTTTTTGTCTAAGAGACTTGATTTGAGTATCCAGTGTGCTTTATTCTTTCTCCAATGTCATTTTTGTAGGGATGCACCCATGGATTATGATGACAATGATTTCCAAAACCAGAATTTTCAGTTAGGTGCTGAAGAGAACACCAAATTTCCTCCAGGCTTACGCTCATATGCTCTTCCCAAATTTGATCTGGATGACAACCTCCAAGTCCACTTAAGGTTTGATAGTTTAGTTGAAACTGAGGTTTTACTTGGTATCCAAGGTCAAGAAGAAAACCAGTGGATTGAAGAGTTCTCCCGGGGAAATAGTGGGATAGAGTTTAGCTCCGGTGGGGCTGAATCTTGCTCTATTTCTAGGCGCGAAAATGTTTGGTCTGAGGCCGCTTCTTCAGAATCTGTTGAAATGCTATTGAAATCTGTTGGGCAGGATGAAATGATCACAGGACAGACTATTATTGAGGGGTCAGATGCTTGTGACGGACTTGATAACATAACAAATCAAATGGAACCCGCTTTAAATGAAGATGGTTCCATTCCATCTAATAGTGGGGATGCTGTAGATGTGGGCCCTACATTACCACCTAAGCAGTGTCCGGAGAGCTTTGCAGGGTTAAGTAAGGATGTTGTGGCAGTGCAGTCCCAGGTTGAAGCTACACCTCAATCTCACAAATGTGAAATGTCTGGTTATGGAAGTTTGAAAGACTTGGGTCCGATTATGTCTGGTGAAAAGTCCGACTCACCGTTGGCTGAGGGTAATCTGATGATTGATGAAAAGTGTACTGATAGAAATCAGAGGGAAGATGGTTCTTTAGTTGTTGGATCTGAGGAAAACAATCCACAGGATGATTCTGCTGTGTCAGAGACCATACAAATTGACAATCTTGTTCCAAGTATTGAGGAGTTGAATGCTACAGTGACCCAACAAAAGCCAGTGGAAGGTTCTGAGCAGCGTACCTCTTTTGACAATCCAGATGCTTTGCAAGAAGATGAGTCTGTAAAAGAGGGGGAAGGAGATGTTTCAAGCAAAGAGGATAAGTTAGATGATCAAAATTGTGATGGAAATACAGTTGAATCCACCATTAACAAGGTGGAGAACAATTCCAGTTCTGTGAAAAATATAGATTTTACAGTTCAGCTTCCAGTATGCAGTGAGCATCTGTGTTCTGAGCAGACTGAGCAGACTGTTCAGACCAGTAATTGGGAGGCTATGGTTTTGTCTAAAAGTAGTGAGGTAGGTGATAAAATTGTAGATGATACACATGACTCATCTTTAATATTGGAGAAAGAGATTGATAGTTTGGAAGGGGATGCTGCTAAGGTTAACAACAGCAATGTTGGAATTCCTTCTAAGCCAGTGTTGAATATGGGCCCTCTAGCACAGGCAATGGAGGGACAGACCCAGATTGCATCTTCTGAGAAACAAGACCATTTGTTGGAATCTGATGGTTACCAATTGGAATCTGATGGTTACCAATTGGAATGTGGTATTTCAGGCTGTAATTCTGAGACATCTTTATTGAAGGTGGAGGACAAAAAACTCCTTGAGATTAACAGTAATAATCATGTGGAAAACCCTTCTTTTCTGATGGCAGAAGTCTGTTCCTCAACTAATATAATCCATGAAAAGCAAACAACTGAAGAAAGGGGTGATGATTATAATAGTTTGGGAGTTCAGGGGGATGATTGTAATTCAAAGGATCATGTATCAGTTTCCTTGCAGGCTGACTCATCGCAAATCTGCAATAGTAGTTTGGACATTGAGCCTTGTAAAATGGAGAATGCTAGTATGTCTACTGTTTCAGGTGGTACAGAAAGTGTTGATGATGGTTCTCTTGTTATGGAGAAGCATGTAGTATCTCTGTCTCATGGTCAAAGTACTGCTGAAGCAGAGGTGGGGGTGTGTGAACCAAAGTCTTCTTTGGTTGTTGGTGAAGAATCAGGTATACAATTCAACCACTATTCTAGGGAGGTCTAAGTTAAAAGATCCATGGATTTTTCTTAGGCAGTGTTTCGATAAGGGATAATTGGAATTGGAGGTAGAATTGAGGGGGGCAATTTCATAAGTCCCTAGGTTCCATTGTTTGGGTCCATTTCTGCAATGGGGACATAATTTGGTAAACATGGAATTTTAGCTTCCACAAAATTCAAGTGTGGATTTACAGGAATGAATCTGGAATTTGATTCCACTCCCACCTTGATAGCCTGAAATTCAGATGATTTACACCCTCTGGAATTTTGCAATCTTCAAAAATGTGGAATCTAAACTTAAATTCAGTGTTTTGAAAACTAGACCGGATGTAATTTATGTATAAAAAGCCTCAACTGGATATTGAGTTGTGGGTTGACCATTCTGACTGCCCAAGCTGACTCGACTGCTTAACCTTCGTAACAAGAAAATGTAACAAAATTCAATAACTAGTAGCTTATATTTTAAACCTATCTCATGCCAAAACTAGCTTTAATGAACCAAGTTTTATGGTATGACAACCCTAGGTTTTGTTTGTTTGCAGTGCAAATCCAAACTTGGTGCAAGATTTGCACCCAGTTCAGCTTTGCAGCTTTTGATTTGTAGTGATCATCTGCATCTCTACCTGGGGTAGAGTTTAAAATTTTAATCTATTTGCACTCATTGGTGGTGCAAATTTCATAACCCAAAAATTGATGCAGCAAAATTAGCATCATTTTCCTCTACCTTCATTCTCTCCTGTATAAAGTGGGGAAGCGTCATTATATTCCTCTCAAATAAACAAGGCAAAGTAAAGACTGAAACAAAAATGAACCAGAATTTGCACTGCAAACAAACCGATCCTTAATATGATTATTCTTTGAAATCTTTGACCAAATCAATGTTAATTGGCTATTTCAAAACCGAGTTTTATGATCAGGTCATAAGTCAGGTGTCTGGTCCAGAATAGTTATCAGATACCTCTTAAATTCCATTAGTTTTCAATTTACTCGCGGTTACAAAACTGAATTCACTTGATGGAATTTTGAAACTTGTGGAATTAGCTTCAATCTATGTTCAATTCCATTACTGTCATGATCAAAACGTACAAAGTTTTTGTTATTGTCCTTTGTACCTGTTTTTATCGCAGCCTCAACTGGAACTGTATCTGAAGTTGCCAGTTGGGAACCCTCTAACAAATCTGATAGTGCTTACTAATTTCTTCCAGGAAATGGTATTGCCACAAATGAAGTTATTCAAGACAAAGAAGATATAATGCCATCTGTATGTGTTGGGGATGTTGCTCAGTTGGAAGGAAAGGAAGAATCTGTAACTGAAACGTTTACAGAATCAAATTTGGTTATGAAGGAGTGCTCCCTTGTGCCAAGTGAGCCGGCTTCTATTTCTGAAGTTGAAAATCTTGCAGTTTGTGATGGCACTGGGGAGCAGTTACCTGGGTCATCTGGTCAGTCTTCATCATCCGCTGGGACTGTTAGTACAACATTCCAGAATGAACCTGAGGCTGTGTTACCTGACAAAATTACTCAAGCCTACTCTTGTGAATTGGAAACACAACCTGTTGTTGATGATCCAGTTCCAAAAGAAGATGATAGTACTGGTGTAATAGGAGTTTCTAATGAGAAGTGCAAAGAGTCATCCCTAAATAGCACAGGTAATCTACTGGTTCTAAAAGGATCTAAGATATTTTGTCTTCTATTCTTTATTTAAATATTTGTTTCTTTGCTCTAAATGAAATCAAAGGGGGAGTGTCCTCAGCTCCCCCCCCCCCCCCAAAAAAAAAAAAAAAAAAAACTTTGTTAGAGATCTGTTGCTGCTATGAGTTGTATCTTTTAGGCAAATCATTATACAGTCCTGACTGTGAACAAAAAAAAGGCTATATGCTATGAGCCCATATATGAATACTATGGGCATGAATACAGGAAAAAGGGATACCGTTCTCTGTATCCTAAAATCCTGTACATGGATATGTGTACAGGTATGCCATACAATATATGTATATATCATGCTTTTATATCTAATTTTAAAGCCAAGTGTTATTTATGTCAAGACTTGATGTCTTGTCAAAATAAAATTTGTTAAAATGTACCATTTTACATATTTAAAAGTGTTAATGCTATGAAGTATATCTGGAAGTATCCATGTGGTATCTGGTGTGATATTGGATTTGTATCATCTCTGACCTTCATATGCTAGGAAGTATTATAGGCTACATGTTCCTCACTCTTGGGATTGAACTATATAGGAGATGCCACATATGTCCTTCTTTTCTTCCTTTTGCCTTGGTAGAAAGAATACCTAGTTATTGTTAGAACCTCTTATGCACAGAATTGCTATCACGAGATAAACCTTCCTACGATATTGGCCAACTGTTATTAAGGCTGCCTTTGTTTTAATGTGAAAGGTTGGACAACTTTATCTTTCACTGTAAATGGGGCTTAAATATATCGGGTGTTGGGCAACACTGCATTTTAGATCCATTGCATTTCACCATGATCAGCAATGCAACACTGAAATGTTTATGCAGTGTTTCTGCCTAAAACCTGTTTGGTAGTAACAAATATGCCCTAAAGTGTTGTACTTATTAAAAAATTTGCTGCAGCTACGATGTGACAACTTGGAAAGAGCAACTTCTTTTTCTTTCTTAATTATGCCACATCAGTGGGGGAATTGCTGCAACCCCCTCTCATAAAACATAAGAAGGTGATTCCTTAAATGTCTCCCACTGCTGGATATTTGAGGCACGGCCCTTGCATTTCCATTGCATAAAACATGGATTATCAAATGCAATTTATGACTGTTTAAGCATAATAGCTCATAGGGGGTGCAACTTAGACAGGCCCAACTCGAGCCTGGACTGACTAGGGGTGATCATTCTTGGCCTGGGCCAGAAACCCGGCTCGGCCCAGCCGCAAATTTCTAGGCCTGGGCCCTCATCAAACCCAGAAAATTCTGGGCTGGGCTTGGACTCAACACTTTAAGCGTGGCCTGCAATATAATATAATATATAATATACATATATATATATATGTATTATATATGTTATATTTACACAATTATATTTTATTTTATATTAAATGTTTATCATTTTATATAAAATATAAAAGTTTTAAGTTTTATTTTAGCATATAAAGAAATATTTATAAATTGACACTCAATGGGAATGAAGTTCTTGCCTTCATCTATAAAAGGATAGGTAAGCCAAGCCAAATCAAGCCTAGCAATTGAATGAGGCCCATGCCTTAATTTTTTGTGCCATAGCCAAGCCCAATTTAACTTTGGCTTGTGCAATTTTTTTTGTATGTATTACATGTTATTTAATTTAAAAATTTAAAAAATTAATTTTTTATTATTTGATGTCATGGATGATGGACCCAAAATCATTACTCAGTAGGCCTGGAAAGCCTATAAACCCATCCCAGGCCCATGTAGGGCTGGACCTGGGCTTACAATCTAGCCTAGGGTGTGGGTTAGGTTGAGGTCAGGCCTAGCTTAAAGCCCTTAGTATTGGTGGTAAACCCGGCCCGATGCGGTCCATGATCACCTCTAGGACTGATGCAGCTCGCAATTTCCATAGGCTGGGCTTGGATTTTCGGTCTTTGAGCTATGCCTAGGCCCAAAACCTCTGGCTTTCCTATTTTTTTGGGTTGGGCTTGGGCCTGGCCCTTAGGTAGCCCAAGCCTGACTACACACTTTCAGACATATTTAAATACATATATGTGTACATGCATACATATTTACGTAGTCATACATATATGTATACAATCTAGGGGTGATCATGGGCCAGGCCAGTCTGGAATGGGCTTTGTGCCTAAGTCACAAATTAAAGTTTTATAATATATATATGTATATATTATAATATAATATTTTTACATTATATGACAAATAATATATGTATAAATATATGATACAGTTTATATAATATGAAATATTATATATAGACACGCATACACATGCATGCTTACATATGTAATACATATATGCATACATACTAGGGTTCGTGTATGATACTGGAAAAACTTGTAACCAATCTGGTGGTATTTATCAAAACTCATTGAGGGTGATCAGTTAAAGCTCTTCTGGTATCGTGTCTTTCTAGCAACATTAGGAATGCAACTCGGGTTGGCCCAAGTTAGCATTTTACACTGCTTTGGTCTCGGTCCCTTTCAAATTTTGACAAAACCCCAATTCAAGGCCCCCCCAAGATGCACTCCTAGGCAGCACAGATTTTTCCATATATATTATGCTATGTCTTGTTTTATAATATTTATATAACATGATCTAAAGCACATGTGCAAGTTTATATTTGATATAATTTTTTTTTTTTGATGATAAAGAAAAAACTTTATTGCTAAAAAGTAAAAAGATAAATACAGCTTAAATATGGTGACAAGAGGGCACCCCCATCACACTGCAACAGTACAAAGAGAAAACACAACAAAACAGACTTCAAAGCAAACATGGCAAAAACACCAAGACTTTTAAAGAATTCAAAGAACACCAAAAATCTGCCCCAAAGTCTTCTTTCTTTAAGTCTTAAAATTCTGGCAGTATCAACACCCAACCATTCACTGGAGAGCTGATCTGTGCCACCACCTCTTCCATCCTTTTCTTCCTATTCTTGAAAATAAATAATATTGTTGTCTGGGCTTTAAGTGTTGGGCCCAAGCTCAGTTGTAAAATTTCTGGGCCTGGTGGGGGCCTGGGCTGAGCTGGGCCCGAGCACAAAATGCTAAGCACAGGCCAGGAAATTTCTGGGCTAAACCGGGCTAGGCTGAAAATGATCACCCCTAATACATACACTCATGCATGCATGCATGCATGCATGCAAAATATATAAATTTCCTATTTGAAGGTTTAAATTAATGAAACTAAATAGGTTCATGCAACTTTTAATACATTGGGTTGGGCCTAATAGGCCTGCCTAAACCCGATCCTAGCCTGGGCAACCGAGTGCCAAATTTCAGTTCAGGCTGGGCTTGGGTTTGGACAAATCGGGCTTGACCTTGGGCTTGTTTTGGGCTCACGCCTTAAGTCTAATGGCACGGGTTGACATTAAACCCTTCCAGCCTGCCTGATTTGCACCCCTAATAACTAATGGCAAATCCATACAACTTAATGGTTATAAAACAAATGCATGCCAAACATCCCAGAGGCTGGTATTCAACATCAAATTCATCAAGTTTAGAGCCTCAGCCGTTCAACATAAAGACAAAGGTTAATTAATCAAACGATAACAACAAGCTAGGTTTGGGGCACCCCACTAAATGAGCCTTGCCTGTGAACCTACACATGGCTTTCAAACACTTTTTGAGGTTCATTACCTGTAATGGGATTTTTTTTCTTATAACTTGATTTGATATACAAATTCATAGATTTAGACACACATGGCTTGTTCATCCATTGAATGTTAGTAGGTCAGAATATTCAAAGTAAAACCTAATACATAATAATACATAGAAATGGACATTATATCGTATAGGGCACGGATGATGTTTAAATGGCATTATTGGTTTAAGGGTCTTTGCTTACATAGAAATGGACATTATATCGTATAGGGCACGAATGATGTTTAAATGGCATTATTGGTTTAAGGGTCTTTGCTTGTTCTAATGGTAAAATCTCAGCACATGAAAATGTGGACTTGTTTTTGAGAGCATCCACTTCCAAGAGTGGTATTTCATCCCTTTTGGTTTGAAAGAGGAAAACTTGTGGATGATCACACTGTTAATGGTATTTTAGGGAATGGGGAAGAAGTGAAATAGAAGATTCTCTGGAGGTGCTTTGAAGTGACTTGTTCATATATGCATAGAATGTTTCAGCAGTTAATGCTTACATCTTCATATTGTAGGGTGGATTGGGAGCAAAGATTGGGATTGAATTGCTGGAGCATGAAAATCGGAAAACTTCAAAATTTGGAAGCATGACTGGAGTTGTTAAATTAATTAAAATGTACATATGCATGTAAGTAGGTGCTTATGTATTTTTAATAATTATAGTTATGTAAGTTTTAAGTTTTAGTTGTGTCCATGAATAAAAAAAGTATATATGTAGTTTTAAGTTTTAGTTGTGTCCATGAACCATCTTTAGTGTGCTCTAGATAGAGAGAAAGAGTAGATAAGAGAACAACAGCAAATGGGGAAGGGAAAGGAGCTGCCAGTTGGTGAGACAAATTAGTCTCTCAATCAGTCATGCTTCTATTTATATTAACTTGTTACATTACAGTAAGGTTACATCGATACCCTTGTTTAGTAGTAAAGTTTAATTTACTAACGGCTCCATTTTAAGTAATAAGGATAAATGGACTCTTATTACCTCTACCTAAAAGATGTCTCAGGTGTATATTGAGAATTACTGCATAAAGAAATTCATAAAAAAAACAAAAATATTGTCAACAAGTTAAATGGAAGTTTAGTGGTAATTTGCAACCTAGATTCTCTCAACAAGTTACCCATAATAAGATGTAATAGCCCAGTGGGATGGCATAAAGCTTGACAGTTGTGGACAAAAGGTTTCAACTTTCAACTAGAGAGGAAACAATAGGGATGGATAAGAAATCCAGAGTTGTGAGAAGAATTACAGTTTGGTACATATATATACAAAAGTTTTTTACCCTCCTGTTTGAGAGGTGTTCTCAGTGGGGCTGGTCCTTGTAAGAAATTTAGGAGGGTGTACAAATGAAGGGTGTTGAAGAGAGCAATTGACTGGATGAACTATACAAAGAGGAGATTATTTCCCTTGTAGAACTTTAACTATCAAGGTTGACAAGGATAATTTAGTTTTAGGAAGTATGTTAAAGGATGGGGAAAATTATGGTAATAAACAAGACATTACCATGCAATCTTTGGCTCCTGTTACAGAAGCTTTTTTCTTTTCTTTTGTTTCTCTTCTTTTTTTGAGAATCCTGTTACAAAAGATTTGGAGGATAGTTCTTGGAGGCTGTTAATAGGGGGTTGCACTCTGGGTCAAAATATGGAACATGGCTGACTGATGAGTGCACAGGTGCATTGGGTACAAAATGCATGGAAGAGATATAGGATAAGGTGATGGAGGTGTTGGGGGCGAAGGTTGCAGATGATATAGTTGAATTGGAACAAGTGTTTAAACTAGACAGGAAATTCGATCTTGATAGAGTGGTTGATAAGGAAATAGAGATGGGGAAGAAATTAGGGCCACTTTTCTTGGTTGGTGAGGAACATGCCAGAAATGTGTATATGGAATTAGAATATAAGGAGAAAAGCGAAAAGCCTTAAATTGGATTTACAGAGTCCAACATACAACCCAATTGGTACTTGGTAGATAAGGAAGTATTGAAGGAAGAATGAGTGGGATTTATATAGGTTATTAGGAGGTGTGCTTTTGAAGGCATTTTGATGGAGATTTTAGTCACACAGAGAAAATGATTGTAGATTGGGGATTTATTTTGTATTGGCAAAGGGTTAAGGGTGAGTTTTGATTTCTGGGATAATTTAGCATTGTTAGGTGTTGGTTTTTATGGAGGATGTTGTAAATTGGTAAGGTATTTGTTACTAGGTGATTATTATTATTATTATTTGGTAATTAGTGATAATCGATGTTTTTAACCTGTTGTTGACCTGGTTGGTCAAGACCAGTGACCTGGTCATGATTCTGGTTCTGGTCAACCTTGAATCCTCAATCTTATAAACTGTTGACTTGGTCAATGACTCATCAACCTAGATGGTTGAAACATTGACCTGTTCAACCTGTTGACCAGGTTTCCAGTTTTTTATTATTTTATTATTTTGATTTTTTTATTGCTATGATTTCACACGCCGACCCATTCACCCAGACAATTGAACTGGAGGCCCATCCACCTGAGGTAAAAGCAGTTCGGCCTCTTGGCAGGGTTTTAAGACTTTAGTCTGAGGCTATTTGGGAAAAAAACATTAGGCTGAGGTTGAAAGTAAGGCAATGCTGGTCATAATGAGATAAGTTAGTTGCTAAGTTGTTGGGGTGGGGATTTATATTATTTGGCTTATTTACCATATAAATTATATATTCGGGGGGGGGGGGTCAAAAGTTTGAAATGAGGGGATTGTGCGTGGTGGGCAAGTCCTTTGTAAGAAAGTCATGCACCTTCTTTATATTACTCTTTTGGGTTAAAGCTTTCTTTGTTTTGATGGCAACACAAGAGAACTTGCTTGCTATTGTGCTTCACAATCCTGTCATCGGTGGGTATATGATACAATCTGCTGATTCTAATTTCCAGAAGTGTGGTTGGTATGTGGTCCTGTTCTATCATATTTGAGCAGTGTCACTGATGTGATTGGATGGTTCTGGTAACCACATGCATGCTTTTGCCTTAGTCAATTATTTTAAGATGTTTGACTTTTTGTGCTAATTATTTGTTGATTGGTAGCATCCAGTGTCATCTATTTTCTAATATTTTGATTCGTCCTTGCAGATGTTGGCTGTGGGTGCTCCGTAAGCTCTGCTACCGATTCTCTTTACCATGGTCCAGATGCTGGAAGCACTATTCCAGATTCAGAGGAACGTAACTGTGGTTCACCCACTGTCATTAGTTCTACTGAGGTTCCTCAAAATGAGAAGGAAAAAGGGAAAGGAGGCAATGGGTCCTTAGACCAGAATTCCCCTGTTTCTGATCATATGGATGGGCAGGGGAACAAAGTTGAACCTTGTACTGATGATATTAAGGGAAACAGTGCCACTGAAGACGATAGGAGCTTCACTTTTGAAGTGAGTGCACAGGAGGTTGATTTGTCTGACAGGGAGACTGATCGTGGATGGAGACCATTTCCCAGTGTTCAGCACTATGAATTTCATCAGGTAATTCATACTTTCATTTTGTCCCCCCCCCCCCCCCCCCCCCCCCCCCCCCCCAAAAAAAAAAAAAAACAATTTAACCAATCCTTTCTTCTGACTCTTGCCAAAGACTGTAGAGGGTTCTCCTTCAACGTCTAGCTTAGGCCCAATTGATCCCAAGTTGCAAGGCACTAATCGTGGAAGTCATCGAGCATCTGATGGGGAGACTCCACGTGCCAGTTCTAAGGGTACATCTGACCATAAAAGGAGGAGAGCGTCTGGTAAGGGAACCGACAAAGAAGCTTCCAAGGAAGGGAAATCTCTAAAAGATCCTTTGAGGCAGGCAAAAGACAGAGGGGGCAGTTCATGTAGTGTATCTCCTACCTCATGTGGGACAGTAGGCCAAGTTGTGCAAGGTGAAGAAATGAGGTCCAGTGGATATATTGAAGGAAGTGTTACAAAACCTTGTGGTGTTCTAACTGCTCAGCCATCTACTCTGCCAGATTTGAATACTTCAGCTTCCTCATCCTCATTTCAACAACCTTTTACGGATTTACAACAAGTGCAATTGCGGGCTCAGATATTTGTTTATGGATCTTTGATGTGAGTCTCTTATGATAGCATGTTTGAATGAACTTTGACACACACACACACATCCTGAGGGAGTTCTAATTGAATTTTTTGGTTTTGGAATTTTCTTGGTTGTATATCTGTTGGCACATATAGGGGGCATTGTAAGTCCACTCATGGAGATCTAATGTTGAATAGAGACTATTGGATGCTCTTAAGCATTAAATCTGGACTTATTTTTTGATTAAAAAACTAATTGATTTGATATCTATCCAAAATCTTGGTTTCTTCCTCCTGCATATGTTTATTTCATATGTCCATCTGATATTCATGGACTACACTAGCTATGTGACTTTAGATTTAGATTTCTCTATAAGATGTTTCTTTCTATTTGATAATTCCTTTTTAA
Source organism: Nelumbo nucifera (assembly GCF_055504915.1). Lineage (NCBI taxonomy): Eukaryota > Viridiplantae > Streptophyta > Magnoliopsida > Proteales > Nelumbonaceae > Nelumbo > Nelumbo nucifera. The sequence goes on along the minus strand of NC_142649.1, from coordinate 199,131,847 downwards.
GGGTATTGTTCTATTTTATTTTTTGCAGACAAGGAACGGCTCCTGATGAGGCATGTATGGTCGCAGCCTTTGGAGAATCTGGTTAAGACTTACCCACTACATTTCGTAATTTTCTGTTTGAGTTTCATTTATTTCTCTACCGAATGTGTATCTGACCAATTGTAATGGTATTGAACACCAAAGACGGTGGAAGAAGCTTGTGGGATAATGTGTGGCGTGCCTCTCTTCAAAGGCTTCACAACCAGAAACACATGCATGGTAACTCTGAGACCCCTCTGCAATCACATCCAGGTACAATTCTCTTGCTTGAAACCTGTTTTAGGTCTCAGTGTGGTTATCTTGGGTCTTTAATGTCATTTAAGAACTGACTTTGCAGGTTCTAGGTTTCCAGAAGAAACAAGTAGGCAAAGTTCTATTCAGAATAAGGTTATTCGCACTCCTACTAGTCGAGCTGGGGGCAAAGGTGCCCCTTCAGCCACCATAAATCCTGTGATTCCCCCATCTCCCCTATGGAGTATTTCAACCCCTTCCCGTGATGGAATGCAGCCCGGCAGCATGCCAGGGAGCTCACTTTTAGATGCTAATCAGGCGCTTTCTCCATTGCATCATTATCAGTCACCTTATGTAAGGCATTATGTGGGAAACAGCAGCCCTTGGCTATCTCAGGCTCCTGCTGCTACGCCCTGGGTTGTTTCACCTGCAGCTTCCGTGCTTGATGCCAATGCTCTTTACTCTGCCTTTCCCATTACAGAAACAGGGCATGTAACTACTGTTCGAGAAATTTCCGTAACACATCCCTCCACTATGCAGCATACTCCTCCCAGTTCTTTGGTTCATTCTGGGGGTTCCACAAGTGTTCCTGCAGGGCCTCCACCTTTGCCAGAGGTGAAAAGAGCAATAGTATCACCTAGCAAGACTGCTTCTGCTGATCCAAAGCCTAGGAAGAGAAAAAGGAGTATGGCTTCTGAGGAGTCTGGCCACATGTCTTTGGTTGCTCAACCTCAAACAGAATCTGTTTCTGCTGTTGTTGTTACTAATCATCTCCCTACTTCTGTTGCTATCACACCATCTGCAGCTAAAACTTCTACCAATTCTATGTTAACTAATTCACCCATATCTGCAACACATTTCCAGATAATAGGGGGTCAGGACATGGAGCAGAGGGTAATCTTTTCAGAAGAGACATGCAGTAAAGTTGAACAAGCTAAGCAACATGCAGAAGATGCTGCTGCTCTTGCTGCCACTGCAGTTGGTCACAGCCAAAGTATATGGAGCCAGTTAGCTGTCCAGAAAATTTCTGGTTTGGTTTCAGATGTTGAAGCTAAACTGGCTTCTGCAGCTGTTGCAGTAGCTGCTGCTGCTTCTGTCGCAAGGGCGGCGGCAGCAGCTGCTAAGGTTGCATCAGATGCTGCATTGCAAGCTAAACTGATGGCTGATGAGGCTCTACGTTCAAGTCGAACTAGGCATCCTACTCAAACTATTGACACTTCTCTCTCTGATGGTGTGAAAAATATGGGAACAGTAACACCTGCATCAATTTTGATGGGTAAGGATAAGACCAACAGTTCAAGTTCAGTTATTGTTGCCGCAAAGGAGGCTGCTAGGAGAAGAGTTGAGGCTGCTTCTGCTGCCACAAAACGGGCAGAGAATCTGGATGCAGTAGTAAAAGCTGCAGAGCTGGCAGCTGAAGCTGTATCACAGGCAGGAACTATTATAGCAATGGGTGAACCTTTACCTCTAACACTGGGTGATTTAGTAGAGGCTGGTCCAAATGGTTATTGGAAAGTACAAGTCTCTTCAGAGCATATTGTCAAGTCAAGCAATTTAAATGAGGGGGGACATTCTAATGTAAATGGTATTGGTGAAGGTATTGAAAATTCTTCTGCTCGTTTGAATGAGCAATCGTTGAATAAACAAGAAACTCAACAAGCTACTACAAGCCAGGAAAAGTCATCTTCAAAAGAGTTGGCCAGGCTTCCAGTGGAGAACAACGTGGGATTGGTGAATGGGGTGCAGAGCAGTGAAAAGGGATTGGGGAAGCAAAAAGGTCGTAAAACATCCAACTTGGGTAAGACTATAGGGGTTGTCCCAGAATCTGAGATTGGATCAAGAACTGATTCTGTCCCTGCCCAGAATGAGGAACATGAAGGAACTCAGTTAGCAGGATCTTCAAAAGAGAATAGCATTAAAGAAGGTTCAGTTGTAGAGGTCTGTGAACTGAACATGATAATTATTTTGTCACATATGTGCTATTGTGGAGAGCGATGACATCTTACATTTTTGTCATGTTATTTCTACTTTGTATGCTTTTCAGTTTGTTTTTACTTCGGTGGTTATTTTTACTTTTGTGAAGTTTTGATTGTTTCTGAGGGAATCTGTGTATATTGTGTACTCTTCTTTAGGTCCATACATTCTTATGTGCTTGAACTACTTCTTTTAGGTTCTTGCTGACAAGGAGGGTTTTAGGAGAGTGTGGTTTTCAGCCAAGGTGCTGAGTTTAAAGGATGGAAAAGCTTACGTCTCTTACACTGAAGTTTTGCCAGATGAAGGTAATTTTTGGAGGCAGTTGTCAAGAAAAAAAAGAAAAACTTCTATGCTCATTTGAACATATATCTGTATATTTATGAAGTGGTTTCTTATCCTTTCCTGTCCTTCCTTCCAAATTTCACATTTTCTATTTTGAATGAAACATTGATCCTTAAAAATTGAGAAGCTTTCTGGAAATTTTTGAATGGCTTAAAAATTTCAAGCTTGAGGGAAACATTTGGGGTGTGAAATAATTTTTTTTTTTGTAAAATTCAAAATTAATGTAAAATGGACAAGACAAATTTTTAAATACCAAAATGCTATATGAATATGGCAGGTTTAAGGTGTAGGGATGCAAATGGATTGGATTAAATTAGATATACCTAAATCTTAAATTAGTTCACTATATTGAGATTTGAATCACATCCTATCTATCAAATTTTGACTGGACTTGGATTGGATTTGGATATTTTTTTTTGATAAATGAGGGTAGTTTTATTAATTCAAAAAATAGTAGTACATTCAGCCTAGGAAGAGGCACGAGGTGTTACCTCCCCCTAGGACTGAGTCATAAACACTAAACAAACACAAGCCTGAAACACAATTACAAAGTGGCCCAAAACAGATCTCCCCTTGACACCCCTTGCTTGGCCAAAGAATCAGCCATTGCATTTGCTGATCTGCTGACCCACTGAAACCTGACTGACATATTCCTTGTCAGCCATTTAACTTTCTTTAACAGATCCCTGTAGCCCCAACAAGCTGTCTCTGGATTTGTCAACCAGCCCACTACTACCTTGGAATCCCCTTCTACTATCAAATTATTCACTCCAAGTTGACTGGCCATCTGTATACCTTGTACCGCTGCTAGTATCTCTGCCCTTACAGAATCACCAATACCCACTAGTCCTGAAAATAAAGACAACATGTTGCTATCTTTGTCTCTCAGAATCCCTCCTATTCCAGATGGCCCTGGGTTACCTTGGCAGCTACCATCAAAATTCAGTTTTACCACTCCATCCAGTGGGGATTCCCATTCAGCTTGTGATTTATTCTTTGTGGAGACTGTAGAAGCCACTGCTGCCCAGTTTCTCCTTAAGTCATCAAAGGAGTAATCTGCCAACAAGTGTGAAGATTTTAGCCACGAGACTGTCCTTGTCATTATGCATTCCTTAATTTCAGTAAGACTTCTTTCCTTTTCTTGAAATATTCTAGCATTTCTCTCCTCCCAAAAAGTGCACAAGGTAGCGGTTCTGATACATTTCCACATTAGCTTCCCTCTTTTTGTCAATCTCCCAAAGGCAGCCGGAACGAACAACAGCTTTACTTAGGAGGGCAAGTTCCACCTGCACCCAAATAGTGCAACAACCCAGTTCCAAATATTGGCAGCAAAAGAGCACGATATCAGTAAATGGTTACAGTCCTCACCCTTCACTTTACACAAGAAGCACCAGTTTGGGGACAAAAACAAGTAAGGCTTCTTCTTTTGCAAGTTTTCCACCATATTGATCTTACCCAAGTAGGCTATCCAACAGAACACTGCTATTTTAGGAGGAATTGGCCTTGACCAGACCTCTTTAACAGGGAACACATGAGAGGAGGGATTGGAGCAGAGGGCTTTAAAGAAAGAAGCACAAGTGAAGGAGCCAATCGAGGTTAGAGACCAAAACCTTTTGTCCAAGTTGGGGGGGTCCAGGCACACTGAGTCTAGAAGCAACAAGAGCTCTGAAACACAAAGAAGTTCTTCATCCCTTAACCCTCTTCGAAACCCAAAATTCCAGTTTAAATCCAAAGGGCGAACCAGTGGGGGAAGAAACCATGAAATTGGTTTCTTTTTAAAGAGGGAGATGGAATAGAGAGAAGGAAAACAGACTTTTAGGGGTTGAGTGCTCACCCAAATATCTTCCCAAAAAAGAATGGAGTTTCCAGAACAAACATCATACCTTAAAATCTGAGGAACTTTGGGAGAATGCCATAAATAGCCTTCCAAGGTGTTGTGAGCGAAGCCCTTTCGGATTTGATTTGGATATTGAATATCATTAATAACTTAATAGTGTATATCATTAATAAAATTATATAAAAATAACTTGATAGTGTATATCATTAATAAAACGACTTGATCGTAATTTCTGAGACTTAAACAAATGATTCTTTAGTAAACATAGAGCATTCAAACCAACTTTGCTAATAAATTCTTTTCTCCCAAACTCCCCACATCACTGCATGCAAAACAGTTTTCCAGTAAAGTTTACCTCTTTTGCTTAAGCCTCTTCCTTGCCACTGTTTTATGAAGTCCAGAATATGCTCTGGAACAACTGAACTGTAGCCAGCCAAACTTAGGAAGTAGTGCCAGATGTTTTGTCTTACCTGACAGTGAAGAAGTGATCAACTGATTCACCTTCACTAAGGCACAGAATGCAGGTGTGGGGAGAGATGAAAAGTATGAAACTCTTCTTCTGAAGGAGGTCAGAAATGTTTATTCTTTGTAAACAGGCTTCACAGACAAAGAAGCAAACTCTTGGGTGGAGAGTCCAAACTCTAGTGTCAGGGGAGTAGGGGAAGATGTGAAAGGCTTCACAGACAAAGAAGCAAACTCTTGGGTGGAGAGTCCAAACTCTAGTGTCAGGGGAGTAGGGGAAGATGTGAACTTCTTTAAGGGTTTGGAGAAAAAAGGTCGTTTATCTCTAGGTCCCTTAAGGGTCTTCTAAGGCTTAAATTCAAACTGTTCTCAGAAGGGAGATCAGGTAGGCAGGAAGAAACAATTGCTTCTTGGTCTAGGGAAGGAGTCAGCTAGAGTAGAATTACCCCATCAAAGGTTCTTCTAAAATTTAATTATGATCCCAGTGCCCACTTTGTACCTAATAAAAGAAAGAAGTTGTTGTGGGTAGAGACAATACCTTTCCAAGGATTTGTTGACTTTATCCAGTTCAAATGGAGGTTACTATTCCAACCATTTGTGCTTGAACCATATTTGCTAGCAATGGCAGTTGCCTAGGGAGCATTGAATTCAATGGGAATATCCAAAGCCATTTACCCAAGAGAGAGATATTCTTATCTTTTATATGTCCAATTCCTAGTCCACCTACCTCAGGCTTGCACACTTGTTCCCAGCTTACTAAGTGGTTTCTTTTCTCCCGTCCACCTTCCCAAAGAAAGTTTCTTTTCAATCAGATTTCTGACTTTGGTTGGTACCTGGAAGACCGAAAAAAAAAAAAATTGGCAAATTTGCTAAGGGATGCCTTTAGAAGAGTGAGTCTATCTCCTTTAGGAAGGTAGTGTCTTTTCCAAGTTGCTAACTTCTTGTCGCATTTCTCCACCACCAGCCCGTAAAGGCTCAAGGTTTTTGGATTGCTGATAAAAAAATGCTTAAGCTTTTTGGATTCCCATCGAGAGGCATCCCTAGATAGGAAATAGGAAGTCTCCACTTTGCACTCGAAAATAGTTTTAAAGTTTCCTAGAAGATCCTTGTCAACTGAATTTATGGATACAATACTACTTTTGAAGAAGTTGAACCTCAATCCAGTTATCAATTCAAAGCGGTTGAACCTCAATCCAGTTATCAATTTAAAGCTTTTGAATTTTTTGAGAAAATTCAAAAGTAGTATTGTATCCATAAAATGCTTAAGCTTTTTGGATTCCCATCGAGAGGCATCCCTAGATAGGAAATAGTATGTCTCCACTTTGCACTCCAAAATAGTTTAAAGTTTTTAAGAAGATCCTTGTCAACTGAATTTATGGATACAATACTACTTTTGAAGAAGTTGAACCTCAATCCAGTTACCAATTCAAAGCGGTTGATTACCCTTTTTGTATTTAAGATTCTTTCCAGCGAGGCTTCCAGGAACAAGATGATGTCATCAACAAATTGTAAGTGGGAAATATGCATAATATCTCTTCCCACTTTAAAACCTTTCACTAGACTTAGGAGCTTGGCTAATGATATCCATCACCAAAGTGGAGAGAAAGGGGGAGAGAGGGCATCCCTGTCTAAGCCCTCGACTAGCATTGAAATAGCCTTTGGGTTCCCCATTTAACAACACTGAGAACCAAGAAGAACCAATGCAGCCTTTGATCCACTGAACCCATCTACCATCAAAGCCTCTCACCTTCAAGCAAGAAGAACTCATCCTCCCTCAACTCAACAATTTTCTCAGGTATGATGTGTGTACTGTTAATTCGATTCTCTTTTGGGAAGATATTTGGGTTGAAGAGTCTCCTTTGAAGGACCTCTTTCCGTCTTTATACACTATCTCCCAGTACAAGAAAGAGCCTGTTTCTTCTTTTTACTCCCCTTTGGATTCTCCATTGACTCCAGTCTGGGACATTGGGTTCCGACGAGGTCTAAGGGATGAAGAGATTGTCAGTCTTACTTGCCTTTTGAGTACCCTTGAAAAAGTTTGTTTGGACCCCACAGAATTAATAAAAGGTTTTGGATTCTTGTGCACTAGGGTAGTTTTTCTTGTGCCTCCTTCTTCAAGGCCCTTTCTTGTCCAGTGTATGCTCCTCCTTTCCCTTTTAAGGAGGTTTGGTGCAAACCTGTTCCTCCTAAGGTCCTGGCTTTTAGTTGGGAAGTGTTTTATGGGAAAGTAAACACCTTGGATAATCTACAAAGGAGAAGACCCTATCTCTGCATTTCACCCAATTGGTGTACCCTTTGCAGATCCCATGGTGAGGACTGCAACCATAATTTCCTGTACTGTTACAGCAGATTTGTGGGATTAGCTCTCCTTGATTTTTGGATGCAGGTGGAATAGGCGAGCAGATGTTAGCTTACTTTTTGACCCTTCTACCTTTGCTTCGTGCCATCGAAGAGGAAGAATCATATGGAGGGTTGCAAGAGCAGCACTGCTTTGGACAGTGTGGGAAGAAAGGAATGCCAGAATATTCCAAGAGAAGATGCCAAGCCAACAAGATTTAAAGGACTATATCCTGTATGGGGCTATAGTGTGGGTGGGTAAAATCTTTGGAGTTATTTCAGCAGTTTTCTTTTAATGACCTGTGGAGGCATTGGGCAGAAGTGGCAACAGTTCCTCATTGAAGACAAGGATGCACATGAGCTGGGTACCCCCACCTGAAGGCTTCCTGAAATTAAATTTTGATGGGAGTAGCCTGGTCAACCCAGGCCCTTCTGGGATGGGAGGGGTTATAAGGAATGGAAGTGGTTCTGTGTCTCTTCTTTTTTTTAGGTCCTTTAGGTGAGGGGGACTCCACGAGGGCAGAACTATTTGCTGCACTACAAGGGGTACAGTTTTCTGTACGGATAGGAGTGGAGTAGCTACTAATAGAAGGTGATTCTAAGGTGGTCATGCCGTGGTTACAGAATCCAGAGACTGTAGTTTGGTGCTTCAGAAATTAACTTAAAAGATTCAAATGCTTGACGAGAAACTTGTATGTTAGGATACAATGGGTAGGGAGATCTGCTAATGCTATGGCTGACTGTTTAGCCAAACAAGGGGCAACGAGGGAACATTTGTATTGGGCTCAGCTGTAATTTTTTTTTGTGTTTGAAGGGTCTGAGAGGTTGCAGCTCGTGCCTCTCCAAGTGTCTTCTATAAAAGTTGCTTCTAATTTCTTTCTCTAATAAATTCTTCATTTATCAAAAAAAAAAAATTGACATATTAGAGTGGCCACTTTGTTTAAAAAAATGCCCAAGGTTAGGTCTTTTTTATAGTCTACCTCTCCCAAGACCCCAGCTACCTGTCACAGGCAACAGTGGTTAATGGCCTTTATCTGTTAAAGCTTTGTCATTATTGATTATGAGAATTCATGTCATATATATCTTTGGAAGCCCTGTAAATGGGAAAGCTTCATAGGGAATTACGAATTTGCTTTTCCCAATGTTCTTTTCTTTATATTTGATCAATAGTCAAGACACACATAGGTATGCATGTATATACTTGTTATTTTGTGTGTGTGTGTGCGCGCGCGCATATATCCTTGTTATTCTGTATGATTTCTTAAAGTTTCTTTGTTTTTTACCCGAAAGAAATTTCTTTGTATATGCCGAGAACCTCTGCATATGAAGTAGCCATAAGAAAGTATGAATGAGCAATTCACCTATATAAATTTACAAAGAAAATTTTGATGAAAAATTATTGGTTCAAAAAGAATTGAGTTCCACTCTACTGGACTTCCTGTAAGAACCTTTTATCTTTGACTCTCTTCTGTCTAGAGCGTCAGTGAGTATACATCTGCCTAATTTACAATTCAATCACCTGCTTGCTTCTGTACTTGTCTTTAAGAATCTATTTTTGCTTCTTTTTGTGCTCTCCCTGCAAAAGCAAGGGGTGAGGAATGCCGTTGCCATATGATATTTATTTTCCTTCCAAACCAACTTCCTCTCTGACATAGAATAGAACAAGTCCAACATGAATACATCATTGAAGCTATGCTGAATGTCTTAAGTGATGTAGAATTTGCAATGCAGTAAGAGGTGATTTCTCATATTTGCAGGCTTTGGGCAGCTAAAAGAGTGGGTACCACTTAAAGGTGAAGTTGATAAAGAACCAAGGCTACGGGTTCCTCATCCTACAACTGCAATGAAATTTGAAAAAACAAGAAAACGACGTAGAGCTGCCATTGGGGACTATTCTTGGTCTGTTGGAGATAGGGTAGATGCATGGAAACTTGATGGGTAAGCATTTATATAACTTTCTTTGATTTTCATTCTTTATGAGTTATTTAGAGTGGTTTCCTCCTCCCCTCAGTCCTATGTTTGTAAATGTAGGATTTGGACAGTAACGACAGTTATGTACGCTTGTTATGTCATAATATTCTGTTATTAAAGATTTATCAAAAAATATTCTGTTATTAGAGTGGGTCAAGGACTGAAGGGTATGCATGCCTGAGTAATTTGTTAAATATTTAATGAATTAATATTAATTGCTAAACTTTTACAGTTTGGTTGTTGGTTTTAAGTACAGATTCCTATGTGACCTCCATTGGTGGTCTTAATTATGTAAAAAATCTTTGCTTTTGTTCATGTGTATGCTTTAGTTTGTTACACATCTAACATTATACAACCTTGGCAAGAAGAAATGCAGTTCTGGAGGTGTAAATATGATATTGTGATGTAATCATATATAATTAGAAGTCCATCATGATTATATTGTACTTTTTGTCAGGCTGATTATGCAGTTCAAGAAACTGTATTGTTTTCTTTTGTTTTTTTGATAGATAATTGGAAAGTGTTGTTTTCTTTTGTTGGTTAGATGCCATCGAAGGAAGTACTACTTTCATGTGTACCACCTTGAGTGGGGTAGTAGAATAAACAGTCAATTGTATTAGTTGACCAAGCTATGTTTCCTCTAATGCTTTGGGTTTTATACATATTGTTATGTCTAGAGATGCTTTACCTTTAAAAAAAGAGAAAAGAGGACTCCCAAAATTCTTTTTTCTGTGAGGAAGGGCCATCTTACAAGGTAGCTTTGTCAGTGGTGTTGTTTTGGCTTCAAGTTGAATGGGGATACTATGTTTAAACATTCATCTCTTGGTAATTTCTGAAGTTGGCATTTGTTATCACGTCTCTTTCATGATTATGAGGCATCATTTTATTTTGGATAAGGTATATAGTGTTGACTCTAGGAAGAGATTCCCTCAAAATTTATTCACAAATTAGGATGCCTCTTTTCATGATATTTACAAAATGAATCAAATGACAAAATCATTCTCTTCAGTGATCTGCTTCCAATGAGATTCAATTTGACTTTATGATAGGCTCCTAGGTTTGTTAAATATTCCCGGCCATCGAATTATTAAGCTCTTCACTCTACTGGCCACTACCTCTATATTTTGGGCTTTGCGCTAAAAAATCCTCGTGTTTCATTCTAGTCATACAACCCAGCATAATGCCTGAGGTACCAAAGCCGGAATGCTTCCTGGGTTGTGGGCCAAATGGTTATGACCACGATTCACATATTTAATATATTGAAAACTTTTTTGTAAAACATGACACATTTTATGCATTGGCGGGATGGTTAATTCATTGTTTTTAACCTCAATTATCCAGGGTTCAAGTCTTGCCATTTACATATTATGTGAATATACACATTTAATAAAATATGTATTAGATACACAAATTCAAGCACACATAACAAGATGGATTAATGGTAATAAGCTAACTTAGCTAAATGATAGGTTGCGAGTTTGAATCTTTAGGCTTGCATTCTAAGTTTCAGAGCATTTACCTACCTGGGCGGGTTGTTAAATCTGGCTGGTTTTCAACGGTTCCCAGTTTCTCAGAAATTTAAAACCTGGGGTTCTAAAAAACCAGAATGGTCTCCGGTTCCCAGGTCTAATGGCCGGTCCGGTCTGGGTCTTAAAACATTACTTGGGTGTCCACAAAGCCAACAAGCTTGCCAACTCCTCTCTAATGGTATCAAATAAGGGGAAATATGGCCCAAATCCCATATGTAAAGCTACAATGGATCAGCAGGCGTTGGCTTGATTCCTTTTCTTGATACAATGACTGCATCAACTATCCATCACCATACCCTTTGCAATCAGCTGATCTATTGTAGGCAATTAGGTATCTTATTAAGCCTGACTGTCCAGAAGAAGAAAACCACCTTCAATGGGGCATTGCATTTCCATACCTATTTCCAAGCAGCTTCCTCCCAGGGTCTTCCAACTTCTCATAAAATGATTTTACCTTGATTCATGAGTCATCATGTTAATAAATATGAGGAATCATGTTGCAAAGGTGGTTGATTAATATGATGACTGATTAATTTACCCTGATTCAGTCAAATGGGTGCCTAGGTCTGCTGACTTGTTATCCATCCGAAAGGGCCTGTTAACACGCTAGCTGATTATCTCACTAAATCAGAGGCTGCAAGTGAATGTTTGATTTGGGGTTCACTAGGGCCTGGTGTTGATTTGTAAACTTTTTTTTTCTCTGTATATTGAAGTTATTCAATGGCTTTTGTATTCTTTTCTGCTATCCAGCCTTTTTAGATAGGTTGGCGAATGAATTTCATTATGTTCTTTCTCAAACAAAAGAAATGTTGTGAAGGTGATTGAGCATATTGTAAATGTAAGTGGCTAGTGGTTATTTATTTATTTTTATTTTTTTTTGGGGGGGGGGTGAAGGGAGTTATATATGGTGAATAACAGTTTGGACAAAATGGAGGGATGTATCTGAATGTTGTCTGACTGAAGTACACTAATCAGGCAATCATGCTAAGGAAAATATTATGAGGGAACTGTAAGGCTAGCAATGTTGGATGGAGCAGAATTGATGCAAGAGTATCTATTTGATCATGAATAGTCTCTGTATTTATGTTTTGTGTTTATTGTGTTTTCAAGGGTATTTTTAGTCATTAGCAAATCAGTTTAGAGAAAATCATGAGCTTCTAATTAGTTCATAGGAGTTATGGATATTTTTTCCTAGTTGAATTCTGTGCTAGGATGGAGGTGGCATCTCCTATACGGTGGGAGACTACAAAAATCCAAAAAAGAGAGATACTTGAATGTTTTGAAATTATTTATGCACCAAGAGTCATGAGGGTCTTTAACACAGCTTTTCCAAGGGTTTCTTCTTCTTAAGACTTTATATTTTTAAAAATTCTGAGATTCCTTTCCATTCAAATGTCCAAAAGATGGATGCTGGGATCAAATACCAAGCTACTATGCCCTTTTGACTCAGCCCATTGACATTGTCAGCTGAGAAGGGTTTTTAGCCCTGTGTATGCGGCTCCTGCCAATGTGGGGACTTGGGGGGGGGGGACAAATGAATGTAGCCTTACCCTTGCAGATACACAGAGAGATTGTTTCCAAGAATTGAACTTTGGTCACCCAGGTTGCAATGAATCAACCTAATCCAGTGATTTAAAAGGTGCATATGCGCCTTGCCTAGGTCCCGGGCACAACACTTTCAAAAGGTGAACGTCTGGTTGCCTTGTGCTTCGGCCCAGGAGCGTGCCTTTTGAAAACCTGTGCATTTTTTCTGTTTTTTTATGCTTAGCTTCTGGTTGGGGTTTCTACCCCCAGACCCCCGGCCAATCCCCTGGAGGCAAGCCCAAACAAATCCATATCAGGGTCTTAAATTCTTAATCCCTTAAGATATTTTTAAAAGACATTTTTGTTAATGTTGCTGATTCATTCATCCTAATAAAAGATATTTCTGAAAGGCTCTTAAAGTTATAAGACCTTTTTTTATAGGGATTAAGAATTTAAGACCCTGAAATGCACTTGTTTGGGCTTGCCTCGAGGGGCTTGGTACAGAGGTGGCTCGTAGAATCAGGAGTGCATAATGTTTAACACTACATTAGCTATTTTAAATAATGCAATTGGGAAAAAATAAAGCAATTAAGAATTTACATGCTTGAATATGTTTTATATGTTATTCTTCATTTTATTTTTAAATTTTCATTTTAAATATGTTTTACATGTTATGTTTATCTATTTTAATTTGAGGTAAAAGGTTTTTCTAAACAATATTTTTAAAATTTAAGTTTATATTTTTAATTACTAATGTGTTTACTATTTTGCATTTTTTGGCTTTTTGTTGAAATTTTTGGCTTTTTTTTGAATTTTTTGCATTTTTGAGTCTCGTGCCTCAGGCGCAGAATGGCCCTTGTGCTTTTCAAACAGTGACCTAACCATTGCACCAAGGTCCACCCTCATGAGAAGGGTCTCTGTAAGAGTTTGGGATTTAGGAAACACCCAACTTATGTTGAGAGAATGGATACAAATGAGTCTAAAGTTTGGAGCTGAGTGGGCAGTGTATAAATAGATGATTGGCTGATTTCAGGCACCCATTGCAAAGGATGCAATTTGTATTGGGGGAGCTCCATACCTAGTCTCAGTAATTTACCCTTAGATACACTTTCCAGGGCTGCTGTCCAAGTCAGAAAGGCTACTTTTAATGAAACTCTAGTTGCCCAAATCCTCTTGCAAGGGAATGGGGAGGGTGTGTAATATGATTGGAGGATTTATGAAAGCATTCAACCTTTCACAGAGTGGAACAGTGAAAAAGGATTCATGTAGCTGAATTCATGTGGTTGGGATATTGTATCTTGTTGAGTGGAGTAATATGTTGTGAAGTTGGACAAGATAGAGAGGCTTCCTGTTTAGAGCTTCCATGTTTATTGATTTCCAATAGCTGCTCAGCTTAATTTTCAATTTTGGTGTTAATTAAAACACTGTTTAGATGTTTGCCTGAATTGATAAAGACACCCTAATTCAATAGTTTGTTGTATCTCCACTATGAGAAATATTATATTGAGGACATTCAAACATCAACTACTCATGCTGCCTATAAAAAAGCACCAATATTTCAAAGTGCATTGCACTTCAGATCACCTAGCTGAAGATCATAATATGAGAAGATTGAAATAATAAAATCATCATCCTAGTTGGAGTTTCAGTAGGTGTATTTTTGACTTTTGAGATGTATCTGGACACTGAATTAATATCAGAAATTTAAAATGGAACCAAATCTTTGCAATTATTAGACATGGATGCATTGATGACGTGGATCCACTTATATCTAGTTTTTTAAGCTAAATGTCATTGATCAAGATTTATTTCTTGCAAAATTTAGTTAAATTTCTAAAATCTACAGATACTGTTATAATGTAATTTCTTAAAACTTACCACTCTACATATTTTAAATTTCTAAAATCTACAGCACATGTTTTAAATGTCATCTAGAATTATCGATGTGGTGTCCAAATCAGTATGCTAAGCATATAAAGGTGTCTAGGTATCTTTGGTCAGAATGTGACCCTTGTCTGACACAGACACTTCATCCCTTGGGTAGAGTCAATGCAACATAGTGTTCTCTAGTTTCTATCACCTTTCTTGTGAAGGAGATTTTTGTCCTTTTCTGGAATATATATTCTCAGAATGCCTGGAAGTTAAATTGCTCCATTTAATCTACAATCCTAAACATCTATGCAAAGTGTCTGTCTGTGCACTTAGTTTTTGAATTTTCTATTTTTCCATGATTGCAGGTAAATCTTTCTTTCCCAGCAATTTAACTTGGAACCATTCTGACCCTCTTAACCCTTTCGTCCAAACATCATCACCAAATCCTTTCTTATCCCATCATCGCCCTTCTACATTCATTAGGTCATATGAGACCTACATTTGGTGTTAGAAAAATTAGTCTTATGTCAATTTGGTATTAGTGCAGTTGGTCCTACATCACTTTTTTTTTTTTTAATTTATGTTTTCTTTAAACTACTTTTTGTTTTTTTATTTAGTATTGCTTAGTTATAGTCAATATCATACTTGTCAAAACTGAAGACCATTAACTTGTTTTCCATCTTACTAGGTCAGCAGTATTTTCATGATAAATGTATAAGAGAAAACCCAGATCTAAATGAACATCATCTTTGCTGAATGCTACCTGGTTTGTCCTACATTTTCAATGCTACTTGAAAACAACAAATTGTAATGAACTATAATTTGGCATACATGAGATGGCCCTTGACCACATTTATTAAACTTCTGAATCGCAAAGCTGTATTTAAATTTTTCTTTCAGAGTTATTCTAGGCCATGGTTCTAACTGTGTTTCAAGTCTCTCTCTCTTAATTTTAGTCAGACTGTATAATTTTTTCCTTCTTTTAGCTTTTGCCATCTTGTGTGAGTTCACTGATTTGTGCCTGTTTAAATTGTCAGCTGGTGGGAAGGAATTATCTCAGAATGGAGCAAAGAGGATGAAATGTCTTTCATTGTTCATTTTCCAGGTATGTTTTTTTGTGTTTCTTTACCCATTGACTCTGCTTCACTGTGGCATGCAGAGTTTATAGTTGAGGAAGTTAAATTTGTCTTCAGCTCAAGGAGATACATCAGTTGTGAAAGCTTGGCATCTTCGGCCATCTCTTGTTTGGAAGGATGGGCAGTGGATTGAATGGTCCCGTTCTAGGGAAGATCAGCCCCGTTCTAATGAGGTTTGGATGTTTAATATAATTTACACTTTGTAGTGTATACAATTGTTGCTTATTTTGATTATTAATTTTAATTATCTATTGAAATTATCCTTTATGCTCAGGCTGATACTCCACAGGAGAAGCGACCAAAGTTGGGAAAACATGGGGCTGGAACAGATTCTGCAGTTGAGGTAAGTGGGAAGGACAAGGTTTCAAAAAATATGGGCGTCAGTGATTCAGGGAAACCTGAGGCGGCAAGGCTTCTAGCACTATCAGATAATGAAAAAATATTCACTGTTGGTAAAAGCATTAAAGAGGGAAGTAATTCTGATGCACTTACAACAAAGAGGATTGGTCTCCAGAAGGAAGGCTCAAGGGTTATTTTCGGCGTTCCTAAGCCTGGAAAGAAAAGGAAATTTATGGAAGTGAGCAAACATTATGTTTCAGATAAAAGTGCCCAGACAACTGAAGTAAGTGATTCAATGAAGTTCACAAAGTACCTGATACGTCAAGGATCAGGGCCCCGTGGATGGAAAAATACTAATAAAGTTGATTCAAAAGGAAAACGAGCAGCTGAATCTAAGCCTAAGGTGATTAAGTCAGGGAGAACTGGTAAAAATTCTTCTGAGAAAGATAGTTCTTCAATTTCTACTCTCTCTCTCTCAAATGATGGCCGTGTGCATGATCACGTCAAAACTTCTGTTGGCCATCATGAATCCATCCCAGAAAGGCAGAACCAGCTACAGCCTGGTTCGTTTCCTGACAACAACAAAGCAGCTGAGGGTACAACCTTATTTGCTTCTCTATCTCTTGCATCTGATGCTCCTTCATACAAGAAGAAGTCTTCGGCTACTGATTCTACCCTGGAGCTTAAAGGAAAAGTTGCTCCTTCTGCTGAAAAGTTGGCTAGAAATGATGAAAAAGATTCGGGTCACTATGATAATGCTGGAAAATCAGTTCCTGATGTCATTGAGCCCCGAAGATCCAATCGCAGGATTCAGCCAACATCAAGGGTACAACATTAGGAATTTCCATATTTGATTCAACTTTTGTTTATTACTGATGTATTCTTTTAATTTATCTACTGTACTTTGTTGCAAGCATGCCCATATTTGTCTGATTTTTTTTTCTGTGATTGGTGCCCATGTTTGTCTGATTTAAGCTGGAAAGATCTCTGAACTTTTTTATTTTCTGCATCATGTGCCTATTTAATTTTCATTATTGTGAATCTTGAATGTGGTTGTCTCTAGTGATCTATTTAGGGGACAATTTTTTGATTGGTTATTTAGGTGTCAAATTACTTAAATGGAATTCAAATTTCAAACCTTGAAATTGCATGTACTTACAGTGAATTAATTATTAATTTCGAATTGTGAGAATCTGGGTATCATTTTGAAGTGCAAGCAGTGAATCTATGTGAATCATACTGAATTAATAAATT